>NC_077227.1:271001742-271607576 GCF_027887165.1 Monodelphis domestica
CCGACAGACAGTAGTTGAAAAAGAGGCAGCTGGTTGTGAAGGTGAGGACTGATAGAGGTTAAATGATTTGTACGTGGTCAGTGTTTTAATCAGCCAAATTTGATTAAGCTCTCCAAATTGAAAATGACTCAAAGGCTCCAAAAACCTTAGATGCTTTCTTATTGGGAAGTGGTACTATCTTAATTCCTCTTCTATAGAATCTTAATTGACCCATCTGAATTACTCTTAAACCTTAATCCACCCTTTTTATGATCTAATTAAAGAGAAATTTTCTAATCTGGTTCTGATTAGTTTTTTCCTTGTTTGGCTTATCTTCAGTTCCTATTTTTAGCCTCAGAAATAAAAATCACTTCTTTCCTCAGTGAATAATATGGACAGATGTTTAATATTGGGAAAATTCTTCAGAGAAATATGCTGAATATACATAGACATTAACTTGAATAGAATTTTTTCCCCTGGAAGAAAACTAGAGAATCTAATTCAGAAGCATCCATGCAAACATTAAAGTGATAGGCATCCTTGTTGAAAAGACAAAAATTGGCCTTGGAATTTTTTAGCTATAATGTCACCTCCTTCTATTATTTTACAAACATGAAAATGTTTTTAGAAAGAATATTATAAATTGTATTTTCACTCAGTTCTCCTGGTATTTATTCTGCTCCCTTAAGCACTAATACAAATACCCTACCTTAAGTCCTTGGGTACCATTCTAGTGCTTTATTTTTGTTGCTTAGTCATTTTAGTCATGTACAACTCTTCATAACCCCATTTGGAATTTTCTTGGCACAGTTACTAGAGTGGTTTGTCATTTTCTTCTCCACCTCATTTGACAGATAAAGAAATTGAGGCAAAATAGATTAAGTGGTTTGCCCAGGGTCAACATCTAGTAAATGTCTGAGGAAAGATTTGGATTCAGGAAGATAAGGCTTCCTAACTTCAGGCCTGGCACTCTATTCATTTGGCTGCCCCAATGCTTTAATTTTCTTATATACTAAAAGAATTCAGTTTCTAGAAATCTTGTCCCTAGAGAGTAATTTATAAAACAGAAACATAAAATGTTGTACCTCATACAGAAATATAGTACCAACATATAAACCTATATAAGGAATATACATGTTTCCAGATTCCTCTTGAAATTGAAAATATTTACAAATAAGTGAAAAGTTATTACAACCTCTTTAGTTATTGTTCCAGCCACTACAAGAAAAATCTGTGTTTATCTCACTTTATGGAACACATATATGTCTAAAATTAATTTTTGAGAATCAAATCATATTTTAAATTCATGAAGGGAATACATCATTTAAAAGGATCCTATTCTGGTTCCTTTTGTCAAGCAAAAAATCCTTTTTGTAATGTAGACTTTTCTATGTTATCTCAAACCTCATATGAGGTCCCTTATCCAATGTTGTTTTGCAATACTGTTGTTACTGCATGTGGTAGGAACAGCATTTATTTCATTTGGGTGGTCTAGTTTCTCTTTAAAGGGATCATTAGGGGAATTGTCTTTGGGATGAGCCACATGTATTGACTCCTGGTTGCCTGGGTTACAAAAGACCCAGCCTCCAAGAGGCTGCTACTCCTGAGTCTTGATAGAAGCCACTACTATGGTAGTCAACACATCTTTCTGATCATGGGCTGCCACTATGACAAATGTAGAAGCAGAAGAGAGCTGGGTCATCCTTAATTAGTGCTGTATCCTTATTTAATCTTTTTTCTATCCTTAAGTAAACTTTTTGGGGGATGATAATGGTTTAAAGATATTTCATTGCCATATAATCTTGAACCTGAACCAACAGATTGGCCTTAGTTAAGATTGGCTGAAAACAATGCACCCTAAACAACCATACTGTTAAGTGATGAAATCCCATTGCAACATTATTTGCCCAATTGTCCATTGGAGCATTATTTCAGCTAATTGCCCCTGGAAATAAAGTTAGAACTCCAATTCAAGTGGAGTTACTCAGACAAAAACTCACCCTTGCAATATGACCAACCCATCATCTTTTCCTATCATGCATTTTCCTCTTGAAATCTTTTGCTCCTGTTCCTCATTGATCATATTTGGAAAGCTGATCATACCCACGAGGTGCCTTTATATCCCTCTCTGTGTGATGCTTCTCTTAAGTTCTTTGGAGATTCTTGTTCAGTACCTCACAGATATATAACAGCAGTAGAACTTTGCTATTAAATAAAATGGATCTTTATTTCTGAGAGAAGTTAGTGGCCATTGAGGTAGCTTTGCAGTTTCTAGCCTACTCTGCTTTTCCCATGTAATTCTGGACTCAGCTTTCTGTGTCCACCATACTGATTGACAAACTCTATACCTTTGAAACTCCAACTATTTATCTTACTCTAGACACCAAACATTTATCATCCACTTGGGTTGGTCAGATCAAACTCTTTTTGAAAAGTAACTGATCTCTTCTATTAGAGTCTGAGATGTTCTGCACCTTGATACAACACAGCACAATATCATTTGCTAACAAAGAGCATCAGAAGGATTTTACCAACCACAGGGAGTCCCTCTTCAACTGTAAATGTACTCTGGACTTCCCTGTTAGAATGAAAGACATTTCCACAGGTGAATATCTTCCTATTTTATTCTACAACTGATGCTTATCATCAGTCATAGAGCAAGGCAATATCCGTTGTTATTTTTTTTTTCAGGAATCTTGAATGACTGATATTGATTGCTGAAGCCCTGTTTTTTTAAAAAGAAGAGAGCCTTCTATACACTGTTTTGCCCTTCTAAATAAAAAGCTTTATAATAATTGACAAACAGTAAACACAACAGCATGTTTTGTTCTCTAAGTCTTTCAGTCAGTTGCATTAGAGTCAAGTTGTATTCCATTATAGACTCCCACTGTGTGAAAACTTCCCTGCTGCCAACTTTTCCCTGCATTGAACTTTCTTTGATTAAGTGTGTAGACGAGTCAAAGAGGTTCTATAAGTGGTAAATTAGACATATAAACTAATGATTGTTGATATTCTCTTAGTTGACTATTTTTGGGTACAGAAAAGGCCTAAGATTTTTTCCCTAACTTTTGGTATCTGCTCTTCCTTTGATGACCTTATGACCAAATCCTTTAACACCCACATTTCTATCATAGATCTACTTTTTGTACATTTTATCCAGCCTTGCTGGTTCCCCCATTTTTGTTCTCTTTCCACATGTGGAACTGAGGTGGCAAAGTCCAAATGTAGTGGTTCTATAATTTGTTATAAAACCTGATTGTTCTTCTATTTTTGTTATCATCTTTCCATTTTCATTCTTACATGTTTTCGAGATGGCATTGTTTAGCTGAAATGCTTCTCATGATTTCTTTAAACTATCATCCTCCATTGTTTCTCTTTTTCTTATGAGGAAATTGTGCACAGTTAAGATTTTATAAACAAAGTTATTTTCCAAGATAGAGTTGCCTTTGGATAAGTCAGCTGCTTACTGACTAAGGTGCTTTTTTTTTGTCTTTGTCTTGGCAATTAACTTATATCAGTTAAACTATAAAATTATGATCAATTTCACTTCTTCACTTTCATTTCTTTCACTTCACAATATCGCTTCTTGACATAGTAGATGCTTTACCTAATTAGATAGTTCTGGATCAAGTTGTCTGATTGTATGCTATAGCTGTATATCACCAGACCACCAACTTGTTAAAGCAAAAATTAGAATTGTTAAAAAGCTAGAAGACTAGAATGTGTTACTGAGAAAAGAACTCCTAATGCCACGATCCTTTTCTCATTATCATCATCCTATTGTCTTCTCATTATTTTTGTATTGCTCTCATTGCCATTGCTGTATTCTCATATTATCATTAAGCTTTCTTCAAGTGTATAATAGTTTGGGGGTTTTGTTTTGTTTTTTGCTAATTCTGGTCTTTGCTCTAACAAGTTAGCCTGACTGTACACAGCTGATTCAGTGATGACACCCACATCAACAAGTCTTTTCCTGTCTGTTAAAAATATAATCAATTTTATTTTAAAATGCTATTGAAGGTTTGCCATGTCCAGCACCTGTTATTTTTTAAAATGAGTATTCATGTTGTAAACCAAAAGGCTTTCTATGGAGTTTACAGATCTTTGCCCTACCACATTCTTTCAACCTAAACTAGGCTTTCTGAGATATTCCTACCACCCTCACCTCTTAGCAGATTTGCATTAGTCTCTTAGTTTCACAGTGTGTCATAGAATTTCCCTGCCTCTTCATTTTCTGCAGCCAGTGTTGATGCATAAACTGTAATTATTTTCATGGTGGTCTTTTTGCACATACTCAACATTAGTAGTACAATACAAAAGGAATAAATATTCCATGAAGTAATGCTTCATATTGCCTTTTGGCATATAATAAAATGAACTCTGCCAACTTCTCTTTTCCTCTCCAGTGAGAACCTGTGAGCAATCCTTCCATTTAGCTGAATGTTCTTCTGGTTTCATTTATTGTTCTTTTTAAAATTTTTATTAATAATATTTTATTTTTCTCTAATTACACATGAAAACAATATTAACATTCAGTTTAAAAATTTTAGTTCCAAATTCTTTCCCTTCTTCCTCCCTGAAATGATTAGCAATCAGATAGAGATTTTACATGTGACATCATGTAAAATATTTTTCTATATTAGTCACTTTGTGTAAGAAATTTGGACCAAAAAACCCACAAAATGAAGAAAGAAGGTGAAATATAATATGCTTGAGTCTGCATTCCAATTCCAATAGTTTTTTCTCTGGAAGCAGATGACATTTTTTTTATCATGAGTCCTTTGGGATTGCCTTGTATCATTGTATTGCTGAAAATAGCTAAGTCTTTCACAGTTGATCATTATACATTATTGCTGTTACTATGTATAATGTTCTTGGTTCTGCTCACTTCACTCTGTTATCAGTTCATATACATCTTTCCAAGTTGGTCTGTAATCATCCTACATTTAGTATTATTATAATAGTTGTAGTATTAATAGTAGTTTCAAAAACAATTATAGCTACTGTTTATATAGCTTTTAAAATTTGTAAAGCACTTTGCAAATATTTCATTTAATCCTCACAACAATCCTGAAAGGAAACTGAAGCAGAGAAGTTAAAGTGACTTGCCCAAGGTCACACGGATAGTAAATTACTAAGGCAGAATTTGAACTCAAGTGTTCCTGACTCCAGATTCTGTGTTCTATCCATTGTGCCACCTAGCTGCCTTTATAGGTAGCAGAATATAAAAGCTGATAGTTTTCAAATCCTCTTATAGCATATCCATTCATTGGATGAGTCCCCCATTTAGAGCACCAAAAATCAAGTTAATGTATATTGATAGTCTAAAAAAAATCTGTGTCTGCACTGTCTACCCAATCCTTCCAAATCTAAATCCAGGGCTTTTAGTTCCCCCTCACCCCACAACTATACTGCCCTGTCCCTTTTGCTCTAATTATCAGAGAAGTACATATGCTGTTTTGTTCACTTTCAAAGTATCAAATTTTGAGTCTATTCAGTAACTAAATTAAGTTAAAAACAAAATACATCATCCCTGTGTCAAGGATAAACTCATTGAGAATATAGGATTGAAACATAAAATAATCACAAGATAGTATAGGGCAGTATATGATAAGAATAGGGATATGAGAGCAGGCTTATAGCAATAAATAGCATTTCTATAGTGCTTGCTATGTGCTAGTCACTGTTCTAAATGCTTTATGATTATTTGAGTTGGAAGGAATCAATAATAATATAATAGAAATAACTAGCATTTATGGATTGCTTACAATGTTCTCAGCACTCTGCTAAGTGCATTACAATCATGATTTCATTTGATTGTCACAACACCCCTGGGAAGAGGGTGCTATTATTATCCTCATTTTACAATTGAGGTAAACAGTGGTTAAGTGATTTGTCTAAGGTCATACAACTAATACGTGTCCGAGACAGATTTGAACCTATCTACCAGAATTTGAAATGACATCTATTTGAGTGCACTAAAGAATTACTTCACTCACCTTGGATTAGACTCTCATCTAAAAGATAAAGTGCCTATTACCTGTTGTCAAGTATTAAGTAAGAGTTAAAGTGATTTGGTTTAAAAATTAAGCTCTTTTGGCCCTTTTCTCTATTATTTCCTTTGGAAAATACTTTTAAGCCCAAAGGGATATTCTACTGTGTAGTAAAATTTGTGTTTCCAATTCATAGGTTTTTGCAGATAGATTTCCTCAGCTGAGTTGTTTGCTCCAGGATCTCTTCTGCGTCAGTCTCTGTTTCCTGTTGATCACAATGCTTCATTTCTCCAAATGTAGATAACATTATCAAAGAAAATGATAAAACAGGAAAAGTTCCCAGAAGTTCAACAGCCACCCCCTTTATGCCCCTAAACAGCCAACTCCATTAGATAGACCATGACTCAGGATCTATTACGCAACTTGAAATAAACCCAAGACCTTCTTCAAGCTTCATGAGAAAGGATAGAGTAGTAGCTTTACACAACAATTTCTAACAAAGCCATGTTTTTGCCACAATTTAAATGCTTTTCTTGGCCTCTGAATTATTTCTAAAGAAAAAAATTCCACTCACCCCCAAGTGTGTTTTCTCTCTCATTTTTTCCTTTCCCAGAGAATGTAGAGAAGTAAGCTCAGTTAGCACAATATTGTCAAACTGACTATGTTCAAAGGAAATGGGAGATAGAAATATTTTTCCTTTGTCATAAATACTGAAAAAATATATTCAATACTGTATACTTTACACAGAATGGGGGAAACCTATCATTCAAAGAACTTGGCTTATAATGAGAAGTCTGTAATGTACTACTTGTGAGCAAACTATACTTTTATATTAAAAGTAGAGACTTAATATGGGGAGAGGGAAATAAGTTCCATAGGAGGAACTGGTGACATTCTTGGAAATGAAGCCCTGGTTAATGAATTTTGTTTCAGTAGATTTTGCTGTATAATCCCATGCTTGGCAAGCCTGACCAAATATGGAATCCAGTTCAAGTAAGGACCCCTAAAGTTGTGGTGATTGATTTGAGGGCATTTTAAAATACTTAAAAGTTCTGTGACCCTTAGATATTCCACCCCACATTGAAGGTGAAGATCTAAGAAATGATGCTGTTGTTGGCCACCATCTTTATCTCCCAAAGGATGTACCTAGGGAGTGTCATAAGACGTAATAGGAACCAGGCACCTCCCTCCACCTTCCTCCTCCAACCCCATTCTATTTATCTGGCTACCCATCTGCAGGCTGCTGGAACAGACAATCATACAGCCTCTACAGACATGTCACATGAAACCGGGTCAAATAAGGTGGTACATAGTCAGCAGTATGTCCAGCCATATGAGCCTTTTCCCATCCCAGCATCTCTGTCCTCAAATGTATTTCCCACACAGTCTAATTGTGTTGCTTTCCTGCCAGTGATTTTATTACATGAGGGATGATCCCTCTAGCAACTGAACGTACTTACTGAGAGCATGTTAAGACAACTGTCTGACTTTGATAATCCACCATTAGATAGGCATACTTTTCAGAAGTCATTGCCCTTGGATGGATGTGAACCAGGATGTGCCAAAATTTTAGGCAAGTTTTTAGGCAAGACTAGGATGATCTTCCCTAAAGAAATTACCTGCCCTATCACCACATCTATCCAGGTGCTGTTGCCACTAACTTCCCCTGATAGATTTAGACAGAGAACTTTAGGAGACAAAAACAGAACTTGAGTTTTTCTGAAAGCAGCTAGCTGATTCAATGGATAGAGTGCTGGAATGGGAGTTAGCAGGATTTGATTTCAAATCCAGCCTCAGACACCAAATATTTTACCTTGGACCAGTCATTTAACCTGTCACCTTTGTTTTTCTCATCTATAAAACAGGGATAATAATAGCACTTACCTTCTAGGATTGCCAAGAGAATTAAATGAGATAATATATTTGTAAAAAAATATTTGTAAGATAATATTGTAACAATAATATTTGTAAATATTAGCATAATATCTAGCATATAGTAGGCACTTAATAAATGCTTATTTCCTTCCTATCTGCCTGCCTGCCTCCTTGCCCAGCAACTTGACTGCATTAGAATATTACTTTAAAAAAACTTTGTAGACATCATATTTTGTAAACGTAGTTGTTTTCTAGCTGTGTGACCCTAGGCAAGTCACTTATTCCTAGCCCTTACCGCTCTTCTACTTTAGAACCAATAGCCAGTTTTGATTCTAAAATGGAAGGTAAGGATTTTTTAGGTAGTTATTTTTTTTACTTGGATTATATTTTTCTTTTTTGAGGTTTTGGGGACCTGTCTCTCGGAGTCCTGGAACATGATTTGATATTCAAAAGCTTGTTGACTCTGGAAATGAAACTCATTCAAATGATGTCAGTCACAAAGCCATGAGCTTCCCTCTCTTGTCATTTATGCCAGACACAGGACAAAATGAACTTTTAATTTGCCTTCCATCTTTTTTCAAAACACATGAATACTTTCACTGACTTGTAATTGATTAGTGCCTGAGACATGATGCAGGAGGGAAAAAAAAGAAAACAAAAATTTCAGCAATTTGGATTTAGAACTGACATTGAAAGACAACCTCCAAGGGGAAGCATAAATGGGGATATGCATTTCTATAGCACCTACTCTGTGCCAACCCCTATGCTAAGCATGTCCAAATATCTCATTTGATCCTTACAACAAAATAGGTGGTGGTGTTCCCATTTTAATAACAATAATAGCTGACATGTACTGTGCCAAATGCTTTATAATTTTCTAATTTAATCCTCACAACTCTGGGAGGTAGGTACTATTATTACCCCTTTTTAAAGATGAGGAAATTGAGGCAGGGGTTAAGTGACTTTTTCAAGGTCACAGAGCTAGTAAGGGTCTGAGGCTGATTTCGAAATTCAAATCTTTCTGACTCTAGACCCAACACTCTCACTACTGCATTACCCACCTTCCTGTTAGTTCTCATATAATTCTAGGGGGACAGAATAAAGACCACATTAAAAGAAAAGGTCCAAATTAATGTTTTAAGTTTAGAATCAGATAGCAATCTAAGTTTCTTTTAGTCAGTAAACTGAATTTTGGGGAAAATAGCATATATATTAAACAGATTTATATATGAAAATGTCTTTTTAGTGACCCCTTCAATGGCTGAGAGCAAAAAGCTGGAAGCATTGCTATTGGAAGCAAGGCTTGATAGTCAGAATGGAAATGTTGGTCAAATTGGCAGTGGTTTGACTTGTCTAGTGAAACTGCCTTTTATCTGGTACTTACTGACTTCACAGCTGTGTGTTGGGACAAGATCAATATTTGAAGCAGGCATTTTTAACATTTATGTACCATGAACCCCCTTTGGTGGTCTGGTGAACCCTACAAATTCCTTCCCCGGTGATTCTTCTCATGGTGATCACTTGTATGTTTGATGAAAATATAAAATATATAATCACTATGCTTCCTTCCACCTCTAATAATCCACTCTTGTGATCCTGGCTTATCAATTCATATATGGAAACTAATATATGACAAAATATTGTCTTTCTCTGAATAATCAGACTATATATGCATATGTGTTATAATCCATAAAAGAGTGTATTATATAGGTTCAACTTTTAATCTGGAATTCATCTCTCATTAACAGGGAAATACATAGCAGTAGCCAAAGAATTAAATATTTCTGACCTATAATAAAATTTTCATTTATGGGGAAAAGGTAGTTGTTTTACACTTCTGATGATATGTTCATTACAACTGCAAGGAGAAGCAAATAGGCTGTTATTGACACATTTGAGACTGCAAATAAAATCATCTTTTCTACAGTCACTGTTGATAAAGTGCTAACTTCCTCTTCCCAAAAAAGGAAGGAGAGGGGTTTCCAAGTCATAAAATTATTTGAGATTATGTTAAAATAGATAAATTCATCCTGGAGGTTGTAGAATAAGGGGCTTCTTAGAGAGACAGACAGCTTAATTCCACTGCAGAAGTTCAGAAACATATGAAACTGTTCACTTCTCATGTTTCTTTTTCTTTGTGTTTTTTCACCATTCACTTTTGAATTATGTGTGTGTGATCATTCTTTCCATTTACATGATTGTAGGCATTGTGGCAAACCCATTGAGTTTTTGCATTGTTTTGTGTAGTCAAAGGCTTTGCCAAAGTTTTCTTTATGAAAAATTAATCTATTTAAAAACTTATACCTAGTAAACTTTAGAATACATTTTCCTGCAAAATGACTAAGGGATACAGGAAGGTTTATTATAAGCCAGTAGGACTGGTAATTTAAAAAAAAAGAAAAGGTTGGGAGCCCTTGAGTTAGAATAACTAAACCTGTTTGTATCCAGGTTTTGCTACTTTCCATGTTAATATCAGCATAACATGCAACTTCTTTGAGATTCTTTAGGGATATGAATAACAAAACTTATAAAACTTGCCTCAGGGTGATTTAGAGGAAATTACTTTATAAAGTTCTATGAAAGCATGAACTATTATAAAACTCACAAAACTTGCACTTGGCCACTATACTGAATCTCCAAATGTGAGTTTCTGAGACTATGAAACTTAATCAGTGCCTATTATTCAGAGGAAGAAAATGAGGCTCAGAAAAGTCAACTGAATCATTCAGTCATAGAATAAGAAAGATGGGAAAGATGGGATTAAAACTCAGGTACACTGTCTACAAATCTAGTAGTCTTTCCAATTCATCATGTTGAATTATGATCATTAAACCAATGAGGCAGCTTTGTTCATTGCAATCATTATCCAGTCTTCTTGCCTACTTATCTCCATCTCAAATGGTGAGAGAACAAACTTGTTTCTCTACTATAAGATTTCAACTACTCTTCCTCCATTTAAACATATGTAGTTTATATAGTACAAGCAAGAAAGTTAACACCCAATTGGTTATTTTCTAGGATTTCCCATATATATATATATATATATATATATATATCTATATATCTTTTAAGGCAAATCTTCTCAATATTATAAACTAGATACAGTGGACAAAATATCTGACCCTAATCAGATTTCAATGTAATTGTTAAATATCTGGCAAAATAAACAGAAATACAATGCAGCATGTTATCTAGTCATGTCCAAACTCTTTGTAACCTCATTTGATGTTTTCTTGGCAAAGATACTAGATTAGTTTGCCATGTTTTATAGATGAGGAAGCCGAGGCAGATGTTAAGTGACTTGCCAAGGATCACATAGCTCATAAGGGTCTATGATCAGATTTGAACTCAAGTCTTCTTGACTCTAGGTCCAGCACTCTATCCACTGCACTGTGAGGCTGCCATATATAGTGCAGCATCAATAATATCAATGTAGTTTGCTAAGTCAATATACAGCCCAAAGTGATCCATTTCTATTTGAGCTTGACATCACTGTTGTATACCATAGTTATTCATTTATCTATACTTTTTCCTTTTCTTATCAGTAATGATGTCCTCACTCCTTCCCTTTGCCTGTCTGAGTCCTACTAATTTTCAGGTTAAACTCAATTTAACTCACTATTCCAGTCTAAACTGACTTCATCTTTTTTAAACTCCTTTAGTTTTTACAATCAATACCTTTGGGCATTAAGTTACTCTGATTGTTTCAGACATATTAATTTAAACATAATAACAAAGACTAGAAAGTTCCTAAGAGCAAGGACCATGTTGGATGCTACTTTTCTTTCCTCTACAAAAATGTAGATTAGAGATAATCCTTAATCCTTAAACAAAATATGAAATTTCCCTATTATAATGTCTCTGAAAAAATGTTTATCCAGCCCTTACTTGCACAGGCAGCTTCACTGAGGATATGGTCAGGATTGGCCTAAATGCATTACTTGCCTTTTGACTCAGTAATATCCCAACATAGTCTTACACCAGCTAATTTACTTCCAGTAGATTTTATCTTGATGTTATCTGATACTCTCAGATGTTCTTTTGGATAATGCCAGATGAAGGATCTCTTCCCTATTACTACCACATAATAAATACATTTGATCTCTGTTTTTAAAAAATTGCAGTATTTAATCCTTTACCATTCTTATGTTTATTCCTAGGATCGCCTATTTTTTGTGATGGAGTTTGTGAATGGAGGTGACTTGATGTTCCACATCCAGAAATCCCGGCGTTTTGATGAAGCACGAGCTCGCTTCTATGCTGCAGAAATAATTTCTGCCCTTATGTTTCTACATGAGAAAGGGATCATTTACAGGTGAGTTCTGATTCTGGGAATCCAACTTCCCAATGTCTTATGCCCTCACGAAGATCTGGTTTTCCATTCTACATGGCCAACTCTTATTTTCTATCAGTTCACTGTTCATTATGAATTTCCTTCTTGTGGTAGGAAAAAGTGAATATGCAGAATATAAACTCCTCTAGGGTAAGGCAAAAAAAGTTTTGTTTTTGTCACCAAATCCCTAAAATCTAATACCTTAGCTTAACCAATGTTCTTTGAATAAGTCACTTTCAGCTGGAATAGTAAGAGTTAAACTGAGTTAAACCTAGGAGTTAGTAGGATTCAGACAGGCAAAGGGAAGGATTGATGGTATCATCACTGAGAAGAAAAGGAAAATGTACAGATACCTGAATAAATATGGTGTACAACGGTGGTGTCAAACTCAAGTGGATTGCTGTGGTTAGGGAGTATTTAAGTTTCTCAAACTGAAAATCTCCGTATGTTTATCTGTTTTATCTTCTGAAAATGCTTTCCTATAAACCTCCAGATTTATATTCAGAGTAGCTCTCTTTTATCATAATATCAATATTTAACATGAATTGGTTCCTCATAGATAATTCTGGTTTAGGTAAAAATGCCCTTCCAAATAGTGTTTATATTACCTTGTATTACCTCCTCCGGAGCATTATAAAATAAAATTTAGATTGAGTGCCATTGTACTGTTGACAAAGAAGGTAAGCCATGATGTGTAATATACCTTCCTAGAAATAGTAATCATTTACAAAAATAAACCTTGATTGCCACTGTGGAAATCATTGTCCTTAGACTCTCTATAATGCTGGTGATTAGTATTAATATTATTAAATTAAAATGTAACTACCACACACTCTTTCTTTCAATGAAAGTCAAACTGTTACTTTCTTTTGATTTTTATGGGAAATACAAAAATCAAGGCTTCTGCATTCAAGATACCAAGTAGCTTTTAAAATAACATTCCCCTAACCCTAGGAAACTTTAAAAAGAAAAAAGAATGGTATTAATAAAAACAAAGCACAAAGTATGAGGAATAAAAAAGAAAATCAAAACATAACAGTGACTTATTTATATCATATAAACACACATGTTATATACAAACAAATTTTCAGTTTTACAAAGTTCTTTGCTCACAATCCTATGAATTATATAGCAAGTATCATCATCTCCACCTATTTAAAAATAGGTAATCTGTGGGTCTAGGTCTCAGACCTAGATTGCTTTTTCTCCTACATCATGCTGTTTCCCTAAGTTTAAGAAAGAGAAATAGAAAGGAATCTCAACAAATAATAGCAGGCACACACAATAGTTTAAATCTTTCTAGCCAGCTCTTAATTATTCACTGCAGTGGAAGGAAACATATAACCCGATAAAACAGCTAGGTATATCCTAACTAAGTCCATAGAATAGCATAGGAAATGGCTCCTAGACCACTCAAAATTGAACATTAAATTCTAAGTTCTGAGTTCAAATACTGACTTTGATGACTACCTGTGTATACTTAGGCAGATCATTTAGTAATGATCTCTATTGTCTCTTCCAAATCATCATTTTATATATATATGTATCTCAGGAATTATTGTCTCTGGCTTTTTCTTCCAGTTCCAACATTCCATCTAGCATATAAACCAGGAAATTGGGCTGACATTACCAATGAATGAGATTTAGGGTTAGTGAGTCCTGGATCCCAAGGCCCTATTCTTAACTCTGCTATTGATCTAGTGTTCTCTATTTACTTTTTTTTTAAAAGAGTGACTTCATACCTATTTTTAAAGTTTGAATGAATCATCAATAACTGTTTGAGAAGTGCCTTCTAAGTGCAAAGTACTGCATTAGGAGCTGATAATCAGCCTAATGGGAAAGTTCCTTGTTGCTCAAGGAAAAAGAGATTTAGCTGTAAAAAATACTTGAGTAGGTAGCTACTAGAAGGCTAGGGACTTATTCTTATTTTAATGATAGGACAACTATAAAATGACCATGTCCAGGTCTGGCATGTCCAGGATGGATTTTCTCTGCAGAAGTGCAAGTGCCTCTTGAAATTTTGACTTTTCTAACACTCCTAGATGTGATGTTTGAAATTATCTGGAGGCTGTGTTTTTGGTTTAATAAAATCAATTTATTAATCTGCTAGTCACTACATTCTAACTAGCCATAAACTCCCTCCAGTCTAGTAGAGACTCTATAGAACTTGCAGTTGAGTGACAAGCCAAAGTGTCCAGAAAAGAGCTAGTCAGAAAAGAGCTGGTCCAGCCTCTAAGAACTGGATCCACCTTAGAGAGAGAGAGAGAGAGAGAGAGAGAGAGAGAGAGAGAGAGAGAGAGAGAGAGAGAGAGAGAGAGGGAGAGGGAAAGGGAGAGGGAGAGGGAGAGGGAGAGGGAGAGGGAGAGGGAGAGGGAGAGGGAGAGGGAGAGGGAGAGGGAGAGGGAGAGAGAAAGGGAAGGAGAGAGAAAGGGAGAGGGAGAGAGAAAGGGAGAGGGAGAGAGAAAGGGAGAGGAAGAAGGAGCCAGGATGGGCAAAAGAGCTAGCAGCTGGGAAAAAATCCCCACTTCCCGTTGTACACCATCTGATATCCAGAGAGGTTTCTAATTGGAACTCAGGAGACTTCCTTCCAGGAAGTTACAGGTCTTCTGGAGACCAAAACATTCTTTTACTCCCCAGTGTGTGGCTGACTAGCCCACTTGCACCAGCATGGTATCTGCCTAGCTGATTGTAATCACGTAATCAAGTTCTAGTTTACAGATGAATTGGGAGCAGGTCTCTACTGTGCCAGTTTTTACATCTAGATAAAAGAAGGGAGGACCCAACCCATTTCATGGCCTGGAGGAGAGGTAGTTTTGTAGTTTTAAAAATCAAACTCTCCCTAGGAGCTAAAGGGGGAATTATTTCTCAAAAAAAAAAATTCTCAATTCTTTTAATTTTCCACATGGCTTAGGTGGCACCTTCTCATGAGGGAAACCTTCCTTGATTGCCTCCCAGCTAGAAGTAACCTCTTCTTCCCTGAATGGCTCATTCTGTTTCATTTTTCTATGTCGCATCATACATAACATTAAATTATAACTTTTTTTTCATTGTTTGTTAAATTCTTTGAAGGCAAGTATACTTGACTTACATAGTGTGGAATTTAGAGAAAACATATCTTCTAGTTTGTCAAAATTATATTTCAGATAAAACTACATCAATCCAAGTAGTCTAAAATATTGTTTTAGCAACTGCTCGATCACATGGGTCAATGGGGATTAGGGATATAGACTCTAAACCAGCGGTCCTCAACCTCTCAATTTGTAGCAATGAGAATACATAAGGCATATCATGTATTTACATTCCGAATCATAACTGTGGCAAAATTAGTCTTAAGTAGCCACCAAAATAATTTTTTGCTTTGGGGTCACTGCAAAATGAGGAACTGTACTGCGGGGTCACGGCATTAGAAAGGTTGAGAACCACTACTCTAAACAATCACCCCAATGCAAATATTAATAATATGGAAATGGGTCTTGATGAATGACACATGTTAAACCCAGTGGAATTGTGTTCTAGCTATGGGAGAGGGTTGGGGAGAGGAGAGGGAAAGAACATGAATCTTGTAACCATGGAAAAATATTCTAAATAATCTAATAAAATTTTTAAAAAATAAAATATTGTTTTAGATTTCACATATTTTTTGTTTTCTTCTGAAAGATGACCACCATTTCATTTGAGTCCTGTTTGCATAATCAAGGCTGAAACTGATGATTTAGAATATATTTTCTTATTTTTCTATAGTAATAATAATAATAATAACAGCTAGCATTTATATATTGCTTAAAGGTTCATGGAGCACTTATCTCATTTTATACTCAGAAGAACTCTGAGAGATAGATGCTACTATTATTATTACCATTTTATAGATAGGAAAACTGATATTAAAGAGATATTAAATGACCTTCCCAACTGTTACTTAACTGGTTGGTGTCTACAGCAGGATTTAAATTCAAATGCAGTAGTCTCTCAGTTTACCATCTAGTGACCAATAAAGATAATTAAATTAATCTTTGAAGGCAATTCTGTTCTTCCTCCCTCTGGCATCCCCTTTTTTGCCCCTCTTCCCACTCCTCCCACCTCCACTCTTCCCTCTTCTTTCTCTCTCCTCTCATCTTCCTCTTTCTACCTGACAGTTTCTTTCTGTCTCTTTGTGTCTGTTTTTCTGCCTTCCTTCCTCTTATCTCTTGTTCTCTGTTTCTATCTGTCTCTGTTACAGTTTTGTCCTTGGTATTCTTCCAAGACTTTTAGTCTTCATGGGAATATACAACTCAGTTTATTACAAAATAGATGACTACATGCCACATAGAACAGAATTACTGAGGACTAAAAGCACAAACACTTGAAAAAATAGTACTTTTTAAAGTCTATGATATTATATATCATGTCCAAGATATTTGACTACTTCCAATTTCAGATCTGATCCCCTTCCTCCATTAATAGGACCAAACCAAGGCTGAAGGAAATGTTTATATTTTTGTTCATTTTGTTCAGTCCTACCCTAACCATTGTTATGTATTCACTTCCATCACAGACATGTTTCTATGAGTATAGCATGCTTCACTCATCATCTAATTCCCATCCCTTAAAGCCTTATGAAATGTTCAATAGATGTTTCTTGTAGCCTCTTGTCAACCAGGGAGATAATGGGATGTATAGTTTTTCCAGCTGGAAATTAGAACCAAAAGCTCATGGGAGATGGAGGAGCTCAAACCAGCTTCTAGCTTCTGCCTCCCGTGATCCTTTAGTTCCTACTTCCAGCTGAGAAAAACTATACTACCCATTTGCTCCCTTGCCAATAAGAAGCTACATTCCCATTTTTCATTGAAATACAAACATACCTAGTATTTATTTTTACCCCCCCTTTTTCCAGATGTTCATATGACAAACAGAAAATAAGCAATTGAGAATGTTTATTGAAAAATTAACTTTAGAGTTCCTTACATGTTTTTCCTATACTTATTTGCCAAATTACATTTTACTATTCTAGAGGAAAGTTTCTCAGGTTCCCCTTTACACTTCTAATATAAATTTAAAAGATTACAATTATTCATAATGTAAAAGAAAGAGCTAGATGAATTTCCTGGCAATTCAAAAGGTTTTCTCAGAAAGTCATAACTAGAAGAATTTTGCTGAAATTTACCAACGTGGCACTTATTTTACTAATGTAGAAACATTTAAATTCTGGTAAAAATGTGTTCTTTACTGTTTCATGCTAATTAATATGTGTATGTATTGGAAATTTTCTTCTGCCTTTTTCAAGAGGTTTAGCAGTTTCTTAGAACTTGAGATTATATCTATGACTAAAAACAATTCACTTATTTACTGTTTGGAATGGTGGCTTAGCTTGTCAATAATTTCACATTTATTTAACATCTATGTACATTGAACTATGACTTTGGGGAAAATAAAAGATAAATAAGACAAAGGCCTCAACTTTAAAGAGTTTAATAGTTTAATAAAGAACTTTGAGATGGGTGCATAGAAGAGTATTCTTCAAAGAGGAGCACAAGATTCTTAAGTGGAGTAATCATTGAGGAGACCATTTTACTAGATCACAAAGAAGGACTGAGTTCCTATAGAATATTTCAAGCAAAGGTGAGGAGATGGGAAAAAGTTCAGCAGTTTGTAGAGTATGACAAGCAGTCTGGTTTGACTAGAAAATAGCATACAGGAGACTTAATGAGAAATAAGGCTAAAATGGTAGATTAGAAACATTGTAGAAGGCCTTGAATGCTAGGCTAAGGTATTTGGATTTTATTGTAATAATTGTTAATAGTTTTCTTTTAGTACTTTGTTTATATAATGTATAGGTTCCTAGAAGATTATCTGCAAATCATCTTTCAACTCTTTTAAAAAATCTTGGCTATTTAAAGTTATTCTTTAATAAGGTAGACTATTTTCATAATAAAAAATTATAATCACCCCCCTAAAGTATGTTTTATAAATATGGGATTTTGTATATATGATTTTCTTACAAAGACTATATAGCAAAAGGCATAAACTTCTAGAATTTAAGAGATAGAGGAAATATGTTTTATAGAAAGAAAGATCTTCTAGACGTGAGATTTTAGTCTAACCTCATTTTATAGATGAGGAGAATGAGGAATAAAACATGATCATACAACTAATTTGTTTTATTCAGATTTCCAGACTTCTTAGCCAGTGTTTGTTTTACAAAATATTCAGTTCTATATTACAATTTGACGAAATGGAGTCCATCTTGAATAAAATAACCAAACAGGATAGGCTGGAAATCATGTCATCGAGAATGCTAGGAACTGAAGGTAATGGGAACACTGACCTTAAAAATAGAAGAAACAATAGTTGCTTTCAAGCATTTAAAGGGTTGT
This sequence comes from Monodelphis domestica, assembly GCF_027887165.1. Taxonomy (NCBI): domain Eukaryota; kingdom Metazoa; phylum Chordata; class Mammalia; order Didelphimorphia; family Didelphidae; genus Monodelphis; species Monodelphis domestica. The sequence goes on from NC_077227.1 coordinate 271,020,273, forward strand.
CATGCCCCATGGGGTAGAACTAGGAACAATGCTTAGAAGTTGGCATTCTACTGGGGGGAACTGTTTCCTCCTAAAAAAAAATGTAAGCTTCTTGAAGGCAAAGCCTATTCATTTTTTAATTTGTGTCTCCAACATCTCTTGCAAAGATTTGAATATAGTAGATACAATATAATCATAAGGCAGAGAGGTGGTCCAGTGGATAGAGTACTAGAGCAATAGTCAGGAAGACCTGAGTTCTAATCCCCAGACACTTCCTAGACCATGGACAAGATACTTAACTCTGTCTCAGTTTCCTCATTTGTAATATGAGCTAGATAAAGAAATGGCAAATAGCTCCAGTATTTTTGCCAAGAAAAAAACAAATGGAGTCAAAAGGATTTGTATGTGACTGAACAACAATAGCAGCAATATAGTCTGATGTAGTTAAATGAATTTTGCAAGAAGTTTTATGGTGAATAGAAAATGGTAACTGAATGGGAAGAGATTGAGGGAAGGTTTTGCTAACATTGAGAATACTTGAAAGTGAGCACATGCTATTAAATGTTTAATAACTGTCTTTCCCTAGGGGGGAGGTGGGATATACATGATATACTTTTAAAGTTTAATCTAAATTATTACCATTTTCCCATCACTTTCTTTAAGTCTAGGCAGTCTATAAAATAATAATAATTCAAGCCCTGATTTGAAGCCTTTGCCAATTTCCAATGTGTAAATAAATGCTCAGAATGAAAATTTAAAATTTGACTCTCTGAAACTGGTTATAGCTAGCTCTAGCATAGGCCTGCTTGTGTTTGTAGGTAAATGGGAATGAGCTAGTAAAGAGGGAGAGAGTGAACATACTTTTGGGAGTAAGGGGATAGGCAAGGAGTAGGCAAATTCTTTTCTTGAGACTGGAGTAGAGGAGGGAAGAAAAGAATGGTTGATACTAAAAAATAATGAGAGGCAAGATGGCCTTAGTTTTCTCAGTAAAGCAGGAGATTTGCTCTATGCAGGATCATTTGCTCTATGCATTGGGAGTAAGAATATCTCCAATAGGTGAACACAATTTCCTCCTTACCAGATGTTCTACAAAGACCATGAAGTAACTGTAGTCCAAAAACAAAGAAAAGCAACAATCTAAAAAAGCTGCAGAGAAAAAAGGATGAAGACGTTTGAATTTAGTAATTACTGTCATAGGAGAAGGGCACCTAGGTGGCAGAGTGCTTTGAGTGCTAGATCTGGAGGCAGGGACATCTGAGTTCAAATCTAGCCTCAGACACACATTAACTGTTTGATGCTGGGCAAGTCACTTATCCCTATTTGCCTCAGTTCTTCATCTATAAAACGAATCAGAGAAGGAAATGGAAAATCATTTCATTATCTTTGCCAAGAAACCTCAAATGGGGTAATGAAGAGTCAAATACTACTAAAATGCCTTTGAAACAGTCATAGAAGAGTTGTAGTTTGGTTGTTGATAGTTTCATCAGTGAGAGTTCCTTTGGTTGATGAAATCACAGATATTTGATATGCACACATATGGTATTACAGGCAGCATTTGCTTAAATACTTTGAGGGAATAAAAGTATTATTATTTCTCTTGCACAAATGGAAAGATATAGTCAACAATGTACTTGCTTTCTGGACTAGTGACCCTTATCACTTAAAATGAAGATATCTTGTATTTTGGACATTATGCTTTCACTAAAGTTTAGTCACTTTTGTTTTAAAATAGAAAAGGGGAATGGAAAAAGAGAAATATCCCTCTGTCACTTAAACATGGGTGATTTTACACACAAACTCTCAGTTTATGCTGAGACACAAACTCAACCTTTCATCAGTCTTTACTATTGAGAATGGAAATGTTGCTATAAAAATCGCCTCTTAAATTCACTCTAATTTCCTCATCACCAACTATGTTTTTGGCTGGTCATCTCTTTTTAAATCAGATTTTATATTCCTTAGCACAGTCTTGAGGTAAAAGGCATGTCAAATATGTCTGTTGCCTGCTGCTCAGACATTGAGCAATTTAAACTTTATGAAATAGTTTTGTCTTTTAAAAAAAGGCAGTTAGCTGCACCATTAATAATAGAAAACTATTAGAAACAGCCTAAGTGTCCAGCAATAAATGACAATAAATTATGGCATAAATTTCCTTGAAATATAGATATACTGCCTACCATGATTTACCAGTCTGGTAGCCCTCTGAAAAACCAAGGTTAGTCTTTTCACCCCTTCAACACATTCTGCATTTTACTCTCTACATGCCTACTCATAACTCTCCCATACAAAATGGCCTTCCTCTCTCATTTTTGCCTCTCAGCATCTTGCATATGCTTCAAAGCCCATCTCCCTTAACGCCTGTCAGTAAAGTTTTGCTGATTCCTCCAATTCCTCAGTAATGCCATACTCCTCATAACTTTTAAAGCTCTTGTTCTCTTGTGATATGTATTACATTCTGTATCATGTTTAGTTATATCCCCCCCACTAGATTATAATCATTTTAAGATTAGGACTAACATCCATATAATTCTATATTCCTCAAATCTGAGAACACTGTCTTATGCCCAGTGTTCGTTAAATAAATGAACAGTATCATATATAGTAGCAACAACATAAATACGTAGCTGAAAATGATTAGAAGCCCAAGAAAACAGCCTCTCAGTAATGGAGTAATTATTTTTCATCTTTTTCTTTTTAATATTTTATTACCCAATTATGCATAATAAAAATTTTAACATAGATTTTTCAAAATTATAAGATCCAAATTGTCTCCCTTCCTCTCTTCCATCTCTGAGATAATAAACAATTTGATCTGGGTTATAAATGTATGATCATGTAAGTCATATTTCCATATATTTCCATATTGGTCATGTTGTGAGAGAATACTCATATAAAACTCAAACTCCAAAATAAAGACACACACAAATAAAGTGAAAAATTATATGCTTCAAGCTGCATTCAGATTCCATCACTTTTTTTGGCGAGTGGATAGCCTTCTTCATCATAAGTTCTTCACAATTATCTTGAATCTTTGTATTATTGAGAACACCTGAGTCTTTCACAGTTGATTATCATATAATGTTGCTGTTATAATGTACAGTGTTCTCTTGGTTCCAAGTATTTCACTGCATCAATTCATGTAGGTTTTAATAGAAGAATTTTCCAGGGAACTTCAGAATTTTGGCACTTGTATCATTTCTTTTATTGCCCAAATATCATGCCCATTTCGTACCCACAATTGTTTTGTTATTCTCTATATTTTTTACTTGAATAAGGTGATTTCTGCTATGGGGAAGTTATCTGAGGACAGGTAACTTTTTTCTACAGTAATGTCTCCCCCACCCCACATTACATGTAAAAACAATTTTGACATTCATTTTCTAAGATTTGGGGTCCCAAATTCTTTTCCTCTTCCCTTTCTTTCCCACCTCCCTAAAACAGTAAGCTATTTGGTATACAAAATATTTCTGTATTAAATATGTTGTGGAAGAAGATATTTACAAATGAAAAAAAGTGGGGGAATGATATTCTTTGATCTGCATTCAGACTCCATTGGTTCTTTCTTGGGAGGTGAATAGTATTTTTTTTATTTTAAGTCTTTGGGAATTGTCTTGGATCAATGTATTGCTGAGAATAACTAAGTCATTCACAATTGTTCATTGTACAGTATTGATGTAACTATGTTCATTGTTCTGGTTCTGGTTGCTTCACTCGGAATCAATTCATGTAAGTCTGAGAAAAGGTACATTTCTCAAATATCAAGGCAGAGAAAGGGTACATTAAAGCAGCACTTGATTATACTATAATCCTGGTAGCTGTTGACTCTCTTGTAGGGCAGCTAGGTGGCACAGTATACAAAGATCTGGGCATGGAATCAGGAAGACCTGAGCTAAAATCCACCACAGATACTTTACTAGCTGTGTGACTCTGGGCAAGTCACTTAATCTGCATTGGCTTCAGTTTCCTTAACAGTAAAATGGAGATAATAATAGCATCTATTTCACTGGGTTATTGCGAGGATCAAATGAGATAATACCTATAAAGCACTTAGTACTGAACCTGAGTTGATAGAATGTTGACAGAATGCCTGGCTTAGAGTTAGAAAGACTCTTCTTTGTAAGTTCAAATCTGACCTCACACATTTACTACCTAGGCAAGCCACTCTACCCTGTTTGCCTCAGTTTCCTTATCTGTCAAATGAGTTGGAGAGAGAAATGGCAAACCACTCTAGTATCTCTGCTCAGAAAACCCCAAATGGGATCATGAAGAGTAAGACACAAGTGAAAAATGACTGAACAACTTAAGGATAATGTGTTTAAGAAATGCTTGTTCCCTTACCCTCTTATTACAGCTTGCTTATATTTCCTGATTCAACAAAAATTCCAATGCCATTTCTTATTACTTTATACTATTACTTTAGGTTCTTTGTAATTTTAATTGAGATGCTTAAAGAGATACTTTAAATCCCAGAAGTCACGTAGGGCACATTTCTTTCACATTGCACCTCAATAATGTAAACATATTACATTATACCAGAGAAGTGGTGATTTGGATCCTGGAGCAATCCAGCAGTTTCTATTGATATTATACATGCATTAGAAACAAACAAAAACAAAAAAACAAAAAGCAAAAGGTAAATTGGCCTCAGATGCCATCATCCAGTTGGATTTCTTTGATATAAAATTTAGGCTCTATTTTTCAATTGTATCTTATATCTAAATCTGGTCCTTTGATCCCATGATGCAAATAATTGACTAGGGAAAGAGAATGTAGAATGTATCCCTATGCTTGTCCTTTTGTCATATTCTGTGGCCATAAAAGCTATTTTTGTCTTTATATATATACATGTGTTTGCATATGTGTATATATATAAACATTTATATACATATATGTATATATGTTTACTTTTCCATGTATTCTACAAGCAAAAACAATCTGTTAAGCAGATCTTGCCACTATAGAAATAATTTACTAATTTAAAGACTAAACAATATAATTGCTTTCTGGTTTCAAGATATACCAAAAATTAAGCAAGATTGGAAAAGTGAATTGTTTTATTTTAGAAGTCCATTCATCCCTTTGGCAATGTGTCATGGCAGCAGAAATACGTAAATATGATTCATATCTGGCATTGTGAGTGTCTCACCCACTTCCCCCAGACCCGGATACTCTGCTTTTCCTGTAACCAGCAAGTGAGGGGAGGGGCAATGCCAAGCATTATTCAGTGCCACTTCAGGCATATGTAAAATAGACAAAGTTGTGTTCTTCTGACAACTGCACCCCCTTCCTTAGAGTTTCCCCTTCTCCTTATCAAAAAAAAATACTCTTTGTAAAATATTTAACCCAGTGCTAGTTCTCTTCATTCCCACTTTCCCCCTTATACTCTGAATTTCACATTTTTCCCAACTCATCAAAATTTACCCAATACTCTTAGGGCAGGGGATCTTAAACATTTTTGTGTGGTAGAGCATTTTAGCAGTCTGAATCCAATGGACCCATTTCTCAGAATTACCTTTTTAAATGCATGAAATAAAATAAAATGAAAATAAATATAAGTGAAAATAAAGATGTATTTTTTCATATCCAAGTTTACAAAATCCCTGAAATCTATCTAGGAATCCATAGACCCAGGTTAAGCAAATTCTTGCCTTGCTGTTTCAACACATGAATGGCTAAGTAAATAAATATATTAATATGTTATCTTAAGTTAAAGTATCTAAAGGTCATTATAATTTAAAGCATTACCTATCTCAGGTTACATTTTTGCCTTATAAACATGACAGACACTTGTAAGTGAAGAGGATAGATAGATAAAGTATTTCAGATGTTGTTGTAGAGCCATAAGCCAGAGATATTCTTAGCCTGGGTGCCTTTCTCTGCTGTTCTCAGATCTCACCTTGAAGGCAGTTTTAAATAAGTTCCACTTCTGGACAAGACAGTTCTAATTCTATTGGCATGTAAGGTTGAACAGAGAAAGATCTAGCAATATTATTAGGTACTGTGCCACTTTCTAAAACCTTTAAAAACCTCACTTTCATAAAAAGGCTTTTCTTTAGTTTGTGCAGTGGTCTCCAAGTACTCCTTTTCCAGTTCAATTCCCTCCAGAAGTCATAAATCTAATGGTCCTAACACTGGAAAGGATCTTAGAGATCATCTAGCCCAACTCTCCAATTTTACAAATGAGAAGACTGAAACTATAAAGTTAGTGGCAGAACCAGATCTAGAACCCAGGTCTTCTGTATTCCAGTCCAGTGGTATTTATCTTAATACTTCATTTAAAAACACATGCACAGAGTTTGGTCATTTAATTTAAATATATAAGACAATGATGTGAGTAAAGTTTAATTCAGTTTTTTTTTTATTTTAAACTTAGATTCAATTAATTATTGGGTGAGTGGGAATGTGATGGCATGGTTCCACAGATTGTTCTATTCAGTCAGTTAACCAAATTGGTAACAGCAAGTGAAAGTATTCCTCCATCTTTAAACAGTTACATTTTAGAGTCAGTTCTTGGAAACTTCTGACATTTTCAAACAAAAATACTATGTTCATTAAATAGAACAAAGTCATTATTAAACCCAGTTTTCTCTCCATCTTTATAGAGGGATTTGGGGGAGCTAGGGGGACCTAGGGAGCACAGTGGAAAGAATGCTGGACCTGGAATTAGGAAGACTCATCTTCATGAGTTCAAATCTGGCCCCAGACACTAGCTGTGTGACCCTAGGCAAGTCACTTATTTCATTTTATCTCCATTTCCTTATCTATAAAATGAGCTGAAGAAGGAAATATCAAAGCCACTCCAGTATCTTTGCCAAGAAAACTCCAAATAGAGATACAAGGAGTCTGAAAAATAACCAAAACAACTAAACAATCAGTTTTTAAAAAAATATTGTTAAAGGAGGTCAAAAACAAAACAAAAAAACTAGGCTTTAAGTAGAAAGGGGGAAAGTGACTTAAAATTGAGTGTTCCTGAAAAGTTGCACATAATATCAAATTTTGCAAATGAAAAATACATCTTAAGAAATTTCACTTACAATTTTTTTAAGTGCGGCCTGAATCTTAAACTTTTCATTTATTGAGGAAGTTAAGTGGGGAATTAATTGAATACTTTACCTGGAACCAGGAAGACCTACCTCAGACAGTAGCCAGTTGTATGACCCTTAAGTTCATTCTGTCTCAGTTTCCTCATCATAAAATGGGAATCATAATAGCACCTGTTTAGGATTGTTGTGAAGATAAAATGAGATAACAGGAAAAAAGAAAGGATATATATATATATGGAACTTTGCAAACGTTCAAGAGCTATATATTGGGGTATATTTCCAACCATACCTTTTTTATTCCCCTCTCACTTTGTGATTTCATTTAATTCCTGACATCCTCTTTCTTCCCATGCTCTTCTCTTACTTAATCCCATTAGTTTTTATTTAGGGCAGCTTAATGATAGCATTTTTCCCATCCTTTCTACTGTTTCATTCCTGACAACTGAATGAGCAAAGAGAAACTATAATACAAAGGATTTAGGAAATGTCCAAGCAAATGATAATGAAAATTTTTATGAAAAACAACCAGTATACTCTTCAAGTGTTTACTGAATGGGAAACGTACAAAGTTAATTTTATCCTTTCATTTTCAATCTCAAGAGATAATATTGTCTATAATGAACAAAAATAACTGACTTTCCTCTTCTTGAGGTCTTCTCAGACTTGTGAGCCCTATCAGAAGTCTTATTTTTTTTAAAAACTGGATAAAGAGATTGTTCAGGTTAAATGATGTATAATATCTGAACCCACATGGAGCAGTTGAATCTGCCAAGATTTTTTATGTTGATTAAAGGACAGAATTAAACATATCCACAGTAGCTGATCTTCCCCTTTTTTTCAAACTTAAGTAGCTTGTTTATTCAAAAGACATTTGTTCAATGTGTACAATATTTAAGACATCATGGTAGGGATTGAGGAGAAGGAGAGATTAAAAGGAAGCATTTTCTGAAGCTTTTTACCCTTTCAGATTTAAGTTTTATTTTCCTTTGCTACACAAGAGAGTTTTATTAGAATTTGTGTCTTCTCCAGCTTAGCTCATGTTCTTCACTCTTCCATGGATCTTTGATCTCATGAAATGAGTATGCCCTCACTGATGGATGGATCATCATGACCCCTCCATGCCCATTCTGGTGATTCCCAAAAACGTCCTCTTAGAAATCTTCACACAGTGATGTACATAGTAAGAAAGGATAGGATAGGATTGATGAAATAGATTAGAAATCAGCATTTATTTAGCACCTGCTATGTGTCAAGTACTCTACTAAGTGCTTTACAAATATTATCTGATTTGATCTTCACAAAAACCTTGGGAGGTAGGTACTAGTATGATCCTCATTTTACCAGTTGAGGAAACTGAAACGAATAAAAATTAAGTGACTTGTCTAGGGTCCAACAGCTGGCAAGCATCTGAGGTAGGGTTTAAGTTCCAGTCTTCTTGACTCCACATCTAGCACACTATCCACTGTGCCACCTATTGCTAAGTATAGTCGGCATTTAATCAATATTTTTAAAATTTGATTGAGAATTTTAATATTCTTGCATTAAAAGCCTGGAAATATGTACATCTCATAACAGTGCTGACTTCCTGACACACCAGTGATGAGAAGAGTGGAAAGGAGAAGAGTGTCAGGATTAGGATCAGATAAGCATATGTAATGATAAAAATCCTCCAATCTAATGACTCTGAAATACCTCTTCAAAGTATGTCTTCAGGGAATGTTAGGGAAGAAATGTTCCTGAATCAGTGTAGGGAAGTTTTTTCTTGTGATCCAAATTCAAACAGATTCAGACAGATCAGATCCAGTGGTTGAGTTGACATATATTTTGCATTTGTGCTCTGTGGTTTCTTTCTCCATTCTCCCCTCGCCCCTCAAGAATTTAGTTGAGCAATTTAAAATTTTTGTTTTTTAAATTAACATGAGAAATGTTAACTGAGGTTTGCCACATATGCCAGGAAGCTAAATAGAGACCAAAGAGTCTAAGAGATCTTTGTTGGTTTCAGCCCATGCAAATATTCAAGCACACCAAACAGAGCATGAATGCTATATCTGTTCAACTGTCATTTAATAAAAGGGACACTGTCTTCTGCAAAGTCTCTTTGGGAATTCTCAATGTGAAGCATGAAGTTCCTGGTCTTTGATGGCATCCCAAAACTCATTGTCAGCAGCAAAAGTGAGAAATTCTGAAGCATCCCTGTACCAAAAGCATAAAATCTAATTTTTATTCATCTCCATGAATATGTATGTGAATATACATATTTTAAACTCTTACTTCCTATCTAAGAATGAATATTAAGTATCACTTCCAAGACAGAAGAGTAATAATTAGGCAATTAAACTTAAATTATTTGCCCAGGGTCTCACAGCTAGGAAGTATCTGAGGCCAGATTTGAACCTAGGACTTCCTAGCTCTAGACCTAACTTTCAATCCATTGAGCCATCTTGGGATCCTCATGGATATATTAAAGATTATTCTACCTCACAGTTCAGTCAGGGTGATGACCATGACCTTCATGAGGTGGTCTGGTGGACAGATTGCTGAATATTGAGTCAGGAAGGCTTAAGTTTGAATCTTGCCTTGGGTTTTTATTAGCTCTGTGACCCTGGACAAGTTACTTAGTCTATAAAAATGTTACCTATTATTATCATTATTATTTAATTTGTTTCTTCATCTATAAAATGGGGGTAGTAATAGCATTTATTTTGGAAAGTGGTTATTAGAATTGCTTCTTAATCTATAAAATTAGGGTAGTAATAGTACCTGTTTCACAGGATTATTATTAGAATTGAATAAGATAAAAAAGTATGTTAAATACTTTGCAGAACTAAAAAGTGCTATATAAATTGTTAGCCATTGCTATTTGTTTCCTTTAAGCTATATTTTTTCTTTTATTTCCTTTGAATGTGAAGCTTATAAAATGGGGGCTTAATATGAAATTGAACACAGTGATTTTTGTTTGTTTTTGTGTTCGCACTCACATACAAATGACAGTATTGCATAGATTACTGGATTTAGTGTGTGAGTACCTGAATATAGATCCTAGCTTTTTGTAATCTTAGATAATTCACTTCAGGTCTAGATCTGTCTCATCATCTCTAAAAGGGAATATAACTCCATGATCTATAAGATCCCTTCCAGCAAATATTAGGATTTATAATCTGTTGTAGAAGCAGAGTCTCTCTTCTTTATCCTCCAAGCTTGTATTGAAATAATGAATTCTGTAGTTAAGAACTTACAAGGTGTCATGTTGAGACTAGCCCAATAGCTATTGCCTTGAAGAACAAGTACTTTCTATATAAGAAGAAATGCAAAGGCACAAGGACTTTGGTTGCATCTTTAACAAATAGAGCAAAGAGACATGGGTAGAGCAGGTACGTCACCAGACTCCTTCTGAGGCTGAGAGAAAAGACAATTTCATGCAGTCTGAAAATGGACTTTCTTGAGATGTTTTTCTTCTAGTGACTTCTTTTCCTTAGTTTAAGTATATGGAATATTTAAAAATCTTTTTATCCAGTGGTAAATACTATATTTGACTCAATAGAAATTTAGGAGAATTGACATTTAAACTAACTTTATTTTGTTTACATGTTATTTTAATTAAGTTGTATAATATGTGCTATATTTTTCAGTCACTTCAGTCATGTTCCTGACCCTATTTAGGGTTTTTTTCTCTTCCTTTCTTTCTCAAATTTCCACATAAATTTTCCAAAGCTATGATCCATAATGTCTCCCTCTCTTCTTCCTCCTCCCTCCCAGAACTGACAAGCAATTCAGTCTGGGATATATATGCATCACCATGCAGAACATATTTCCATATTATTCATTTTTGTAAGTGAGTAATCTTATAAAATGAAAACCCACTTGGGTTTTTTTTTTGACAGAGATATGGAGGTAGTTTGCCATTTCCTTCTCCAGTTCATTTTACAGTTGAGGAAACTGAGGCAAACAGCATTAAATGACTTGCCCAGAGTCATACAGCTAGTCTGAGGCTGGATTTGAGCTGAGGTCTTCCTGACTCCAGGTCTGGCACTCAGGCTATTTGTATTAAGTTGCATAATATATGCCAAGGTAGCCTAAATACTATATCTGTCCAATCCATACTCTAAATCTTAATTTCTCACTTATTATTTATTGTAGTATCCATAGGCCCAATGCACAACAGGTAATTGGCATCACAATCCCTCTGCCTTTTCCCTCCTCCCCCATAAAGACAATACCAGGTTGAAGCACTCTGGGCATTAGCACCCACTCAGAATTATCACAATCTCTTCATATAGTATGTTTACTTCTACAGCTACCCACTGTGCCCAGTGGAACCCCATTTCAGGGACTTTGCCTGCTAAAAAGACCCACAGAGTGTGAGATGGTAAGACCCCAAAGCAGACCTTACTTTCAAGATAAGTAAATATTTTATTTGCAAGTAAAGCTGGGAGCAGAGCAAAAGGGAGATAAAAGAGAGGCAGCTTCTAAATTCTGCATCCTGGCTTAGTACCAAGCCTTTCCTATCCTCATATTCTTGCTAATTTCATTACTTTTTTTTCTAATTCTCCATGTCTTGAGAGAGAGAGAGAGAGAGAGAGAGAGAGAGAGAGAGAGAGAGAGAGAGAGAGAGAGAGGGAGGGAGAGAGAGAGAGAGAGAGGGAGGGAGAGGGAGAGAGAGTTCTCTTCTCCTTTTCTCAAAACTTTTATAGTGAATTTAAATGTTCTTTTGTCCTTGGACAACAGGTTCCAGAACTTAGTTCAAGCCTGCATTTAAGCAAATTTGCTACTCATTACTTATCTATCATTCTCTAGGGGTAACCGAGAACAATATTTAGAGCATTTTGTAGACAGGCATGACTATTTCCACTACATATGGGAAAGTAGTGTCAGGCTGTCCTTACCAATTTGGATAGCAATGGATTTGTGCTCCAGAAAGTCCACTGGAAACTTTGACTACTTTGAAGAAGCATTGGGGGTGGGGAGTGGAGGGGGTTGTATTTGCTTTTTTGTCATAGAATTCCTCTTGTTAATTTCTGGGGTACTAGCTTGTGAGTCAGCAGAACAAGTTTCTCCTTGCTGTGACTGCAGACCTCAAAGAGATGGTCTTTGGCAGATTCCCCGAGCCCACAGTGTGCATGATGTCACTCTTCCCTCCTCCCAACACCACACTCTTGGCTCATTCCAAGCATGTACTCTACTGACTAACTAGAACAGAGTTTGAACATGTTAAAATATGAAGTATCTCTGGGCTATATACATTTATATATGTATAGGTATGTGTATTTGTTTAGGCAGCTAGGTGGCACAGTAGATAGTGTTGGACCTGGAGTCAGGAAGGCTTGAGTTCAAATCCATCCTTCTATCCCTCCTAGCTGTGTGACCTTGGACAAGTCACAGTTTCCTCATCTGTAAAATGAGATGGCAGAGAAAAGACAAACCACTTAAGTATCTGCCAAGAAAATTCCAAATGGGCTCCCAAAGAGTCAGACCCAACTGAACTACAATGTGTTTGTGTATTTGTACGTCTAGGTGTATGTATATATGTAGGAATATATTCTCCCTTCTATAAAAAGATGACCAAAAAATATACCAATGAGGAGAGTGTTTTGTAAATCTTAGAATACCTTAGAAGTACAAGCTACTTAACCATATTTCTGGTGTCCTATGTTAGATTTCAAGCAGAAAAAAAGGGGGAAAGTAAATCTGAAGATCATCTTCCCAGGAAATGAAATTTGATACTAAAGACCTCAGAACATTAATATCTTCAGGTAGAATTTTTGCAGGTTTATATTATCATGAAAGAGACATTGAATTTGGAGTCTTGAGGATCTGGATTCAAAATTCTAAATCTGCTGCCTATTATTACTTGTGAGACCTTAGGCAAGTCATTTTATTTCTGTGGACCTCACATTTAGCATCTGTAAAAGAAGAGTTGGTCTAAATGGCATTTGAGGTCCTTCCCAGCTCTAAATCTTTGATCCTGTTATCACTTGAGCTTTTCACATCAAGTTCTCACATCAAGATAACCTGAGATCTGGTCATCTTGGGCAGTGGTTGATTGGTTACTGGACTCTATAGATAAGCCCACAGCTTAACGTTAACTGAGAGTTGGTGCTTCCTCTCACAGCCCAAAGATTTTACCAGCCAAGTAGCAAAGATAATGGATTTGAATTTCCTTTCATGTCAATATGCTGATAAAGCATGGGTATGTCCAGATATGGGTGGCAGAGGAAACACAAAGCCTGGATAATTGGGGACATGCCTGTCTCAATCCAAGCCTATCAGGTTTAGTGGTGAGCACTGCAGCATTCTTGTAAACCAGTGGTGTGATGAACATTCTTTGGCAATGTTGTCCAAGAGCCAGGCATATTTTCCATATTGCTTGTGTAAAATATTCAAACTGATATTCTCCTATAGAATCGACCAGGAAGGCAACTAACTACACCTATGTGAAATTTGAACTCAAATCTAATTGCAAACAAGCATGTATTAAATGTCTACCCTGTGCTGAACAATTTACAAATATCTCATTTGATCCTCAGGACAACCCAGGGAGGAAGGCATTCCCATTTTAGAGTTGAGGGATTTGAGGCAGACAGAAGTTAAGCGACTTGCCCATTTTCACATAGCTAGTATGTATAAAGCTGGATTTGATATTCAGCTGCCTGGTGTAAAAGTGGAAGAAGAAAAACTGAGTTTTGACAAGTGTGACAAGCCAGCCTAGCTGGAATATAGAGTTAGTAAAGAAGAGTAATATTGTTCAGTTTTTTCAGTCATATCTGACTCTTCATGACCCAATTGGAGGTTTTATTGACAGAGATAACTGGAGTGCTTTGCAATTTCCTTCTCCAGTTCATTTGACAGATTAAGAAACTGAAGCAAAGAGGGTTGAGTGCCTTGTCCAGGATCACATAGGTAGGAAGAATCTGAGACTGGATTAGAACCCAGTGCTCTATCTACTATGCTGTCTAGGTACTCAACAAAAATAGGCTAGGTCCCTTTATTTTTTTAATAAAATCTTTACCTTCTGTATTAAAATCAATACTAAGTATCAATCCTAAGGCAGAAGATCAGTAAGGGCTAAGCAATTGGTGTTAAGTCACTTGCCCAGCATCACACAGCTCCAAAGCATCTGAGGTCAGATTTGAACCCAGGACCTCCTCTCTTCAAGCCTGACTCTCTGTCCACTGAGTCACCTATCTGCCCCAGATAAAGCCCTTTACGTGCCAATCTTAATCCTTAAAGCAATCAGAAACTATGGAGGATTCTTATGGAAAAAACATAGCATGGCATGACCTCTAATGTCCCATCTAACTCCAAGGATCTGTGATTCAGTGATTCGGATCTCAAATAGATGAATATTTACTTTAGTGAAACCATTGGAATATGTAAAAGACTGGAATAGAGAAATATACTGGAACACAGCAGCATGAAGTAAGTCACTGAGTCTACCCTCCTTACCAAGTTCTAAGTTTGTGTAGAGCTTTTAAATAACTTGTTCTATATTTAGTGCCACTTGTTAATCACAGTTTATGTTGCTTTTACATTTTTATCATCTCCTGCCACTGGTATCCATCATTTCTGACATGGGTGAGGCAAGAGCAAGGGCAACTTGTCCCACTAGAACAGGCTGAACCTCTCCTTCTGCTCCTCTCCATGACCTGATCCAACTTCCAGAGTAGTCATCTTTATGCCTTACTTATCCATATTACAAATGTAAGTCATGCCCAGAGCTGCGTAGAGTATGGAGCCACCCGTTTAAGGCAATGGAGGGACATCCATCCTTCCAAGTAGAATACAGTGTTAACATAGGAATGTTTCCCATGGAAGAGAAGGAATGCCACATGCTCAGTCCCAGCATACCATACTTTTCCCTTCCATTCACAGCAATACTACCTCTGGGTCCTCGTGACCTCATTTCATAAATGGAAAGTTACAGGAAGAGAGATTACAACACATCACCAGTGCCAAGAATGCGTCATAGACCTAGGTCTGAGAGTGAAGTTCATTGCTGTATCATTAGTATTTGAGCTATAAAGGCAAATAAAAGCTATTGCGAAATGTAGTATTAATAAGACTGGGTGGAACTGTACTCACTGTAATCAGTTAACAGAAAGTTTTAATTCAAAGGAATAGTTGATAAAAAATCAGATCGTGAAAGGGATCTTTTAAAAAAAGCACTTAATTCATGGCTTCTAAGCCCAAATGAGGTAAAACTTCCTTTTCTAATTGGACAAAATTGGCTTTTATATCCTCAAAATGTATTTTCCATCCATCCACTGGAACAAAAGTTTTCTAGTCTTTGGGGATGGGGGGGGGGGGAGACAGCTCTCAGGAAATTGGGTGGGGTTTGGGACAGGAAGCATTGTATTATTAAACACAATTATTGTTCAGTGGGCAGGTGACAAATATTATTCCCCACTTTTCAGGTAAGCAAAGGGTGAGACAGTTCATTTGCAAAGGTCAGAAATATATCCCCAAGATGCTTCTTCTAAGAAACAAAATATACCAACCTGCACTGGGACCCCACTGACTTCTCTAGTATTCACTCAGCAGCAAAATATTACTAGTCAGTATGTGAGTGCCAGATGTGTGTATCTCCAATAGGTGTACGATAAGCATGACCCCAAATTCTTTCTTTTTAAAATTAATCAATGTACTTGTTATTCTAAAATACCTAATTAATTCCCTTCCTCCTTCTTTCCCTCCCTTTATTACAGAAAGCTACATTTGACAAATATATATCTATATATAAAACTGTCTTACTTATTTCTATCTATCAGTTCTATCTCTGGAGGTAAATATACACAAGTCCCAAATACTCTCTCTTTTTTGTTACCTATTATTTTTATTTTTTATATATAACATAATATATATAATACTACAATACATATGATTTGTTATAAATTATAATCAATATACTCATTCAAGAAATTCAAATTCTCATATTCCCTCTCCTCATTTCTCCACCCCCTTCCCAAGAAGGCAGGTAATATGACATAGGATACATATCATATAACACATATTTTCTGGTTTGTTGTGGAGTTGTCCTGACTTCTTGCCCTGTTGATAATAGTTAAGTCATTCACAGTTGACCATCATATATTTTTTGTCATTATTTGGTTCTGTTCACTTCAACTTGTCTCACTTCATCCCAGGTTTTTTTGTGAACATTGTTTGTCATCTTTTTGTCATCCTTATGGCACAATAATAAACAGCATAATCATATACCACAACTTGTTTGACCATTTCCCAATTCATTTCTATCCCTTCAATTTCCAGTTTTTTACCACCACAAAAAGAGCTGCTATAAATATTTTTAAACTATATGGTTTCTTTTCCTTTTTCCTTGATAACCTTGGGAAATAAAGCTAATGCTTTCTTAAACACAAAAAGAATTTTTCTAATGCAGCTAAGTATAAACCCAAATGTTTGATTTTAATTCACTTTGATAAAGATAGAATTTCTTTCTGTTGTTTGACATTAGAATATTCTTTTCTTTCCTGTGCTCTTAAAATCAAAGGTTTTTCTTTTTTCTTCCCCCCCCCTTTCGTCTTTGTTTTTGGTTTCTGTTGGCATGCTCATTCCCTTTTTTGTCTTCAGATTAGGAGACTTTTCTTTGGAAAATTATTGTTTGTTTCATCAAACAAGTTATGTGGGTTTGGGAAAGTTTTGCATATCTCATTAGGTTGATAAGAGATTTCAGTTTGTATCATTACTTCTTTTCTTCCTGTTCCTGACCTTTTAAAATTATCCATGATGTGCAGGGATGATTTGTCTTGTCTAGCTACCATTTACACACATAATAATGAATAGTGGTGGTTTATCTTGAATTTCTCCACCCCCTGTTATACCTGTATGAACCAAATTCTCCTCATATTGCCGGTAAAACCAGCCTAAGTACTGCAAACATAATGCTTAAATTTTATTGTTGGCTCAAAATAATCACCATCAAATCTAGGAATCATTTTCCATCATTTCTTTCTTATTGTGGCCCTTCTGTGTTCTGTGTGCAGAATACTTAATGAAGAGTTGTAAAGTGATCTTGCTGTAAAGAGAGCTGAAGGAAATAGAAGACAGTTCCCTTGCTTTTGGCATGGGCGAGTGGGGAAAATGAGAGGGGAGGGATTCTCAATCTTTTTTGAGAACTACGGTTTCTCATAATAGCTTGTTTTGTTGTTGTTCAGTTGTGTCCAACTCTTTGTGACCCTTGTTGAGAGTTTCCTTGGCAAAGATACTGGAGTGGTTTGCCATTTCCTTCTCTAATTCATTTTACAGATGAGGAACTGAGGCAAACAGGGTCAAGTGACTTAGCAGGGTAACACAGCTAGTGATTATCAAAAGCCAAAATTTTTAACTCAGTTCTTCCTGAGTCCAGGCCCAGCACTCTATCCACCCAACAACTTAGCTGCCCAAGATGGAAAATGTGTTATTGTCTACCTTCATAATTTAAAGGAATTCAGTTGAAATAGTTAGGTGGTGTAGTGGCTAAAGCACTGGTCTTGGACTCAAAAAGACTAATTTTCCCTAGTTGAAATTGATTTTCAGACACTTACTAGCTGTGTGACTCTGAGAAAGTGACTTAACTCTATTTGCCTCAGCTTCCTCATCTCTCAAATGAGAGGGACAAGAAAATGACAAACCACTCCAATATCTTTGCCAAGATAACTTCAAACAGGGTCACACAGAGTCAGAAACAACTGAACAAAAAATTCAATTGGACATGAAAATAAAGATTTTTCTCATCCAAGTTCATGAATACTCTTAAAATCCACTATAGACTTTTTGTGGGGAGAAGAGTTAATCTATAGGTATCTAGGTTAAGAATTTCCTTCTTTAGGAAATATTACCACCAAGAGTGAAGACAGTAGCTTAAAGAGATTAAGTGATTTGTCTGAATTTTAATAGTAAGTCGGGAACAGGAAGAAAAGGAATAATAACACAAACTGAAATACTAAGATCATTAAAACTAGTGCTCCCGAACTAAAGTATAAATACCCCATTATTTCCCTCCTTTATGCTTTTGCTTATGCTATTTCTGTCTTCTCTACAATCTCCCTTCATCATCCACAACCTATTGAATTCCCAGCCTCCTCGAAAGCTCATTTCTATGCCATTTTCTCTAGGAAATCATCCTTAATTCTCCTACCTGATTGTTAATTCCATCTCCCCACTCAGACTCAAATAGTACATTTTATACAGATTTTGTGAGGTCTGGATTTTTTTTTCATCTATATGGGAGGACTTCTAGTATGGTTCCTTCCTCCATTAATGCAGATTACAAATTCACCTGTAACCTATAGACATAGAGAATTGCCTGGCATACTGAGAGGCTAAATGCATTGACCTCATAGTCAGATAGCAAGTATTGTCAGAACCAAGAGTTGAACCCAGTCCTCTTACCTACTCTTCCCCCTACCACTCCATCATTTCCTGACTCTTTTCTTGAAGGAGGGCAGTAACTATATCTCACCTTCCAGAGGTCCGTCACAGTACTCTACTCAGAACAGTTAGGAAATGTTGGACTATATTGAATTTGAGGCTTACTCATCCAGGAGAAGTAAAAACACATGTTTCAGAGCACAAATCCTTATCAGATGTGCAAAACTCAGTCTGCCCTATTGTTCCTGGTTTGGCAAAACATCCAGGTCTAACTCAGGATCTCCTGATATTCTTCTTCTGACATAGTATCAGACATTTTTATTGCTTGTGTGGGTTTGTTTGTTCAATGGGCTGCCAGAAGCTTGCATATCCTTCCTGTGTTGATCATCCCACCAGTCCTTTGTTTCTTATTTGAGAGATGAAGACCTGTTATATAAAACTCAGATTTCACATACTACTCCAATTGGCATGAGAAATTCTGAAGGGTAAAAGCAACTCTTGTTGCATATTTTTTCATTCAGTCTTCTGTGGTCAAGAAAGTATGACAAAATGTTTCTATTCTTTTGTCTCTTTAAATTCTTATCAATATCTTTTATTTTTATGTCTCCTTAATTTCTAAATCAGTCCCTCTCCCTAGCTAATGATACATTCCTTATAAGAACTTTTTAATTATTATATTTTTTTCAACTAATAAGCACGTATTTCTTCCCTCCCAGGGATGAGGGGGGGGGGATAGGGAGCTCTCTTTTAACAAAGATATTGGGGCAGGAGGTGGGGTTTCAGTTAGTAAACACATACTTTTTTTCCTCTCCTCCCACTATAGGGTAGAGAAATCTAGCAAACATACATAGTCAAACAAAATGAATTCCTACATTAGCCATATCCAGAGTAATAGAAGTCCCATTTTGCATATTTAGGCCGTCCCCTTTTGATCAGATGTTGGATAGCATTCTCTATCACTGATTGTTTGAAATAAAGGTTGTTCATTTTGCATAAAAATTTTTTTCAAAGTGGTGGGGAGAGGATAGTTCAAGAAAACTAATATAAATAATAACTGAATTTGACAGTTCATACAGCATTCCACACCCATAATCCCCCACCCCTGCAAAGGAGAAAGGGAAGTGAACTTTCTTATCTCTTTCTCAGGACTACAATTAGTCATACTTATAGAGTTTGGGTATTTTACCCATTCCTTCCATTTATATTGTTGTATTTGTTGCATATTTGTTTTTCTGTTTATTTCACTCTGCATCACTTCATAGAAGTCTTACCGGCCTTCTCAGCACTCCTCAAGTCATTTCTCACAATGCAATATCGTGTCAAAGTCATGTTTTCACAATTTGCTTATTCTCTCCTTATTGATGGGCATCTTCTTTATTTCCAGTTGTTTGGGGCTATAGAAAATGTCCCTGCCTCCTTATCTTGCCACCATAATGATAGTAGCATTAGTGGTTTGATACATTCTTATGTTCTTTCTCTCTCTGTATAATCACTAAGATATTGTATCAGCATCACAGTCAGCATTTAGTAAGGACTTGCCATGTATAAATAAATGGGAATAGTGAGAATAGGAATCCTACCTAGTGTCTACCTCATTAAACTTCCTATCATTCAGTGTATTATCAGGTAGTCAGTGCAAATTTGGGAACCTGCTTATTAACCACAGAATGCTAGAATATTAGTCCTGGGCGATATCTTAGAGGCCATCTAAATCAACCCCCTTACTTAATGTGTGAGGAAATGGAGACCCAGAAGGCCTCTGATTTGCTCAGTTCATATAGCAAATTAATGGCAGAGTTAGGATTTGAACCCAAGTCTCCTGTCTTCTTAGCCAGTGTTTTGTTTTATTTTGTTTTACACTAGGAGAATGATGATGATGTGCCTCAGCATAAAATATGGTCTTATGACTGTCTACCTCTGGTCAGCATGTTTTCCTATTTGTCTCAGTCTAGAGCCTATTTCTTGTGTACCCACTATGTGCCCAACTCTCAAAGCCAAAGGAATACAACATGATCCCTGCCTCCTAGAAAGTTTCAATTCCTCCAAAACTTGATGGTGTCACCCATATCCATACCACTAAGAGGCAGGAAGAGAACCCAAATCTTTCAAGGGGTATTTACTTCCAGGAGTCAATGCTACCACCAATAGCACATGTAAGTGGGGTTATTGCTGCCATAAAGGATCATTCATGTTGTTGGCTGTTTCATCTCTGGACTAGTGCTTCCCGGGGTATAGATGGCACAGCATCCTTTCTGTTCTCAGGTTTCAGATGGAAAGTTGGAGAGAAAAGTAAATATCTTTTATATCATGGTGGCCTGGCTTGCTAACAGTTTAATCATATCTAGACTGCTTTATCCATAGCTCTCCATTATTCTTCTCTGACTTATTTGGTCAGTTCATTTGCAGGCTGAAGGCTGCCAGGTATCTAATGAGAAGTGTTTTGGCACACAGTCTGGATCAGGAAGATTTTCTTGGCAGCCATAGAATGGAAGTACTGTGAGAAGCTGCTAGGTAAATCATGCTGTCTCTGCCAGGGAATTTTAGCCCTCCTGTTCTAGGGGAATTGAAAAATTATTATAAGACCAGGCTGTCAGCATGATGGCTCATTTATTTGATCATCCTGAGGGTATGTGAGCAGCCTACATATCAGGGACTTTAATGAACCCCTTATTTCTCCTGGGTCTGTCAGAGTCATTTGCTGCGTCTCTTCCCTTCCTCCTTCCCTCCCAACCTCCTTCTACTCACAAGCAAGACACAGCAAGAAGAAATTTCTGGTTCCATTTGTCCAAGTTTCATAGCAGAAGAGTTATACATACCCCTACATACATAGAACATGCCAGTAGATTCATTCTCACAGAGTCACACTGGAAGCAAGCAGCATCTGGCCTGCAGTGTTCATAATTTGACTCCATCTTTCAGGATTTGCACCATATTTGCACACACACACAATTTTATGTTATTTGCATTCTTCTACTTATGAACCTTCTTTGAGGGAATAGGAAATAGTTATGAATCATCAAGAGGGAACCTCAGAAAATCCTTGGTACATATTTTGTCCAAATTTTCTTCATTGACTCTCTACACACATGGGAAAAAAACAGTTAGAAAATGAATCATCTTTAGTTCAAATTGATAATAATAAACTCTCATTTCTCAGTTTCTGTTCTTAAATGGGTATTCTTTAATTGATTTACCTCATAATTACCAGCTAAAATCCAAAGTGACATTTTAAATTGATTTGGACATTATGTTTTTAAAGATGCTGTTACTTTCATCGTGAGCCTCATTTTTCTAGTTAATCCTGAAACTTTTACAGCTAGAGTTCTTAGCCTTTTTTGTACAATGGATCATTTTGGTAGTCTGATCAAGCATATATACATTTACAAAAATATAAATCGCCCAGATTAACAGAAGAAGGAGGATACTTAACCCTGTCTTGGAAGAAGATATTTAATAATCTACAAACAAGCGCTTTAAGGAAGAGGGAGAAAAACAAAACCAGTTTCTGTTCTTAAATGGGTATTCTTTAATTGATTTACCTCATAATTACCAGCTAAAATCCAAAGTGACATTTTAAATTGATTTGGATTTACAAGTGTGCTATCAAAAATTTAAAGAATTATTCTAATACTATGTAAACTGTTTGAAAAAAAAGGTAAAGAAAGAGTTCTACCATATTTCTTCAATAACAAAAATATAGTTTTGCTACCTCAATCAAGGAGAGCAAAAACAGATAAAGTATAGGCTAATTTCTGTAGTGTATATCAAAGGAAAACTTTTAAATAAAATGTTAATAAGGAAATTACAGTGATATATCACAAAGATCATATACTATGACCAAGCTAGATTTATACCAGGAAGACTAGTTCAATGTTAGGAAAACTATAAGCATAATTGAGTATATCCATAATAAAAACCAAAAAATGATTATAGCAAAAGATGCAGAAAAAGTTTTTGCCAAAATACAAAACCCATTCCTATTTAAAAACATTAGAAAGCATAGAAATAAATGAAGTTTTTCTTAAAATATTAAGTAGTTCTACCAAAAACCCAGAGCAAAAATTATTTTTATTGGAGATAAACTAGATGTCTTTCTAGTTAGATCAGTATTTAAGCAAGGTTGCTCATTATCACTATTATTACTCAATATCTTGCAAGAAATGTTAGCTAGTAAGTTAGTAGGCTAGTAGTTAGCCAGTAAGACAAGAAAAATAAGTTGAAGGAATAAGAATAGACAACAAGGAAATAAAACTATCCTTTATTGTCGATGATTTGATGCCATACTCAGAGAATCCTAGAAAATCAACTGAAAAACAGTTAACAACAGTAGCAAAGTTGCAGGATATAAAATAAACCCATGAAAGTATTTAGCATTTCTAGATATTACTGACAAAACCCAATAGAGATAGAGAAATTCCATTTAAAGTAACTGCAGACAGTATATAAAACTTAAAAGTCTAACTTGCTAATACACTTACAGCAATTATATGATTAGAATTATAAAACACAAATAAAGACAGATTTAAACAATTATAGGCCAAGCTAATTAATAAAAATACATACTAAATTAATTTACTCATTCAATGCCATACCAATTAAAACTACCAACAATTACTTTATATATCTAGAAAATATAACAAAATTTATCTGAAGGAACAAAAGATTAAGAATATCAAGGGAATAAAAAAATAAATCAGGATGGCCTAATAATATCAGAACTCAAACTACACTACAAAGTTATAATTATCAAAGCAATCTGATACTAGATAAGAAATAAAGGGGCTGATAAATGGGATAGCTTAGGTATATTATATAAAGAAGTAAATGACCATAATAACCTACTATTTGATAAACCCAAAGATCCAAGCTATTGGATCAAGAATTCACTATTTAACAAAAACTACTGGGAAAACTGGAAAGTATTCTGGCAGAAAGTAGATTATAAAATAACATCTCACATTGAATACAAAAATAAAGTCAAAACAAGTATAGTATTTAGACATAAAGGATAATATCATAAGCAAATTAGGGCAATATGGGAAAAATCACCTATCAGATATATGGATAAGGGAAAATCTTATGACCAAACAAGAGGTAGACTACATCACAGAAAGCAAAATGGATAATTTTATTACATTGAATTTTAAAAGGTTTTACACAAACAAAAACAATGCAGCCAAAATTAGAAGGAAAGCAGGAAACTGAAAGCAAAAAATTTTGCAGCAAGTTTCTCTGATAAAGATAGCATTTCTAAAAATATATGGAGGAGGGGGAACATCAGGGTGGCCCAGCAGATTGAGAGCTAGGCCTATAG
Source organism: Monodelphis domestica (assembly GCF_027887165.1). Lineage (NCBI taxonomy): Eukaryota > Metazoa > Chordata > Mammalia > Didelphimorphia > Didelphidae > Monodelphis > Monodelphis domestica. Next base: position 271,043,973 of record NC_077227.1, read on the forward strand.
ATGGGAGGTCCTGGGTTCAAATCTGGCCTCAGATACTTTCTAGCTGTGTGACCCTGGGCAAGTCACTTAACCCCCATTGCCTAGCCCTTACCACTCTTCTGCCTTGGAACCAATACATAGTATTGATTCCAAGATATAGGGAACGGGGCTAAATTTATAAAAGTAAGGGCCATTTTCTAATTGGTAAATGATCAAAAGATACGAACAGAAATTTTCCAGAAGAAGAAATCAAGCTATTGATGGTATTAAAAAATGTCCTAAATCACTAGTAGAAAAATTAAAATTAAAATAATTCTAAGATATTACCCCATATTCATTAGATTGGCTAACATGACAAAAAAGAAAAATTACAAATGGCCAAGGGGTTGTATAAAAATAGATATATAAAATGTCCTGTTGATGAAAGTGTAAATCAATCCAATGATTCTAAAAAACAAAAGACAATAAAACTGTACATATTCTTTGACCCAGCAATACTGGTTTTCGGTCTCTATTCCAGAGAGATCAAAGAAAGTGAAAAGGGATCTATATGTAAAAAACATTTATAGCAGCTCATTTTGTGTGGCAAAGAATTGGAAATTGAGGGGAGACCTATTAATAGGGAATGACTAAAATTGTGGCATATGATTATAATCGAATCCTATTGTACTGTAAGAAATGATGAAGGGGATGGTTTCAGAAAAACCTGGGAAGGTTTATATGAACCACCCAGTAACAACAATATTGTAATGATAATTAAAACTGCTAAAGATCTAGCTACTCTGATGAATACCATTAACAAAAAGTCCAAAGGATTCCGGATGAAAAATGCTATCCACCACCAGAGAGAGAACTGATGGACTCTGAGTGCAGATTGAATAATTTTCTTTCCTTTTTTTGTTTTTATTTTCTGTGATGGGAAAATCTTTTGCATGACTTCATATATATGATAGGTGTGTTTTCTTACTTTTGGAAGGGGTAGAGAAAGGGAGAGAATTTGGAACTGAAAATAAAAATAAAAACAAATGAAATTATAATATAGAAGTAGGCCTTAGAATAATGAGCAACATCAGATGAGATAAACCTTTCTACCTCATTGGGCATAAAGTTGTACCTTTGGGTAATTTTAGTTTGGGAAATGCCTGAATGAACAAAGATTTAGTATTCTGAATCTACTTTAGTGCAGATTCCTAACAACATACAGATAATTTTTCATAACTATACTGGTTTCCCTGAGATTTAATTTAAAATAAGGTTTCTAGAGATATAATTTCCATTTTTACCACTGAGTAACCTTTCCTATGAATCTTCCTTAGAAATTAAAGTGTTTCTAAATTGACTAATTAAATAATATTTTCAAAAATAAAAAGAAATTAAAAAAGAAATTTAAGTGTTGTAAGTCCCAAAGTTGATGATATTAAAACCAAATACCCAAACACAAAGTTAAAACAAATCTCACAACCTTATCAAGTCACTTGTACTAAATAAGAGTGTGATATTCATTATATACAGATACAGAATTAACTTTGAGCTCACTGGGTAAATTTGAAATTTCCATATGAAAGTTTGCTTAGCTGCCTTATAGGAAGAAAGGTTTCTGGCTATAGAGTCAGAGACCTGGTTTCAAATTCTGACTCCATCAGCTCCTATTTGTATACCTTTAGACAAGTTATTTAACCCCTCTGGGCTAAGTTTCCCCATTTGTAAACTAAAGGAATTGGACTAGAGGACCTCCAATGGTCCTGCCAAATTTTAAATCTATGATCATCTGAACTATCCTCTCTATGATCCATTTTAATCTTAACAAAAACAATATATTGGCTTTCAAGATTCAGCCTTGTAGACCTTGTGTTCCTGAATCTCTGCACAAACCCTTAAATGTCTAAATACTTCTTGTGTAATGAAATTGCCTTTAAAGTTGCTGTCAAGTGCCTTAAGGACAAATAGATCTATTAAGTCTCCCAACAAAGAAATCCATGCCCAGCTTACCACTTCTGTTAAGATATCGTTAAGTAAGGTTACTGCCCTAAATGATGAAAAGCAAATCTGAGACCCATGCTTAAGTCTCTCATATTTCAATGACTTTTCACCATTTTTGATACTATCAATTTGGCTTTGAATTTCAAGCCTGACCCAGACAGTAAAACCACAAATTGAACTGAACTGATTTTGTTTCACAATTAAGTTCACAATTTTCCCCCCTAAAATTCCCCTTTCTTCACAATGTCAGCTTCTCTCACATTTGACCTATAAACAGACTCCTTTAATTTTAACTATATTTTGCAATTTTGGAAGAGGGCAGCCGATTGGTCTTTTGTGTCTTACTCAATGAGAAGATTTGTTGCCCTTCAGTTTCTTCAAGAACTATAAAACTAGATTAGTACCTTTTCTCTACCTTAAACAAAATCCAGAGCAAAAATGTCTTGCATAATAAACCCTTAATGAGATTGTATTTTGGCATAGCACTATAACAACTTCATCTCAGGAAAGTGATATGTATCCAGTTCTTTCTTTTATACAATTCTAATTTCAAGAAAGCTAAATTGGGAAATACTGCTCAGAATAACCAAGAAAATGTTGCTCAAAGGCAGCCAATGTGATGGTTGGTTTGATTTACCTATTTTTGTTGTTATTGTTATAAGAGAGGGTTGAGTAAAGTAGAAAGGGGAAAATATTTTGAAATGATTGTGAACAAAAGCCTTTTAAGACAGCTTTTCAAAATCTACAACTTTTTATTATTAATCATTTTTATTTTATTTTATTATTAAAGGGAATTCTTGCTGCCAGATGATTTTGTAAGCAGAAACCTACAGGCAGCACAAGATATTAGTTATTTATTGCACATTAGCTAACCAGAAATAAAGGAATGGACTGAAACTCTTAGCAAGAGATGACAGCTTGTGCCATTATAGGTGATTTGTTCATGTATAGATATATTCTGAAAGTAGGACCATTATACCTTCTACAACTTCTTCCATAAGTTACCTGGAAAATCAAACTTAATTGGACTACAGGCATGTACTTCTAGTGAAGGAGAGAATAGCATCATGAATAGGGGGCCAGACTTAGAATAAAAAACTCCAGAGTTCAAGTCTTGCCTCTGACACAATAGCTGCATAACAATGGGCAAGTCATTTAGCCTCTCTGTCTCAGTTGGAAACTATGCCATTAAAATTAAAGATATTTGATCTGCTTATTTTATTGTTTGTATTGATAGAGGGAAAGTAGGTGGCTGAGAAAATATAGTGCTGAATCTGGAGTCAGAAAGACTCATCTTCTGAGTTCAAATCTGGCCTCAGACAACTGTTAGTTCTATGACCCTGGTTGCCCAAATTAATAATGTATCTTTGCCAAGAAAATCTGAAATGGGATCACGAAGAGGTGGACACAATTTTTAATGACCAAACAATAAGCAACAAATTGTTTGGGCTGGAGGGAGGAGTCACTAGGCTTGGGGCATCCTACAATGATAGAATCAAAGGAGCATAGATTTAGAAGAGACCTAAAAAGGCCATCTTTTCTACTTACCTTCTATTATTGATGAGAAAAATGAGGTGGTGAATTAACTATCTGGGTTCTCTGACTCAAGATCTATTTTTTTCATGACACCATTCTGGCTCTCATCAAATTTTTTTTCCATAAAGCTCTTGAGAACCATGATTAAAGACCTTTAACAACCACCATCCTGTAACATAAGCAAGAATTTCATAATAATAATTGGACACCATAGCTTTTTTAAGATACACTGACCACAAAAAAATGAAGGATCACCTAATATCCTCAGTTATTTCCATGGAAGTATGATAATAGTTAGCATTTAAGGGCATTTTAGGGTCTGCTAAGCACTTTACATATGATATTTCACCAACCCTATAAGATAAGTATCATTTTATGCTTGAAAAAACAAAGCTGTAAGATATTATGTGACTTGTCCAGGGTCACACATGAGACAGGATTTGAACTCAGGGCTTTCTAAGTCCAAGTCTAATACTTTATTTACTGTGCTACCTAGCTACTGATGATATAGTTCAATTCATTTCATTACAATGTAATATAATGATAAAAAAATGTCAGCATATTCAAATGGGGCGATTGCACAGAAGTAATCTTATTAATGAGTGACCAGTCAAACACTTTGCAACAAATTTTTCATCACTTTACTGTGATGTTGGGTATGATACAGAATATTCTTGTACTCATTATAAATAGCCTTCCCAAATTCATTCTTTTCCAAGATAGTTTCCCCTTTTTTTACTTTTTTTCTGTTAACCAGAATCATCGGTAACTAGCCCTAGTATTTGTGACTTTAAATAACAAGCAAAAGACTTCATGCATTGTTCTAACAGATGGCTCTCAGAATTTCAGAGAACACAAAACAAATATGAATACTGAAACTTCCCTGTCTTGCACTACAGGTACCTCAAGCCTATTTATTAGCTATTTTTATAACTCAGTTACATGGTAAGAACAATGTACTGATCAAGCAACTAGAACCATTCCCTTCTGCACTTCCATATATGGAAGCTTCAATCTATGCTTAGAATGCATGTCAAAAGTTGCAGCTATTATTAATGCCGGGTGTTTAATGAGCTAATGAACTATAAGCCTTTAACCTTTCATATACTTTATTTGGTATTTCATGAGCTAAGACTGCCCTGCATGAACTTGTACTTTTCATTGTTTGGTACTTGTTAAGGTTAGTGGCTTCCAAATTACATGTTGCTGTAGGAGACTGAGTAGCAACAAAGCTAAGGTTTTTATTTAAATATTTTCTGGTCAAGTTCAGGAATCATGGGGTATTTTTTAAAATTTATTTTTGGACTCTTGTTTTCACTGTGTCCATTAATGGCTGTGTAGCCAATGATTCTGTCTAGCCAATCAAATTAGTGTTTCATTCCTACTATAAGTCATGCAGAGGGAAAGTGATCCCACCGAGAGTTACCTTCTCTTGAGTTTTTTACCCTACAGATTCTGTTGTTTGGCCTTCATTTTTTAAGAGAATCAATGACATCATGGTGTGATGTCTTGACTTGTTTGTGAATTGGGCTTAAGTGAGGCAGAGTTCCACAATTATCAGCCTTGCTCTGTCTTCCTGAGTCATCGAAGTTCAGTGGCAAGGCAAAAGTCAGGACAGCTGATGCTGGCCCAGGATGCAGTAGATCTTCATATCTGGCCAAACTCTAAGTGCTCCACAGCACCTGCCTCAGCCACCTTCATGGCCATTAGACCTAATTGTTCTCATCTACCCATTCCACCAGGGGAAGTCTTCACATGCTAGGGTTAGGCATGCCTCTAACTCACTGAGGGGTATTTGGTCCATCTGCTAAGATGTCCCTTCTGCTAAGATAGTTTTATTGGAGTGTGTACAGCTTCTTGGAGTCAGAGGTAAGAGTTGGCAGCAGGTGGGCACCAAAGTTGGATAAGCAGTCCTGAGAAGGGCTTGGCAAATCCTCACACCAAAGGTACCAATCCCAAGAATCATCCCGTACAGTTTCACTAAGTACTACATACATTTCATGGGATGCTAATTGACTTGTCAGGATAGATTTCTTAAGAGATGTGACTTTCTTTAAAAAAATAAGGAATCTTTATTCTGAAATGGAGGTTGGTTTCATTGGCAATCTAAAAAAGAGAACAACTGACTGAAGGAGTTTGTGTGGCATTCTTGTAGAAAGTGGTTATGAACTATTATAGTCATGATATCCATTCAGATTTATGATTCTTTGAAACATTGTGCTTTTTCAGGTCTTTATTTGTATTCAGAATTTGAGACTTTACCTCATTACTTCATTAAATTCTAGGCCCAATATGACCTAAACCCAATTATTTTGCCTACATCTTTTAAGGTCTTTATCCAATCATTTCCAACATGTTTAACTCTTGATGACCTCATTTGGGGTTTTCTTGGCAAAGATACTAGAATGGTTCACCATTTCCTTTTCCTGCTCATCTGACAGATAAGGAAACAAAGGCAAACAGAGTGGCTTACCCAGGGTCATACAGCTAGTAAGCATATGAATCTAGATTTGAACTCGGGAAGAGAAATCTTTCTGATTCCAGGTCTGACACTCTATCTACTGCAGCACCTTATGTACTGTGGCATCCTTAGGTCACAAATGTGACATTCTTACTATATGACCTCTATAAATTCCTTAATCTCTGTGTGTCTCATTTTCTATGCCTATAAATTGAGGACTTATTTCAAATCTTCTTCATGGAGAGGAGACTAGGATCAGTAACAACAACAACAAAAGGCTGCAAAGGACTTTTCTTTCCTCAAACAATTCATACAAACAATGACAGTATCTGAGTAGTGAAATATAAAATATTCTCTCTTTTTATATAAAAGTTCTCTCTTTTACCTGACATAAATCTCATGTTTGATTATCCAACTCTGGGTCCACCTTCTAGATAGTTTTGGGATTTTAGGTGCCTGTGATCTGTGGATTTAGAATTAGGAATAAATATATGAGACTTTGTGCCATTCAGAATATTAGTGGCCACTGAGTTCCAAGTACTTTTTATGTACCTTTTACAATTCTTATATATCCAGTTAGCTTGGGTTGAGTATAATTCTAATAGAATTGATCTTGCAGTTCTCATCCCCCATAATTAGTTTTCCTTTTTCTCATGGTCCTAACTTTAAACACTATTATCATATTTGTGAGAACCTGAAGGAAAATGTGAATTTGTGAGAACAAGAAGGAGACTGTGGGTAGATGAGATTAAGTCTTAAGATTCCTGCTTGCAATTGAAAAAGGATGCACATCTCAAATAGTAGCATCATCCTTTTGTCAAATGACAATGTACTCTTGCCTGTGCACCAGGGGTATGTTGGCAACTATTTAACAACTGGGAAAAGAGAGAGGAGAGAGGAAGGAAGAAAGATGTATGGCATACTTTAAAGTTTAATTTGTATTATTAATATTTTCTCCATCACTTTCTTAAGTCTAGATGATAAATAAATCATTAGTTGAAGCTTGGATTTATAGAATTAGCCAATATCTGAGGCATAAATGCTTACACTGAAAATTTAACAACCAGCTCTTGAACCTCTAAACTCACTCTAGCACCCTCTCTACCTCTACCACCACCATCCCCTCTTCTATATGGCTATTTATAATAATTTGTGTATGACTAAGCATTTCATTCATGGATTAGTGAAAATGAAGAATAGGAAATTTTTATATCTTCAAATAGTATAGAAAAGCAAAAACATCCAGAGAGTGCTGGAAGTCTGAGGATAGATTCCTGAAGCCAAACCTCCCAACCCTTAGAGAAAAACCAGTGAGCAGAGGAGTGGTTTTGATTTAAAGGGAGTACAGAAATGAGTTGCTTAGTCAAGCATGCAGGCGTTTACTTCACTGTGGGATTACCCACAGATACTTGCTTTCCAAAGCTCAGATCTCATCCCTGCAATATGAGATGGAAGAAAAAGATTTTACTTTGTTCCCCTTGAGATGTGCCAAGAATAAGCTGATGCTCAAACTGTGGTAACTTGTCTTCTTACCTGAATTCATTGCCCAAGATGCCAAGAACCACAAACCATACTACCTCTAGCTTTGACAATGGACTGTTTACTAAGGCTCTATTGATGTTAATATGGCCTCATCTTAATACTTTTTTTCAGTCCATGCAGCTTTATTGAGTCCAAAAAGAACCATTTTTTCTTTTGACCAAAAGACCAATATATTCTTTATTCCTTTTTTAAAGCTCTTACTTTTTTCTTAGAATGGGTACTAAGTATCCATTCCAAGACAGAAGAGTGGTAAGGGGTAGGCAATTGGGATTAAGTGACTTGCCTAGGGTCACACAGCTAAGAAGTATCTGAGGTCGCATTTGAACCCAAGGCCTCTGTCTCCATCTCTCTAGCCACTGAGCCACCAATCTACCCCTACATCCTTTATTCTTAAAACCAGGGCCAGCCCTAGGCAAATTGTGATCTCTTTGCAGTTTGATGTTTTCTGTACTCTTTTCTTTCAAACTTTCACCTCTCTTCCTTCAGTCTAGTTCTCTTTCCCCCAATGAAATCTCCATTTCCCCCAATGAAATCAAAAATTTCAGCAAAAGGAAGGAGATATTAATCCTTTAGATATGTGTTACTTCTCTGAGTTACCTATGCTTTAAGTCACATTCTTCTCATCTTTGCAAATATAGGAAGGACTATAGTTGTGGAATATTGAAGATACTCCATTGATGTGTCAATTGGAGCTGCTGAATTGCTACCTTTTTCCCTACTTAATTTTTTTTGGTTATTGTTGCAAGAGATATCTTGCTTGGTAGCAGAGGAAGAAGGTATATATCTGAAAATTAAAATAATAAAATAAAAAGTAATTCCCCAAAAATGTTTGAAGAAAGTAAAGTTAAAAGAATAACAGATTAAGTCATTGTCAGATAAAGTGCTGTGTAGGGATTGCTGATAAAGATATTAAATGAGTTAGTTGCTATTTTCATTTCCATTTTAAAGACGAGGAAACTGAAGCTGTGTATGTGACTTGTCTCCAGTCATACATCTGGCAAATGTCAGATTTGCTTTCCAAGTTTTCCTCACTGCAAGTTCAGTCTTCTATCCAAAATTCTTTTGGATAAAGTGCTTGAATTGAAGTCGGGAAGATCTGAGTTCAACTCCTGCCTTGGATATTTATTAGCTGTGTGACCCTGGGCCATTATGAGGACCAGATGAGATAATATGTAAAATATTTGAATATTTGTGGCTACATATATGCTATATAAATATTAGTCATTATTATTATATAACTTAATGGGATAGTTCTGTAGCATAAGATCATGGGTTTAGAATTAGAAAAAATTACAGGATATCAAGACAAAAGGCTCATTTTATAGATAAAAATTTTTGAGAGCGATCTGCTCAAGTTTACATAGGTATTAAATGTCAAAGGTAAGATTCCCCCCCCCCCCAGATTTCCTAACTCCAAGTCTAAAACTTTATCCACTACACCACACTGCCTTTCAAGATTCAAGTTTATGTTGTCCTCAGGAAAGTAGGTGATTTGAAGACAGTTGTAGACCTAGGAATTCTGTCCAAGGCCAATGGTTGACCTCCATTCCCATGCATTCAGAGAATTTTCATTCACTATGCAATTGGTATGCTCCTCTGACAAGCCAAGTTAGGTTAATGCTACTGAGCACAGCAGAGCCTTATGAAATAACTTTTAAGGCTAAGAATTAGTATATCACTAAGCATAACAGACTTTGTTCTTATATCTTGTCAAAGTTAGGAATAGGAAACTTCTGGAGCCAAGATGTAGAGTGAGATAACAATTTTCCTAAGTCCTCCCAAATCCCCCTCAACCTTAAATCAAAGCTTCAAACTATATTTTGAAGCAATTTTCCAGACCAAAGCCGCTTGGAGGATCAGCACCAGAGGTCTGTGTTATTGGGGTGGGAGGGAAGTGAAAGAAGTCTGAGCAGGCAGTAACAAGGGGATGGTACTCCCAAGCAGCCATGAGAATCTCAGTTCTCTCTCTACCCCTGACCCCCAGAAGTGAGGCCCCAACTGAACTCAAATGTCCTTCGAGGCCAGCCAACAGTAAGGCCTTACCCCAGAGCAGATCTATGACAAGACCCTACCCCCAGAAGCTAATCAGTAGCCAGGCCTTGCCCCAGGAACTGTCCAGCAGTGAGACTCTACCCTCAATACAGGCTAGCAGTGAGGTTTCCCACCAGGGTAAGCCAGGAGTGAGACCCTCTACTAGTGTAGCAAAACCCCAAGCTTCAGGCCAAGAAGGACAATGCCTTCTTCAATATATAAACAGAGCTCAACTCTATTATACAGTAAAAAAATCACAAAATAAACTGGTAAAAATGAATGAAAAAAAATGAATCTAACTCTAAAGAGTTACTTTAGAAGATCAAGATACAAACCTAGAAGATAATGGTATTATCAAAGTATGTGAAATTAACATAGAAAAATGTGAATTAGTCTCAGGTCCAAAAAGATGTCATGGAACAACTCAAAAGGGAATTTAAAAATCAAATAAAAGAGTTAGAAGGAAAATTTGGGGGGGGGGGGGATGAGAGCAATACAGGAAAGCCATGAAAAAAGAATCAACAAATTGGTAAAGGAAGCACAAAAAATGGGAAAATATATATATAAGATAAATGAGATAAAAATTATTAAGTGCTTAGCATAGTTACTGGCATATAGTAAATAGTATATAATATTAGTTATTTTTAATTTTTATTATATTAAAACAATAATATTTATTTAGTATTTCTTTTCAGCAAAGGTGGTAGCACCTCATGGATATATAGACACATGTGAAAGGGAGCACACACAGGACAAGTGCACAGGAGCCAGAGGTTGTTTTATTTTGATAAAATGTTAAAATGTTTTCTGGATTTACATGAACTGATACAAGGGGAAGTGAGCAGAACCAGTAGGACTGTACACAGCAACAGGAATATTACACATTGAACGACTGTGAATTACTTAGCTATTCTTAGCAATACAAGGATCCAAGACAATTCTGAAGAATTTATGAGAAAAAATGGTATCCACTTCCAGAGAAGGAACTAAAGGAGTCTGAATGCAGATTGAAGCATGTTATTTTTGTTATTTTTATTATTATATTGTATCTTTTCTTTTTATATAACCAATATGGAAATGTGTATGACTGCCCATGAATAACCATCAAATTACTTGCCATCTCAAGAAGAGTAGAAGGGAGAAAATTTGGGACTCATTTTTTTTAAACAAATGCTTAAAATTGTTTTTACATGTAATTGGAAAAAAATTAAAGATTAAAAACATGTTTTCTGTTTTGCCAAAATGTAAATGACTCACATGTGGACATTGCATCTGTGGTATTTACCCTATATTTAGTTCAATTATTTTTATTGGTCATTGCTATAAATATTAACTTTTGATCATCGTTATTATAAATGTCTACCATCTAGTAATCTGGTTTCATGCCTCTACCAAGAAGACTATATGCAGGTTTCTAGTCCAAAGGTATTCTTGCTCCAAATGGAGAAATTTCCACAGCATCTGTCAACACTAGCCTGCTGTGAGCCAGTGCTATAGACATGACTCAATTCCATGTGCCATTTCTTTTTAACTGCCTGTGCTGGTATACTCAGCAGCCTTTATGACCAGTTGTTCTTTGTTTATTTCAGAGATCTGAAACTAGATAATGTATTGTTGGACCATGAGGGTCATTGTAAGTTAGCTGACTTTGGAATGTGCAAGGAAGGGATCTGTGATGGCATCACCACTGCAACATTCTGTGGTACACCTGACTACATTGCCCCAGAGGTAAGCCAGTCTCACAGGTTTTGCTTTTGAGAGGTCAGACCCAAATACAAACTATGCTTCTGTAGCTTAAAGATGCAGACCTCAGACCAACTCAGGTCCCTGGTACCATGGATGAGTGAAGACTGAAGTGATAACCCTCTAAAGCAGCTCGTTTTATGGGAAAAGGGCAGACTCTAAGTTAACCTGATCCAAACTAAGAACAAAAGCAAGTAAATAGCACAAGCTACTTACTGGATATGTGATAAGGTTTTAAAAAATAGGGTTAGCATTGTCTTCTTCACTCTCTCTGCCTCTTTTTAATGTTTCCTTCCCTATTCACCTCCTCCTCACCTTCCCCAGCTGCCCCAACTGTTTTTCAACAGAATTAAAAAGATTCTACTAGATTTTTTCCTTGTAGTCAGCCCACCATTCAATCAATTGGCAAGCGTTTATTGAGCACCTACTGTATGCCAGGCATTGTACCAGTTGCTAGATATACAAATCAAAAGAATAAAATTAACCCTACTTTAAAGAAATTTACCTTCTTTTTTATTTAAAATGTTTATTTTCAGTTACAAATTCTATTCCTTCATCCTTTCCCCAATCCATTTAGAAGGCAAGAAATAGGATACTCATTATACATATGAAATCATACAAAACATCCCTAAGATAGCCAGGAAGGAAGGAAGGAATAGAAAAATTAAGAAAAAAATTCTTTCATCTATACTAAGTTCATCAGTTCTCATAACTTTTCTCACCTGAGTCCTTTGGAATTATCATGAACCAATATTGATCAGAGAGGCTGAGTCTTTTAGTGTTTTGATTATAATTATAATTTTGTTATTACAATATAATGTTCTCCTAGTTCTGCTCACTTTGCTTTACATCAATACATATAACTCTCCCTAGGTTTTTTGAAATGATCCCCTTCAGCATATCTTCACCATAATAGTATTCCATCACAACCATATACCACAACTTCTTCAGCCATTCCCCATTTGATGGGAGGAGTTTACATTCTAATCAGAAAGAAAAAGACATATATATTGAGAGAAACCGAATTTCACTGTTACAGGGAATTCCATGGTAAAGAAATCCCCCCTGCCAATAAGGATCAATGCTTTTACTGCAACTTTTCCTTTTTTAAGAATTTCCTAGAGCAAAGGTATAAGACTTTCAAGAGAACTGAAAAACACCCATCTGTCACAGGGATCTATTTCTATTTTTTATATAGTTGGCCTAGAAGATTAATCAGTTATGAGTAATGGTGTGATCTAAGTTATGACCCTCCCTGTGTGTACCTAGAGGCAAGTAAGGAATTGGTAATATGATTTAAGGAAACTATGGAATTGAGAGGTTAGGGAGTTTATGCATGCTGAAGTTCCCTAGTATAAAAGTATGGCATCTCAGTGGATAGAGCACTGGGCTTAGAGCCAGGAAGACCTGAGTTTAAATCCAGCCTTAGACATTTAATAGCTATGTGACCCTGGCAAGTCATTTAGCAGCCCTGTTTGTCTCAGTTTCCTCATCTGTAAAATGGGCTGGAGAAGGATATGGCAAGTTACTCCAGTATCTTTACCAAGAAAACCCAAATAGGGTCACAAAGAGACAGACGCAGCTGAAAAGTACTGAATGACAACTAACTATAAGGGCAGAAGAGTAGTTAAAAGTAATAGAAGAAAGCGAAACTTTTTTTTATAAAGGAGGAGTTGTTTAATAACAACAATAATGACCTGAACTAGGGAGGATATTTGGGGAACAAAGAATGCTCCCCACTCCCACTTACAGATACTCAACCCATTACTGCCATGATTCAGTAACCTCTCCTCCTTTGATTTTCATTCAATTAAAATTTCCTACCAATTTAGCTTGTGGTAGTTGTTATATAACAGTCCCTGTGTGATCCTCCCTCCCAGAGATATACTGTCATCACTTGGAAGCCAGGGCTCTGAAGATTGTAATGACCTCAATAACTTCCCCATCACACTGAATGAAGAAGCCCCAAGGAAGCTCAAGCCCTTTAAGTCACCCCGTCAAAATAAGACCAGCTGTAACAGCTAAAAATCTTTTTCCTGCCTGCTGGTAGGAAGTCTGAATACCAACTAGCTACCATGAGTATTTTTTGTACCTCCCACCTCCCATCCCTAGCTTCAGTCAGCATCAATCCTCAGGTCCAAGATCTTGGTCCTTCCCCCCAGTGCTTGTTCCTGTTCAACCAAGGTAAGAACTTATAAAAATCCCACCAGACTTACTTAGTGAACCTGATCTGTTTCCATCACTATCCCCAAATTACCCTTTTTAATGTAAATATGCCCCCTTGGTAAAACTGGCTTACTCTCCTATCTTTTGTGCTCAGTGTTTCTTTGTACTGGACTATTTAGTAACCCAAGCCTTTCTAAAAAAATTGAAACAAAGGCCTAGTAGATAGAAAGAATGTGAGAAAAATTCCTGGACCTTAAAGGTAAGTTTATTCACTATATAATGGTGAGGGAAGCAGCTAGCAGGCAGAGCCTGGGTCTGAGTCATCACCATCTTCTTTGTATTGACATTTTTGAAAAGCCTTTTGTGCTTTTATCTGGTGGCTTTTATGTCATCTAGTTAGATTAAGATTCTATAAATATTTTATTACAATTCTTCTGAGATGCCCACAGGGAAACATTTAACAGTAGAGGCTAAGTGGAAACACATATCTCATTTTAATGTGATGTTTCCTATTCCATTCCGTGTAAAGAAAGCTAGACAAATTAATAATCAGGAGATCCGGGATCTAGTTCCAGTCAGCCACAAACTAGAGATGTGACCTTCAATGGTCTTTGGACCTTAGTTTCCTTCTTTGCAAACAATGAGGGTTGGATTGGATGGATGAATGGTGAATGAATAAATAAATGAAGAAAAAATTTTATGTTGAATACTTTGGTAAACACTGGCACCAAATTAAAAAAAAACAACAAGATAGTCCATGGCTTCATGAAGTTATATTCTAAAATGGGAGGCAGTACATGTATGGGGAGTAGTATCTAGGGTAAAAGACTTCAGTCTAGGGTGTCATAAGGGTGGTGAATATATCTATCAATGGGGCAGTCAGTTGCTAGACTCCTTCTAAGACTAAGACGAGAAGTATTCCCTTCTCCTTGTGTAGCAAGGCGAATGGGATACCTGGAATTAATAAAGGAAGTAAGGTGATATGATGATTTTGGTTCACTTGCTGATTGGAACAGATCAGCTTCAGGGTTCAAAGATAAGTGAATCAGTGAGTAGACTGGGGCTGGGGGTGGGGCTGATGGTGATCATCTTGGAGACAGTATAGAAAGTGCCACTTCCAGATGAAGGAGGGGAAAAAGGATCGTGGCTTGATAATCTCATTTGAATTTAAGATTCTACTCATTAATTTAAGTAGTATGACATATTCATCACATCACTTTATTTGATCCACAGATTCTCCAGGAAATGCTTTATGGTCCTGCTGTGGATTGGTGGGCAATGGGAGTGCTGCTTTATGAGATGCTATGTGGCCATGCTCCCTTTGAAGCTGAAAATGAAGATGATCTTTTTGAAGCCATATTGAATGATGAAGTTGTTTACCCTACATGGCTCCATGAGGATGCCACGGGAATCTTAAAAGCTGTAAGTTTGGGTCTTTTCAACATTATTTGACTAACTTTAATCAGCTTAATGTATCCACATAGTTTTTTCCCACCTCTCAATAGGAACTCTTTAGGATTCTTTTTGGAAGTTGCATATAAGACCCAAAGGGGTCAAAAGATTACCCACAAAAGGATTTTATATAAAGGTTATTTCCTTTCTCTAAAATATCTTCTCCCTGGCCAAAGAAAACAACAATGGTTGGGTCAGGTTTGTTTGCATGTTTACAAACACCCAAAATGTTTCTGTTGCTTGTTCTTTTGTTTCTTTTTGTTTTCTGTGTGGAAGCATCCTGGTTTTGTACAAGTCAGTAGATTCTTACCATTATACTTTTTCCACTGGGTTTGTAGTGCAGTTTTCAACAATTCTGAAATTTAGTTCCCCTTCTTGCTTTGATTTGTTTTCTGGCTCCATGAAAGGTTCCAACTTTTCTAACACAAGATGACCAAGCTCAGGATGAAGGATGCAAATTCCAAAAGATAGTAATGGGAAGGGATTTGGGGGGGGAATGTATTTAAGGTACTATATTATGTACCTCAAAGTCATGAGTTAACGTTAGAGAGAGGATTAGCCCACATTTATCTAGAACACGGCTTTTTAACCTTTTCTCTCAAATGGACCACTTTAGCAATCTGGTAATACCTATCTATGTATCTCTTCTCAGAATCATGTTTTTTTTAATGCATAAAATCAACATTCCAAAGGATTCCAAAGGATGACAAATTTTAGTAAAATGAAATCAGCAAAAAAAAATTTAATTAATAGTGTCTGTGGGTGTGGGGGCAATTCAACACCTGCCATTCCCCTCACCTGATTCTCAGACCAGCTAAAAGCAGTCTGGCCTCCTTATAGCCATAAAGGAAAGACAGTAGAAAATGTGGTTTCATCTTTTATATGCTCTTTCTGTTCTTGCTCATCTATTCTGAATCTTCAATTATTTTAATTTCTCTCCCTTTTCTCTGACCACTTCCTGTACATCATGCTAACCAACCACATACCCAAATCCCACCAGATCCCATGCCCTAATGGAACTTGTGCTCCTTAGCCCCACTCTCTTGAAGAGTGATTGCTGCTATCAGACCATTATTAATTCAGTAATCCAAAACTACTATCTGACATAAAAGTCCTACCTTTCAACACCAATATTTTCTCAATCCAGCCTGTTATATAGCTGCAAAACATGGAATACCATGCTCTCTGAAGAGTCAAAATTCCAGGTGACCCAAAGGACAGTGAAGAAATACATGAAAAATTTAAGTATCCATGATGACTTGCATGCATTAGTAGGATCATTGCCATGCCTTGTTGCATTATTAGAATGTCATCCTGACACATAGACTGGCTTACTTCTGTCTGAAATATAATACAAAAAGCTATCATGTTCCATTCCAGTCTTCTCTTCAGACTAAACATCTCTGGTGCTTTCACCCATTCCCTTTAAGGCATAGTGTGGGATGTGAGCCAAGAGATATGAGCTAACTTTTAAGAAAGCATTATCTGTGCAGCATCTCTTGTCTGGGAACATTTGGATGGGGGAGGCGGGGTGGGGCTATGCTGTGAGTGATTTCTGAAACTTAGTAACACGTAAAGCTCATGAAATCTCTTATTTTCCTAAAGAGAAGTTCCCTAATGCAGCTTGTCTGTTATTAACCTTGGTCACCAAATCTGTGATAACATACCCTGATCACACTGTCAGTTCTGGAACAAATAGAACAGTTGGTTATCAAGTTCAATGACCCAGAATCTGGCTTAATTACCAGGGTACCATGACCTCCTTCCCATGTCTCTTAGTAATATTATTATTATTGCTAGTAATAATAATAGCAATTTCAGCCATTCATGGTACCATTCTAAACATTAAAAACATCTAGTGCAATTAATTACTATAGCCAAATTTAATGAAAAAAATTATTACACGAGAGTTTAACTTTATAGACGAGAATACAAATTTATTCAATCAAAAATATTTATTAAATCTCTATTCTGTGCATGTTACTATTCTAGGTACTTTAAGGGTCACAGAAGTAGTATGTCACCTGCTTTCCAAAAGACCATATAATTATCAGGGCTGGAGAAGCCTTATAAGAGTTTATTCAAGGAAAGCTAGGTGACTCAGTAGATAGAGTTAGTCCTAGAGTCAGAGAATTCTGGGTTCAAATTTGGCCTCAAACACTTCCTAGCTATGTGACCCTGGGCAAGTCACTTAACCCCAATTGCCTAGCCCATACCACTCTTCTACCTTAGAAACAATACTTAGTATCGATGTTAAGACAGAAGATTTGGGGTTTTTCTAAAAGTTTTTCTAGTCCAGAAGTGAGAGTGAAGCCAGAACCCTTTCAAATGTAATTGGGAAATATTTAACAGAATAAAAATGCAGTACAACATAGGTGATGTTAATTTTTGGTTTTCCAAGTCAATATATAACCCACACATATCTGTTTCTATTTGATTTTGATTCTACTATGCAAGTCCCTTCAGGAATTCAGAAAGTGTAAAAAAAGCCTCAAGTTAATCGAATTGTGGGATTTTCTGAATAGTTTGCCTAAAACCAATTTAATGGACATGTTCACTGATACAAAAAGGATACAATGTGCATGCATTCTCTACCTCATTGCCATCTCTGGGTCCCCTGAATTTTTGACCTAGCATATACAGCCAGCTGAATACCAGATCACATAACTGGTTCCAAATGATTCTAGGACAGCTTGGTGTTATAGTGGATACAATGCTGGACTTAGTGTCAAGAAGAGTTGTATCCTCCCTCAGACACTTTAGCTGTGTGACCCTGAGCAAGTCACTAAACCTCCCCTAGTCTCATTTCCTTCATTTATGTAATGGAAATTCTATGTATATTTCATATAGAATATCCATTAAAAGGTTCATACCATGATCAAATGGTATATGTTATGGCAAATACTTTGCAAACTTTAAAGTACTACATAATGCTAGCTATTATTATTTTATGTTGAATGAAAGGGGCTTGATCTAATTGCTTGCATCATAATACAAATCCCTCTTTTCAATGCCAGTATTCTGCTAATTAAACCCATCATGACTAAAAGAACATTAAACACCAGGCTCCAAAGAGTCAAAATTATGACCTGAAGATCAATGAAAAGAAACATGATGAGTTTAAATACTCGTCTCCATTGTCCCTGGATAGGATGGCACCCAAATTGCCTGTACTTATTTTTAGTGTAATTTATAGAGGGGACTTCTTTGTCCCATTTGGCCCCTCATTCAAATATTTTACAATCCGCAAAGGTTAGAGAGTTCTCTCAGATGTCTTATCTGTAAGTCTTTCTTTCATTCTGCTTTAAAGTAAACCTACTTCCTGTTATCCAACTTTTGATGGAACTGGAAAATAGGCAGCAAGAATTACTAATATAACCACCTTTCCAGTAGAAAGACACTACCTCTTCTTGACTCAATGTACCCAATTTCCATAATCCTTATAGAAATGTGATCAAATTTGATGATTTTTTAATGCAGGGGAAAACTTGTCAAGGAATATCTATGGATAATCGTTATTCTAGAAATCATCCCCCTATGTCATGTGTTAAGCTTAATTGGAGCCTCATTATGAAGATGAACACATTGCCTTCTGTTTCTTTGGTCCTGGCACCAGAATGAGAATGGCAGCTAGTCTCATGATTAGCCTGTTATGTGGCATTTCCTTTCCAAAGTATTAGTCAAGCATTCACTATGGTTCTCTTCTGTCAAAGACTACTAAAAATTATGACGTCTTATAATTTGGTCTTTCAAGAAAAGACCTAGGTGGTTTTCAGGAAAATTCATCTGACTTTGAATGGATTTTAGAAGGAATTGACACATTCTTAATTATGAACCTAAAAAATGTGTTTTTCTTTAAAACCATAAGCTTAAATGCCACAGATAAAGAAATCCAGTTGTTTTCTGAGAACTAGTCCATTGAAAAAAAGCAAGTGATCAAGTAGAAGAAATTTTTAAGAATTCTGGAATTAGGAGCATGTTGAATTTAATACAACAGCAATGTGAGTCACTACTGAGTGCTTGAAGCATGAAGTTATATTTAGACCATTTGGCCCAATTCTTTAACAGCTGTCAGTTCTTGTTCAGCTGCTACCAAGAAGCAAGCTCTTGTTGAGAGTTTGTGTTATTAAATCAAACTATGTGTACAAAAGAGGGGAGATTAATAATGATGATAGCCGAAATGCATGAAGCAATGCTTTGCCAAGTACTTTGCATACATTAATTCATTTGACCCTCATAACAAATCAGTGAGATAGTTACTACAAAGGAAGCTTATAATTTGGAGAAATAGAGCACAATAATAATATACTGATTTCGGAAGACTAGGATCTCATGGTATTTACTCTGGAGTTATTTGTATATTATCTCTCAGTTATGAATCTTATTTCTCTTTGTACCTCCCTCAGTACTTTGAATAATTGGAAATATTTATTAAATGTTGTTGAATTTAATTTTAATTTTAGCCTATTGGTTTTATTTTATGTGCATCAGAAACATAGCTGTGTAGTGAGCAAAGTCATATGAATTTACCTGATTGGTTGGTTGTTGTCCTTTGTACTGGAAGAGGACCAAAATGACATTACTATGTCAAGGTCAATGCACAGCGTATCCAACTGTGGCTGATTAGACCAATATAAGCTTGGAAGGCTCTGCCCCAGGTCAGGCACAAATAGCTTGGATGAACATTTGGAGTGGAGATGTCTCTAAATGTGCACCTCTCATGTTTCTTTGGAGCTACTGCAATTTTACTTTGCTCCCAGAGCATATTTTTCTTTGATATAGGCACACCATGCTGAATGATAGTGAGCCAGAATCTCCCATGTCCCGCAATCAATACCAAAGTTCGTCAGGGAGACCATTAGACTATCCTTGTGTCTGTTCTTCTCAGCTTCGTGTGAGTGCTTGCCTTGTGTGAGTTCTCTGTAAGTTTACCTAGTAAGTTACCACCAGGACAAGAGATAAAAGTCAGAGTTTCCTTTAGAGTTTGACAATCTTCCAACCTACTTCCAAGTAGGGTCCAACAATCTTTTCTTCTCCAGGCTAACTATTTCTAATTCTTTCAAGAGATTCTCATATAAATTGGATTTAAGTCAGTCATTCCAAATTAACTGATTTCCACCATTCTGGTTGCCTTCCTCTACATGCTGCCCAGCTCATTGGTCTCCTTAAATTGTGATGCCCAGAACTGAACACAGTATTATAGATCTGTTCTAACCAGAGCAGAATACAGAGGGACTATCATTTCCTTGTTCCTAGAAGTTGTTCCTCTCATAATTTAGCCCTGAAATTGTATTGACGTCTTTAGCCACCATAGGACACTGAATGATACTGAACATGTACCCCACTAGAATTCCCAGATCTTTTCCAGACAACTGCTTTCCTCATAATACATTCCCCATCTTTTATTAGGACAGTTGCTATTTTGAACCCAAATATAAGACTTTTCATTTATATCTGTTGAACCTGATCTTTTTAGATTCAGCCCAGTGCTTTAGCTTGTCATTATGTCTTTGGATTCCAGTGTTAACTCTCCCTCCCAGCTTTGTGTCATCTGAAAATTTGACCTTTATCCAAGTTCTTGCTAAAAATGTTAATCAAGACAGAGCCAAGCCCAAGATCCCTGGCACTTTATTTGAGATTCTTTGCCAAATTGACATTGAACTATCAATGACTACTCTTTGAGTCTGACCTTTCAACCAGATCTTAATTTAACTAATTACATTATTGTCTAGTCCACAGCTCTTCATCTTTTCCAAAATAATAGTAAGAGATACAAATGTTTCATTGAAATATGAATAAATTCTGTCTACAGCATTGCTGAATCAGTTAATACCTTTCAAAAAAGAAAAAATAGTTTAGTTTGTTAGGTCCATTCTTGAAGTCACTTGTACTCTTTGAATCAAAGATTTTATTGGTTTAGAGGTGGAAGGGACCTTATCATCCAATTCTATTGTTTCATTTTACAGATAAAGAAACTGATGCCCAAATAGGTTGTGGCTTGACCAATATCACTTAGTAAGTGACACAAACCATCTGATTCCAACTCCAGTATTTTTTCCCACTGAGCTACTCAGTCTCCTCTAGTCACAACTGCCTTTGCATATATGTGCACTTACCATCTCCTTAATGATCCATTCCAGATTTTTTTCCTGGGAACCACAGTCAAGCTCACTAGACTATAATTGGCAGACTGTTCTATTTCAGTTTGTTGTCTGTTTATTTTTTTAACAGTAGAAACTGACCATTCACCAATCCTGCATCACTTCATAGTCTTTTAAAAAAATCAATGAAAGTTGTCCACATTCACAAGTTCCAATAATCAAAGATGTATATGGGGCCAGATGAAATGATATTCATTAAGGACAACTAGAAATTCTTTTACTATCTCCTAATTTTCTTGGGTATCAGCTCTTGTTAACCATTTTTGTTGTTTTTAATGAAAAGGTCTTTTCTCCTTAGGGAAAAGAGAAAAAAATAAGAATTGAACATCTCTACATTTTTTCCATTGCAACTTTATCTCTGTCCCATCCATCCTTTTAACTTTTTCTTTTCCCAAATAGAGCTAAAAACACAACATTTTTATTATCTTTAGCTTTCCTCTTCATCTTCATCTTCTGAATTTTACCTCTATTGACATTATCTTTGTAGGCTCAGATATTGGGCTTCCATTTTCCATAAATATCACAATCAAGAGATCAATATGTCTATCTACAACATCTATAAATAGATGGTAGATAGAAAGACAGAAATGTATAATATGTATATTTAACACATATATATCATCCATACATATATAATTTCTTATTAGAATTTTAATTGGAATTTTTTAAAGACACATCGAAATGTGTCTTTAGAATTTCATTCCTGAAAGTTTCTCAATCCTCCTAGAAAAACTTTTTTTAGTAGAATTAATTTTAATCCATGGGATTAACCTATACTTTCTCTAAATTATTTTCTATCTGATTTTCTAAAATCTAGCACACAAGTCAGTCTATGCCTGAATTTTCTTTACTCTATCACAAACTATAAAAGGAAGAGTAGTCACTTCCTCCAAGGCTCCCACTCCATTGAATAATTGCTCTCTGTTAGCAAAACTTCACATACAGAATAGATTTTCATTATTGTCTCCTTCACCTTTTTAATGGTGAAATAAATGATAAGGTGAGTCAAAAAACTATTAGTTTTTCTTCTTTTGACAGAGATTAGACCTCTAGTAAGATGGCTAGATATTTTAAGTCTCCTATTACAACTGTATTTCGTGTATTTTTGCCAGACTTGTAATCTCTTTTCTGATTTCCTCATCAATTTACTCTATGTAATATGCTTTGATATAAAATGGCTCCTTTTTCTCCCTTTACAGATCTTCATCCAAATATCCCTTACCATGCTTTTTCTCTCCTTTCCCTGCCACCAAATACAAAGATTTTCTTCTTAACATATGATGTCATTAAAGGGAGAAAGAGAATGTAGATTATAAAATGGCAAAAAATTATTAAAAATTGTACAGACATGAAAAATGAAATTAAATTTAAAAAGATATATATATATATATTCTACTCCCCTTTTACCTACCTGTTTTTTACATAGTCTTGATTTTCACCTATCTACATCTCATAATATATTTGAGGTCAACTTTCCTTCTCTAATTAGAGCCTATAGATCTTCTTGCTTGTTGCCTGAACTTTGAGCATTTGTGTATAGGCCCTTGGGATTTTACCATTAGCTCCTTCCTTAGGTTTTATATCCTATGAACCTCTGGGTATTCCAACTATTTCATCCTCCAATGTAGCTGATCTCTGTGGTACCTGTCTTTGTGGGTATACATGGGCAGTGTTTTATTCCCTCATCCTTTTTGGTTTAAAGGTTTCTTGAATTGATTTATAAGAAACCTAGTAAATACATTTTTAAGAGCCTTTGCACAATCTACTCTATCCCTTGTCAGAAATCTGTCATTCCTATGTTTTAAAGCCATGGTCCAGGAATACAAATCCCATTCTCAGACATCATATTCTTAGATGACTATTCACTTCTCAAAACAAATTTTGTCTTCTATATCTCTTGCCTTGAATGGACAAATGTGAGGACTAAACATCTTATACTCCTGTATTCTTTAGGGGTTTTTTTACTTCATAATCTTTATAAATCTTTATAATCTTTAGCAGTACTTTCTTGGTTTCTCTTGGCAGCATAATTTTTGTCCACATGAATCACCAGAAGTGGATAGTAGAAGGGAGATCCTTCTCCTGTAATCTAAGGTATATCTAGCAATATTTTTAGTCAAGGAACAGAAGGAGAAGAAAATAAGCATTTATTAAGCATCTACTATTTGCCAGGCACTATTCTAAGCACTTTACAAACATCAATTCATTTGATTAGTAGGATAATACTAGTCATTGGTTCTAACCTAGCAGGGTTTCTTAGCCACCCCTGTTTCCATCTGAATTCATGTAGCAGGTGGGAATTGCCTTTCCCTCTATGTTTCACAGGCATTTTCTCCTGCTTCAGCTGCCCCTCCCTCCCCTAGATACCACTTCTTCATCCACCTGTTACCAACTCACTCTTGGTAATAGACATTATTTTCCAAACCCCCATACTAGATTGATTTTTTGATGACTTCTTCAGTTCCATTCCTTTAGCACCCCTCTTTGAATACTGGCACTCATTTTAAGAGGTGCCTCATTCCTCGAACTTATCCTACTTACTATGTCATCTATCAAATCAGCTTTTTTAAGAAGGGGGAGATGAGCAGAAATCATTTCATAGACTCAGAAAGGTGAAAGAAAAACTTTATCAGAAAATTGTCATGTATGTGATGCAAGAGCAGTCTATCAACAGGGTATTTCCTATCATTTCCTATCCTTCAAAAAAGGAAAAACTGTATCTCCTCTGCTTTGCTGTTCTCTGTCCTTGACTTTTTCATCTAAGCTCTGACTCTTGCTCTTAGGAGGATGAGTTACTTCTTATTTTTCTTTCTTTACAGACTTTCTGATGGAAGTTCCCAGGGCTTTCTCCAGACATAAGATCTGTGTTCCTAAAATATGTATCTACTGGATCTTTTTTCTTTTTTTAAATGGAAAACTTTCCCCCACCTTCTCCTCCTCCCTCTCCTGGATTCAAAGGGTGATTGGTTATTTCCTTTAAATGTCATTGTTATGTTTTAGAGATTATTTCCTGCATGCTCACATTATTTTTTGAGAAAATAAAATTATTGCATGAAGAGTTTGCTGATGGTGCTTTTCCAACTTTCATGTGCTCTCAGCTTTCTTGATTAATGTTCTAAAATCTTCCTGTATCTGATGTACCTTAAAAAGGCTTTGTAAACAGGCCTTTGTAGGGTCTAGCATAAATAAGAAGGGGATAGCAAGAAAAGCAAGAAACTATAAGCCCAGAAAGTAGAGTAGCTGTACCCTGACATCCTTGAGAAGGACTTTGGTTAGTCATTTGCACTCTGTGTCTCCTCACATAATTGCATAATTGAAATAAAATTATTTTATAACATTCCATGAAGTCATTTTGAGAACTAACAAACTGTTTTGAGGACATTTGGGGCTCCTTGGAAGAAGCACTTGGGTAAAATCTTTGTGATTTTAAGAGTTTCTCTTCCTTTACAATGAAATAAGATAAACAAGAACTTCCATAGAGTTACCCTCACATCCAAAAGTGTACCCTCACAATCTTAATAATGTACCCAGGTGGAAAATTACTTGGATGTTCTCTTTTCCTCTATTCTCCAGACTCCCAGATCTGAAGATCCATATATACATTTACTTCTGTTTATAAGCCTGGTAATTAGCGCCTAATGGGAAGTAAGCAATAAGGGAGGGAATAGCACTTATCAAGCACC
This sequence comes from Monodelphis domestica, assembly GCF_027887165.1. Taxonomy (NCBI): domain Eukaryota; kingdom Metazoa; phylum Chordata; class Mammalia; order Didelphimorphia; family Didelphidae; genus Monodelphis; species Monodelphis domestica. The sequence goes on from NC_077227.1 coordinate 271,068,707, forward strand.
CACCATATGCCAGGTACTATGCTAAGGATGTTACAAACATTGTCTCATTTGATCCTGATGACATCCCTAAAAAAGTTGGTGCTCTCAAATGATCCCTGAAGCTGAGGCAGACAAAGGTTAAGTAACGTGCCCAAGGTGACAGAACTAATACATATCTGAGACTAGTTTTGAACTTAGAACTTTTAGGCTCCAAGTCCCATTGCTCTTTCTTCTATGCTACCTTGCTAATGCTACCTGCATTTATATTGCCTAATATAAGAAAAATATAAGATGAATTTGAACTAGGCCTATCAAATAGAAGCTTGAAAATAAAATGAATAAAAAGAAAATATCTTCATGTTATTTGATGTTTTTAGACATCATCTGAACAAGATAGAGGATAGTTTTGAGTATGTTAATTAATTCAGCCAATAACTATTGAGTAAAAATCATGATAGATTACCTTTCTGAAAGAATATTTGTTTAAATCATATTTTTTTTATTTAAGAATAGAAAACTGAGTGAGTGCTAAATGCCTACTGTTGCTGATCCCTTTGCTATTGTTCCTTAAACACATGACTATAATGCTATTTTAGGCACTTTGAGAATAGATTCTTTTAAATCTCTAAACCGGAGGGAAGATACAATGGATATGGTAGAGTGCTCTGTCTTGGTGGAAAGTGAACTTGTTTGCATAGAACTTCCAGATTAGAACAGTGTTATGTTGACATTCTCAGCTGCTAAAAATGAATAAGAAAGGGCCATATATATCTAGTCTGCATTTGGGAGGCCGGGACTTTGACATGCTTAAGGGATAAATGCCAGTTTTCTAAGTCATGTCCTGTGAAAATAACTTAGCTCCTCCAGTCTTCTCTTAAGTCAACATCTTTGTGCTCTCACAGGTGGTTGGATTAAATAAGGGTAATGAAAGAGGAGTTTGGTGTACTCTCTTGGTAGATTTCCTTTAGGAGTAATTCCTATTCTTGGATCACCTTTAATCAGCCCTCTAGCCCTTTATAAACTTGTCATCAAAGGGAAAATTTTCAGTGTTTTTAATATTTAACCATGCAGAAAATAGAAAATTTGATTGCATCAAAAATGTTACTAAAGTTTAGCGAAAGGCTACATCTGTACTATTATTTACAAAAATTGTGCAATCAGATAAATAGAGAGAAAAATATAATCTACAAAGAGTTCCCAAACTGTCTCTAACCACCTACTTCAAATATCTCCTCTGGTAGAATTTTTATGATAACTATTCAAAGAAACATTGCTTATCTCATGCTCTCCATTTCCCACTTCATTTTTTTTTAATTAAAACCCTTACCTTCCATCTTGGAATCAATACTGTGCATTGATTCCAAGGCAGAAGAGTGGTAAGGGCTAGACAATGGAGGGTAAGAGATTAGCCTGGTGTCACAAATGTAGGGAATTTCTGAGGCCAAATTTGAACCCAGGACCTCCTGCTTCTAGGCCTGGCTCTCAATCTACTGAGCCATCCAGCTCCCCCCCCCCCCATTTCCCACTTTAAAAAGAAAAATGGGAGACAAGGCTGGAGAAGGGTATAATTTTAAAATTATATAGCCTCTTCATAATTGAGAGTCGAAGGGTTTGAGGCCTGATTATAGTCATATGAAGAGAAATAAGATGGAAAATGATCCTGAGTCCCAGCAAAATGTGCTTATTAATATGCAAACACTGCAAGTCTTTAGCAAGACTGACATGTTCTGCTTATAAGGAAATCATACATATGTAATCCTGTAACTCTGAAAGGAGTTAAAACCCTATTTGACATTAATGGTAGTTTCCTCATAAATCATATCAAAGCCCTACATGTTTATGGTCTTGGAGAATACTGTATGTCTAACCCAGGACTTAATTTGGTTCATCATTTTTCTTAAGACCCTAATAGATTCATTCACAGTATCTGGGTGCTTGTACAACAAAATAAGACCACAGTGCATACCTTTGAGGAGCATCAAGTCCAATAGAGAGCATAAGATATGGACATGAAGAATTATATAATAAAAGACAGCATCATTCATTGCAAAGGGAAAAACCCAAAGTACAATGATATCTCACTTCCCTTTGGGGTAGGGGGTAGGAAGAAGACAGGAATCAAAAATGGCTTCATGGCACCTAAAGATAGGGCAGGGGTTGACATTAATAAAAGCAAAGATAAGAGAGAGCAGGAAGGGGAACAAAAAAGTATTCCAGGTGGGAGTCATATCGGAATATGTCATAAAGCTAGAAGAATATGTTGATTATAGAGGACCTTGGATGGAAAAATAAGGAATTTATTCTTTATTCTGGAAGTAATGATGTATCAGTGAAACTTGGAAGAGAGCAGTGATGTGATAGTGACCTGATACTGGTCTGTGTTCAGTCACATCCAACTCTTCATGACTCTATTTGGGGTTTTCTTGGCAGAGATATTAGAGTGGTTTGCCATTTCCTTCTCCAGCTTATTTTACAGATGAGGCAAACAGTTAAGTGACTTGCCCAGGGTCACTTAATAATTCTCTTGGGCTTTGTTTGAACTCAGGAAGATGAGTCTTCCTGACTCCAGACCCAGCACTCTATCCACTGCTTCAGCTAGCTGCCCTGTTAATAAATAGTCTATCCTAGAAAATAGGGAAGGCTTCCAAAGGTGTTTTAAATACACCTTCCAAACCCTTCAGGGTTTTTCATTTTTAAAAAAATTATACATTTGTTACAAACCTACAATGTGTAAGGCATAAGTAATATTAGATGGTATAGATTCAGTTTAGCGTCCTATCTCCTTACCCCTGCCTCAGTTCAACAGCTATTAGTCACAGGATGTAATCATAGATAATGAGGTGCTAAAGTGTTTAAAAGGTGTTGACACCCTATTATCCCTTTACTAGTATGAACACCTCTCTCTTTCTGATTGAATAAACAATAATGGACCATAACTCCAGGTGATTCTTGAAAAATGCAGTTCAGTCCATTTGATTCAGGGTAGGATGGAAGCCAGAGGCCAGTTAAGTAAAAAAAAACCAAGCACGTCAATCATATGAGGGTTTTTCTTCTTTCCTCTACCCATATGCTTCCCACTAACAGGCCAACCGTGTACACGTTGAGTCTTAGCAAAGGTATTCATTAAGTTGGCATAGTAAAAACATCAGGTAAAAATCATTCCTCTTCCATAAACCTGGGAAATTCTCCCTCACAGATATATATATATGGGAATAGTGGGCACAACCTTAAGAGTACCATAGTAGGGAAACACACATAAGAAACACATGTGGTCAAGGTTATTCAGTCTTCTGATGCTGCCAAACCAGGAAAGCTTCTATTTCCTTTTATAGTCCTATCTGCAGCCCAACTCTTGATTGACAGGTCTGACTCTCCTTTGAGCCCATGGCTGGCTCTCTTTTTTTGACAGAGAGGTCATGCTCCTTAGAGTTGCCATGGTCTTAAATGACTGATTCTCAGTGTCAGTGTATGGCTGGAGAGTGTGCCTCCTCACTTGTGCCATGAACTCTCAAATTACTTTGCTAGATGGAGGTGCTTCTTTCTCAGTGTGCAATTCTGCTACAAAGCACCATGGCTATCCCCTTCTCCCTTCCCCCCTAGTCCACTCTTCTGACCCCCAGTAGTTTCTTTAACTTTCAAATTCTCGTTTGTACTGACTCCACCTCGATTGTATTTTGCAAGAATTATGACCCATCATTGTTTGTCTAATAAAAGTTGTTCCCTTCTCATTAAAAAAGGGTATTTGTACTTTGCAAAGGGATGACAGTATAGCAACACCTTGCTAATACTAACACTTCTTCTGTAATTCCTTCTCATGACTCCTTAATTGAGCTGGGGAGAGAAGGAAAAAACAACACCATATATGCAATATTATGAATAATTCTAAGATATAAACAAAAAACAGACCCTTCCTTTCACATTTAGTGCTATATAAAAGAGGCATACTGCCTTTGCAAAAGCAGAGGGATGAGATAGAGCGACAAGATTGGAAAATAGCTGGTAAGCCAGGCTAGCTCCAGTTTGTTTGTACATGTTGTCTCCCCCATTAGATTGTGAACTATTTCAGAACTGAGATTGTCTTTACTTTCACTTTCTTTGTATTCTTAGTGCTTAGAGTAGGCATTTAATAAATGTTCATTGACTGATTTAGGGGATGCTTAATAGATACCTGTTGTATTGGATCAGAAGGAGCCTACATTTCCTAAGAATAGCATGTAAACACATAAGTAAATACAAGTTAAGTTGAAGAGAGGAAAGGAAGACTAGAAGGTTCAGAAAAGATTTCGCTTAAAAGGTGGTTGCTGAGCTAACCCTTGAAGGAAGCCAGGATGGTGACAAGACAGTGTGTTCCAGAAATAAAATAGGGTACTATCTTTGATATAGCATGGAGATAGGAGATGGACTGCCAAGTTTGGATAATAGCAGATGAGCCAGTCTAGCTAGAACATTGTTCTCCAAGCCAGAACCAGTAAAAACAAAATTTCCCCAGGGTTAGCCATAACATAGGAAAATGCCAAGGTGGCACAAGTCACCCAAAAGCAACAGACTCTACCTCAAGGGGAAATCCTATACTGCTCAGGCATAAATAGATGTCACATGGTTCTCTCTCCTCTTCCTTCTAGTACATTTAGTTCAGCATCTGCCATGTAATACACCAGCCTACAGCATCAACCTGGTGATTGTGGCCCTCATTGTTTTTTTACTGGAAGCCCCACCCCATAGCTCAGCTTCCCTATCCTTCTTACTGTAGTATTAATAACAATAAGGATTTCAGAAAATTTACATGAATATCATGTAAATGATGCTGGATCAGAGTTGTGAGAAAAATAAAGTAGGAAGGCAAGATGGGAAGGAAGTGATTAGAATAGTCCTGGCCAGAGATGAGGGCTTAAACTAGGGTGGTGACAATGAAGGTAAAATCTGAAATTGCTGAGGAAACAAAGGTTTATTGATTTATCAAGCAATGTATGTCAGTTGAATAACAAATTGGGACCAGACCTCCTCAGCTTGGCATCAGACCCCAAATATAGGGAGAGACAGATTTATGCATTAAAAGAAAACAATTGGCAAGATATAAGCCAAGATAAAAGATTGGGTAATCTGATTTCTAAATGGAGAAAAGATTATGGATTTTCTGAGTTGGGAGAGAGAGTAAATAGATACAATTTCCTGAAATCGGGAAATGAAAGTGCCCCAAGTATCTGTATTCAAAGGAACATGGAAACAAAAACAAAAAATTGGCTAGAACAGGATCAGTTTTCAAATAAGACATATAGGTTGCTTGAGATATTTATTCATGAGAAAACTCCTTGCAGTAGTCTTTAGATCCCACTGGGTTTCTGGTTGGCATAACCTAGGTTCTTAGTTAAAGGTCTCTAAGCAATAGGTAGAAGTGGTCCAATTTCCCAGCAATGCAGGTCTAGATTCAAAGCAATGCAATAAGATTTTCTCATGATTCCTATAAATGTATAAGTTTTTTTTACAAGACAGAAATTGAATTAGACCCATACTTGAACAGAAAGGGAACTAATCTAGTTCCAGAACTGAGTCACAAGATAGGGTCAGTGTGGTTCACTCAATTCCCACAATCCCCTCATATAGAGAATTGAATCGATAGTGTGATTATATATGTTGGGGCTGAAGAGTGAAGGAGAAAAAAGAACCTTTCATTGCTCTGAGGTTTTAAGCCTGGATGCTGCCATATTGAGAGAAAAGGAGATGCTAGGGAACAGGGAGGTTTTGGAGAGGAATTCAGTTAAATTTGGAGTTGAATTGGACATGACCACCTGGAAATACAGGGCTAGTGCCCTGGGATGAGATTATGACTGGAGAGAACAATTTATTGATGTCTCCATAGAAAGAGATCATCAAAACTATGAAAGCAATGAGATCCATTAGCAAAATCATGTAATGAGAAAAGAGAAATCAAGGATATAACCTTGAATGATGCCCACTTTGGGAATCTAGAAAGAAGATGAAGACCAATGAAAAAGATAAATATATGGGCAAAGGATTAGAAAGAGAAGAGCAAAGCTGGGTAGTATCAAACTGTACAAAAGAACCTTCTCTCTGGTATCAGAAGAATTGGGTGTAAGTCCCACCTTTAATGCTAATTACATGAGTGACCTTTTTGCAGTTTTAAAAAGGTTTAAAGCATTTCACCTGAGGTTAAGTTTGATTCAAAAGTGACACAAAAGTGGGAGGAATTCACTGGTACCGTATTAGGATAGGTCTTCATCATTGTGTACTCTTCAGTTTCTTTTATGTGTTCTCTTTGTCACTTCTCTCCCTACTCTCACTTCATTTTCATACAAATGATTTCCCCCAACAATTTTCATTAGCTGAATTGAGTTTCAAATCTATAAGGACTACTAGGAAAATCACATAACTTCTAGCAAAGAAAAGGAGACTGATTGGGGATATAATCCTTCCTTAGTACTTGCATACTCAACTTCTCTTTAGGATCCCAGGCAGCTTAAATGAAGGGTGACATTTCCTAAAGCTGAAATAAATGATAGGGCAAAGAAAAAACAGATCATATTATTTTCTTTGGTTGTGCTACTTTCTTACTCAGTAAACTTCAGTGGCCTCCCTTATTGCCTTTAGGATAAAATTAAAACTTTTCTTTTTAATTTCTAAAGTGTTTTATAGCCATCCCCAACCCATCTTTCCAGTTTCATTATTCATTACTCTTGCTTCCCCACACTCTGCAGTCAAATCAGACTGGCTTTCTCTGTTCCTCATAGATAACCCTCTATTTTCTATGTCTAAGCTTTTCCCTGACTATAAACCATGTTTGGAATACCCTCCTTCTTTACCTCTACCTTACAGAATTTCTTTCTTCAAAATAAAATAGCTCAAGCACCTCCTTCTCTATGATGACTTCCCTGATTTCCTACCTCTCCATCTGCTCCAGTTGTTAGTGGTCCCACTTACTGACTACCTGGTACTTGTTTTCATGTATTCTCTTTGTATTAATTATTTCATTTTTATTCAATCATTTCAGTTGTGCCTCTTTGTGACCCCATTTTGGGATTTTCTTGGCAAAGATACTGGAATGGTTTGCCATGTCCTTCTCCATTTCAATTTGCAGATGAGGAAACTGAGGTATCCACATAGTAAGTGTCCAGGGCCAGATTTGAACTTAGGAAGATGAATGTGTCTTGATAAAGCCAAATCCAGTGTGCTATTTAACTGCCCATATTGGTCCTATATATGCTTAAATATGTACTTGTCCAACATATGACATGCCCTTAATAAAAATGCTTGTGATTGGTTGATTTTAGTCCCAGTTATTGGAGTTTGTCATAAAGACACTAAAAGGAGTTACACAAGAGCATAGCCTTAAGTGTTCCTTTAAGGCTTTTCTATCCCTAGCCTTTGGGGTTTTTTTTTTAAGTCAAAAGCAATGGAGTGGATTAGCTTAAATATGATTCAAGCACTGATAACAAGATACCAACTCCAAGGTGGCCAGAATAATGACCACATGATTGGAGGTGAGCAGGGATACTAGAATAGCAGGCTAGAGCATCTAGCCTGAAAAGTGGCTGCCATGATACTGGAAGGTAAATGAGGAATAATGGATCCCAAATTAAAGCACTCAGAGACTGACAATATGCCATGTGAAAGGACTGCTGTGTCCTGACCACATACGTCATCTGAGATTTACTGCAGAAAATTTCCCCTGAGGCTTTCGGTATGAACACAGCTGCAGCAAAGACAGTAAACAGGATACTGCCCAGGATTGCATTAGATGAAATGAAATACACAGTACCGTGTAGTTCCAGAAATGCATTATTGCAGATTGCAATATTTGTCTGATATAATGAAAATACATGACAGACTAGCTAATTAGTGCTCACAAAACAAAAGCAGCCCCAGCCCTTAGTAATAACCACACCACCAAAGATCCACTTGAGCAGGCTCTATGCTCTTAACAAAAATCAATTTGCTTCCCAATCAAGTCCAATGTGGCTTGTAATCAGACAGTCAGTCAATAAACATTTACTATGTTTCAGACACTATGCTAAATAACTGAGTAAGCAAGAAAAAAAAAGTTCAGGGGATTTAGAAGGAAAGAGACAATGTATAAAACGTTGTAGCTACAAGGAATATACAATGTAGAAAGAAAAGAGTCTCAGAGGGAAGACACTCACAGTGGGGGATTAGGAGAAGCTAGAAAGATCTCCTGCAAAAGGTGGGATTAGAATTGAGTCAAGGTAGCAAGAGGGAAAGAAGAGAAAGGAAGAGTATCCCAGGCCTGTCAGATAGTAAAAGTCATGGAGGTGAGAGATGAGAGTATCATATGTAAGCAAGAATCCCAGTATTACTTAATCAAAGAGGATGTCAAGTCAGTTAAAATGAATTTATCAAGGGGCAGCTAGGTGGTTCAGTGGATAGAGGACCAGATCAGGAAAATGGGAGGACCTGGGTTCAAATTTCAACTTAGATACTTCCTACATCTCTGACCCAGGGCAAGTCACTTAACCTCAATTGCCTTGCCCTTACCACTCTTCTGCCTTGGAATTGATAACTTAGTATCTATTCTAAGACAGAAGGTAAGAATTTTAAGTTGCATTTATTAAGCACCTCCTATGTGCCAGGCACTGTACTAAGTGCTCAAACACAAAAGACAGGAATAAGCAAACAAACAAAACATAGCCCCTGCTCTCTCTCCAGAACTATATTGAGGGAGATAATAATATACAAACTATTTACAAAAAAGATAGATACAGGATAAATCAAATGGTAATCACAAAGAGAAGGCACTATAATTAAGAAGCAAGAAAGACTTCTTACAGAAAATAGGAACTTAGCTGAGACTTGAAGGAAGCTACAAAGTGAAGCTAAAGAGAGGAAAGTTCCAAGGGATGGAGACAGCCAGTAAAAATACCCAAGTGGGGAGATGTCGTGTTCAATGTCATTATTAAGGAATGGCAAGGAGGTCAGTGTCACCAGATCTTGGAAGGGAGTAAAATAAAAGATAAGAAAGGGAGGAAAAGGTCAGGTGGTAAAAGTCTTTAAAAACCAAGCAAAGGATTTTATATTTGATCAGAAAGGTAATAGGGAGCTCCTGGAGTTTATTGAGATGGGTCAACTTCAGGTTTGTGGTTTGGGAAACATTTGCTTCTGTCTGATTATGGCCATCAGTCAGTCAACAAGCATATTGTATATGTATCCATATATGCATATAAGCTCTGTGCTAAGTTTAGGGGCACAAAGAAAAGCAGTCACCATTCCTGGCCACAAGGAGTTGATGTTTTAATGGAGAAGTTATTATATAAATGGATATGTGTGTACATACACAAACAGTATATATATACATATGTACATATACAATAAATATACATATACACACATATGTACATACCCATAGAGTAGCTAGGTAATTGGGAATGTAATTACAGAGGGAAAGGCACTAGAAATCTATAATGTATAATATAAGCATAATCATGCAAAACAAATTCTCGCATTGGAACCTAAGGCAGAATCAGAAGCAGCAGACAGTGCAGAGCAAAGAGGCATGTTTAGGTTTTATATCAAGTAAAAACATCTTAAAAAATTAAAGGTATGCTTGCCATCTCAGTGAGGGGGGAAAAGGAGGAAGAAAAAGAATCAAAGACTCCAATTTCCAAAAAACACGTTAAAAATTGTTTTTAAGTATAATGGGGGAAATGAAATATTGAAACCCATTTAAAAAATAATTACAGTTGTCCAAAAGTGGAAGGGATTGCCTCCAGTTGAAATAGGTTCTGTCTCACTATAAAAGTTTTCAAGCAAACACTAAAATGTGGTATTACCTTCTAGATTATGGATTGAATTAGATGGCTGCTGAGATCCTTTCAGCTTCAAGTTTTTGTAATTCTGAGTCTTTGAAAAGAAGAAAAATGTACAATAGAATCTTATTGGAGGTTATTTAGTAGACTAACCTACAATTCAGCACAGGAATCAACAGCCCCAGCAGCCAGTTATAATCCAGAATATGATTAAACACTTCCAGTAATGGGGAACCCATTCCAGTTTGAAATGGCTCAAATTATTCAGACAACCTTCCTTACATTAAGCAGAAACTTGCCTACTATATAACTTTTGGTCTAGTCTCTTCCTTAGGGAGAGCAGGTAGCCTCAGCTTTTGCCCTGGCTCACAGGCAGAGGAAGTCTCGGTTATAGAAGCAACCACAGACTCTACTGTGCCTGCCCTGGCTACTGCCCTCTCCCCTCATGTCTGAACTAATCTGCAGAGGGAGGCCAGAAGAAGAAAAGCTGCTCTCCTTTATTGCTAATGAAAGTTGCAGAGATAGCATTCCTAGCTCTGCCTACCAATTTCCATCTCAATCTAATTTATCATGGTAGACTTCCTTTCATTCTATTAGCACATCAGAAATCACATTCCACCATTCTGTACAATAACCTACTTATGGGAATTCTCATTTATTTTGCCAGTGCTAGTCATAGTCTTTTCAGGGTCATCCCCCTGTCCCCTTTTAATGGTTTTCCATCTAATTCAGCTTTGAATCAGATCCATGTTTCTGCCTACAAAATTGATTCAGTTCCTCAGAATTAGGTCTGATTTTCACCCCAAGTACCTCCCTCTTTCTCAACAACCCCACCAGTAACTCATATGCATCAACCCTCCATTACCACATAAGGTTTAGCTGGGAAGTAGCTATGGCAAAGGTAGTCAGTTCATATCCCCACCCACCCCCAGTCAACCACAGGAAGTGTAGAGGTGGGAAGTGAGCAGAAATGAGGATGCCAGTAAGCCAAGTATGCTAAAAAAGAGCTCTCTCTCTCTCTCTCTCTCTCTCTCTCTCTCTCTCTCTCTCTCTCTCTCTCTCTCTCTCTCTCTCTCTCTCTCTCTCTCTCTATCTCTCTATCTCTCTCTCTCTCTCTCTCTTTCTCTCTCTCTCTCTCTCTCTCTCCCTCTCCCTCTCCCTCTCCCTCTCTCCCTCTTCTTCCTCCTCTTCTCCTTCTCCTTCTCCTTCTCCTTCTCCTTCTCCTTCTCCTTCTCCTTCTCCTTCTCCTTCTCCTTCTCCTTCTCCTTCTCCTTCTCCTTCTCCTTCTCCTTCTCCTTCTCCTTCTCCTTCTCCTTCTCCTTCTCCTTCTCCTTCTCCTTCTCCTTCTCCTTCTCCTTCTCCTTCTCCTTCTTCTTCTTCTTCTTCTTCTTCTTCTTCTTCTTCTTCTTCTTCTTCTTCTTCTTCTTCTTCTTCTTCTTCTTCTTCTTCTTCTTCTTCTTCTTCTTCTTCTTCTTCTTCTTCTTCTTCTTTTCCTCCTTTCCCCCTCCCCTCTCCCCCACTTGGGCCAACCCATAGATAACAGCTTGATATGGTGGGCTAAACATTAGGCTTGGAATTAGAAGATACTTGAATACAAATTCCATCTCTGACACTTAGTAACTGTATGGCTTTAGGCAGGTCACCTGAGTTTCCTAATCCAAAATATACACATATTTGCATTGCCTGCCTCACAGCAGGAAAGTGCTTTCTTAAATGTTAAATTTTGCATGTATAAATGTAAGCTGTTAGGTAGACTTAATGGATAGATATTTAGGAAGCCAATTGGAATGAAGTTCAAATCCCAGTTCTTCGCCCTGTGCAACCTTTGGCAAGTCATTTAAATCTCTGACCCTCAGTTTCCTCCTTTGTATCTAGCAGTAGTGGTATTATACACCTAATAGTCTGTGGGAAAGAAAGATAGAAAGTTGGGAAATGAGAGCAAGCATCTCCATCTTAATTAGTTCCCAGTTTTGTGAGGGTAGAGGCAGTTGTTTCTAGCACCTCCCTTAGGATATGATTTTTTCCCTTTATTCAATATGGTAGAATTGGCTAATAGAATGATAGAATGTCTAAGCATTTATCCCAAATTATATGTTATTTCAGCCTTGGGGAAACCATTAAAATATGTATTCAGATCAATGACATGTCTTTTGCTGCTCTGATCCCTTATTTGTTTCCAGGGAAATAAAGTAGTAGTTCACTTCTTCCAAAGAATAGCTCACTGAGCTCTCTGAGATCAAAAGTCAGTAATGAAAATGATGGGAAACTTAACCAGTTCTCTTCTCAGCAACAGAAATTACTCTAACCACTGTTTTTCATTCTGTGTGGCTTCTAAATAGTTTGGCTACAGTCTGTCTTAGCATCTCAGCCTCTTCTCTTTTTACAGTTCACCACCGGTCTTCAGGGCCAAGAGGTAGTAGCCGAGGAAAGCGGCATATAATGTCTATAAATTCCAGTCTCCTCTCCTCTCTCATACCATCTGACTAAGTTCAGGTTTCCCTTTTCTCTCCCTTAGAAAATAGAAATTATCCAGGGAATCTCTGCTCATATCCAGAATGAGGGAATTGAACTAAATAACCTCCTAGGACCCTTTCAGCTCTAAATCTGCAATCTTATGATCCTATTTTATATGGGCTTACACATAGAAAAAGTCATGACAATTCTGTGTTGAAAGAAATGGATATAAAATTCTGTTTTCTATCTATTTAAAAGGTCTTCTAAGGCTTAATAAAATAGAGCATTTGCCCTTCCCATCAGGTTCCCTAACATTATATCTGCTTAACATAAAAGTCACCTCTCTTCTCCTTGATTGGAGTATGAAATCTAATGAAGTTAGAAGGTCATTTTAGACTTACATAACAGCCAAATCCAACTATTGATAGAAATATTCAGTGTTCTCAGGCTCCTAAAAGGAAACCTTATTAGCTTAATTGCTTTATACAATTATGCTTCCTTGAGATCAGATAGAACTGTCAGAATGGGAAACAGTCTTTGTAGTCAATGCCTTAATTTTAATGAGTTTAAAAGGAGAGTAAAACCCGCTATTAACAAGGCTCCTTATTACAAAGCTTGCAAAGATAGGGATGTACCAAAGGTGAAAATATATCCCACAAAAGACATTACTAGGAATTGTAGTGGATAGTCCTTATAGAGGATAACATAATTAGTCTAAAAGGCAAGTGTTGGCCCTGGGTCCCAATACCAACTTTATAGAGGGATTACATTATATAACTATCTCCTTCCATTTATCTAGGCTATGAACACCTTGACAGCATGGGCTGTCTTACTTATCTGTTTGTATCCCCAGCACTTAGCACAGTGCTTTGTAAGCACATGATGAATACTTAATCATTCATTCATTCATCCTTTTAAATATGTTCTGGACTCTAAGTTGTATCTTTCTTATTCTCCTCTTTTCCATATTTGTTTTTATGAAAGATTTGTTATTAGACAATAATACATTTTTAAAATAATTTTACTTCCTATTATTATTTGAGTCTGGAAACTGAGAAATTTTTTTAATCAATCCCTGTAATAAGTTGGATCACTCTTTAGGGAGAGTGGTGAGGTTTTACACCTTTTTTTTAAAGAGTTTCATTTTTGTTTCCAGTTAAATGTATTTTCTTTCCCTCCCAGTCCCCTCAATTTAAAAGAAAAAATCCTTGCTACAAATATGACAAAGTATAACAAATTCCCTTGTTGACCATGACCAAACTATCTATTTCATTCTGTATCCTGAGTCTATCAGACTGAGCTTAGAGAATCTTCAGATTCTAATCTTTCAAAGAACATTTAATCTATACCGTTTTCTCCATGTAAAACAACAGGATGGACATTTATCCAGTTTATAGAAGCATGTGCAGGAGATTATTTAACCTTCTTCTACAGGCAGATTCCAAATTCAAGTGCTAAAACTCACTATTTGGAGATTCTTCTTTGCTATTTAAGTTTATTTCCTCTTATAACCACAAAGTGACATTATTTAGAGATATAAGAGACTTCTAAGATCAGCTGGTCTTAACTCCTTACTTTACAGATAAGGAAATTTGGACTTGCTGAGGTTACACCTGATGGGAATATGAGAAATGCAAATTTTAAAAACTCTAATATACAAGTTCATACCTAATAGATTGACTAATATGACAGAAAAAGGAAATTGATAAATGTTGGAGGGTACATGAGAAAATTGGGATATTAGTGCGCTGTTGGTAGAGTTGTGAACTGATCCAACCATTCTAGAAAGAAATTTGGAGCTCTGCTCAAAAATCTATAAAACCGTGCATACCTTTTGATACAGTAATACCACTACTAGGTCCATAACCCAAAGAAATCCATAAAAGAGAAAAGGACTTATTTGTATAAAAATATTTAGGGCACATCTTTTTGAATGGACAAAGAATTGGAAAGTGAGAGAATGTCCATCCATTGGGAAATAGCTGAATGAATTATGATGTATGATTTTACTGGGATACTATTGTTCTATAAGAAATGGCAAGCAAGATGAATTCAACAAAAAATAGAACTGATGCAAAGTGAAATGGATAGAACCAAGAGAACATAATAACAACAGTGTTGAACTATGGTCAACTGTGAAAGACTCAGCTATTCTATAGCAATGCAATAATCTTAAGGAAGTTCTGAAAGATTTATGATGAAAAATAGTATCCACCTCCAGAGAATGAATTGAAGGAGTCTCAATGCAGATTGAAGCACACTATTTTCACCTTACTTTCCTCATGGATTTCTTTTTTTTATTAGTAACTTCCACAACATAACCAATATGAAAATGTTTTGTATGATTGCATATAAATAACTTATATCAAATTGATTATAGTCTCTGGGAAGGGGGGGGGAAGGAGGGAGGGAGAGAACTAAAAAAAATTAACTCAAAATTTTAGAAAGCCAATTTAAAAAATTGTTTTACATGTCATTGGGGGGGAAATAAAATACTGAAATGTTGTAAAATACATATTGGGCTGCAGAAAATAAAAGAGCTATGAAATCTCCCATTGTTCTACCTACACCAGCACAGTGAATATTTTACCTATTGCTGCCTTAAAGAGTACTCTAATTAGAAGCCACAGTTGAAAGGAAATGCGAGGGGGAGAATAGTTCTAAAAATGGAATGGGATAGTTGATACTGTGTAATATCTTTATAAAACTAGTGTTGGGACATAGGAACTAATATTTGCCTTCTCTTTGGAGTGAAAGGAAGTTTGAACCAGTGATATCATTTGATATTGGGAACATCTAATGAAATTCCTTTTGCCAATGCTGTGCCATGCCTGTTCAGTGCTTTAAATTTTGGAAAGAGGCAGCTAGCAGCTAGGTACCTCAGTGGATAGAGAGCAAGCCCTGGAAGAAGAAGCTCTGGGTTCAAACCTGGCCTCAAACATTTCCTACCTTTGTGACACCAAGCAAACCACTTACCCCCATTGCCTAGCCCTTACCACTCACACTTCTGCTTTGGAACCAATACACAGTATTCTAAGACAGAACGTTAGTGTTTTAAAAAAAAAGGGGGGGGGGGGAAGAGTTGCCTAGAACAGTGCAGGGTTAAGAGACTTGCCTAAAATCATATAGACAGAATCAGAGTTGGGACTTGAACCTAGGCCTTCCTGACTGAGGCCTGTCCTCTATCCACAATACCACAATCTCCTCTTAAAATCTGCCTCATGAACTAATTTGTTATCCTCTCTCAGGCTTCTGAGTGATATAATTTCATCTGAGGTATATCTGAATCCTTGTAGTAATTAGAGTTGTTAGGAGAAGATTTTCTTGAACTTTCTCAGTGACTTAGAGAGACAGTCTTTCAGGACAAAACTAAAATTTTTACATTGGCAAAAGCCCTCACTTTTCCAGTCTGTAAAGCCATTTTATTGCCTTTTTGAAAGCACTATGATTCCTCTGAGTAAATATGTACAGTCTTCCATGAAGTCACTGTTTTTCTGTCTTTAACAGACTCTGCTGCTTTGAACCACATGCCCTAGAGAAGGTTAGCTGAGGTCATGTTCTTGAGACTCAGCTTGTAGTCTCATGAAACTGAATACATCAAATTTGATTTATAAGCTCCTGACCTGTTTCTCTCTCCCAAGTCTCTTATTTCTCCTTCCCTCCAACTTATTTTTTCTCCCTACCTTCTTCCCCCAATTTAAGTATTCAGTGGTTGGAATAAACAGCTTGTTTTTTATAAATCCATTTCTTTGAGTCTCAAATTTGAATAATAACAGAAATAAGGAGGAATACTTCTATAAAAGAATAATATTAATATGCCTAAGATAATATTAACACAGCATAGAACTGACTATATGTCTCCCCCTATCAAAAATTTTCAGTGATTCCTAATTGCTTTTAGGTTAAAATAAAAACTTGTCATCAAAGCATTTAAAGCTTTATATAATCTGCCTCCTACCTCTGATTTATTCATATTACTTCCTTTCATTGCATTCTCTATTTCACTCTAACTGACCTATTGGCTATTTCCTAACCTTGACAATCCATCTTCTTTTGTACAAGCTGTGTACTCTACACCTAGAAGGCACTCCCTCTTCACTTCTGCCTCTGGAATTTTTCTTCCTTTAAAGCTTAGCTCAGTTGCTATTTCCCCTACTCCATATACTCAAGTAGATCTATATTCTCAGTGATACTTGGATGCTCGTTCTTACAAATAAAAATCACAATCTATCCACACTTACCGATTATGTGTAACCGTTATCCATGCTCTCCCATTTAATCATCATAGGGATCTACCCAAAGTGCTAGAAGCTTCTTTGCTTTCTCCTAAATGGTGAGAGTACCAGTGGCAAACTCTAGCTGTCCACCTTACTCTTTTCACAAAAATAGGGCATGTTCTCTTCCTAATAACCTCAATTATTAGTGGTCTTCTACTGTTGACCATACGTCATAGGATATAACTCCTTGATGGCCACAACTATTTTGATTTTTTTGGCATTTAAAATGCATTCCATTGCTTTATTTCCCATTGAATTAAACTGAATTGTTATTATAACTGCCTGAAAAAACCTGTGAGCTTTAGCTGCTTTAAACATTCACTAAACACTTAACCATATATCAGGCACTGTGCTAAGTTCTAGGGATGCAAAGAAAGGTAAAAAGACAGTCCCTGTTCTCAAGAAGTTCCCAGTCCATTGGAAAGACAACATATAAACAACTATATGCAAACAAACTATATACAGAATTTTAGTTCTCAGCAGACCTCTAATCCAACCTATACAGAAAATAAATTGCCACTATAATATATCAGATAAATAGTTACTCAGCTTCTTTTTGCAGGGGATATTATTATATACCAGGAGGAAAAGAGATGAGACATCCTAGTTTTAAGCCCTCCTCATTTTCCCTATCCTTCTGTCCTTTACTTTGACTAGCCTCCCTGGTTCTCATGATTATCCATTTCAAAAGTATTTAGCTGGTACCCTACATCCCTTTACCCCATTAACTTTCCACCATACCTGCTTTCTCCTATCTCTGAGCTCAGATGAATCCTGCCTTCTGTTGTCTCTGCCTCTGATGTGAAGGAAAAGTATTTCTGAAGAAAATGACGTGATGATGTTCATTGTTTCTATCACAAATTCATTTTAGCTGACTTCACCTACATCTATAGACTTGCTCCTTGATTCATCTAGTTGATTCCCTTTGTAGCACTCCCTGCAGCCCATATTTCAAATCTTCTACTCTCTTCCAACCTCCAGTCCTAACCTTCCTGCCTCACTCTCAGAAAATAGCCTGACCTCTTCTCTTTTGACTTCCCCCTATTCAAAATCTGTCAGTGGCTCCTTCAGTGCCCTGATCAGTCAGCTCCTCCATGCAGTGTTCCCTAATTCTCATCCTCACCCTCAACCCCCAGCAGCGGTTCAGGAGTGGTCTCACCATCTCCTAAGTACTGTTTATAATATGTAGTATTATATGTACCTCCCTTGTAATATATCATATTCTATCTTGCATCACTTGTGCTGTATGCTTTTCTTATTCTATAACTTTTTCTCCTAATCCTGCTCCATGCCTCCACCATAAATCTTCCTAGATCATAAATTCTTTGGGAGAAGGAACTGTGCCTTACTCAATCTTTGCTTTACCCACAGAGCCTTGCACAAGACGGTGCTTAATAATACATGTTGCTATATAAAGAGTCCCTCTCCTTCACCAAGGTTAATCTTTGTCTCTGTCCTTGATTTTCATTGCTCCTTTAGGACTTTATTTTAGCAATTATCCTTTGTTCTCTAGCATTCTCAATCTTCTTCTCTGCTTATTGCTTTACCTCTACTTATAAACATGCTGAAGTCTCCCCAAACCTAAAAACAAAAGCCAAAAAGAAAATTTTTTTCTTGACTCTTTTATATCTTCAAGAAACTATTTTTCACTTCCTTCTTCTTCTTAGTGGTAAGTAGGGATAGTCTACTTTCTGCCACATCCCTTTCCTTAATACTCATTCATTCAATGCCTTGCAACTAAACTTCTGGCCCCACTATACTGAAATATTGCTTTCTGAGTAAACAATGATCTCCTAGTCAATAAATCCAAAGACATTATATCGATCTTCATCCTTCCTGATGAAGTCTCCCAGAATAAAATATTAAACTCCTCTTCTACTCTCCTTTTAACCCATTTACAAGTCTTACCAATAACATCTTTCACAATTGCCCCCTCCTTTGTATTCATTTCATTATTAATTGTTGATAATATTTGAATAATAATTTAAGATTTGCAAAGTGTTTTCTGTTATCTCATTTGAGTTTCATGAAAATCATCTAAGTCAGGAATCGTGAGCATTATTATCTGCATTTTATAATCAAGGTATTTGAAATTCAGTGTGACTTTCCCGTAGTCACAAGTTATAATGAACCAAGGACAGATTAAAAACTCAGTCTTCCTGATTCTAAGTCCAGGACTCCATCCACTTGCAGTGGGCTCCCAGTTTCCATTCTCTTCCTGTTTGAGCCATCCTATATAGATGGATGATTTTGCTGCTGCTGCTAGTTAGCTTGTTTTCATATGGTACTTTTAAAGCTTTAAAGTTTAAAGCTTATATAAATATTATCCACTTTTAGCTTCAGAACAACCCTGGCAAGTAGGTCTATTATTATCCCTATTTTACAGATGAGGAAACTGAGACAGAAATTGTATGACTTGCCCAGGGTCATAGAGATAGTGAGTGTCTGAGACTTGAATTGAACTCAGGTATTCCTGACTCCAGGTTCAATATATTATCCATTGTGCCATCCAGAATAATCTTAGAGGAATCAAATTTAAGGTTAGAAAAGATAATATCTGGAATGAGAAGACATGGGTTTAAATTTCCATTCTGCTTACTAATTATCTATGTGACCCTGGGCAAAATACTTTTTCTTCCCTTCTTCCTACTTTGAGCCTCACTCTCTCCTCTAAAATGAGGAGTTTGGACTAGATGACCTCTAAGGACCCCTCCAGTTCTCAAGCCTATGATTCTTTATTTTATAAATAAGTAAACTGGAGTCCAGAGAAATTAAATAATTTACTTATGTTAATTAGTAGGAGACATGAAAGGAGAACCAAAGTCTTCTATGTGTCCCCGGGCAAGTCACTTAACCTCCTGGAGAAGGAAATAGCAAATCTTTCTAGCATCTTGGCCAAGAAAACCCCATGGCCAATATTGTCATGCTATATGATCCATGGGGGCACAAAGAGTTTGACACAACTGAATGGTTGAATGACAAATTTGCTTGCTATCTTTAGAGCAAGGCTACCTATACACTACCTTTTTTTTTAAGGGTAGCAAAAAATAGCTTATTTCTCAGACCTATGGATAAGGGAAATTTTTAAATGAAAACAAGATATAGAGAACATTGCAAGACATAAAATACATGACTTTGAATATATTAAATTAAAATATTTTGCACAAAATCTATGTAAGGCAAACTACAAACTGGGGAGAAAATCCCCCCCCCAAGGGTATGATCTCTTTTGTTTTAATTTTTAAAATTTAGAATATTTTTCCATAGTTACATGATTCATGATCCCTACCCCCCCACACTCTTTCCTCCCCGACCCCTCCTGAAGCTGACAAGCATTTCTACTGGGTTGTAATGTATCAATGTTTAAAACCTATTTCCATGGTATTCACTTTTTCTAGGGAAAAAGAAGTAGCAATGGCCAGCCATTCCTAGAATCTCTACCTAGGAACTACTCCCACATGTATCCTATGAGAGTATTTAATACCTCTCTCCACATCCAAAAAAAGGGGGGGTGCAAATTGCTGGTGAAGGGAAAAGAAGGAAGAGAGAAAAAGAAAGTCTTTCAAAAATAGGAACTCGTGGTCACTCCAGAATATATGAGTATAATGTTCTTACATGCCCCCAAAATAAAGAACAAATGGTACCCAAAGAACAAATGGTGCCCAAACTCTCCCAGGGCACTCTCTTCCTGCATAATTACCAGCCCTAATTGGCAGACCCAAGAAGTTCAAACAAGTCATCTGGGAGTGTTTCCTTTCCCCATATGCTGAGTCCTTTGGATTGTTCTTTGTTAGTGAGCTTCAGAAATGAAGCTGTTCTACTGGGAATTTTATCCAGGTGTGCTTTCTGAGGAAAGAAAAGATCTCCTGGATTTTTCCCACCTAGTTTTTATTTTACTTTTCCATTTTATAAGGATTGTCTTACCCTCCTCTCTGATGAGACAAGCATGAACTTGCTTTCATAAAATGCAAACCAGTATGCAGTCAGAGCTCCTGGTAGACTGAATTTGACTCTAAGGGTTTTATTTCCTAAATCTATGTTTAACTAGAGTTCAATTACTTGATGAGTGTTTGAATGTCCCAATCAGAATATCATGTGATTCGTGGTCATGGCATTTTATTTTTGGTCCCATTTTTAATGTACCTCCACCTATTTTTTTTCTTGTCCTTGGGAGGAAGAAACCATTCAATCCAATCAATAATTTTTTTTTTTGTGATCTCCTTTTTGAAAGTTTCTAACATTCTTTAAACGGTTCTTACTTTCAGATTTGCTTAGAGATTTTTGAAATCTCTCCTACACTCCCTCTCACCCTGCAATATTATAATTTTCCAGTGAAAACAAAGCAAAATACTTTACAACTTTAAACATCTGCTATGGCATTCTCCACTTTTGGTATCTCTTCATTTTAGCATGATACCTAGCACATAGTAGGCCCTTAGTAAATGCTTATCAATTAAAAGTTTTCTTTTTTAATAATATTTTATTTTTCCCAGTTATCTGTAAAGAGAATTTTAACATTCGTTTAAAATTGTTTTAAATTTTGAGTTCTAAATTCTCTCCCTCCCTATTACTTTCCCTCTTCTCCTTTATCCATGAGATGGTTAGCAATATGATAACAGATTTTACACATGCAATCATGTAAAAATGTTTTCTAAATTTTCAGCCATGGTTTAGTTCAGTCAGGAACCATTTCTCTAAATATGGAATAAATTCTGTTTTGTAATCCCAAATTAAATAGGAAGATATGAATTTGTCCTGTTTTAAGGAACATTTCTGTTTGATTTTTAAAGAAATTTATCTAAAAGGATTTTCCTTTACATTCAAAGGAAAAAAATAAAGTCTTGGTTTAATCACTTTATATATGAAAAATCACATCTCTCACATGAGAATCAATGATCCTGGACTAGATTGGTTGGGAAATCAGCAAATGTCTTTGTGGGCCATTTTGTGAAATGGAATTTAGTTCAATGTACCTTAGTAGGAGTTCTGTTCTGGGGAAGGATGCCCAAGATCCATTTCTGACTGTAATTACAAGGGCTTGCTTGATATCCAATTTACAAATGCAAAAAAAAAATTACTTAGTGCTTAAAATATGTAGGAATGTTCCCTTTGCTTTTTTTATCTTCATAATAACTGATTTCAGGGTCATTAAATCCAGAATCCCAAATGGAGAGTCTTATAAGATGCTTTCTACCTAAAACTATAGTATCTTTCTTTTAAAGGGCCAGGGGGGACAACTTGGCTTTCCTGACATCCAAAATACTCTATTTTTTTTCCAAGTTTTTTACAACTGACTTGTTCTACACAAAACAGAGACCTGTTTGATTACATCACAGTAGGGAAAAGAAAAGCAAGTATTTCACTTTTCTCAGAAGAGTAGCTGACTATTCCAAAAAGGAGCTCTATCCCAAATGACACTCCCATCTGGAGCAACAATGTGAGAGAAAGGCAATCTTTATAAAGAGTTTCTCTTCTTAGAAATGAAAAAAAAAAGTTCACAGAATTGAGAACTCAACAGTCCAACTTTCTTTTAGTTTTATGGTAACTCAGACCACCTGAAATGGAAACGTTGAGGACTATAAATATACATCTTTGTTCTATTCCAGTGTATAATGCAGATGGAAAATGCAACCAGCCAAATAAGAACCACCAGAAGGATTCCAATACACCTTTCTGCCATTGCCAAATATTTCTGTCTTATGACACACTGAGTATATATAAACTGACCTCCCTTCTCTCTCTCTGTTTTAGTTCATGACCAAGAACCCCAACATGCGGTTGGGAAGTGTGACTCAAGGTGGTGAGCATACCATCTTGAGACATCCATTCTTTAAAGAAATTGACTGGATCCAGCTGAACCAACGCCAACTAGAACCACCCTTCAGACCCAGAATTGTAAGTGTCCAAAAGAAATAAAAAAGATTCTCTTTGTCTATTAATTAAAGCCTCAAAATATCCTGCAGAAATCCCATGAGTAGAATCCTCCGGTCTAGCTAACCCTTTGCAGGGTAACCATAACACCTAAGGCTACTGTTCTATTGCTTGGTGACTCCAAATGTCCAAGTCATTTAGGCTTTATGGTTTGTACATGCTTTCTTTTTGCCTTTTTTCATGTTCTTCATACAACTCAACCTCAAATCTCCTTGAGTTCTGCTTGTCCTGAGCTTCTCCCAGATCCAAAACTCACATACATCCCAAAGGTTTCTTTGGTTTAAAGAATGAATAATTTCTTCTTGGTATTAGAATTCCCTTGAGTTTCTCAACAATCAAAGGCTCAGTAGCTTTCTAAAGTCTCTGTTGAAAAGAGAAAAAAATATTCAACTTTGTTATCTTCAACTGAACTCTGGCTTTTTAAATTAGATCACATTTTAAACTAGAGAACTCAGGCACTAGTATCTAAGAAAGTGCTCTATTATTGACATCTCTGTTGATACTATACTTGGTGCCCCATGCATAGCTGTTTGAGGTGAAACTCTCAGAGATGCAGCTATTAAATGTGTGGAAAGCTCAGCAGCTGGCAGGGTGAGGAAGAGGGAAGCAAGGCATAAGACAGCACTGAGGCTTGGGGGACTAGAAAACAAGAGAGAAAAAAAATGGTAGCATTCTACACAGAGGGTATCGAAAACTCTAACACCACCTCTGTGTAGTTTGAAATCTTTCCAAAGATATAACATATTCAGCTAGTTTCATCTCTAGTTGCTTGATGTGCTACAGATCAGGAATCTGGCAAAGAAAATCTCAATATCTTTTTTTCCATTTACTGTGAAGAGCCACCAAGAAGGTTCCTAAAATGTGTATGTAACACCATGGCATAGTGAGTAGAAAGCCAGCCTCACGTTCAGAATGTCCCGTGTTCAAATCCTGCCTTTGGAAAGTCATTTAACCTCTCTCATGCTCTAGACAACTCCGTAAGAGTCAACAGTGCTCATCTGGGAGCTAGAGTCAAGAAGACTTGGGATTGAGTCCATTCATTGACACCTAAAATTTGTGACTCTAGGAAAGTCACTTAACCTCTCTATGCCTGTTTCATCATCTGTAAAATGGGAATAATAATAGTACCTATCACCCAGGATTATTATGGGGGTCAAGAGAGATAATATTTGTAAAGGAGTATTTAACACAATGAGTGGCACCTAGTATTATTAGCTTTACTGGTAGAGAAATTTCCTCCCTGAGAGTTCCTTACATCTGTGAAATCACAAGTCTGCACATGCACACAGTTAAGCTTCAAATGACTATAAACTATAATCATGATTACACAGTGATCAGGATATGGCATAATTTGTCTGGCCAATTAATAAGACTTCAGGTAATTATTTCCTACCCTTGTTAACCTTACAATGAAGGCTTTCTACAATTAACATTAATTAATTTCCTATTTTGTATCTTTGCTGTCCTAAACACTGAGAGATGCACAATTTTAAAAACAAAGTCCCTCTCCTTATGTTAATATGGCATTCATTATTGTTGTTTGTTTTGAAGAAATAATTTAGAGGTTTAAGAATTAAGCAAAGGGGTGGATGGTGGTGGGTAGCTCAGTGGATTGAGAGCCAAGCCTAGAGATGGGAGGTCCTGGGTTCAAATCTGGCCTCAGATACTTCCTAACTGCATGACCCTGGGCAAGTCACTTAACCCCCATTGCCTAGCCCTTGTGGCTCTTCTGCCTTGGAACCAATACACTGTATTGATTCTAAGATGGAAGGGAAGTTTTAAAAGAAAGAATTAAGCACAGGCTTGGACGATTTGATCTTATGCTCAACTTTCTTAACCTCAGTGTCAAATACTGGCCTACTCAGCCAGATTTTCTTGGGATTAGTAACTTAATGGATTTGGAATTATTGAAAATACAAAGTTCTGTAGCAATGCTGAAAAGTATTCTTATTATTAATCCTAATTATGTGCTAGCCTAATAATAAAATTGTCAAATAAGAGCTGTAACGTCATCCTCTGAAATGTCTGGGATGTGCCCAGACATACAAGATGATTCAAGTCTCTGGTTTATAAAATCTCATCTCTGTTCTCTTTTTGTTTCACAGAAATCCCGAGAGGATGTCAGTAATTTTGATCCTGACTTTATAAGAGAAGAGCCAGTTTTAACTCCGATTGATGAGGGACATCTTCCTATGATTAACCAGGAAGAATTTAGAAACTTTTCCTATGTTTCTCCAGAACTGCAATCATAGCCTTAAGGGAAAAGATGTAAAAGATGACAGATTTTTCCAGGAATTTCCTTCTTAAGAAATATTTAGCCATAGCCTTATTTTATAGCTATTACCTTAATGTGAAGAATGTACAGAAGAAGAAGAAGAAAAAAGGACACTGAGGAATGTGTGCAGCACTGTCTATGACGTCAAATCTGTATAGCACTGGAATGACTGTGGTACTCATTTAAACAGATGATGCAGAAATCAGACTAAGCTCTGAAGAACTGGGCTCAGGAATAGAGTGCCCAAGGGAAATAAGCAATAACAAAAAGGAAGGAGCAAGACCTACAAAGAGCATGAGCTGAGTATCTTAGCATTTCTGAGCCAAACAGACATTTTACATTGAGATGGCAGTGGCAAAACAACCTGGCACTGCCTGCATTTCAGACCAATGGAATCAGCACCAGGTGGCAACTTGGGAAAATTCAGGGAGAAATTAAAAAAAAAAAGGCTCTTACCTGCTGATGAAGAATTTGATGCTCTTCTCTTCCAATGGACTAAATGGCTTTCTTTCTGACTACAGAGCTACCATGTAAAATACTTTACTGTGCTGAAGTATAGCAAATAAAAGCAAAAACCCAATGAAGCAACAAAGAGGAAACAAACACTTCACCCTTATTACTGTACTAGCGAAAACAAGGTTCTATTAATTGTTCTATTTGTGAAATATGAGATTTTTGTCTGCATTCTATGAAATGCCTTTAAATGAATAATGCATTCTTATCCTGAATCCAGCTTTGTTTGCATGCCCACTCTTTGCCCCTGGAAGGATCGGGCTCTCTTCAAAATAGGACAAGCATTAGGGAAGGGAGCTCAGCTTTGGCAGGTGCATGCAAACAAAGAAATTAGTCTACTTACCTGGCTGTAAAAACATGTTTGTGTCCACGAGTGAGGGTGGATTATGTGTGCAATGGACCGACCTATACTGTTAGTGCTACTTATTCGTTTGTTGTTTATTTAAATTATAGTTTCAGAGGAGATCTTGAGATGTGCATTCAGACTAAATAGGCCATTACCGTTTAAATAAAGAGATGCTGGAAATATTTGTGAGGACAATGTCTGTTAAACTTGGATCTTTTCTCACTATTTTGAAACGTAATCAAGCCCTGGTCATTGCCCTTCTCACACTTAATGAATTCTTCACTGGGAAATGAGCTTCCTGGCAGGCTAGATAATAATTATGCCTTATATACAGGTAGAGTTTTGAAGATTTGAAATGTGTATTGTCTAATCATTCCCATTATTTCAATTCAATCCCACAAATATCCTGTGAGTTAAGGGAGGTAAATGCTCCTTCCCAAATATTTATTGAGTTCCTAAGATGCTTGAGCTATAGCCTCATTTAACAAATAAGGAAACTGAGGTTCATTCATTCAACAAGCCCTTTATTAGAACACATTTGTAGTTCATAAACCTATGTTCAAATTCTAATTAAAATTTAATGCATTAAATTATAGTTATATGTGACATATAATTATATAATCAATTTTAATTAGTTTAATTCAGTTAATACCTAATATTTGTGTGACCTTGGACAAATCACTTAATTTCTTTGACTTCAATAAGTTTGGAGAGAAGAATAAAGGGCAATGTTCTACATGTCCTCTGAGATGCCTTTCATCTCTTTCATCTTTCATTCTCAGACCCTACCTTAAGGCTGAGAATACCTGGGATCCAGTCCTGCCTCGGAGATATACTGGATGTGGGACCCTACTTGAGTCTCACTCTGCTTCACACTGGGTCCTGTGTTCCAGGACTCTCTTTCTTGAGAGAGTCTTCTAAGAACCTAAACCAGCCTTCTAGGAGAAACTAAGAGTTTATGGTAAGAAGTAATCGGTATAAGAAATGCACTCATCTGAGAGTTCCCTATAGTGTTGAAAGTCCCAACACTGTCATCATGAAGTTTTATCCTCTAGGCTCAGTCCTTTACCACCCTAATATCACAAAGCGATGAAAAATCCAAAAGAAAGAATTTCCATTTGTTGTTCCAAAGGGCCTCCACTTCTATTTTAGTCATCAGTTTAAATTATTTTTTAAGTTATAGATCTTTTTGGTGGGGGGTAAGGGAATAATAACCTATTATAGTTTTAATGCTCTTTCCTTATAGGGGAGTCTTATGGGTCACATGGCTAGTAAATGATAGGAACTGGATAAGAATTAAAGTCTTCCAAGACCTAGTAAAATGCTTTTTTCCATTATCCTGTACTATCTTGGGCTTCTTACAATGCCTCTATTGTCATAGGATTTTGTTGATGTGGGACTATCCTCACCAATGTGGACTGCAACCTCTCCAGGCTTTGGTAGATGGTTTCCTGTATTGTGGATGAAGAGATTAAACACCTAATGGGCAAGCTGGTGATAAACCTTTCTATACTCTCATCAGTTGCTCTACAAATGACAGGCATTGCCGGGTCCATACATAACGCATTTATAGCTTGGTGGGAAGTATTGGCACTTAAAATCTGCTGGTATAACCTTCAAGAAGTGATCATTATTGTGAACCTCCCTTGAAGGTTAAGAATGGAGCCTATCCAGCACAATAAGGGGAAATAGAGCCTTGTGGAATCCCAAGCCTAGAATTTTGATTTGCTTTTTTTATGGTGGTTCAAAGCTGGGTCTCTATCCTCTGTGCAGATAATGAAATTGAATGTACATGGATCCATAAGTAATCAATAATGTCAAGTTGATATAAGAAGACTTCTATATACGATCACTGCAGTATTAAGTGTCTGAGAAAGGATCTGAACTCACATCTTCATGACTCAACATCCATTGATTTATCCACTGTGTGTGTTGATGCCTCTGGTAATATATATGGAACTTCTCAGGCTTTAGCAGCTTGATATCTGGATTTATGCATCCATAGAATTTCAGGCATCAAACCGAAGGTCTTTTCCAATTCTGGAACTAACCTTCAATCATCCTTGTATAGTTGTCTTCTGGGATGAGTTAACAAGAGAACAAACCATTTGTTTTGTTTTTAACAAGATTGGTTGTTTTTTTCATGCTCTTAAAGAATGAAGGAACACAACATCTTTTATTTGTAGAATAAGAAGGAAGAGGAAACTGTTGATTCTCCTTTTCCATGGAAAGGTTATTTACTTGTAATCATTTCTCCATGATCTGGCTTCCCAAGTTAGAATGTTCAGACTAAGCCTAACCAACAGCAACAGCATGGAGTAGTAGGTGTCTTACTGTGACCCAGCCAGTCAAGAGATGCTGAGTCAGCCACAGCTGGCCAGCTTCCCTGGCCCTAGTTAACAGTACTTTCATGATGAAATTGCAATGATTACTCACCCAGGGCCATTTCAGCCATGGAATCTAACAACACCCTGCATAACCTTTTCTTCCTCTTCTACCACTTTTTCTCCCTTCCTTCTCCATCTTCTAATTCATTTCATTACTGGCTAACTAGCTTACACAATGTAGTAGAGTTGTTAGAATAGTTACAAAGCATTTTACCTAGGTTTGTGTCTAAAGACAGATTACTGTAAAACTGGCTAAGATGTCTTAGAACATCACAAAGAGCAGCAAACATTAGGGAAAAAATAAAAGCAGCAGTGAGACAAAGCTTTGTTTGTTAGCTCCTATTTTTGGATATTGTATGAGATCTGGTTTGTATATGAAAACCCTGGAATTTCTAGCATCTGAAAGAAACTGAACCTTGTGTGAGTTGATGCAGTCAGGGCATGAACTTCTGAAAAGGAAGTAAAGAAGAGGCTCATGAAGATCGGATTGTGCTTGGAAGGGGCTTGAAGAAATTATAAAGATGTGATATTTTCCAGGTCTTTTCCCTTTCTCAAATGGAGAAGACTCCAAGTCATACTGTAGTTTTAAGGGAAAGATCACTAGAAATGGAGCCAAGAAACCCAAGATTCAAATCCTGACTCAGTGGTCAAACAAATCACTTAAGCTCCCTGGATTTTAATTTCTCCATCCTTAAAAATGGTATTATTATAGCAAATCTTGTTGTTAGTAAAGCACTTTGTAAATGCTAAAGTACTCTATAGATGTAAGTACTGGTGATTATCACTATGCTGAGCCACCACCACCACACCAATCAGTCCCACTCCCCACCTTTTGACAAATGAGACGCAAACAAGAAAAAACATGTAGCCTGCTTTGTAAGCTGCATTTTATAGCATTATTAGCTAAGTGGCCAAGAACACCACCCTTTTATCATTTTTTAATTTAACTGGATGCAAGCTGCTTTGAAAATATTCCAGCAGAGCATTTGGCTTTGACTGTTCCCTGTAAAAAAGCTTTGTGTCATATTTATTTCCAGCTTTTGATTCACACCCAATTGTTTAATGTGGTAGTATTGATTTAAACAAAATAGACAGTAATTCTCATTGCCTCTGGCTTTGCTTCAAACTGGGTCCCTGTAACCTATTTCTACAAGGCCTGAGGATAAAGATTAGATAAGCCCAAGGTCTGTGCCAGTGTTTGATAGGTAGAAGTCAGCTCTTCTAACTGGACCATTATATTCTCTTCCTTTGTTGACTTTGAACCGTTTCTATAGATTCTATTCTGCCTCTATCACACACAGATATACATACATACAGTGTAGTCATTTCTTTTTTCTCCTAACTCATTTCAGTCCAATCAAAATATGCCTTTCTCTCTTCCTTCCTTCCTTCCTTTCTTTCTTTTTCTTTCTTTCTTTCTCTTTCTTTTTCTTCTTTTCCTTCTTTTCTTCCTTCCTTCCTTCCTTCCTTCCTTCCTTCCTTCCTTCCTTCCTTCCTTCCTTCCTTCCTTTCTTCCTTCCTTCCTTCTCCAAGTCACCTCCTTTTTAAAGGCCAGTTACTCAACCAAGATGATCAGATTCCTTCAGATGTTGTGGGTAAGAATAACCATTGTTTCCCCTGAAAATAATGACCATGTTGTTCATGCTTTGGTAGGAGACTAAAAAGATTTATATGTGGACAGGCCCCAAAGTTCCAGGCACTTTCCCATTGTTTCCCTGTCTTCCCCAGTGTTACCCTTTCCTGATCAGATAGGGAATACCTATGAGAATCTTCCAGACCTACCCCAGCCTTGAAGTTTGACAACCTCCAGTGAATACATGTGAAGTTAACTTTTGCAGTATCTATGCACAGACTGCAAAGTCTGAGGCTACCAGATCTGAGGCTGCTGTGGCTTTCTGGAGGCTGAAAACATGGCAGGTGCTTAATTATTGTTGATTGATGCTTAAGAGAAAAAGGATTCTTTTCCCTTAGCTATAAGACTGGGATCAGGGGTTCTTAACCTGGAATTCATGAACTTGTTTAATATTTGGATACCTTCATCTTTAATTGGTTTTTTAAATTCTATGTATTCTATTTTATAAATTTAAGAACATTAAGAACATCTGAAAAGAGTCCATAAATGACTACCAAAAGGGATCTGTGACAAAATAATAATAACTTAGCATTTATATAGCACTTACTATATGTCAGGCACTGTGCTAAGCACTTCATAATTATTATTTCATTTGATCCTGCAAGATAGATGCAATTACGATCCCCATTTTACAGATTAGGAAATTGAGACAAACAGAGATTAAATGACTTGCCCAACCTCACACTGCTAGTATATCTGAGGCTAAACTTGAACTAAGCCAGGTCCAGGTCCAGCCCTCTGTGCCATCTTGCTGTCCCAACACATACAAAAAAGGTTGAGAACTCCTGTGCTAAACAGAGCTGCCAAGAGAAGCAGGAAGAACTTCTTTTTTTGAGATTTCAAAGACTCTTCCCTAGATAACCTGATAAGAAACCTTATTTGGTGAATGGAGTAGGTAAGCAGCCTCCATTGGTGAATTATGATCACATCAAGAATCCACCAAAACTCTCATTTGTCATCATATCTATTCTATCTATATTTATCTCAGAAAAAAAGAAGGAAAAGCTAAGAATCGATTAGGGATTATTTTATAAGGGATATATATATATAAAATATATATTTTATAAGGACCCTTAGTCCCTTATTTCTGAAAAAAAAAAACTATTTTTATGAGATATCTTTGGCTTTCCTTTTCAAATCCATCCAGAATAGCAGTTTGAAGGGTTCAAGGAAGCATCTTTGTCATATATAAGACACAAACAAAAAGAAGGGTTCCAGCTCTTCTCTCTCAGTTGATAATCCAATTAAGGCAATACGGCAATCTCCCTTCACTTTCCTGCTGACTTAGATCAGCATCCCAACTAACCACATGATTCCAGGGCCAAACAAATCAAAGGCCAGTGAGAGGAGCATTGATTTAAGAATGTTTGGCAAATTATTCAACCCTTGTCCCTTTCCTCATACCCCAATTGGTTCCCCCAGGCTCGTGGTCAGGTGGAACCCATTCTGTTTAGTTCTTATGACTGAATGTAAAGGTTGTTCTAGGGTTATATTCTTAAATAGAGAGCAGAAACAGCATGAGTGAATTCTCAGTTCTCCAAGAGGCAAATCAAGGCTACATTAGTAGTGTTGTGTCTGCTGCCTCATACATTTGAATGCTCAGGAATGTGGAGTTTGGGTAATTTTCAGACTTGATCTGCAGGAAAAATTGGGACACAAAAGTATCATTGTAACAGCTTTGGCTCAGCTTTGGGAAAAGACCATTCATCTACACACCCAGGGCATTTCAGTTCCAGAAAGAGGCATGTGATCCATCAGATGCCAGCCCTTTCCCTGTAAGCTTCCAAAAAAAAAATGCCTTTCTGCCTTCTTCCTGCAGTTTCTAAAGGAAAGAGAATCTTTTACCTGCCCACTTTCTGATGATCTGACTGTTAGGAGCCTAAAATCTGGAGCCTTAAGATTTGGACCTGAAGACCCTTGAAGGGGTTGTCTAGTCCAGTCCCCTGCCCTTGGGAAGATTTGCCCTGAATTTCTTGTTGCTATTGCAGTGGAGTGAAGTGGAAAGTGGTTAAGAGAAATGACACGTTTCCAACACTAAAATGGAATGTTTGGGAAGGAAATCATATGTGTAGATTTTTCATTCTTCTCATTTAGAAGATCATTAGCCAGTTTTTATGTCCTTGTCTGATGTTCAAGGCAAAAACCTCAAGGGATGCGCAGGTAGAATATTCACAGGAACTTGAAAACCACTGCAGAATAATCCGACACCCTAAGGGACAATTGTTGGCTGTTTCAGAGCTACTAAGGATTTATAACCTAAAGATTTCTATCTACTTGAGGTCCCACTACATAGATCAAACCCCAAGAAGCTACTGACAGTAAGAAAAGACCCACCTGTTTAAAATAACGTTTTCAGCACCATTATTTCTGATCATCAAAAAGCTGGAAACAAAAGATGTGCTCAATGATTGGGAACATGACTGAACAAATTATATAGCAATGTTTAAGTAATGTTTAGAGAATAGGTGCACATCATCATGATTCCAAAGAGTACTGTCACAAGTTAAGAAATGGATTCTAATTTTACTAAGATCTAGATAGACCACTTCAGTGCAGTGGATAATGGCAGAACTGAATCAGGAAGACTCATTTTCCCCGAGTTCAAATCTGGTCTCAGACACTTTGTGTAACCCTAGACAAGACATTGAACCCCATGTCCCTCAGTTTCCTCATTGTAAAATGAGCTAGAGAAGGAAATGGCAGATCAGTCCCGTATCTTTGTCAAGAAAACCCTTAATTAGATCTTGAAGAATTGATGCAACTGAAACAACTGAATAACAACAAAGTAGCACTTTGAGATTTGCAAAGTGCTTTCCATCTGTTATATCATTTTTTCCTCATAATGACCCTCCCTGGAAAGTAGGGACTATTATTATCCACATTTTGCAGAAGGAAACTGAGGCTGGCAGAGGCTAAGTAACTCCAAAATCACATAGCTAATAAATATGTCAGTCAACATTTGAACTCAGGTCTTCCTTCCTACAAATCAAGCATTCTACCTTACTGTGTCACCTAGAGCAACATAGAGATACTTGTGTGATTGTTATATAGTGAAGAAAGCAAAGTCAAAATACAATATGCATGATGATTATAGCAATTTAGTCAGTATAGAAAGGTCGTGAACTCCAGTTAAATACAAAAACCATGGTTAGCACCAGGATATCAGTCACAGAATTCCTCATTTCAGGAAGCAAACTATTGGCAGGAAGTCTGCTGTGGGGATGGATATTTAGGCATTTATGTCAAAATGTATACAACACATGTACAATATGCATCAATACATTTTTAAAGCCCCTACAGACTTGCAGATATCTATCTATCTATCTATCTATCTATCTATCTATCTATCTATCTATCTATCTATCAATCATATTGAGAGCTACCTGACTATTGAAGTAGGAAGATGACTGTCTTGATTTAAGCTCTATCCTCTACTTAGAACCAATGTCTTTATTTTAGTCATGTAATCTAACAACATTAAAAGATTTAGGAGGAAAAATTCTTTTCTTAGGCTAGTTATCTTCCATATGTACTCTTAAAAAAACAAATTGAATTGAAAATAATAATATCTTTCTCTCCGAATTTCCCCCTTTAC
The DNA here is from genome assembly GCF_027887165.1 of Monodelphis domestica. NCBI lineage: Eukaryota > Metazoa > Chordata > Mammalia > Didelphimorphia > Didelphidae > Monodelphis > Monodelphis domestica. Next base: position 271,101,873 of record NC_077227.1, read on the forward strand.
AAAACTTACAAGACTTATTGGGTTGTACATGCAAGCCAATCAACCCTTCAATTTTCTTGCCATAAAATAAATATGGTGAATCAGGGTGATCGTGATAAAGGAGACAAAGTGAATACTATGTTGGATTTTAAGTCAGAAAAAAATGAGTTCAAATCCTACTGCTAATATACTTAGTATTTCTGTGACCATAAGCCAGTCTTAACTTTCATTTATGCTCAATTTCCTTATCTGTAAAACTGGAATGATAAAATGTATAATGCAGAGGTTCTTCGCCTGGAGTACACAGACCCTTATCAGTCCATGGATACATTTTCAGGGATCTGTGAGCTTGGATGGGAGAAAAAAATTACAACTATATGTCTATTAATCTCTAATTGAAATTTAGCATTTCCTTCAATTATGACGTTAAAAAGACAGTATTCTGAAAAGTGGGTTCATGAGTTTCATTGGACTCCAAAAGGCATCAATGACCAAAAAAAAAGGTGAAAAAACATTTGTAAGATCTAGAATGTAGCCAAGCCTATTTACAGCTGAAGTAGAATTAAGGAATGTTTGGATGGAAAGAGATTGAAGAATTGGGGGTTTGAGAAACATCTAAGTAAATATTAAAGTCTCTTAGTATAAGGCCATAAGTTGGGAGGAGGAGGAGATAGTGAATCAGGTGCTTAAATCCTTGAGAAAGGAGAGAATATGGCCTGGGGATACGTATTCTACAGCTGCAATAATTTAAATAGGGTAGAAAATTTTGAATGAGTGAACCACAAAGGAGGAAATGTTGCTAAGTGATGGAGGTAAAGGTAAAGGACATGTTATAGGCACAAAGAGGATTTTGGTAAAGGGGGAGCGAGGGAAGGTGCAGCCATTGATACATCGAATATCTAGAGATGCAATGTTATCAGCATGCATCCAACTCTCAGAGGGTCAGTAGATTGGAGAAGTCTGACAAAGAAGTCCAGGACAAAAGGGAGTTTGTTCTCTATGGAACAGGAGCTCCAGAGGGCACAGTGGAAATGGTGATCAGAGTTGGAGGGAGATATAGGTTGGGTAGAGGATAGAGATGAGAAAAATGGAATGGGCATTGGGGTAGTTTGTTCCTATGTGGCTAATAATTTATTAATATAGGGCTAGGAAGAGAAACATCAGCAACAATGGGGGAAGGCAGGAGTTGACGGGTGATCAGTTCATCATCTCTTGGAGTATCAGAGACCGCTAGGCTACAGGTGCTTCTGCTCCTCCAGGGTGGTGGGAAAAGGGTTGGGAGATGATATACAAATAATATCTATAGTACCTACTACTTCCATGGACTTATTTTAAGGTTTAAGTTGTCACAACCTGATCTCAACCTGGTCCCTGTCATTACAACCATAATATACATTATTCTTCTTCACATTCTACATCCAGCTAATTGGTTATACATGGCACACTATCACACCATCTCCATTTCTATGCCTTTTATATTTTGGCTCCAATGCACTCTATCAATTAGAATCTTTACTTTCCTTTAAACTCATCTTAAACACTACCCTCTCCATGAGATCTTTCTGCCCCAATCCCAGCTGAGGGTGTTCTTCCAATAGCCTTTATATAGTTATGTATGTACATACGGTCGCCTCCAATATGACACAAGCTTCTTGAGAGCAAGAATTATTTCATGGTTTGTATTTCTATTCCCAGTATCTGGAACAATACTTAGAACATAGTAGGATTGGGGCACCTAGGTGGCAAAGTGGATAGAGAATTGGATCTAGAGTCAGGAAGATTCCTCTTTCTTAGTTCAAATTTGGTCTTGGATACTTATTAGCTATGAAACTCTAAGCAAGTAACTTAACCGTATTTGCCTCTGTTTTCTCATATTTTAAAAGCTGGAAAAGGAAATGGCAAAGAATTCCAGGATCTTTGCCAAGAAAACCCCAAAAAGGATCATAAAGAGTCAGGTATGATTGAAAAATGACTGAACAACAATAACAACTGGGATTAACAAATGCATGTTTGACAAACTGAGATAAGGTTTGTAATGCACTTTGCAGAAATGTTAAATGTTTGCCCAGTTTACCTGATTTCTCTCTCTCTCTCTCTCTCTCTCTCTCTCCCCCTTTCTCTCTCTCTCTCTCTCTCTCTCTCTCTCTCTCTCTCTCTCTCTCTCTCTCTTCTCTTTCTCATTTGAACACCACTGGCCTACATTTAATCTGAGTCATTGGAGAATAAACTCTTTCAGAAATATTAGTAGAAGACTAGGAGAAGAGTGACTAAAATTGAGCCTGATGAGGTGAGTCAAGTGTGAACCATAGGACTTTTTATTCAACCAACAACCCTTTGATAATTTATATACCTCCTCAGCTTGACATGCTCTGAGTTTAATGGGTTCTTTTCTTTCCAAGGCTGGGGACCCAGATGACTCCTTAGAAGACACACTCATGTGACTCTTTCTGTATTCATTGTCCTTGGAAAACATGAATCCTCATGGCACACAGCTAGGTAAATATAGAAATGTTTTGCAATTCTCCAGGAAAAAGAAAGGCAGAGGTTCTAAGGAATTATTAACATGGAGTCCACAGACTTCTCCCTCCCTCTCTTCCCAGGGTAAATTTCAAGGTATCTTTAAATTTGGGTGGAAAAAAAGTACATTTTTGTTTCAGTATAATTTTTCTCTTTTGTAATATTATGTACCTTATTTTATGAATTTAAAAAAAAACATTATTCTGAGAAGAGGACCATAAGCTTTGCCTGACTGCCAAAGGAAGTGCCACGACACAAGAGCTGCTGGGTCAAGAACCACTGGGTTAAAGAATTTGCTCAATATTATGCAAAGACTTTATAGGCTTACTTTGTCATCACCTCTAAATCCATTGAAAGAGATCTAGTCCCATGTGTGAAAAGCACAGGAATAGGAATGATTAGTTGATGATTTTGGTCAGGAAAGCTAGTTTTGGAGAGTACTTAGTAAACCATTATGTTTTGGGGTTGGAATAAAGGAAAAAGGTTCAAAGAGAAGGCACTCAGGCAGGATGGCCCCAGTATTTCAATACCCTGAAAGACCTGGTTACATTAGCCTGCCTTCCTTCTTTCCATTTGTATATTCAATAATTATAGACCATTATTTCCTTCTTTAAATTTTATTAATCTGTAAATCAGGGATCCTTAACCCATTTTGTGAGATGGATCAAAACCTATAAATTTTTTTTTTAATTTTTAAACATTATTTTATTTGGTCGTTTTCATACATTATTCATTGGAAACAAAGATCATTTTCTTTTCCTCCCCCCACCCCCCGCCTTTCCCTCTCCCATAGCCGACGCATGATTCCACTGGTTATCACATGTGTTCTTGACTCGAATCCATTTCCCAGTTGTTGGAATTTGCATTATAGTGTTCATTTAGAGTCTCTCCTCAGTCTTATCTCCTCCAACCCTGTAGTCAAGCAGTTGCTTTTCATCGGTGTTTTTACTCCCACAGTTTATCCTCTGCTTGTGGGTAGTATTTTTTAGATCCCTGCAGATTTGGAGACATCCATCACCTTCGATTGTACCACAATGTATCAGTCTCTGTGTACAATGTTCTCCTGGTTCTGTTCCTCTTGCTCTGCATCACTTCCTGGAGGTTGTTCCAGTCTCCATGGAATTCCTCCACTTTATTATTCCTTTTGGCACAATAGTGTTCCATCACCAACATATACCACAATTTGTTCAGCCATTCTCCAATTGAAGGGCATCCCCTCATTTTCCAATTTTTGGCCACCACAAAGAGCGCAGCTATGAATATTTTTGTACAAGTCTTTTTGTCCATTATCTCTTTGGGGTACAGACCCAGCAGTGCTATGGCTGGATCAAAGGGCAGACATTCTTTTGTCGCCCTTTGGGCATAGTTCCAAAGTGCCCTCCAGAATGGTTGGATCAATTCACAACTCCACCAGCAATGAATTAATGTCCCCACTTTGCCACATCCCCTCCAGCATTCATTACTTTCCATAACTGTCATGTTAGCCAATCTGCTAGGTGTGAGGTGATACCTCAGAGTTGTTTTGATTTGCATCTCTCTGATTATAAGAGATGTAGAGCACTTTTCATGTGCTTATTAATAGTTTTGATTTCTTTGGCTGCGAACTGCCTGTTCATGTCCCTTGCCCATTTGTCAATTGGAGAATGGCTTGATTTTTTGTACAGTTGATTTAGTTCTTTATAAATTTGAGTAATTAAACCTTTGTCAGAGGTTTTTATGAAGATTGTTTCCCAATTTGTTGCTACCCTTCTGATTTTGGTTACATTGGTTTTGTTTGTACAAAAACTTTTTAATTTGATGTAATCCAGATTATTTATTTTGCATTTTGTAACTCTTTCTAATTATTGCTTGGTTTTGAAGTATTTCCCTTCCCAAAGGTCTGACATGTATACTATTCTGTGTTCACCTAATTTTCTTATAGTTTCCTTCTTTATGTTCAAGTCATTCACCCATTTTGAATTTATTTTGGTGTAGGGTGTGAGGTGTTGATCTAAGCCTAATCTTTCCCACACTGTCCTCCAATTTTCCCAGCAGTTTTTATGAAATAGTGGATTTTTGTCCCAAAAGCTGGGATCTTTGGGTTTGTCATATACTGTCTTGCTGAGGTTGCTTGCCCCCAGTCTATTCCACTGATCCTCCTTTCTGTCTCTTAGCCAGTACCAAATTGTTTTGATGACCGCTGCTTTGTAATATAGTCTGAGATCTGGGACTGCAAGGCCCCCTTCCTTTGTATTTTTTTTCATTATTTCCCTGGATATCCTTGATCTTTTGTTCTTCCAAATGAACTTTGTTATGGTTTTTTCTAAATCAGTAAAAAAAATTTTTGGAAGTTCCATGGGTATGGCACTAAATAGATAGATGAGTTTGGGTAGGATGGTCATTTTTATTATATTGGCTCTTCCTACCCATGAGCAGTTAATGTTCTTCCAATTGTTCAAGTCTATTTTTAGTTGTGTGGAAAGTGTTTTGTAGTTGTGTTCGTATAGATCCTGTGTTTGTCTCGGGAGATAGATTCCGAAGTATTTTATATTGTCTAAGGTATGAATGGGATTTCTCTTTCTAGTTCTTGCTGCTGAGCTGTGTTGGAATTATATAGAAATGCTGATGACTTATGTGGGTTTATTTTGTATCCTGCAACTTTGCTAAAGTTGTTGATTATTTCGATTAGCTTTTTGGTTGAATCTCTAGGATTCTTTAAGTAGACCATCATGTCATCTGCAAAGAGCGATAATTTGGTCTCCTCCTTGCCTCTTTTAATGCCTTCAATTTCTTTTTCTTCTCTAATTGCTACTGCTAGTGTTTCTAATACAATGTCAAATAATAGAGGTGATAATGGGCATCCTTGTTTCACTCCTGATCTTAATGGGAATGGATTTAGTTTATCCCCATTGCAGATGATATTAACTGATGGTTTTAGATATATACTGTTTATTATTTTTAGGAATGACCCTTCTATTCCTATGCTTTCTAGTGTTTTTAGTAGGAATGGGTGTTGTATTTTATCAAAGGCTTTTTCTGCATCTATTGAGATAATCATGTGGTTCTTGTTGGTTTGCTTGTTGATGTGGTCAATTATGTGGATAGTTTTCCTAATATTGAACCAGCCCTGCATCCCTTGTATAAATCCTACTTGATCATGGTGGATGACCCTTCTGATCACTTGCTGGAGTCTTTTTGCTAGTATCCTATTTAAGATTTTTGCATCTATATTCATTAGGGAGATTGGTCTATAATTTTCTTTCTCTGTTTTTGGCCTGCCTGGTTTTGGAATTAGTACCATGTTTATGTCATAAAAGGAGTTTGGTAGAACTCCCTCTTTGCTTATTATGTCAAATAGTTTGTATAGTATTGGGATTAACTGTTCTCTGAATGTTTGATAGAATTCACTGAATCCATCAGGCCCTGGGGATTTTTTCTTAGGAAGTTCTTTGATGGTCTGTTGGATTTCTTTTTCTGATATGGGATTATTTAAGAAAACTATTTCTTCTTCTGTTAGTCTAGGCAATTTATATTTTTGTAAATATTCATCCATATCACCTAGGTTGTTATATTTATTGCCATATAGTTGGGCAAAGTAGTTTTTAATGATTGCCTTAATTTCCTCTTCATTGGAGGTGAGATCCCCCTTTTCATCCTTGATGCTGTTAATTTGCCTTTCTTCTTTCCTTTTTTAATTAGATTAACCAGTACTTTGTCTATTTTGTCTGTTTTTTCAAAGTGCCAGCTTCTAGTCTTGTTTATTAGCTTAATAGTACTGTCACTTTCTATTTTATTAATTTCTCCCTTAATTTTTAGGATCTCTAGTATGGTTTTCTTCTGGGGGTTTTTAATTTGTTCATTCTCAAGTTTTTTGATTTGCATTTCCAATTCCTTGGTCTCTGTCCTCCCTAATTTGTTAATATATGCACTCAGGGATATGAATTTTCCTCTAAGTACTGCCTTGGCTGCATCCCATAAGGTTTGAAAGCATGTTTCGCCGTTGTCATTTTCTTCAACGAAATTGTTAATTGTTTCTATGATTTCTTCTCTAACTATCCGATTTTGGAGTATCATGTTATTTCATTTCCAATTAATTTTTGATTTGGGTCTCCATGTACCCTTGCCGATCAATATTTTTTATTGCCTTGTGATCTGAAAAGGCTGCAGTTATTATTTCTGCTTTTCTGCATTTGAGTGCCATGTTTCTATGACCTAGTGTATGATCTATTTTTGTGAATGTGCCATGTGGTGCTGAAAAGAAGGTGTATTCTTTTTTGTCCCTATTTATTTTTCTCCATATGTCTATTAACTCTAATTTTTCTAAGATTTCATTCACCTCTTTTGCCTCTTTCTTGTTTATTTTTTGGTTTGATTTATCTAAATTTGATAGTGATTGGCTCAACTCTCCCACTAATATGGTTTTACTGTCTATTTCCTCCTTCAATTCTCCTAGTTTCTCCATTAAAAATTTGGATGCTATACCATTTGGTGCATACATGTTGATTTCCTCATTGTCTATACTCCCTTTTAGCAGAATATATTTACCTTCCCTATCCCTTTTGATCAGGTCTATTTGTGCTTTGGCTTTGTCAGATATCATGATTGCAACTCCTGGCTTCTTTCTATCAGTTGAGGCCCAAAAGGTCTTACTCCAACTTTTAATTCTAACCTTGTGAGTGTCAACCCGTCTCATATGTGTTTCTTGAAGACAACATATGGTAGGGTTTGGGATTCTAATCCAATCTGCTATTTGTCTACATTTTATGGGTGAGTTCATCCCATTCATGTTCAAAGTTATGATTGTTATTTGTGGATTTGCTGGCATTTTGATATCTTCCCCTAGTTCTGACCTTTCTTCTTTAACTTTCTCCTTTTGAACCAGTGATTTACTTTAGGTCAGTCCCCTTAGTCCTCTCCCTTGAGATGCTTCCCTTTCTAGCCCCTCCGTTTTTATGCTCCCTTCCCCTCCCCCCTCTCCTTCCCTCCCTTTTTATACTCTTTCCCTCCTCCCCCTCCTTAATTTCCCTTTCTTTCTTGCCCTAATGGATAAGATAGAATTCAGGATCCCACTGGATCTAGATGTTCTTCCCTCTCAGATTTGCTTTCACTGAGAGTAAGGTTTAAGTAATTCCACTTCACGCTCTCTTCCTCTCCTCATATGAGAGTTCTTCCCCTCCCCTTCCCATGTGTATCTTTATATGGGAAAGATTATTCTATTGAGTCTCCCCCCCTATTTCTTGAAGTTAATCTTAGTATTATCGATGGTTCCCCCCTCCCTTTTCCTTTCTTTGCCCCCACTTTCCCCAAATCTTCTTAATGCCCCAATCTTTCCCTATGCATGTTTCTTCTAACTACTCTTATGATGCTACAATTTATGAGAGTTACACAAAACATTTTCCCCACATATTAATATATATAATTTGATGTAAATGTAGTCCTTATAGAAGAGAGTTTGGCTTAAAGAAAAAGATAAGATTCATCTCCTTTTCCCTTTCTTTCATGTTTACCTTTTCATGTTACTCTTGCTTTCTGTGCTTGGATATCGAACTTTCCACAGAGCTCTGGTCTTTTCTTAGCAAATGCTTGGAAATCTTCTATTTTGTTGAATGCCCATACTTTCCCCTGGAAGTATATAGTCAGTTTTGCTGGGTAGTTGATTCTTGGTTGGAGACCCAGCTCTCTTGCCTTTCTAAATATCGTGTTCCATGCTTTGCGGTCTCTTAGTGTGTTAGCCGCTAAGTCGTGTGTGATCTTTATGGGAGCCCCCTTATATCTGAAACTCCTCTTCTTGGCTTCTTGTAGGATTTTCTCCTTTTCTTGGAAGCTCTTGAATTTGGCAATTACATTCCTAGGGGTTGTCTTTTGGGGATTTAGTATAGAAGGTGTTCTATGAATCCTTTCTATTTCTATTTTGCCCCCTTGCTCCAGAACGTGAGGGCAATTTTCTTTTATAATCTCCTGTAGAATAATATCGAGTTTATTGTTTATCTCTGGTTTTTCTGGGAGACCGATAATTCAGAGGTTTTCTCTTCTCCCTCTGTTTTCAAGATCTGTGACCTTCTCAGTGAGATATTTTATGTTTTCTTCTAATTCATTAATTTTTGGGGTTTGCTTTATTGATTCTTGCTGTTTTATCATCTCACTTTCTTCGAGGTGCTTAATTCTGGTCGTTAGGGACTGGTTTTGCTTTTCAGCCTTGTCTGCCCTTCTATTGGATGCTTCGAGTTCTTTTTCCAATTAAGCAGTCTTATCTGTCAGACTGCTGATCTCTTTTTCCCATTTTTCTTTCCAGAAGGTTTCCATCTTTTGGATAAGTTCTAGTTTGAGATCTTCCAGAGTTTTTTGATAGTTTCCATTTTGGGAGGCATTTTCTGATTTTTTTGGGATTTCCTCCTCATTCTCTTCTTTTCCTTGGGTACTTCTACCATAAAAGTTTTCAATAGTTACTTTTTTCCCTTTCTTCCTGGAGGCTTGATTTTGGGCCATGTGAGCCATCCCTTTGGTGGTTTTATTCCCCTTTCCTTTTTGGTCTGGAGTCTAGGTTATATGGGCTGTTTTTCTGTGAATTTAGGTTGCTTCAGACTAGTTCTTCCCAGACTCTGAGGTTTCTTAGAGCGCTGGGTCCCTGATCATAGCCACACTGCGCAGGTGTTCAGCTTGGCCCAGATAATCAACGTGTGGTCCGCCCCTGGTGTTTAGCTCCATGGAGATGTTCAGCGCAGCCTCCCCAAGTACAGCTCCGCTGACCGCCGTAATCAGTGCCGGATTTTCCAGTGAAACAGCCCTGAGATGTTTTTTCCTGGCAGTCCCCAGATCCCAGGGACCCTGGAGTGCCCCCCCCCAAGACAGAGACGTTCCCCACTCACTCGCTGTCCCAGTGAGCGCTCTGGTAGGTCACTCTGATTTGGTGGGGGAGGTGGGGTGGGGGAAGGGCGGCTCAGTTCACTTTTTTGTGCAAGCTTTTCCTCCTTATTATAGTGTGGAAATGTTCAAGCCCCACGTACCTTCGCCTCTGTGGAGTACTGGGAGTACTGAGGTGTCCTTCTGTTCCTCCAAAGGTGATTTTTATGCTCCTTTGATGTAGTCTATTTCGTTCGGTGCTGGGGAGAGGAAGCGTGTGGCCTCTAGATTGCAGCCATGATTACCCGGAAATCCAAAACCTATAAATTTTGTCTCAGGGCAATGTTTTTAAATATTATCACAATGTATTAAAAGCAGGATCATGGACCCAAGTCAAGAACTGAACTAAAGAGCAAGTTCTCCTGCTGACCATCAAAGATAATGACATCTGACTTTCAAAGACACTCACTGACTTTCCCTAATTACATGTAGTAATGGACCTAGAAATGAAATTCCCTTCTGTTTCCCCTGAAAATAACAGAACCATAGATTTGGAGTTGGAAGTTATCTTGGAGGTAATTTAGGCCATCTCATCATTTTATTGATGAACTGAAGTCCAGAAAGAAGTAACATGTTTAAGATCACCTAGATATTTCTTAATTTATTTTTCTTATGTTTTCTTTTCTTCTCATCTACCAGAGGTTTCTTAGCACTGACTCAGCTCTCCTAAAGTATTATATAATACTTGGAATCTGAGTTTAGATATTGGTTTTATTCTTACTAACTAGAGACTTGGGATGTTATTTATCTTTTTTGTATCTGATTTCTCATCAATACTATTAGAATAAAAATATCTAGGTACCATCTACTTTCAGAGAAAGCATACAAGAAACCATAAAGTGTTATACATAGGTTGGTTAATATTGTAAAAATATTACTGACTCCTCAAGCTCTATAAAGTATTCAACTTAATACACAAGTGGTAATCATAACTGAATGTGAATGGAATGAACTCATCCATAAAATAAAAGCAAATAACAGAGTGGATTAGAAACTAAAATCCTACCATATGTTGTCGACAAGAAACACACATGAGGCAGTTCAACGCTCACAGGGTAAGAGTCAAAGGCTTGAGCAAAATCTTTTGGGCTTCAACTGAGGAAAAGAAGGCAGGAGGTGCAATCATGATATCTGACAAAGCCAAAGTAAAAAGAGATCTTATTAAAATAGATAGGGAAGGTAATTACATCTTGATAAAAGGCAGTATAGACAATGAGGAAATGTCAGTAATCAACATGTATGCGCCAAATGGTATTGCATCCAAATTTCTAAAGGAGAAACTTGTGGACTTGAAGGAGGAAATATACTATACTAGCGGGAGACCTGAATCTTCCTCAATCAGATCTACATAAATCAAACCAAAAAGTAAATAAGAAAGAGGTAAGAGATGTGAATGAAATCTTAGAAAAATTAGAACTAATAGATATATGGAGAAAAATAAATAGGCACAAAAAGGAATGCACCTTCTTTTCAGCAGCACATGGTACATTCACAGAGATTGACCATGTAGTAGGGCATAAAAACATGGCAAGCAAGTGCAAGAGAGCAGAAATAATAAATGTAGTCTTTTCAGATCATAATGCAATAAAAATAATAATTAGTAAGGGTACCTGGAGAGGAAAATCAAAAATAAATTGGAAATTATATAATATGATACTCCAAAACCAGTTAGTTAAAGAAAAAATCATAGAAACAATAATTTCATTGAAGAAAATGACAATGATGAGACATATTTTCAAAATCTATGGGATGCAGCCAAAGAAGTACTCAGGGGGAAATTTATATCCTTGAGTTCATATATTAACAAATTAGGGAGGGCAGAGGTCAATGAATTGGACATGCAAATCAAAAAACTTGAAAGTGAACAAATTAAAAATCCCCAGAAGAAAATTAAATTAGAGATCCTAAAAATTAAAGGAGAAATTAATTAAAATCAAAAGTAAAAGAACTATTGAATCAATGATAAGACTAGAAGTTGGTATTTTGGAGGAAAAATAAAACAAATTAAATAGACTGGTCAAGCTAATTAAAAAAAGGAAAGAAGAAAACCAAATTAGCAGTGTCAAAGATGAAAAGGGAGACCTCACCTCTAATGAAGAGAAAATTAAGGCAATCATTAAAAAGTATTTTGTCGAATTATATGGCAATAAATATGGCAATATAGGTGATATGAATGAATATTTACAAAAATATAAATTGCCTAGATTAAGAGAAGAAGAAATAGAATGCTTAAATAATCCAATATCAGAATAAGAAATTGAACAAGCCATCAAAGAAATCCCTAAGAGTAAGTAACCCAAAAAGATATAATCTAACCAAAGAAGGTGTAAACTAAAGAGTGGGCAGTCCTGGAGAAAAGTGTCTGCTGTGATTGGTAGACATGAAACTTAGGGGAGGTGACACAAGTTAAAAAAAGATCTTTAAAAAGAGGATCCAAGGCCAAAAGAAGAGATACTCGATTTGAGAGTCAAGTTCGATTGAGGATTCTCTGACTCAGAGTTGGACTGGAGGAACTGGACCCCTGGAGGAACTCATGCAGGAGACCTCACACTGCTTTCCCTTTTAGAAGGTCACCATTGGTGAGTGAAAGGCTGACTTAGTGACCCTGCCTTAAGAAAGGTCCATCTTCTTGAGAAATTTGTCCCCTGGCTGGGGTTATAAATTCTAACTGGTATTAGAGGAAGCCAGAGCTTGTTTTCTCTCTCTGTCTCTCTCTCTGTCTCTCTCTGTCTCTCTCTGTCTCTCTCTCTCTCTGTCACTTTCTCTTTCTCTCTCTCTCCCCTTTTCTCTCTTCCTTAATATCTTCCCTCTATTGTAAATAAACTACCATAAATTACATTTTACTTTAGTAATTCATTTTGGGATTTAGAAATTAAATCCCTAGAGACTACCTAATTAATAAATTTCAGACAACCACAATTAAAAATTAACATATGGGCTTTACAATATTTTTGTTCAGTATGGTTATAGGGGAAAGGTAATAGAATATATCTAATAGTTAAAACACAGTAGATTAAAATGATTCAGTGTAACAGAATAGTATTGATCAGATTAATATATGAACTTAAAACCAACCAAATTAGATCATAAACAAAATAATCAGCAAAATACAAAAAACAGAGACTTTCATTTTTAAAAATGGAGGCTGAAAAGGCTTAAAATTTCACCTCCAGAATCTTTAAAGTTTCTTTCTTTATCCATTCAGATTCCTTTTGTCAGAACTGTGGAATTTCCCATAGCGAGGGAGAACGTGGGTTTGAGGAATCTCAAACAGGATGAATCTTAGAGACTGTGCAGGCCCAAATGGCAATTGGTTGTAGGGAGAGGAATTTCTTCCCTGAATCTCAGGCAAGGTAAGTGAAAGGATATGTGCATTCATGAATGGTAGAAGCTGTTCAAAATAGGCAAGGTACTGTTCTTTCATAGAGTACACCATGCTTGCAATTTACTTCCTGTTTGGAAGAGTAAAAACTTCTTCCCTTCCCTCCACTGAGGTAAAACACTAGGAAGCAGTTTGTTTCCCCAATCACATGGAGATGGTGTTATGAGGCTAATTGTTGCCTAAGGAAAATACACCCAGGTTTTTACTAGCTAGTTTTTGTTTCTGAAGACACAGCAGCAGCTACCACCAACCCAACAGGACCAACAACAGCAGTTGGGGTTGGGGGCCAGAGATCAGGAGGAGAAGTGTTTGGGATCAAGAAGATCAGGAGAAGATTTCTGGGACAACCCAGGAGACTGGATTTCCAGCAGTAGCAAGAGCAAGAGCAAGAAACAGGCAACTGGGATTTAGCAGACATAACAAACAGGATCGCGGGCAGTAATGCCAGAGGTAGCAGTGAGAAACTGACAAACATGGGCTCAAGCAGATGAACAAATGCCCCATGTTGGGGCAGTTGGGAGAGAGACTGGGCAAAAAGTAGGGAAAGAAAAAGGCAGTAGCTCCATAGAGAGTTCAGAGTTCTGTTGGGGTTTTCAAGGGTGGGTGGATGGGGTGAGTGAAAATCCTTGGCAGGAGAAATGAGGCTTAAAATTTTTTATCTAGGCTATCTTAAAATAATTGAGAATTCCTTCTCCAAGTGGTTGCCATCAATGTAAAATTTAAAACGAATGTACAATAATAAAAATATTATATTTTAAGGGATTTATTAATGATCATTAGAAATAAAGGAATAAAAGAGATACAAAATAAAGACCACATGCCAATGGCTGATCATTTGGTTCAAAATGCCCACCTTACCACCACCAACCTCACTATCATCAATCGAAAGAGTGGCCGAGACCCTCCCTGTCCTTGCCTAATATCCCCTGTCTACAGAAAGTACATAGTTACAAGAAGTCGGTGGGCTCCCAGGAAATGTAGTTATTTTTTAGGGTAACAGATTTTTAATTATACAGGGAGAATCAGTGGAATAGACTTGTGGTAAGTGACCTCAGAAAGACAGTCTATTATAAACTCAAAGATCCCAGCTTTTAGGGACAAAAATCCACTATTTGACAAAAACTGTGCTGGAAAAATTGGGAAACAGTATGGGAGAGATTAGGTTTAGATCAACATCTCACACACTACACCAAGATGAACTCAGAATGGGTGAATGACTTGATTATAAAGAAGGAAACTATAAATAAATTAGAAAAAAATTCTAAGTAAAAGAAAATAAACCTCTAACAGGTCCTTGAATCAAGGACCACATTGAATTGATTTATGTAGTTATGCACCAGTCGATAGCCAGGACTACAGAAAGTTTGCCACACTATAAAAGACAGAAACAGGACTAAATTTATGGTAGCCAGGTAGGAGCCAAATTGAGATACTTGGTAGAATGTGGAACAAGGAAGACCTACCTTTGACATATGTCCAAACAGACACAACCCCAAATCCCAAACAAGTTCAAATCCTCTTGTCTTAGCTCAAAATTACATCAATCCCACTGGGATTTGTCTCTTTGACTTTGTGCTCAATTAGCACTATGCAGTTTAGCTTTGTGCTTCTTTGGCACTGTGCAATGGCTCTTTTTGTATTCCCTGCTCCTGGAATCAGACAGAATCATTAAGCAAAGTCCAATAATTTTTTTAAACAATCAATGGTATCATTTTTATAGTGTAAGGCCTTTGGGGGTATGCATTCATATTATAGCAAATGTATTTTAAACTTATATAATAAAAAAATTAAAAAATATACTTATATTACTGCAAAATCAAAAAAGTTAATGAAAAATTTCTCAATACTGGTGGCATGTGATTAAAATACAAAAAGGAGAGAAAAATTGAAATACTATATTGCACATGCAAGCAAAAACAATAAAAAAGTTTTAAAAATCAAAAATATATAGCTTATGATAATTGACATACTATCAGCTAAGAAAAGGTAGAATACAAAGGTTTCTCACCCAAATATGAGATCCATTTCCTTTTTAACTTGGCCATGATCCACTGTGTGAGTGCAAATGATTTTTACAAAGTAACAGTTTTAATAAAGAACAGTAGTACAACAGGTAATGCACATTCAAGAAATATAAAAATCCCCAAAGTTATAATGGCCCATTTAATGACAACAGCAAACAAACCCACTATCATATTTTACATGAGCTGCTATATGATAGTTAAAAAAACCCTTAGAAGTTAATGGATATTGTCACAAATTTTTCAGTTATAGCAATCTTTCAACCTTGGCTGAGATATTTTTTAAAAATCTATTACTGCCATGATTACAAAAGTGTGGTAGAGAAATCTAGAAAAGACAGAAAACTCTGTACTGTTGATGTTGGGTCTAAAAACATCACCAAGAATCTAGATCATTATGGTGGAAGAGAAGAGTAAGCTGAAGGGTTAAAAATGGGAGATGCTCCCTCTTGGGAGCCATCCAGGGGTACCATGACCTAGGAACAACTTCCCAACTCCTCTGATATGAAACTGTGATATGTCCCATCCATTTACATTTTTTATAAATGTGGAGGTGGGGATACAATTGCACTTTTCTTCAGCTACTAAAATGAAGCCGTTACCTCTTGTTACAAATAACTTAGAGGCACAGCTATTGGGTAAAAAAAAATCTGAAAAACCTTAAAATCAATTTGAGATATTTAGCCCATTAAATTCTCCAAAGGTTGGCCAGGTTGACCAAGTCTATCCATTATCTATGTGACAATTTAACAAAGGAAAAATGTAAGAAAAGACTGTTCATGGGTTTTTACAATATTTTGTTCAGTATAGTTATAGGGGAACATTAACAGAATACATCTAATAGTTAAAATACAATAGATTAAAATGATTCCATGTAATAGAATAGCATTGATCAGATTCATATATGAATTTGAAACAATAAAATTAAATCTTAAAGCAGACAATCAGTAAAATACAATAATATACAGAGATTTTCATAAAACAATGGAGTCTGAAAAGGTTTAAAATTTTCACCTCCAGATTCTTTAAAGTTCCTTCTCTATCTGTTTGGATTCCTTTCATCACACTGCTGGGATCTTTCATAGTGAGGGAGAATTCCTCTCTCAGCATAGTGTGGAGAAATCTCAAATTGGATGTATTGTAGAGGTAGGGCAGGCCCAAATGGCAAAGGGTTGTAGGGAAATGAATTTCTCCCCTGAATTTCAGGCAAGATAATTGCAAGGATCAGTGCACCCAGTAATGGTAGAAATAAAATGCATTCTAAAACTAGGAGTTTTTTGAGATAGGTAATGCACTGCCTTCAATTCAAACTGAACTCTAGCCCTCTCCACAGGAAGTCCTGAGAACTCCAGAGGCAGTTCTCTACCTCACTTCCTGCATCTCACATGTGCCAATGATGGCTCAAGCTTGACTTAGGACCACCCAGTGGTCTGTCCTTTTCTTTGCACATGTCTGTTGAAGGCCATTTTCTCAAATAATTAAATCTTGAGTTTGATGCAGCCCTTCCTAATCTTGTTAAACTAAGAAGGGAGGAGAAATGTAGTTTCCAAGACCTGATTCTGTTATTCCAAGTATCTCTATTGTTATTGATCTGGAAATAGCTAAATCAGATCTTCTAAAGAATGGTCTGATTAGGGTGGAGTAGTTTTGAAATTCCAGGGGGAGGGTGTTGGAGGGGAGGGAATGTGGCTTAAAAATTTTTATTCAGGCTGTCTTAAAAACATTGAGAATTCTTTTCTCCAAGTTCTGTTCATTAAATAGTAAAAAATTAAAAATTGTAAAAAATTAAAATTAATCTCAAATAGTCCCGAATATTATATTTGAGGAGACTTATTTAAGATCATTAGAAGTAAAGGAATAAAAGGGATACAAAAAATAACCATCACGTGCCTTTGGCTAATCAGCCTGTTGAAAACCCCTATGCTTACCACCATGATGCTCTCGACAGGAAGCCAAAGAGCCTAGGACCCTCTACCCCACTGCCTAATGTCCCCTGTCAACAGGAAATATATAATGACAGGAAGTCACTGGGCTACCAGGAAATGTAGTTTTTTAGGGTAAAAGATTTTCAATTATACAATTTCAACAGTTCCTTCCTTGGCTGTGAATAGTGGGATTTTTTTTTTAATCCCAAGTCCCTTGGGATCATCTTGGAACCTTGCTTTATTGATAATAAGTTGATCTTCATACAATATCTTTGTTATTATATACAGTGTTCTCTGGGTTTTGCTTTTTACACTTCATATGATTTTCCAGGTTCTTATGAAGTCATCCTGTTCATTATTTCTTATGACACATTAGTATTCCATTATAATCATGTGCCATAACTTGTTCAGCCATTCCCAAATTTATGGATATCCTCTTGGTTTGCAATTCTTTGCTAACACTAAAAGAGCTGCTATAATTATTTTTTATCTATATGTCCTTTTCCTTTTTCTTTGATCTCTTTGGGATACATATATAGTAGTGGTATTGCTAGGTCAGAGGTCATAGTTTTATGATCCTTTGGGCATGGTTCCAGATTGTTCTCCAGAATGGTTGGATCACTTCATAGTTCCACCAATAGTGTATTAGTGTCTCAATTTTCCCACATCTGCTCCAACATTTATCACTTTCCTTTTTCATCATATTAGATATGTCCCATGCTTAATGATTATTTTATTAGTTACTCCTCACAACTAGCTTTTAAAGCTTGGTACCATTCAACTTTTTTTTTTTGGTAATGTAACAAAGGAATACTGAACACAGTTGATTTGTGTTACAAAATCACAGAGTATGTCAACTACTCAAGACATGGAAATGTTATGCCAATGAAGTCTAGAAAAAGGCTCCAGTATACTTGGCACACTAAGCAAGTACTAGTGTGTGGCTCTTTGTGGCTAATACTTTCTTTGGCCAGTAAGGGACCTTTGCCCAGCCTTATCAGTCACACATGGCCTCAGGTAGTTGAAGATGAAAGAATATGAGTACTGGATGTGGAGGTAGAGGATTTGTGTTCAAAACTCAGTTCCGCCATTCATTATTAATGATATGATCTTGGGCTGTTCACTTTACTTCTCTGGGTCACAGTTATTTCATAGAAAAAAATTAGAAGTTGGACTACATCAATGGTATAAACCTAAAATATAAGTGAAAGCCACTAATATGTTCATAAGTGGGTGCCATTTTTTTGTTGTCATTTCGTTATTTTACAATCATGTCCAATTCTTTGTGACCCTGTTTAAGTTTTTCTTGGCAAAGATACTGGAATAGTTTGCCATTTCCTTTGCTTTCTCATTTTACAGATGTGGAAACTGAGGCAAACAGGATAAAATGACTTGCCCAGGGTTACACAGCTAATAAGATGTCTGAGGCCAGATTTGAACTTGGAAGGCTGAATCTTCCTCACTCCAGGTTTGGCACTCTATCCACTTTGCTACTCACCTGTCCCTCAATCTATGCATAAGTGTGTGGGTGGGGGTGGCAAGGGAGGACACTAATATATATACATGGATCTCAACAGGTTACATATTGACTTAAGTTTTCAAATGTAACAATCTTTGCTTTGTTGTTTTTTATTTATTTTGCTAAATATTTCCTGATTACATTTTAATTTGGTCTGGGCCCCATACCCTTCTGGACTAAATAATCTCTAAGAAATATGTATTTTGCTCAGTGTCAAGGCTGAGCTCAGCCTTGGACTGTGCAACATCACTGTTGAAATCAACTTAGAAAGCCAGAGTGGTTTGAACAAGTATGACAAATTAAATGAATAGAAAAGTAGGGATTAAAGGGACCTCAGAGATAATCCCACCCAACCTTCTTCTGTAGCTGAGGTGTTGATGGGTTGACATATTGACCCGGGAAATGATTTGCTGAAGACTCTAGTCCAAGGAAGCAGTGAATCAGTGTTCTACCTGAACTCATCTAACTAAATAGAGTGCACTTTGAATCGATTGGTCAAGTAATCATTTCTAAGCACCTGCTATGGTCCAGGCACTCTGCTAGGCACTGGGGATTCAAAGCAAAAATGAAACTGTTCAAGACTGGAAGGATCTTGTATTTTATCAAAGGAAATACCAGGCATATATGTATAATGTGTCTAAAATAAGGGCCAAATAATTTCAGAGAGAAAGGCACTAATGGCTACAGATAAAAGATCAGAAAAGGCTTCAATCTAGGTGACATTAGAGCTGAGTTTTGAAGGAAAGCAGAAATTCTTTTTTTTTAAACCCTTACTTTCTATCTTAGAATCAATACTATGTATTGGTTCTAAGGAGGAAGAGTGGTAAAGGCTAGGCAATGGGAGTTAAGTGATTTGCCCAGGGTCACACAGGAAGTGCCTGAGGCCAGATTTGAACCCAGAACCTCCTGTCTCTAGGCCTGGCTCTCAATCCACTGAGATACCGAGCCACCCCTAGAAAGCAGAAATTCTAAAAGGCACAAGTTAAGAGAGGGTACATGGAGAGTAGCCAAAACAAAGACCTGGAGAGAGAGAGAGAAGATGGAATATAGTGGCGAAGAATTGGAAGGCCAATTTGTCTGGATCACAGAAGGTATGAAAGGGAATAACACATGCTAAATTTAGTGTATATTATTGCATATATGTATAAAGATGATAAAGAGAGTACTATATATAACATAGAGTTGGATATGTACGTTTATATGACCTCTATATAGAGTATATATTTGACACATCTTTCATATATTTACATATGAAAGGATTATGTACCCACATTTATAAAGATAGTTATATTAATAGTACTTAGACTATTTGTTTATATACAGGTATCCCTTCCACATTATTGGGGCATGGGCAAGGCACTCCATAATCTGGAAAATCCATGTAAAATTTTTTGGCTCTTCCTCTGTACCAGCCAATTTTTTTTCTTTTTCTTTTATGGGGTGTTTATAGTAAAATGAATTGTGAACACTTATGGCATTAAAAGATAAAATACTCATTTCTAAGTTTCTAAACTTTTTCTAGCTTGTTTGCTGTCCTTTGAGTGTTTTCCATTTCTTCTACAAACCTCCCCCCACCACCAAAATTGCTATTTAATTTCTTATGCTGATCCACAATATAGCAAAACTGCAATAGGGATGTTGTATTGTGGAAGGAATACCTATATAATATATACATACATAAAACATACACATATGCCTACATGTGTATGTGTGTATGTATGTATATAATGAGTTGGGTGAAAGGTGGACACCAAAGGTGATTGAGCAGTCCAGAAAAAGGACTCAGAAGCCCACTGAACCTCACACTTCCTCCTGGAACACCTGGCCACATCACTGTCTCAACAGATGGCCTAAACCAGGCTGAGGGTAACCCCACAGGCATCAGATTTATTATGAATTAGAGGAGTGTCTCCCCCAAGCATGTAAAGCCTTCCTCTGTTGGAATGGGCAAATGATAACCATTTTTTCCCAATGGCCATGAAGATGGCTGAAGCAGAAACTGTGGAACACTTGGAATTTGATCAGACATCAAAGCCACCATTGCAAAAGGTCATCCATCACATCCCTGGTCATTGCCAGGCTTCTTGGCTTTTGTCCTGCCACTGGACTTGGATGAGGCTGGAAGAGAGGGCAAGGTCCATGACTTTGCACAACTCTGCCTCATTTGAATCCAGTTCAGGAGCAAGTCAAGACATCACCCTCATCTCATTGGTCCTCTTCAAAATTGAAGGAAAATCAACAACAATGATATATAAAAGACTTTAAGTGGCAAAGAGATATAGATATTGATATGTTATATAAATATAATATTCTATGTTATATATGGTCATTGTTGTTGTTTGCATGTGTGTGCAATTCCATCAGTCTAGAGCATATGGCAATGGAAGAAGGAAACAAAGAAGAATCACATATTCTCAGGATTAAAAAGGATCAAATATTGTGCCATAAGAATGATGAAAGGGGTGGTTTCAATGAACTGTGAGACTTGTATACATTGGTGCAGAGTCAAATAAGAAGAACCAGGAAAATAATTTCCAAGACAATATTAAAAACACACAACTTTGACCTAGCAGATTGGCTAACATAACAGCTATGGAAAGTAATGAATGCTGGAGGGGATGTGGCAAAGTAGTGACACTAATTCATTGCTGGTGGAGTTGTGAATTAAGCCAACCATTCTGGAGGGCAATTTGGAACTATGCCCAAAGGGCGATAAAAGACTCTCTGCCCTTTGATTCAGCCATAGCACTACTGGGCTTGTACCCCAAAGAGATAATAAGGAAAAAGACTTGTACAAGAATATTCATAGCTGCACTCTTTCTGGTGGCCAAAAATTGGAAAACTAGGGGATGCCCTTCAATTGGGGAATGGCTGAACAAATTGTGGTATATGTTGGTGATGGAATACTATTGTGCCAAAAGGAATAATAAAGTGGAGGAATTCCATGGAGACTGGAACAACCTCCAGGAAGTGATGCAGAGCAAAAGGAGCAGAACCAGGAAAACATTTTACACAGAGACTGATACATTGTGGTACAATCGAAGGTGATGGACTTCTCCATTAGTGGCAATGCAGTGTCCCTGAACAATCTGCAGGGATCTAAAAAACACTATCCACAAGCAGAGGATAAACTGTGGGAGTAAAAACACCAATGAAAAGCAACTGCTTGACTACAGGGGTGGAGGGGATATGACTGAGGAGAGACTCTAAATGAACACTCTAATGCAAATACCAATAACATGGAAATGGGTTTGAATCAAGAACACATGTGATACCCAGTGGAATTGCGTGTGGGCTATGGGAGAGGTAGTGGGAGGGAGGGGAGGGAAGAAAAGAAAATGATCTTTGTTTCCAATGAATAATGTTTGGAAATGACCAAATAAAAATTAATAAATAAATAAATAAAATAAATAAATAAAAATTAAAAAATTAAAAAATAAAAACACACAACTTTGAAAGACTGAGGAGTTCTGATTGCTCCAAAGACCAATCATGCCGCCACAGGTCTTCTGATGAAGCATACTACCCATCTCCTGACAGAGAAGAGATAGATGCTGGGTGCAGAATGAGACAAATTTGGAGGGCTTGGCCAATGCACAAATTTGTTTTGCTTGATTATGATTATTTGTTACATACAAATATTTTTCTTCTTCCTAGCCTCCCTCCAAATGGTGGGGAGAAGAGGAAGTGGGAGGGGAAAAAATCATTTTTTAAAATTCCAGGCCTAAAATCCTGTGGGACAATGGCTCCTTGGAAGAAGGGGGACATTTTATCCTTGAACCCTAGCCCCTTTTTGGCTTGCCAGTCACCATTTAGATGGCTCTTCCATTTTTTCCTTTCAAAAACCCAGTAATTAAATGAGATGGTTGGTCTGTTGAAAACGTCCATACTCATCCCAAACTACATTTCTAGCTTGTATTGTTTCACTGAGTCAGAAAATTAAGCTTTTAAGTTGAAAAAAAGTTTAATTTAAAATTTTAAAATGTGTCTCAGCCCAAATTGTATCTCTACAAGGATCTCTATAACATCTTGCCTTCCTGGAGACCTCCTGTACTCAAGAGCTCACATCCTATTGAGGCAGCCCATTTGACTTATAAGTTAGCTCTCTTAGGAAGTTTGCTTTCCCCCCCTAACATCAAGCCTACATCTGCTTATTGACATCCATTGCCCCTGGCACTGCCCCTGGAGACCACACAGCACAAGTCTAATCTCTCCTCCTCAGGGCAGACATTATTCCCCATTCAACCCTGCCAAGACTTTCCTTCTCAGGACCACATCAGGAGAAAGGAGAGAGGGAGAGACCTGGGGAAGTCCAACAGGCAGCAGAAATTACCCAATCCTGGCAGGCTGAGGGGGCCAGCGCAGGAAGCAGGAAGTGTGTAAAGCTTCCCTGAAAAAACACCTGGGAAGAAACCTTGCTCCCCATCTGGGTGGTGGTGGGACAGGACGGGCAGCCAGAAAATCATTCTCCCTACACATGCCCCGGGTGGCTCCTGGACCTCAAATGAGTGTCTAGGAGAAAGCTGGGGCAAAATACTGTAGCTGAATAATTTTATAACCTTAATAGCAGCTCTCTCCAGAGCTAAGGGATGATAAGAATAATAAATGCTGGCCACAGGTGTCTGCGAGGAACCCTCCTATGGGGTGGAGCATCGTGTAATGACTCAGATGTGCAGGAGGCCACCTCAAAGCCAGGGTGGCTGCTGGAGGCCAGCACTGCTTTGATGAGCCAAGAGCTTGATTTGTTCTGACAAGCTGCTGCTGTTGCGGTGAGAGAAGCCTTAACAATGACATTCAAAAACCTCCAAATTGCCAGCAGGACTCCTGATGCAGTGGTCAGTCAGGCTGAGCCTTTACTAGATGACTTCTGAAAAGCAAGACCCTTATCCTAATGTTGTGCCCAAGGGACAGCTGATCAGGGCTAGCTCTTCAGGACTAGGGCTCAGCTCTTTCCCGCATGTCATTTTGATTTTATTTTGGTTTGGCTTAGGGGATACCCAGACATTCTTCCTTGTCCTTATGTGCACAGGACTGAAGACAATCTATTCTTAATGCCCTTTCCCTCCATCCCACGTCTTCCCCTGTTATTCCAGTTGTCCAGAAGAGTCCTTTAAGCTTTAAGTTTAAAAAAATAATAACAACATGATTCTAGTAAAGAAATTAAAAGACAAAATCCCATCTGCAAAATTGTAAAATTATTCCTTATTCCCATCTCTTCTTAGTCATTAGCCCTTGACCAAATGGTCTATGGAAGGGGGTTGGACAGAGGGGCAGGGGCTGGAACCTAGTGCCCTCCACAGTGACTCCCTAAGAGACAATTTCCATAAAATCCTCTCCAAAAGCTAAAGGAAAGATTGCTTACAATCTACTGCTTCCTACTTAAAAGTCTTCTTTCCTTTTCTCCTCTGTTCTGTTCTATTTTATTTCTTTCCTTCCTTCCTTCCTCTTCTTTGTTTCTTCATTTCTTTGTTTCTTTTTCATTTACCTTCTTGGAATGGATATGGACCATTCCAAGGCAGAAGAACAGTAAGGGCCAAGTAATTGGTCTAAGTGATTTGCCCAAGGTCACAGAGCTAGGAAGTGTCTGAAGTCAAATTTGAACCTAGAAACTCCCTATCTAGGCCTAGCTTTCTATCCACGGAATCACCTAGCTGTCCCCTACACTTCCTTTCTAAGTAATCTTCCCAATCACAATCAGATTCCTTACCCACAAAGAAACTATGGAAAATTTTCTGGAACCTTAAAGAGAGGGGATTGTGTGTGTGTGTATGTGTTTCACAACATAACTAAAAGGAACATCTATAACAATGAAAGATTCAAGATGTATATAATTGCTTTGCCCAACTTCGAAATTATTGGATACATTTAAATATCCTTTTTTCTACACCTCAAGTTTATTTAAGTGTCAAGAAATAGAAATGGACTCTATGATCTCTAAAGTATCTTCTGACTCTGTGGTCCCATAAAAACAAAGCCTGTCAGAAGAAAATTGCAAATCAAAATGAAGATTATAAAATTTACCCAACCTAGGAAAAAGGGTTTATGTCAAAAGATCCTAGGCTCTTTAATTTAAGAAATACTTGTATAATATTTTGTTATGCCTTGTTCTTGGGCTCTTCTGATTTTCTTTGTTGCCTATGAATAGCTAGTATAAAGAATCAATGGAATGAATAATTTTTTAAAAAACTATTAAGCACTTTGCTATGTACCAAAATACTCTGTGAAGTCCCAGGGCTACAAATACAAGAGCAAAGACAGTTCGTGCCCTCAAGGAGCTTACATTTTTAATTCCATATATAGTTTTTTCTTGGGAAATGGATTCCGTCTTTCTTCATAGGTTCATTGTGGTTGATTTGAATATCTATATAACCTAGAATGACTTAGTCATTCACAGTTAATCTTCAAACAATATTGGTGTTACTGTATAGATTTTCTTGGTTCTACAAGTTTGCATTTTAAAGGGGGAGACAACATATAAGGAAATACCAGGAAAGAATATTTTTATTTGGAAGGCTATTACAAAGATAGTGAATAGAGCCATGAGGAAATAGAATGACACACCTTTTCCTGGAGCAATGACAGAATTAAATTTGATTAGAGTTCTGGTACTAGGAATGGGTGGGGTAAGATGAGGTGGGATGGGGAAGAAAAAGTAGTAAGAGTGGTAGTAGTATTGAGGTGAGGATATGTCTAGGTAGTGAAGTGAATCATGACTCGATCCAGGACCTAGATGGCAGGCAACTGAGACCACTATCAGGAGGGGGAGGAGGTGGGCAAGGACACAAAAGAGTTGAGTGCCAGGGCTTAATGGAGGAGAGAGACAATTACTTCTTAGTACCAGCTGTTCCCATTTCACAAAGTCCCACTTTATAACACCTACTTTGTTTTTTATTTTAATTTTAAAATATTTTTCCATATTTATATGATTTATTTTCTTTCCCTTCCCTCTTCCTTCCCCACTCCCAGAGCTGACAAGCAACAAATGTTTTCACTTAATACCTGTTTCCATATTACTCATTTCTGCTACAGAGCAATCTTTTAAAGCCTAAACTTCAAATCACATACCCATATATACATGTGATAAGTGATGCCATGTTTTTCTTTTGCATTTCTACCCCCTTAGTTCTTTCTCTCAATATGGATAGCACTCTTTCCCATAAGTCCTTCAGGAGTGTCCTGGCTTGCTGCATTGCTATTAGTAGGAAAGTCCATTACATTGAATTATCCCACAATGTTTCACTTTCTGTATACAATTTTCTCCTGGTTCTGCTCATTTCACTCTGCATCAGTTCATTGAGGTTCTCCCAGAGTTTATATAGAAATCCTCCAGATCATCCTTCCTTACAGCACAACAGTATTCCACCACCATCAGATACCACAATTTGTTCAGCCATTTCCCAATCAAGGGACAACTCTTCATTTTTCATTTTTTTGCCACCACAAAAAGTGCAACTATCAATATTTTTGTACAGGTCTTTTTCCTTATTATCTCATTGGAATGACACCTGTTTTAAAGGCTGACAACTTGGTCTGTTTCTCTTTTTCTCACTCTTCCCCCTTTCCCTCTCCTCTCTCCCACATCCTGGAACCTTTTTCCTATAGCCTTCTATTTGGCTATAGGAAATGTCTGTGATATAATATAAGGTGGCACAGTGGATAGCGAGCAAGGACTGGGTTAAGGAAGACTCATCTTCCTGCATTGAAATCTAGCCCCAAACACTAACTTTGTGACCCTGGGCAAGTCTGTTAACCTTGTTTGCCTCAGTTTCCTCATCTCTAAAATGAACTAGAGAAGAAAATATCAAACCACTCCAGTATCTTTGCCAAGAAAAACCCCAAATAGAGGCAGAAGAGTTGTACATAACTGAACAAGAATAATATCTAGCATTTATATAAAATTTTAAGGTTTGCCACATGCTCTACAAATACAGTATTTTATCCTCCCAACAGTTCTGGGAGGTGAGTGCTATTGTTATTCCTATTGTACAGATGAAAAAACTAAAGAAGATAGAGGTTAAATAACTTGCTTTGAATTCACATCTTCATGACTGCAGATCAAATGCATAATCTATTGCATCACCTAGAACCTAGGGACTATAACCCCTGTGCTACTGCTCACACTTCAGTTCTAACTTGAAGGTTCCAGAACAAAATGTGACCACTAACTGTTGCTGTGAAGCAAAGTTTAGCTGAGTTTTCTCATTGGGCAGCCCTAGAGCCATGATGGCAAACCTATGACACGTGTGCCAAAGATGGCACACAGAGACTTCTCTGTGGGCACATACATTGTCCCCAGCAGTCTTAGTTACTAGAAAGGCAGAGGGATTTCTGCAGACCTGCTACCTTCCCCCTCTCCACTGCACTTCCCCACCCCTCTCCACTTAATCCCTCCTCTGAGCAGGGTGTTCAGGCTACTCCCCTCTCTTTCTCCCTCCCCTATCTGGAGTAAGGGGACAGAGAAGAGACATGGCACACAGTCTTGGGGGTGGGGCAAGGCATGTGGTCTCTAAAAGGTTTGCCATCACTGCCCTAAAGTGTTAATCTCTGTTTGGTCACTGCCTCAATTCCCTCTCTTCTCTTCAACTAGAAGGCTGAAGTTTTGTCTGAGGCCTTCTTGGTTTGGATAGAGTCACCTGCATAAAAGCTATTTTCTAACCCAAGGGTGAAATGGACCATCTGTCCATAGGGATTCTTTTCTCTGTTACCTTAGAAGAGCTTTAAGAAAAAACAGATTATTAGTAATAAAAAAATCACTCTGTATTGATTAACAAATTATATCAATTAGAAATAATTAATACATTATTTTGATCATATTTTCTTTTTGTTTGTAGTTTGTTATTAATAATTAATCAAAATTCTACTCTGCAGCCTCTAGATCAGAATTAAAATTGAATCACTAGGACAAAGTTTAGTTCCTTCATTTATATGATAATTCTGTGTATTCTAGTTAGTAACTGGCCTCCTCCCCAGGAACATAATACAAGTATTTATGACTAATCATAGATATTGGTGGTATGATGATATATATAAAATCCTAAGATTCAATTAAAAATTAGTTAAACTATCAATAATTTTAGCAAAATAACAGGATAGAAACTAAATCCAGATTTTCATATCTTACCAACATTATCCTAAAAGAAGAGATAGTAAGAGATAACCCATTTAAAATAACCATAGATAGAATAAAATACATTGGAGTATATCTGCCAAACAAATCCAGGAACTATAAGAACATAATTATAAAACACTTTTTATACAATAGAGCAAAATTTAAATTGGAGAAATATTAATTGTTTATATGTGCAGAGACAAAATAATTAAAATGACAGTCTTATCTAAACTAATCTTATTCAATGCCATCCTAATTAAATTACCCAATAATTATTTTAATAATCTACAAAAAATAACAAGATTTACTTGGAAAATCAAAAAGGTCAAGAATATCAAAGGAATTGATGAAAAAATGTAAAGAAAGAAGTTTAGCAATACCAGATTTTGAACTATATTATAAAGCAGTAACTATCAAAACTATCTGGCATTGACAAAGGAATAGAAAAGGAGATAATTGGAACAGAACAGACATTCAACAATTATAAAAGATTATAGTAACCTTAAGTTTGACAAAAATAAAAATCCAAGTTTTCAAAATAAGAATTCACTATTTCATAATAATTGTTGGGAAAACTGTTAAGCAGTCTTGCAGAAAGTAGATATAGACCAATATCTTACACCATTTGCAAGATAAGATCAAAATGGATATACGATCTGGGCATTAAGGGAGATTTCAAAAGCAAATTAGAATGGGTAACATATTATCCATCAGATTTATGGATAGGAAAATAATTACTGAATAAACAAGAGACAGAAAGCATTGTAAACTATAAAATGAATAATTTTGAATACATTGAATTGAAAAAGTTTTGTACAAATAAAACTAATATAGCCAAGATTAGAAAGAAAGCAATAAATTGGGAAGAAAATGTTCATGTACAGTTTCTTAGATACAGGTTTCATATCTCAAATACATAGAGGACTTTCCAAACATATAAGAATATGAACCATTACCCAATTGATAAATGGTCATAAGATATGGACAGATGTCTTTTGGATGAAGAAATCAAAGCTATATATAATTAATATTTTGATGAAATGCTCTAAATCATTATTGATTACAGAAATATAAATCAAAACAACTCTGAGATGTCTCACACCTATCAGATTGGTTAAAATGATAAAAAGGGCAAAATGACAAATATTAGAAAGGATGTGGGAAAACGGGGACACTAATACACTGATCCAACCATTTTAAAGAGCAATCTAGAGTTGTGCTCAAAGAGTTGTAAAACTGTGTACAACCTTTGACCCAGCAATACCACTATTAGGTTTATTTCCTAACGTGACCAGGGGAAAAGGATAAGAACTTACATGTTCTACAATACTTATACCAGCTTTTTTATGGGGCAAAGGTATTGAAATTGAAGTGATATCCATCAATATCGATATTCCACAATGGATAAACAAGTTATGGCATAAGATTGTAATGGAGTACTAATGCACTGTAAGAAATGATTGTAGCAGTCCACCCCTAGCTATGGGCAAGGGAAACAGTTAGTGTGTGCAGAGTGGCTTAGAAGAGAGCATGCTCAGTCTTGCGCATGGCTAGGAAAGCCTCTGACCCTTGACCCCAGCTTCCCCCAGGTTAGGTGAGAAAACAGGTTTCTTTGTGCTCACCTGGCTAAGAGAAACCACACTATATCTTGTCATTAACCAATAATAATCATCCCTATGTATTGTGTATATTTGCATATCAAAGAGATTAAATACTGGGCCACAGCAAGCTCCACCTCTCTTTTTCACTTGGATCTCAGCTCTCACTGATGCCTGTCCTTGCTGGAGCTTGGCCAAGCTCCATCTTTGATTCCTTTCCTGATCTACCTCTCCCCCCTGGGACCTGGCCTTCGGCCAGGCACTTTCTTTTCTCTATCATGCCTCCGACCTATGTGGTATTAAATTTGGATCACTGGACGGGTATAAGCCTTCTGAGTAATCCACTGATCGGAGTTTCTGCTGTGGCTCCTTGATAATCAATAAGGCCTGGATTTCTGACTCATTCCTGCCACCTCATATCTCTAACTTGACTCCGCCACCCCCCTTGTGGCATACAGAACTTCTATCCTTCCTCTATCTTCCTATCTTGAGGCTTCTCGTGGGTTTGAGGAAGCTTCAATGATGAACAGGTTAATTTCAGAAAAACATGTAGATCTACATGAAATTATGAAGAGTAAATTGAGCAGAATCAAGAGAACATTCTATACAGTAAGAAAAATATTGTTTGAATAATGACCTCTCTACTTTCAAAGGGAAAAAATGATAAATAGAAATGTCAGATGTAGTTTTATATATATACATATATATAAATGGCAATATTTGACATATATGTCAAATAATGACTTCTGTAATGAGGGTTGGGGAGGGAAGGAGGGAGTTAACTCGATATTTTAATGTAACAAATAAATAATTCCTTTTTTAAAAAAAAGCTAAAGACAGGAAGGAAAGAAGGAAGGAAGGAAGGAAGGAAGGAAGGAAGGAAGGAAGGAAGGAAGGAAGGAAGGAAGGAAGGAAGGAAGGAAGGAAGGAAGGAAGGAAGGAAGGAAGGAAGGAAGGAAGGAAGGAAGGAAGGAAGGAAGGAAGGAAGGAAGGAAGGAAGGAAGGAAGGAAGGAAAACTACATGGAAATAATATGTTAGCAGACAGCCATGGAGCAGGGAATATGGGGAGAATAAAATCATTTTAAAGCTCGCCTTAAGTCTTAAAGCGACAACTTTACATTCTTAAAATGGTCGTGAGCAGTCTGAACTCAAGTTCTTTGCTCCATTTATCAGTTTGTATCATTGTCTGCCCATGTTCTGTTCTCAGGCAATGGCAGCCTGTCTGCATGCTGTGTTAACCATCCTCCATGTATCTCATCCCTCTGTCCCAGACTTTTGTGTCCCTTTTTCAGAAGTTCTCTGACTCAAAGATCACAACAGAATCTCAGGGCTGTGAGGGACTGTTTATTCCTTTGAACTACAAATTCTAGAATTCCATTCAAGTCCCAAAAACATGTTACATGGAAAAGGCACTGACAAATCACTTTCTATCAGAAGTAAACATGGGTTTGTGCTTAGCAGTAGCTCATAGGAAAGCTCTGACTTCAGGTCAGAAGAATCAATTGAGAAGTTGTGCTTGCGACAGTTTAAGTACTTGAGAAATGACTATTTTGTGATGGATGGGGTTTTCCAGATTTCTACAACCTAACCATTGCTTTCAGCCATCCAATAGAATGTAAACTCCTTGAGGGCAAAAGGTATGGAGGATTGTTTTTGTCTTTGTATCCTCAGCTCCTAACTCCACACACACAAACTATCTTGCTGTGCTTGCTGTTGGGTGACTTCATTAATGAATTTGAATTCTGGTCATGATTCTCTCCTTAGAAGGGTCCTCTTTTCGAGTATTGAAGGAGAGGACATGGATTAAAAAATGTTGGAAAACGATTATCAAAAATCACCTCAACATGTAATATGTGGGGAAAAAAATTTAAAATGTAGTAGGAGCACAGAGGATGAACAGAGACATAACAAATATTTCCAGTTAAAGTTTTCCTCCAGATTCAGTCCTTCATAAAAATATATTAGATAGAGCACCAGGCATGAAGTTAGGAAGACCTGAGTTCAAACCAGCATCAGACACTTCATAGCTGTGTGACCCTGGGCAAGTCACTTAATTCTATTTTCTCATATGTAAAATGAGCTGAAGAAGGAAATGGCAAACTGCTCCAGTATCTTTGCCAAGAAAACCCCAAATGGTGACAGACAGAATCAGACCCAACAGCAATGGTCCAATATCAACAAAACTTCCCAGTTGTAAAGATCAAGTAATATATTTCTAAAGTACAAGAAGAAGACAGGGAAGAATGCAAGACCCAAACCTAATTTGAGCCACCAGGAAACTGAACCAAAATCTAGTAATTCCATGAGATGTTGGGGCCTTAGCTACTGAATCCAAGATCTACTCCCACATTCCAAGCAAGTAGAAGAGTGACACAGACATAAAGCTCTAATTCAGAAACAGAATCTAGAGATACAAATAAATAGAGGAAAATACCAAATATAGAAGAAATATCATGGATTGAGAGAAGCCCAAGAGGTAAAACCAGAAGAAAAGAATAACACAAGTCAAAAAGAGATTCAGAGAAAATAATGTCCTGACCAGAACTACAAGAATACGTAGAAGAAGCAAAGGATACAAAATGCAATTTTAAAGAAAACAAGAGCTAGAGAGAAAAGAATGACAAGGAGGATTAATAAATTAGTTCAGATAGTGGTAAGCCTTGACAGCAAATGGTTGAGGTCTTAGAGAGTATAGAGTTAAGTGGCCTAGCACTTCCCAGACTTGATGTCTGGTGGTCCAATTTGGAGAAGAAAATAGTGGCAACAGGGTAGAAAAATGATGACAGGCACAGATATTTCTGAAAACAGGAGGTTTGACCTCTCTTGCCCTGAAGAAATACATTGAAAGACACCACTTCAGCATATTTCTTAACCCATCTGTTTCAGCCCAAGCTTGTACTGAAAGAGTCATGCCTGGAATTTCCCCAAACATATTTCCTGAACATGCCCTATGAATCAAGCAATAATAACATAAGAAAAGCAAATAAATGAAATTATCCAAAAAGGACTAAGTAATGAAATCAGTTCTCTCATATTTATAGGTTGTTGCTTAAAGTTAAGAAAAAAGAAATGGAAGAGTAAAATGGTGTCGGGGGAGGAAATAATCAAGGGACAAAAAGGACCTAAGAGGTAAAATATTTAAGAAGTTAGAAGGGAAAAAGAGAATTCTGAATTAATAATCTGTAAACTAAAATCTTATGGCAAGTGAATTAATATCTTTTATGGGAGGAAGAACAATAGGAAGTTGCACAAATGGGAAAAGGAGAGATAAGATGAAGGCACCATATTGATGCAACCCCATCCAGGACAGGCGAATACAGAAGGGATTTTTCTTGTTCGGTCCTTTCATTGCCATGACTCCATTTGGGGATTTTTCTAACTAAGGTTCTTCAGTAGTTTGCCATTTCTTTCTCCAGTTCATTTTACAAGTGAGGAACTGAATCAAATAGTTAAGGGATTTACCCAGGGTCACACAGCTAAGGGTCTTAAGCCAGATTTGAACTCAGGAAATCTTCCTGACTCCATACCTAGCACTCTAACCACTGTGCAACCTAGATGCCCTGAGGAGACATAGCAATTTCTTTAGTCTCACCAAAAGTAAAGACTGTGGAAGAATAGTATAAAAGCAATGGAGAGGAAAGACTGGGATGGATGGACAGAATAGAAGGCAGGCCTCATCCCTAAATAAGAAAGGATGCATGGGAAGGGTTGCTGGGGAAGTTCAGTGCATATAGACATAAACAGAGAGATTTATATCTATGAACAGAGGAAATCAGTTGAAAATCAATGCCAAAAAATAGGTAGGAAAACACAAACCTAAAAATTAGGGAAAATGCAAATGAAAATTACTCTGCATTTCTAATTCACATCATCAGATTGGCAAAGAGGAAAAAAAAGAGAGAAAAGGCTGGAGAGGTTAAGGGAGAACAAGAATAATAATGCAGTCATTGAAGCTTTGAGCTGATTGTATCATTCTGAAAAGCAATACGAAACTATATCCAAAAAGCCATTAAACTACATATTTATATGCATAATATATCTATATACATATATAGAGTCCACGAAACATGCATATTCAATGTCCAAGGTGGTTGAATACAGAAGAAAAGTCAAGTGTGTAACAATATTTATAGTGACTCTTAGATGTAGCAAAGAAAGGAAAATAAAGTAGATGTCCACAAATTGGGAATGGCTACACATATTGTGGTATGGAAATGCAACTTGAAGATTAATTACTTTCTATAAAAAGTGAAAAAGTATGATGAATTCAGAGAAACTTAGAAAGAATTGTATAAGCTAATGTATGAGCAGAACCAGGAAAACACTTTACATGATGGCCACCATTTTGTAAAGAATAATAAATTTGAATGACTTCAGAAATATGATCAAAGCAGCGACCAACCATACCTTTGAGGGCTAATGAAGAAGCATGCCTTCCACTTCTAGAATGAATGAATGAACGAAAAGGCACACAAAAGGCACTTACTATGCGCAAGACACTGAAAACAAACATGAAAATGACAGTTTCTATTCTGAAAGAACTTAATACCTAAAAAAAAAAAAACTAAAAATGGGGTGAGGGTAAAATTACATATAGGCTCACAACAAAAATTTAACAATTGGCTCTAAGATCTACCTCAACCCCACCATAACCAATTAGCCATGATGCCTAGAAGCATTTTACTCAACCAGGAGGAGATGTCCCGTGCAACACTTGAGAGAGTTTGCAGCCAGTTGAGGGAGCAGAGACATACACTAGACAGTCCTGGATATAAAGAGACAGTCACTGGAGTACAGAATCATAGATGTAGAGCTGGAAGGGACCTTCAAGGTCAAGTCCATCTCCTTTATTTTATAGATGGGGAAACAAGACAGAGATGAAGTGAGTTGCACAGAGCTAGCTAGTAAATATTCAAGATGAGGGACTATCTTTTGCTTTCTCAGCATCCTCATTATTTAGCTTAGTGCCTGTGTACAGTAGATACAGTAAATGGTTATAGACTGGCTGACTTCCTGACATCCAGAGTTCTATGCACCAAATGGACAATTACTGAGGAAGAAAGCAGCTTCAAGGAGCCTGATTCTGGTGACAGAAAAGAAAATCAGCTTTGGGCTCAAGAGGACAGATTTAGCGCTGAGATTTGGGCTGCAGAAAGAACTTCATGAGGGAGGAAAAGATTTCCAAACCCTGCAGTTCCAAAGTGGTAAGTCGTTGTGAGTATGAGTGTTTCTCACTGTCATGGTACTCGGTGCCTAGTATTCTGAACAATTCTGTAAATATTTGTGTCTAAATAACCCTCAAGGTTACAAGAGTGGGCAGGAATCTTTTGTATTTGTTATCCACCTGTGCAACTTTAGCGATGCTATTAATGGGAAATACGTCTGTAGGGGCTTAATAAGCCACAACTTTAGGAGTACAATCACACTGGTTTAACAATAGAAGCCAAGGTAGCAAACAACCTCCGGAAGTACAATCTTTGAGTACAAGTACATGTCTAGGGAGTAATCCCAAACAAGTGCTATACAAAGGACAACTCAGTGCTAAGGGAGTGTTAAGGGATATGTTTGGATATGAATTTGATGCAAAAAAGCATCCATGCAAAAAATTTTAATATAATAAAATAAATTCCCCCAAATCATAATATTATCCCCAAATATTAATTACATATATTTGCAAAACATTTATGTTTGTAAAGCACTTTTCTCACACAAAAATAATCTCAAGCAATAAAGTTTCACATTTTATACCTGAGGTAAATGAAGCACTAGTAGGATATGTGACTTGTCATGGTCATATGTATAGCAAGTCTTAGGAAGATTTTGAACCCAGGTCTCTTCATGATCAAATGATTATATAATGCTGTCTCCTTAAAAAACTGTTGACTCTAAAAGCTTTCACAACTATTTTAGAGGAGCTATTGAAAGTTTACTTTTACTTTATAAGATCTATGCATTAGAAAATGTACTTGAAACCAAAGGAAAACAATCCTGGGGTGCATTCTTGGTCTGCCCCAGTTGTTGGTCACTTTTTATTATAGGAGTCCCCAAAGTCTTAAGTACAGTTTTAAGCTATAATAATTTCCAAAATATGTGTTTAAAGACACCAAAAAATCTTTTGAAAGTTTAATTCTTTAAATGTATTTTAGTTTAAATTCTGTGAATTAAAAAAAAATTTAATTACAGTAAACCCTTTTATTGTGCTTTACATATGGGACACATTCTGAATGGAACTCTCTGTGAATGATCGATGGAGAGAGGGAAATTACTTGCTCTGAGAAAAGAAAAAAAATCACAGAAGCCCTCAAACAAGCCCAACTAAAAAGTCTTGCTTGGAGAGAGGGAAATTACTTGCTCTGAGAAAAGAAAAAAAATCACAGAAGCCCTCAAACAAGCCCAACTAAAAAGTCTTGCTTCACCACTTCTGTTTGAATGTCTCAGCACTTGGAAATCCACTAGAAATGTGACAAAGGTAGGACTTTACCTTCATGAAAGACGATGTGTAGTATGAGGTTCCTTCAGGGAATCCCAAAGCATAAGAAGAAAGTTTGAAAATAGAGCTACTACTTCTTATTCCCAAATCCAATATTTCTTGAACACTGCTAAATAATTATCTATTCTTGGGGTAAATATTGGAGTTGGTACAGAAATATTCCTTAATAATCAACCCTTTCATCAAAACATTTTTTCCATGTGCATCCAAAAACCAAAATTTCCCCAAAATAATAAGCCTTGTAGTAAATTGGATTCATGATAAAATTTCAACCAACAAGCTTTTAAAAAAAATTATAGCTATCTTTTGTTTTTATATCATCTTCCTCCACCCACCCACCACCCACCCAATATTTCCTTATAACAAAGATTGGACTAGAAAAAAGAAACAAACCAAAAAACAATTCAGCCAAAACAACCAACCCACAAAGTATTTCAGACAGGATATGCAATATTTCACAATCAGGAATTCCCATTTCTACCCAAGAAAGGAGGGAGGTCAAACTTCATTTTCATAATTTTATAATGTTTTATATATCTATTTTTTGTTCTTCCCATTAACATTATTGTTATCATTGGATATGCCATGTGCCATAATTTGCCATATGGCCATGTGCCATAATTTGTTTAGTTGTTCCTCACTTGGTAGACAACTACTTTGTTTCTAGTTATTTGCTACCACAAAAGAACTGCTATAAATATTTTTGTATGTATGGAACCTGTATATCTTGAGCCTCTTTGGGGTACACATGCTTGTCTAAAGGACATGAATATTTTAGTCATTTTCACATATAATCAACAACAACAAAAAAAGAATCCTTGATTTCTGCTTAGCCAATTTCAGAAGTGTAAATGCTAACACTGAAAAGTTAAAATTTGGCTTTGGACAGCCAGTTTGATTAGACTTCAACACCTTCCTACTATGCTTAATGCCTTTACCAAAGCCTGGAATCTAGTGGCATAGCCTTTGAGAACCTAGGTTCACTTTCAACCAATGAGACGACCCTGGAGGAGTAAGATTTCATTGGAAATAGAAATAGATAGAAGACAAGAAACATATCCCAATTATTATTTGTAACCCTTCCACATCACAATTTTCCCCATCATCAAGGTTTCAATATATCGTAGGTCAACATAAGAAATTAAATGGAAATTTGGGGGGAGTCTTGCAGAAGGAGCAAACATCATGAGAAGGCCTTCAGACAACACAGAAAAAGTTTAGAACTTTAGAAATCCATAAACTATGTATTGTATTATATAATAACATATTTTATCTTTTAATATCATAAATATACACAATTTCTTTTTTAAAGTTAAAATAAGTAAAAAGTTAGTTTGCCAAAAGAATATAAAAGCCATCAGATGAAGCACAAAATATAGAAATGTAAAGGTATCTGAAAAAAATTAGTAACTTGTACATGCAAAAAATCTACATACTGTTATATAAAATATTATCTGTGTATATGTATTTTGCTGTTTAGTAACATAAATAAATAGGTATACAATTTTAAAATCTCCCTTTTGGTGTTGTATTTTTACTGAACATTGAATTGCATATAGCCTAGGACCAAATATTTAACCCAAATTTTACAATAAGGTACTGCAAACACTCCATAAAAGAAAAAGAAAAAAAATTCAGACTTCTCTGACATAAAGGGAGGGCCAAAAAATTATTTTCCAGATTGCAGGAGCACTGTGCCCTTATCCTCAGCTATATGGAATAGATACCTGCATAGTGCTTTAATGATTCCCAAGCAGTCAGGCATTTGTTAGCTTTTTCCACAAGGATGAGGGTGATGATGTCTTTGCACAATAACCCTGTAAGAGAGGTAAGTATTACTGAAGATGTATGATCTTGGACTTAGCAAATATGGATTTAATTATAAACCACTGAAATTCCAATATGATTCTATGAGAGAAAGGACAAGGCTAGATTTAGTGATATATGTTTGAGACCACATTTTCCCTAATGAGTCTTATGACTGAAATTCTATGATTATTCAAATAAACCAATAAGAACTGTGATCCACAACAAACTGTGAGACATATAAAATGGAGATGTGGACAAAGTGTCATAATTTGAGGAGGGAGAGATCAGTTTCAGGGGAGGAAGATTAGGGAAGACTTTATGGAAGCTCTGGCACCTAAGTCAGACCCCAAAGAAGAGAAGCATTCAAAGGGGAAAGACGTTGAAGCAGTGGATTTGGAAAATGAGGGTTGGTCTATATAAATGGACAAAGGTACACTATGAGAGGACATGATGAAGAACATTAGCAGCCCAATTTGAATGGAAAAATGGAGTATGGGAAGAGAATATGGATGAAAAGATGATCTGGAGCCAGATGATGGGGACTCATGAATACTAAGCCAAGGAACTTATATTTTATCATGTAGTTTTTAATCAATTTTTATCAAATTTATCAATTTATCAATTTTATCAAGTTTTATCAAGTTATCAATTTTGTTCTTGCCATGGTTGTTCAGTCATTTTCAGTTATGTTTCACTTTTGTGGTGACCTTTTGGGGATTTTCTCTTTCTTTTGTATATAGCTTTTATTTTTTAATTTAAAAACTTTCTTATTACATATAGAAATCATTTTTGACCATAGTTTTCTGATATTTTAGGATCCAGACTTTCTCCCTTCTTCCCCATCTCCCTGAGATGGTAAATAGTCTAATATAGGTTATACCAATGCCTTTATGACATATATAGTTCCATATTGCTCATGCTGTGATAGAATACATGTATGACATATGCAATTAAAAAATCATGAAAGAAATAAAGTAGAAGATGGCATGCTTTGAACTGCAGCCAGACTCCAACAGTTCCTTCTTCATCCGTGTATAGCATTTTTTTTTTTGGTCATGAGTCCCTTGTGGATATCTTGGAAACTTGCTTTGCTGAGAACAGTTTAGTTCTTCACAGATGATCACTGTACAGTCATTCTCTTACTATATACAGTGTTCTCCTGGTTCTGCTCATTTCACTTTGCATCGGTTCATAGAGGTCTCACTAGCTTTTTCTGAATACACCCTGTTCTTCAATCTTTATGGTTTAATAGTGTTCCATTACAACCACATACCACAACTTGTTTTTTTGAGGGTTTTCTTGGCAAAGATATTGGAATGGTTAGCCATTTCCTTCTCTACCTCATTTTATAGATGAGGAAATGAAGTAAAAGAGGAGTAAGTGACTTTTCCAGGGGCACACAGATAGTATGTCTGAAGCCAGATCTGAACCCAGCAAGATTAGTCTTCCTGTTCCAAGTCCAGCACTGTAGTAGGGCTAATAGGAAGCCCCTAAAGTTTTTTTGAGTGGAGGGATAAGATTTGTATTTGGAAGATCATATTATCAATTGAATGAAGTAAGATTATAAAAAGGAGAAAATAGATACAAGGAAACTAGCTAAGAGAATAAAAGGCAATCTGCAAGCAATTGAGGCTAGAATTATAATGATATTGCTATTGTTTTCCCAGGAATCTGATGACATGTCTTTCTTTAGTTTCCCATTAGTAATATATATGAAACCTGTACTTCTGTTTTTATGTAATATTTAGAATTTTTAGTGGAATTTTTGGGGATTTTTTTAAACCTTTACCTTCTGTCTTAGAATCAATACTGTGTACTGGTTCCAAGGCAGAAGAGTGGTAAGGGCTAGGCAATGGGGGTTAAGTGACTTGCCCAGGGTCACACACAGCTGGGAAGTATCTGAGGCCATATTTGAACCCAGAACTTCCCAACTCTAGGTCTGGCTCTCAATCCACTGAGCTACCCAGCTGCCTCCTGGGGGATTTCTATAGAATTATTCTAAAAAACCATCTGAATTTTCTATACAGGTCTTATGGAAATCGGGGTGGAAAAGTAGGGTGTTCCTTCCAACATCATACTGTTGAAGTAATCAGCTTTGTGATCTACTGGCTCTATGCTGCTGCCCAAAGCTTTCTAGGCTGGTTGGAAGAGATTGGGATATCCTGATACAAACTGTAGGACAAGGAGGAGGGCATAATTTTAGTGCAAGCAAACAGAATTTTTGAAACTGAAGTGACCATGCAGTAGTAATGTCAAGAGCAGACGCCACTGTCAGTCTCTGGGGTTGTTGATTGAAGAGTCAGGTGGACCAGAAGCAGTTGTGCTGGCTTAAAAAAAGAAGCCACAACCAAGTTCAGGAGGGATAGTGGGAGAGAAGTTTCAAAAATGATAACAAATCAAGCCATAATGGGTGATCCGGTAGCAACAGGATTGTTGACTTAAACAAGGAGAATTCCACTCCAGTGAAGCCCCTGTTCTACAGAGCCATAAACACTTTTCAACTAGACTGTATATGTCTGAGCCACACCCTCAGTCAGCATTCCCTTCAGCTAGAGGGCTCCTGCTGCCACTGTTGCCCTCATTGACTTCCATGGAAACTGGGACTCTACACAATGATAGACAAAAGGTCAAAAAAATTGAGTAATAACTTCAATTTTTTTAAGTATGACTCACTGAACCATTTTAAGCCTTGCTTCAGGTTGTGAATGCTTAGAAGAGCATCAGGTGGTTGTTAGGGTATTAGCAAGGAAGGTGAGGTCAGGGGTGTAGCTAAAAGTAGATTGGGATGTGTTGGCATTACCCTTACCTCATTGTTGAGATGGGGAGGAGACCAGGATAAAGGAGCTATATTTATTTAGTGCTGACACTTCATTCCACCCTTTCACCCTTAGTAGGGTCATAACTAGGCAACCTGAAGCTCAGGGTTGGGTAGAGCAAAAGGAAAGAATCAAAATATGTTCACTGTTTACTAGAACGGAAAAGTCTTTTGTTGTCTCTCAACCAATGAGCTGTAAGGGAGGTCCAGCAACAGAAATGTGGTAATAGTGAAAGATCCAAGGTAATGGGGTTCAAATGAGGAGAGAGGTCTGTCTAGGAAGGGACCCCACGTGAAAAGTGGTTTGTGACATCTCACACCTATCAGACTGGCCAATATGATAGTAAAGGAAGATGATAAATATTGGAGGAGATGTGGCAAAACTGGGGCACTAATGTATTTCTGATGGAGTTGTGAATTGATCCAATCATTCTGGAGGGTAATTTGGAACTATGCCCAAAGGCATGGATACCCTTTGATCCACTTTTATTACTATTAAGTCTGTATCCCAGAGATAAAAAAGCAAAAGGGGGAAGGACCTACTTGTACAAAAATATAGCAGCCCTTTCTGTGGTGGCAAAAAATTGAAAATTAAGGAAATATCCATCAATTGAGTAATGGCTGAACAAATTATGGTATATAATGGTGATGGAATACTATTGTGGTATAAGATATAATAAACAGGATGGTTTCAGAAAAAGTTGGAAAGATCTATATTAACTGATGCAGAGTGAAATAAGCAGAACCATGAGAACACTGTACACAGTAACAGCAATATTGTAGAATGACCAACTTGAAAGACTTAGCTACCTCAGCAATACAAGGATCCAGGACAATTTTGAAAGACTTATGACCAAGAATGCTATCCCCCTATAGAGAAAGAACTGTTGGAGTTGGAATGTAGATCAAAGCATAGTATTTTTCACTTTATTTGGTTATTTTGGAATTTTTTTACAAAAATGAACATGGAAATATATTTTCCATGATAACACATGTATAACACCAAATCATATTGCTTTCCATCTCCAGAAATAGGGAGGGAAAGGAGAGAGAGAATATGGATCATATAACTTAAGAAAACTTATGTGGAAATTGTTATTACATGTAAATAGTAAAATAAAATATCTCTACCAAAGAAATGGTACATGAACTGATGACCCATGGAAGGAAGGAAGGAAGGAAGGAAGGAAGGAAGGAAGGAAGGAAGGAAGGAAGGAAGGAAGGAAGGAAGGAAGGAAGGAAGGAAGGAAGGAAGGAAGGAAGGAAGGAAGGAAGGAAGGAAGGAAGGAAACACTTTATGCCACCTGTGCTAATCACCAAAGTTACAAAAACAAGCAAGAGAGTTCCCACTTTCAAGGACTTTACTTTCTAACAAAAGAAGACAATACAGAAAGGGAATGGGACTACCAAGATAAAGGCAAAAAAAAAAAACCAGTCAGAGTTGGAGGGACCAGGGGTAAAGTCTAAGTTTCTGATGGCAAGAAAATGTTCAGAGAAAAAGTTGAGGCTTTTACCATGTAGGGCTAGAGGTTCACATGGACCCCTAAAAGAATAGGGGATGATAATAAGTATTTTTTGCAGTCTAATGTCCAATGGCAAAAAGCTTAGAAAAGCTAGGGAGGAAAAGTCTATCTAAACTTTGGAGCCAGTGGGAAAGGGGAAAGCACATCTTCTCAGACCAATGAGTAGAAAATAACATGGTATTTATCAGAGCTGGTTTGGAGGAAAGGAGAAGGAAGAGAGATGAAGTGTAGAAAGAGAAATGCTTGTCAAGGCCTAGAACTCCCATACCCAAAGCTAAGGATTGGGGAAATTATATACCAGAAGGGTTACAATAGCTTTGTCAAACAATTCAGTGGCTAAAAACTAAGAACCAATCTAATGTCTAGCCCAGGCAATATTAGACCAAGGAACTCTTAGAGAAATATATACCAATCAAGTAGATTAACCCATTCTTAACCCTCTCTGTGTATTGTGGGTCCTTTGACAGTCTGGTGAAGCCTATGGACCCCTTCTGAGGATAATGTTTTTGAATGCATAAAATAAGACACATAGGATAACAAAGGAAAACAAGTCTGTTGAAATAATATCAAAATATTAATTTTTAAAAGAAATTCATGGACCCTGGGTTAAGAACTCCTAAATTAAAAGAAGGGCGTGAAGAAAGAATAAGGAAAGTCTAGTTCCTCATAAATATTTATGGAGAATCAGGATTAACCAGTAAATCTTAAAGAAATAAATTTCATAATTCTCACCTGAAGGTAGAGAGAAACACATTAAAATACCTAAAACAAAGGTCATGGACTATTTCCAAGGAACAAGAAAGGTCTGAGACTTACAAACCAAACTAAATACTGAGGGACCTAATCTAGAAATAAAAAGTAGGGGCAGTTATAAGCCAGTTAGAGATACCATGAGGCCAAGTTCTAGAACTCACTAATGAAAGAGTGTAATGAAGTACAGTTAGATGATGTAAGCACAGAAGGGCAAGAACCCCAAAATTTAGGTTGTAGCAAAGAAGAAGATGGAGATAGGACTCCCATAGTTGCCTATCACACTTTGCAGAGAAAATTTGAAAGAAATGACATCACACAAATTTTAGTTATTCTTAACCACTCCTACCCCATCTCCAGTCAAATTTCAACTTCATAGCTTTCAAACCTTCTAAGAATAAGGTGTGGTTCCGCTAGGTGTTGAAAGCACTTGATATTCCATTTGGTAAGGTAGAGGAAAATGTGACAGGCTATTGGGTTTTATGAACTCATCTCTGGAGCGACTCTAAACAATCATTAATATGTCATTGTGTGTATACATGCATGCATGTATGTGAACGTGTATATACTTGCCCCTCAAACTTTTCTATAGTATTCCTGCTAAGATCTTAAATAACAGGGCCTTGCTACATCATGTTTGTGGTCTGGAAGCAATCACTTCTTGGGGTGCTGACACTTCAGCACTCTGCTTAAAACTAGAAGGCAAATCACTTAAGGAACATTTAAAACAAAATTCAATCCCTATGTTTTGAATTAATGGTACACAGAGACAAGGACTAAGGCAATTCACTGTAAAAGTTTGGAGAAATACCAGATTCAAAAGCTTCTTATAATTCTTCTCTGACCCAACTGGAATGTGACTCAGGTTGTCTTTTTCATGTGTTTAAAACAATTGTGTAATGCTATTGTTTCGCCACTGAAGTACATTTATCACTAAATAAATTCCTTGTTAATGGTGATGAAAACTATAAAATGTGCCTCTATGAAACAGGAACTCTCAGTTTCTTAAGTTAACAGAAAACCCAGTTTGTTCACACAGTAGATTTTAATTTACCCTAGACTATAAACTATAGAAATTCTTTGGGAAAAGAAGCCTAGTAATTATCCCCACTTTTAAAAGACAATAATAAACTTTCTCTTCTATTAAATCTTAATAAGTATATTCAAGGCTAAATGTAGGAAAATTACTAGTATTGTATAAAATAGTAACAAAGACTGAAAAAAATGAACTAACATGTTCTAAAATATTTAAAGTAGTTTTCTTTGTGGTGTCAAAGAAATGGATATTGAGGGGATGTCTATTGGGGAATGGCTGAATAAGTTGTGGTATATGATTATGATGGAATACAACTGTGCCAGAAGAAATGATAGACAAGTTGCTTTAAAAAATATGGAAAGACCTATTTGAAATTATGAAAAGCAAAATGAATAGAATAGTGAGAACATTACATACATCTACAGAATTAATGTTTAAAGAATAAATTATTAATGTCTTATCTCCAGAGAAAGATATAGTTTATATATATATGTGTATATATATATATATATACATATATATATATATATATATACACTTTTTTTGTCAAACAGTGTTTCCTTTAGTGAGGAGAAGGGACAGAAGATGGAAGGTACTGGGAATTTTGATGTAACCAACAACCAAATTAATAAGAGAAAAGAAAAAATGAAATTCAGATTGTTTAGTCTAGAGGAAAAGTAAAGTCAGGAGACAATTACTTGCCAGATGCCAAAATCATTAATGTTTATTGAATGAATGCAAATGGAAAATTGTTCTCAATCATTAAGTATTTATTAAGTACATGTTATTTGCATGGCACTGAACTAAGTTCTGGGGATACAAAGAGAAAAATGAAATAATTGATTTTTGGCCAAGATGGCTTCCTGAACTAGAAAAAGATTAAATAAAATTTGATCCTAAAATCAATATGAAGCCACCGGAGATTATTGAAGAATGACAAGGTCAGACTTTAACTTTAGGAAAATCACTTTTTAGGTAAAAAATATGGCAGATGGATTAGAAAAGGGAGAACTTGGGTTGTCGGGAATTAGAGAGACTGGAGGCAATAAGCTTAGCTAATGAAGAAGCTCTTGCAATAATCCAGAAGTGATGATGTAGAGTGTTAGGGTGATTAAGATACAAGAAAAGAAAAGATTGGAGAATATGTAGAAATAACCAAACTTTTACAGCTAATTAGAGTTGTGGGATGAGGAAAAATAAGAAGTCAAGAGTAATGATAAGGTCTTAAACTTGGGATATTGGAAAGATAGTAATGCCTTCAACAGAAATAGGAAAGTTCAGAAGTGTGAGTTTGGAGAAATGATAATGAATTCTATTTTAGATGTGTTGAGTTTGAGATGTTGTGGGAGAAGCACATAAAAATGTCCAATGTTCATGATTGACCAGGAGTTCAGAGAAGAGATTAGGGCTCTAGAAGTTATCTGCATAGAGATTATAATTAGACCTTTGGGAGTTGATAAAGTCATTGACTTAAAAGGTACAAAGAAGAGAGAAGAGAGAAGAGGAAGGAGAGGAGGAATGGGAGGAACATCTAAAGTAGCAAAGGAAACTGAGTAGCAGAGGTCAATTATGTGGAGAAAAACTAAGTAAGAACAGTTTTAGGGGGAA
This sequence comes from Monodelphis domestica, assembly GCF_027887165.1. Lineage (NCBI taxonomy): Eukaryota > Metazoa > Chordata > Mammalia > Didelphimorphia > Didelphidae > Monodelphis > Monodelphis domestica. The sequence goes on from NC_077227.1 coordinate 271,146,834, forward strand.
AAAAAAACAGAAAAGAGCAAGTACCCAGGAGAAGATTATTACAAATGTCATGCTGTGGAGAGTTCAAGACAGAGGACTGAGAAAAGATCATCCAACTTGACAATAAAGAGATCACTGGTAACTCTGAAACAAGTGGTAATTTCAATTGTAACAGTTAAATTAGTTTCTCTACTAAAAGTATTATATTTTTAGAGGTTTATTAAGATTATTAGAAATCAAGGATACAAATTAATAAACCATGTGGCCATGGCTGAAAGCCAAATTCAGAACCCCTGCACTTAGTCTACTCACTACATCCTTGCAATCTCTGAGTACAGGAAGCGAGAGAGACCCAAAGTAGGCAGAGAGCCCCTTTAAATAATAATTTGTGATCTTGCACTCAGGTGAGGACTCAGGTGAGATTATAGGGAATTCTGGGAATTAAAGTCTGGGGTTCAAATCTCCATTTTTACACAATTGAGCAAAGAGTCATGGATCAGGAGGTAAATACCTCAGAAACTCAAATGTAGTAAAATTAAAGTTTCACTTACTGTAACATTATAAAGCTGAGCCATTTTGTTTCATTTATTACTCATTCATTCATATTATAGTGTTGTTTTTTTCCCCTCATCAACTAGGAATGTCCATTGGTGCTCATTCACTAAAGTAAGGCAGCTAAGGGATACCACAGATCAATGGCAGGCCTGGAATCAGGAAGACCTGTTTAAATCTGGCCTCAGACACATCCTGGGCACACTTTACCTCTGTCTCCCTTGATTTTCCTCAACTGTAAAATAAGAATAATAATAGCACATACCTGTAAGATCAAATGAGGTATTTATAAAGCATCACCACAGTGCCTTTCACATAGTAGCTGCTTAACAAGTGCTTGTTTTCTTCCTTCCAAACATTAATGCCTCAAGACATTTCTGATGTAATTGTCATCTTTGAGTTTTCTTTTTGTTAGAACAGTAATTCTCAAGATATCGTCCTCCTTAAGACCCTTTCAGGGGGTCTGTCCACAAAGTTAAAACTATTTTTAAATACCATTAAGATATTTACATTTCTAGAAATATAAACTTCCATATAAATATAAAATATAAACAACAGAACCTACATAAACAAAAGCTCTTTGGGGTCATCAATAAAAGGGGTCTTGAAACTGTGGGGGTAGAAATCCAGAAGAAAACATATGATTTATCACTTGTTTATATAGATATATGATTTGGGATTTTGGTTTTAAAAGATTACTCTATTACAAAAATGAATAATAAGGAAATATAAGAAAATAAAAAGAAGGTTTTGAGTGATAATGCATAAGTTGCTTGTCATCTCCAAGAGGCAGGAGGGAGACAACAAGAATCATGCAAACATGGAAAAATTTTTAAAAATAAAATAAAATAAAAGGGGTTTTGAGACAAAAAAACAAATCTGAGAACTACTACTCTACACAAAAAATTCCAATTCCTTTTTTTCTGTTTCAAGTTTTTATACTATTCTGTAGAGCATTAGTCACTTTACTAAATTTGCCCTTGGCTAAAATTATAAAGCCATAAACAAGGAAAGTTTATTGTTATCTTTTAAAATGGAGCAATATACTAGGTTTCTTTTTCCTACAGTAGTTCTGGTTTATAGTATGTTTTCCTACTTAATGTAAAGCTATATTAGGGGTCCTGTTTCAAACAAACATATTTAATGCATTTCATCACCATGAACTAATCATTTACTTGTAACAGGTAAGAACTCAAAGAAGGGAGGGGGAGGGGTGGGCAGCTCAGTGGCTCAGTGGCTCAGTGGCTCAGTGAATTGAGAGCCAAGCCTAGAGATGGGAGGTCCTGGGTTCAAACCTGACCTCAGACACTTCCTAGCTATGTAACTCCAGGCAAATTATTTAACCTCCATTGCCTAGCCCTTAACACTCTTCTGACTTGGAAACAATACACACTAGTGATTGTAAGACAGAAGGTAAAGGTAAAAAAAAAACTCAAAGAATGACAGTACCTTCAATAGGAAAAGGGAAGTTTGAAGAAGCATGGGTTCAGGGAAAATGAATAATAACTCTTTCATACTTTCCTAAGAACAGATGAAAAGTGTCTAGGGAGAAGAGAACATTGTCTAGTAAAGCAGAGATATTGCTGAGGTCTTTCTGTTGTCATAAAGGGACCACAGGTGGAGGGTTGGGAGAGTAGTAAAGGCTGTAGAGATATTAGGAAATGGGGCAGAGAATATTGCCCCTGAAACTGCTGCAGATGCCCTGGTGAATTGATTATAATTGCCCTGAGGGGTACAAGCCCAGTGTCTCCATTAAAGACTAATAGTGAGAAGTGAAAGAATCAGGGACTGGTGAAGGGAGTGGGGTGATTGTATTGGAGACAAGTCCAGGCTTGGCTATGGGATGGGGGTGGAGGACAAGGAGGGTGACCATCTTCAAGAATTCTGCTTCATTGATCACATATCCATTGGAATCAAGCCTTTCCCACTCCCACTCCCATCTCTGGATCAGGGTGGGAGGAGGGAAGGGAACTTCAATCCTTTCTAGACCATGTTGGCACAAGACATCCCTGGCAGTAGTAAGTTGCAACAGGATGAAAGTTTCCTACTGAGACTGATGAGTAACCAGGCTATTCTGACTCTTGTGTTGGGGAGATGATTTCGGGTAATGGAATATGAAAAGCATAATAAAGGACATTAATTTGGAAATGAAGATGGTCTGTCCAGAGATAATGAGAGGAAGGGCCTGGAAGGAAAAGGAAGTGTGTATTGGATTATAGCCATAAATATGGTTTATTCATTATTTGCTGCAAAATGAAGAGGAAATGAATTTGTTCTTTCTTGCCCCCCCCCAAGGATGTGCTGGAGAATGTTTAACAATAGGCTTTCCCCCCCAAAAAAAATATTCATGACACTTTTAAGTTTAATCCATTTTCTTTACATTTTTCATCACTTTCTTAAATCTAGATAATCAACAAAACAATAAACTAAAACTGAATTGTAGCCTTTGCCAATTCCTGATTGAAATTGCATATTTTTACTGAAAATTTAACAATCTGTTCCCTTTGCCATTATAGGAGCTGCTTAGGCATTCATTCAGCATTCCGTCAACAAAGAGCACCAGCTGAATGTAAGACACTATGAAAGGTACAAAAGTGCCCAAGCTGAAAGGTGGGTAGGATGCCAACAGACACAAATGAGGGGCAAGAGAAAGAATATTCTATTTTTAAGGTGTGGTGAGATCCTGGGGCATGTTCTGGGGATAGTGAGTATAGCTTGGTCCAAAGAAGGGACATATATGTAAGGAGGCGTATGAGATAAGTTTGGAAAGGCAGGACAGAGTCAGATTATGATAGGCTTTTATTTTACTAGACTAAAGAGCTGGAATTTATTCATTCATTAAATGAGGAACTACTGAAAGTTTTTACATATGCCTATTTTATTTTCTTTTTGAACCCTTATCTTCTATCTTAGTATCAATTCTAAGACAAAAGAGCAGGAAAGGGTAGGCAATTGGAGTTAAGGGAGTTTCCCAGGACACATAGCTAGGAAGCATATACCCATTTTATGAGTAGGAAGCAGGGAAATTCATTTACCTTCTCCTGGCAAAAGGGAGTAACCAGATTCCTATTTTTTTCTTTCCTTTTTTCTTTTTTTTGCTTCTGTCACTCTTTTTTATTTTTTTAAAAGAGACAAGTTCTGGCTAAGATTTTTACTTATAAAAGAAATCAGCTCTGCTGGCTAATTACTAGATGACAAATTCCTTAGAGGTAGGGAACACTTTGGTCCTTTAACATAAATCTTGAGGGCCTGGCAACTGCTGTGCTGGCTGAGGGCTCTTGGTAAGTACTATTGACTGCTTATTCATCATACAATTGTTCTCCTTGGAAACAGGCAAAATTCTGCTTTGAGCAGAATGAAGCTAGTACAATTAAGTCTGGGCACGCATGTCAGGCAACTCAAAGTGCAGACTTGACAACTTTTTCTGCAGTCTAGAAACTTGCAGTCAACCTAAGTTTTTTTTTAACCTTTCTTGGGTAAATATATTTACAACATTCAAGGTTAAACTAGAGCCAAAGGAATCCAACAGTACAACAATATTTATTCATTCCTTGATTTGTTTCTTTGATAGATTAACAATTCCAAACCCAAAATAAAGTATACTCAGTAAATAAAACAACTAAAAGAATGTAACCCATAATGTTTTACTGGTTTTTTAAAAGATAGGAAGATAGTTTAATAAAGTGGTACCATTGTGTTTAGTCTAAGTTTTCATGTCTTATGATACTGCTTTTAATAAACAAAAAATAAAAACTTATCTTCTGTCTTAGAATCAATACTGAGAGCAGCAAGGACCAGGCATTTGGGGTCATAGGATTTCTCCAAGGGTCACACAGTTAGGAAATATCTGAGGTCATACTTGAACCCAGGACCTCCCCTCTCCAATGATACTATCTTCATTTACATAGCTATAGTCACCATATATATTGTTCATTTGGATCTGCTTTCTTCACTCTGAATATATGACTTTACGTAACAGATCAAATGCACTGCTTGTGACCCCCAGATGCTCCTGTTTGCAAATGACTCTGTGTGGGTTCCATCAAGATTTTTAATCTTGAAAAACCTCTTGGAAGAAATCTATAAATACTCAAAGAGATTTGGTTTAACCATTCTCAGAAAAAGACCAAATGGATGAAGAATGACCAGATCTCAACCAGATCTCATGCATTTGGATTGGACCATTGCTAGAAGATAACATCAAGACCATTTGGCTCAATCTCTTCATTTTATGGAAGAGAAGCTGAGACCCAGAGATGAGAATGATGAAGAATGCGTCTTCATTATTCCCAAGGTCACACAGGTAGAAAGGAAAAGAGATGGGAACCCCAGTCTTTTGACTCAAAATTCATTGTTCTTGGGGGCAGCTGGGTAGCTCAATGAAGTGAGAGGCAGGCCTCAAGATGGGAAGTCCTAGGTTCAAATCTGGCCTCAGACATTTCCCAGCTGTGTGACCCTGGGCAAGTCATATAATCCCCATTGCCTAGCCCTTACCACTCTTCTGCCTTGGAACCAATACATAGTATTGATACCAAGATGGAAGGTAAGGATTTAAAAAAATTCATTGCTCTTTCCACTAAACCATAATGCCAAATATGATGACATTGAACTAAATGCTAAGTTTTCTTCAAGCTCTTTGTGGTAGATAGTAAACATAAGCAACTAGGAAGTACAGTGGTTAGAGTTCCAGGCTTAGAGTCAGGAAGACTCATCTTCTTGAGTTCAAATCTGACCTCAGACACCTATTAGCTATGTCACTCTGGGCAAGTCATTTAATCCTGTTTGCCTCAGTTTTCTCATCTGTAAAATGGGCTGAAGAAGGTAATGGCAATCTTTTCTGGTATCTTTTCCAAGAAAACCCCAAATGGGATTATGAAGAGTTGGACATGACCAAAATGACTGAATATCATCAGATAGTAAAAATAGCTGAGAAAAATCGTATACTGTTGGAGTTTTTTGAGCAATTGGGTAGTAACATGGCAGCCATGTTTCCCTAGGACCATGTTGGTGAACCTAAGGCACATATGCCAGAGCTTATCAGAAGGGCTGCTCCCCTCCCCCTCTCCACCCATGCCTGAGAACATTCCTCCCATCACTTGCTCCTCTGCCCAGCAATCCAATGGGAGCACTTCCTCCCTCCCCTGTCTGTGTTAAGCCAGGGCGCTCACATGAAGTGTGAGGGTTGCAATTTGGGCATTCAGTCTCTAAAAGGTTTACTATCACTGCCTAGCACCTTAAACTTTATCTGCCAGTTGTGGAGAGCTCTGTACCTCTGGCAGAAGAAAGAAAAGAATTAGAAATAATCAGGAAAACTACCTTTCACCTGTGTTGTTTTTACTTTTAGTTTTACCATCTTCCCTGAAATTCTAGGAAATACTAATGTACTTTGCTTTAAACAAAATTGATATATGCAAATCCAGATTTATACAAAAGCTCTAGTCTTGAACAACCACTTCTGGGCCATAGGGAATGAGGTATTATACTATTCCATTTTCCTTTGAGGGAACCAAGGCATGCTATTTGGACTAAGTTCAGACCTGAGAGCAGCCTACCCTCTAATAAGAGAGGCTTAGGTTCTCTGTTCTTGCTGTCTTCAGTTCATTAACTCCCCTACTCCAGCACCTCAAGTCTGATTTTATTCATAGCAAATTGGGTTATAGCTCAGAGCCTCCCCAAAAAGGGAGAATAAAAAGAAAGTTACTCAATGTACAATATAAATTATGTATGGCCCCAGTAATTTATTCCTACACACAAAAAGGAATGCTAAACATACAACATTCATGAACATGCATTTGGCCAAAACAAAAAACAAATCAGGATTCAGTAATTAAACTTGTAACTACTGTTACAATCAGCTGGGAGGTTAATGCTTAAACCTCATCAAAACATAAAAGTTTGAGAGGAAGAAATAGATTACCTAAACAACACACACTATATCAGAAAAAGAAATTAAACAAGCCATCAAAGAACTGCATAAGAAAAAACTCCCAGGTCCAGATGGATTCACAAATGAATTCTATCAAACATTTAAAGAACAACTAATCCCAATATTATACAAACTATTTGACAGAATAAGCAAAGAAGTTCTACCAAATTCCTTTTACAACACAAATATGGTACTGATTCCAAAGCCAGGCAGGTCAAAAACAGAGAAAAAAAAACTATAGATCAATCTCCTTAATGAATATAGATGCACACATCTTAAATAGGATACTAGCAAAAGACTCCAGCAAGTCATTACAAGGGTCATTCACTATGACCAGGTAGGATTCATACCAGGAATGCAAGGATGGTTCAATATTAGGAAAACCATCCACATAATTGACCAGATTAACAAGCAAACCAACAAAAATCACATGATTTTTGTCTCAGTAGATAAATCGCAGTAGATGCAGAAAAAGCCTTTGACAAAATACAACACTCATTCTTATTTAAAACACTAGAAAGTATAGGAATAGAAGGGTGTTTCCGAAAAATAATAAACAGTATATATCTAAAACCATCAGCAAACATCATCTGCAATGGAGATAAATGAGAAGCATTCCAAATAAAATTGGGAGTGAAACAAGGATGCCCCTAATCACCTCTATTATTTAACATTGTATTATAAACACTAGCTGTAGCAATTAGAGAAGAAAAAGAAGTTGAAGGTATCAAAATAGGCAATGAGGAGACCAAGCTATCACTCTTTGCAGATGATATGATGGTCTACTTAAAGAATCCTAGAGAATCAACCAAAAAGCTAGTAGAAATAATCAACAACTTTAGCAAAGTTGCAGGATACAAAATAAACCTACATAAGTCATCAGCATTTCTATGTATCTCTAACAAATCTCAGCAGCAAGAATTAGAAAGAGAAATTCCACTTAAAATCACCCTAGACAATATAAAATACTTAGGAATCTATCTGCCAAGACAAACACAGGAACTATATGAACACAACTACAAAACACTCTCCACACAATTAAAACTAGCTCTACGCAATTGGAAAAACATTGATTGCTTATGGGTAGGACAAGCTAACAAAATAAAAATTACAATCCTACCCAAATTAATTTACTTATTTTGTGCCATACCCATTGGACTACCAAAAAACTTTTTTACTGAATTAGAAAAAAAAAAAACATAACAAAGTTCATTTGGAAGAACAAAAGATCAAGGATATCCAGGGAAATCATGAAAAAAAAAATGCAAAGGAAGGAGGACGTGCAGTCCCAGATCTCAAACTACACTATAAAGCAGTGGTCACCAAAACAATTTGGTACTGGCTAAGAGACAGAAAGGAGGATCAGTGGAATAGACTTGGGGTAAATGACCTCAGCAAGACAGATTATGATAAACCCAAAGATCTCAGCTTTTGGGACAAAAATCCACTATTTGATAAAAACTGCTGGGAAAATTGGAAGACAGTATGGGAGAGATTAGATTTGGATCAACATTTCACACCCTACACCAATATAAACTCAGAATGAGTGAATGACCTGAATATAAAGAAGGAAGCTATAAGCAAATTAGGTTAACACAGAATAGAATACATGTCACATCTTTGGGAAAGGAAAGACTTTAAAACCAAACAAGAGATAGAAAAAAATCACAAAATGTAAAATCAATAATTTTGATTACATCAAATTAAAAAGGTTTTGTACAAACAAAACTAATGCATCCAAAATTAGAAGGGAAGCAACAAATTGGGAAACAATCTTCATAACAAAAACCTCTGATAAAGGTCTAATTACTCAAATTTATAAAGAACTAAACCAATTGTACAAAAAATCAAGCCATTCTCTAATTGATAAATGGGCAAGGGACATGAATAGGCAATTTTCAGTTAAAAAAATCAAAATTATTAATAAGCACATGAAAAAGTGTTTTAAATCTCTTATAATCAGAGAGATACAAATCAAAACAACTCTGAGGTATCACCTCACACCTAGCAGATTGACTAACATGACAGCAAAGGAAAGTAATGAATGCTGGAGGGGATGTGACAAAGTTGGGACATTAATTCATTGCTGGTGGAGTTGTGAATTGATCCAATGATTCTGGAGGGCAATTTAGAACTATACCCAAAGGGCGTTAAAAGACTGCCCTTCGATCCAGCCATAGCACTGCTGGGTTTGTACCCCAAAGAGATAATAAGGAAAAAGGCATGTACAAAAATACTCATAGCTGCACTCTTTGTGGTGGCCAAAAAATTGGAAAATGAGGGGATGCCCTTCAATTGGGGAATGGCTGAACAAATTGTGGTATATGTTGGTGATGGAATACTATTGTGTTCAAAGGAATAATAAAGTGGAGGAATTCCATGGGAACTGGAACAACCTCCAGGAATTGATGCAGAGTGGGAGGAACAGAACCAAGAAAACATTGTACACAGAGACTGATACACTGTGGTACAATCGAATGTAATGGACTTCTTCATTAGTGGCAATGCAGTGATCCTGAACAACTTGGAGGAATCTATGAGAAAAACTACTATCCACATTCAGAAGAAAAACTGTGGTAGTAGAAACACAGAAGAAAACAACTGCTTGAATACATGGGTCGAGGGGATACATGAAAATAGGTTCTGATCAAGGACACAAGTAATACCCAATGAAATTATGCTTTGCCTGTGGGAAGGGTGGGTGGAGGAGAGGGAGGGAAATAATGTAATTATTGTAACCAAGGAATAATGTTCTAAATTGACTAAATAAATTAATTTTTAAAATAAAATAAAATAAAACATAAAAGTTTGCAGTACTGTTAATTAGACATTTTATATTCCACCTCAGCTCTGCACTGTCCAAACTACTCCTGGTTACTAGACTACTCCTCAACTCTGGCTTTTGACAGTCCTCTACGAGGTGGCCAGATTCTCTGAAAAAGAAGCTTTCCCTGCTTCTGGCTAGCTCTCCTCTAGTACTTCATAGTTCCCAAAGGGACCTTCAAATTTATCTTAGAAGAGGTTACCTTTTTTCTGCAATTAAAATGGGATTCAATTTACAAATGTAACAGAGGACTGGTTAATGAGTATCTAGTTCTTGGGAACATGTACATGTCCCATGCCTGATATGATTCCTCATGTAGTTGTGTTTGGTATGCCTGTGACAGAAGGTCCTCCTCTTCATTTTGGATTAAATGTCAGTATTCTATGATTGGTTCCTGGCCAATAACTCTAACATAGAGGGGATTTTTGACTGGCTGTCATAATAGAATTAAGGGTACATACAATAGTCACTAACCAAAAAAATCTAATTCTCTTTTCCTGGTGGTATTTAAGTAAAGAGGAAAAGAGTCTCGGAACTTCTGTTACCGAAAACCATCATGAAGTTGATGGTGAACCAATGGGACAAACTACTGTACTCTTCTTTTCTTTAGCACAAGGCCTTGTAAAAATGTGAAAGGCCAAAAGATCAAATTATCAGAGGTTCATAATGAGGATTCCATACCAGTTTTCTAGGCTCAGAGCTCAGTAAGACACAAGTGAAGCTTTAGGAATGAGCCAAGTGAAATCAGTCTATAAGAGGATCAAAGTATTCTGTCCTACAGTAAAGGAACAACCTATTTTTAGGCTATTCTTTATTTGGTAGGAACTTTGTTGAGCGAATGCATCATTTAGAGATGCTTTTAAGCATGGGTTCTCATTGGTCCTTCTGCATTGCATAAATGTGCAGTTTACACACAGTCTTCTGGGATATAATTCTCATATAAACCAAAGCCCAACTGGAACCTACCTAGAGTGGTATAGATAACCATCTATGGAGTCAATTGGCCACAGGCTGAGAGATTCATTATAGTACAGATCCATAAGCCCAAGTATTCCAAGAAGTTGGTCGTCTTTTCATTTTGTAGTTTTATAAGAATTTGTCATCTTCTTCTCTAATAGACCCAAGAGCTATTCCATAGGCAGAAGATGCGATTTAAGGAAACAGATAAGCAGGACACATTTTTATGAAATTTAAATACTCTTCTGGCTCTGGTTTCGTTTAGAAAGCAGGCAGTAAAACATTAAAAGCTATGAGGCCCCTGTTCCCTCTCTTGTTCCCAGCTGCTGCATCTTGAGCAGCTCAATAGCTTTGTTCCACATTGTACCCCACCCCCATTTCCCAATAGCTAAAATTTAGTGTCAGAGGAAACTCTGAAAATATAATTTGGCCTTTTACATCCAAAATTTTATAGGTTCCTCATGTTTCATGTTTGCTTATTTCATATCCCTTCTCTGGCCGTGTATGGAAGGTAGCTCATTAGTCCTTGCTGGGGGCAGCTACCAGCACAGCTAGCCAAGGAGCATCTAAAGTCAGCCTCTGAGTGGCTGGCATTCAGAACACTCTCTTCCCTTAACTGACCTACAAAAGTTGGGTGATGTCATTTGATTTGTGCTTCACTTCAGAGAGGTCTGCTTTCTTAGCTGGTACAAAGGTGATCCCCAGAGCCAGTGAAGGTTTCAGAATCCCAGAGAAGAAAATTTCTTGTACATGCCCAATAGTGACATCCAAAGGTATGAAAAGTTTAGGCACCTTTTCCGTATAATTCAAAATAGTACTTCTAACAAACACCTTTGTTTACCAAGTTCATAGACTTGTAGTACAGGCATGTACTTTACTCAGGCGCAATGCTGAAAAGTTATGTATAAAGAAAAAAAATTATTTGCATTAGGGGAGTTCACTCCATAAAAAGTCTTTGACGAATAATTTTACAAAGTGAAGTTACCCTGAATTTATCTGTTTTGTAAATTTAAATTTACATATTAGGTTTCATGAGAGTAGGGGTTCATCCATGCTAAAATTAAATACATATAATAAATAATATTTTATATATGACATGGTAGAGTTACAAAATTCTTCTCATTTTCAAGAAGGACATATTAACTGCATTTGAAGTCCACCTATATCTTCTATGATGCTTGAAGCCCAGGGAAAATCTTTCATTGGAAGAAATTCCCAAAACTATGTTCTCTAGGAAGAAACTGCATCATGAGACAAGGGCTCTGGTTGCTAGAGAGTATGCTGAGAGTTAGGACTGCTTTTTCCCTTTCTTTGTACCCCCAACACTTAGTTCATTTCCTGGCACATGGCCATCATTTTTTAAAATACTTTATTTTTTTCCAATTATATGTAAAAATTTTTTAACATTCATCTTTTTTTAAATTTTGAATTCTAAATTCTCATACTCTCTCTCTCTCTCTCTCCTACCCCTTCTCCTCTAAGACAGTAAGTCATTTGATATAGTAGTCATGTAAAACATATTTCCATATTAGTCATGTTGTTAAAGAAAAAAGACAAAAAACACTCCAAGTAAAGAAAAATAAAGGTGTTAAAAATATGCTTTGATCTGCATTCAGATTAAATCAATTTTTTCTCTGGAGATGGATAGCATTTTTCATCATGAGTCCTTCAGAATTGTCTTAGACCACTGTATTGCTGAGAATAGCTAATTTATTTATAATTTATTATTGTACAATAATGCTATTACTGTATACAATTTCTCTTGGTTCTGCTTGTCTTATCAATTCATGTAAGTCTTTCCAGATTTTTCTGATAGTATCCTACTCAACATTATTAATAGCACAATAGTATTACATCACAGTCATTTACCATAATTTGTTCAGCCATTCTCCAATTAATAGGCATCCCCTCAATTTTCAATTCTTTGCCAACAAAAACATTTGCCACTATAAATATTTTTGGACATAATGATCCTTTTCCCTTTCCTTTGACTTCTTTGGGATTCAGATCTAGTAGTGGCAATGCTGGGTCAAAGGGTCCATACAATTTTACAGTATTTTGAATTTAGTTCTTAAATTGTTGTCCAGAATTTTTGGACTATTTTTCTTCTATTTCCTTAGTCTTCTGACTTTGATTGTTTCTAGATGTATCATGGAGTCAATAACTTCCACTTGCACAATTCTAATTTTTAAGTAATTACTTTCTTCAGTGAGCTTTTGAGCCTCTTCCATTTAGCAAATTCCATTTTCTAAGGAGTTCTTTTCTCCAGTAAAGTTTTGTAGATTCTTTTCCATGTGCCAATTCTGTTTTTAAAAGAGATCTTCTCCTTAGTGGATTTTTGTAACCCTTTTACCATTTGGCCCATTCTGTTGGTTTTTTTTTAAGTGTTATTTTCTTTGGTATTTTTTTGTGCCTCCTATATCAAACTGCAACTTTTTTTCATTATTTTCTTGATCACTATCATTTCTTTTCACAAATTTCACTGTACCTCTCTTATTTGATTTTTTAAATCCTCTTTGAGCACTTCCAGGAATTGATTTGGGGCCTAAGATCAATTTACACTTTTCTTTTAAGTTTTAGGTATAGCAATTTTGATTTTGTTGTCTTCTGAATTTTGTTTTGATCTTCCCTATTACCTTAGTAATTTCCTATGGTCTTTTTTTGTACTTTTCTCATTTCTCTAGCCTGTTTCTTGACTTTTAACTTTACAAAACTCAAAGTTGAGCTCTGCATCTGAGGTGGTGGTAGCACTGTCCCTAGCTTCAAAGTTTTTGTGCAGCTGCTTTCAGAGATAGTTCTGGGAATCTATAAGGTTTCAGTTCTTCAGGTGGTATGATCTAAGAGGAAGTGTATTTACTACTCTCTTGACCTGTGCTGCGGTCTGTGAGAAATTGCAAGTACTCTCATACACACACTGGAACTGTGACCAGAGTTCCCCTGAAGCATAAATTCTGGCAGGGCGGGGTGGGGGTGGGGGGAGTCCTCACTGTTAAGCTGTGACCCAGGATGGTAAAAGGTATCTGTCTGTGTGCAATGCAACAGAGTCTTGTACCCAGCAAAGAATCCCCTGTAATCTCCTTCTAACCAGTTTTCTGACCCTCTTCCTATCTATGGGTTGAGAGTTCCAGACCCAATTATTACTGATTCAGACTCTTCCAAGGTCTATTGCTGCCTTGCTGAGGTGGGACCTCCCCTGTCAGGAGACTGAGCTCCACTCTGACCCAAAAGTAACAGACCTTTCCTGCTGACCTTCTGTGTTTAAGCAAGAAAATTGTTCTCCCCATTATTAACCGAGTAAAAAATAGCACTAGTAAACAGAAAAACTGCTCTTTAATTAAGGAAAGGGGTACAGTGCTGAGTTAGGCTTCAAAGTCCTCCACAGAGTCCAAGGATTGAACTCTAATTGCTCTGTTCATTGACCCCCTGGGAATGCCAACCGCTCTCTTTTGATTTATTATTTAAAATCCTATATATTAAAAAATAAAGGTTCTTTCAGTCAAGTGAGCAGAGCAAAGAGAGCTAGAGACTCATACCTATAGTACTTTACCAAAAGCACAAACTCGGATAAAAGAGTCCCGCAGCATGGGTCTCAGCCAAATTTACCTTCCAAGTATCCTTAAGTAAAATGAGGACTTAACTTAAAAGGATGCTGGGAATGTAACTGTGGCAAATTTTCATCTGCACAGGTGCTTCTAGATTCCCCATTGACACCATCCTTTTGTAGGTTCTGATGCTCCAGAATTTATTTTGAAGTATAATTTTTAAATTATTTGGAGGGGAATTTGGAGGAATTCAGGCAAGTCTCTTCCTTTTTTCTACCATCTTGGACAGAGAGAGAGAGAGAGAGAGAGAGAGAGAGAGAGAGAGAGAGAGAGAGAGAGAGAGAGAGAGAGACAGAGACAGAGAGAGAGAGAGAGAGAGAGAGAGAGAGAGAGAGAGAGAGAGAGAGAGAGAGAGAACAAGCATTTTATAAATGCTCATTGCCTTGATTTCCATCCTTCTTCCTTGGAGTTTAGCAAATCTCCATTTACTGGACTTGAGGGGCTTCTACCAATTTCCAAAAGGCAGATGGCCTTTGGGCCTAAGCCTTTTTATCACTACATGCATGAGCATCAGATATAATTGCATACTTCTTCAATATATTCAGAGCTAGAGGGATTAGGGAGAATTAAGGGAGAATTAGATTATAATCTCTCAGGACCCCATAATGTATTATACACATTTGCATATGGAGGACTAAGAATGAGTCTATGGTCTGATTATTTTTCTCTTGTCATTTACCTCCCTCTTCTTTCTAATTAAATGTTTTGCTATTGGATTTGTGGTTCCTGCCTGCTCTGTAAATAAAGTCCTTTTTTCATAATTATGATTAATCAAAGCAGTGAAACCAAGATTTCTAAGTTCTCCAAAGTCAAATGGAGCCCTATTATATAAGGAGCCTATGAAGCATTATTGCTTCAATTTAAAGATGGTGAAACAAGCTAAAGGAAGTCCAATAGTTTATTCAAAAAAGTGAATTAGTGGCAGAGTCAGTTCCCAAATCCAGGCCTTCTAAATCCAAATCCAGTAATTTTTCATTATTATGTCCAGATCCTCCCACCTCCAACTTCAAGGTACCTGTGAGTAGTGACACACAGAGACACGTGAGAGAATAGAGAAAGACTCATAAGGTGTTTTAAAGAAGGAAGCTATGACTAAACATATGACACAGAATCATTGCTCAAGCCCTTCTCTCTTCCAAGACCTTGGGACATCTCATAATCTGTCCTAGAATATGACAGCTTTCTCTGCCAAGGAGAGTTACCTTTGAACTGAGTGACAGAACAAAAATGACTAACTTGGAATTGATATCCAAGATAAATAAAGAAATAGTAAGAAAACTCAGCTGACCTCGATGAATTCAAGTCACCTCACCTCAGTATCATTCAGATACTGAAAGAACTGGGAGATGGAACTGCTGGACCACTGTGAATAATGCTATAAGGCTTTGTAGAAAAAACAAGTTTCACAACATTGGACAAGAGCAAATGCCATCCTGATTTTCAGAAAAAAAGATTTAAAAAGGTCTACAAATGATAAGCCAGTGAACTTTGATTCTTAAGCTATCATTTATAAATTCTGTTACTCAGACATGTTTTGTTTTATTTTTACTATCTCCTCACTTATCCTTGGTAACAATTCTCTCAGTTATTTCACTATTAAAGAGATGGTGAATGTCTGGAAAGAGAAACAATAATCACAAAGAACTAGCATGGCTTCCCAAAACTGGTCAAATCAAACGCATTTGTTTTCCTTTTTTTTGGGGGGGGGGGCAGGTGGGGAAGATTATTAGACCAGAAGTAGATTAAAGTAATTATGTAGATATCATTAGCCTAGATTTTAGCAAAGATCTGATAAGGTCTCATACTCTTCTTATGAAGAGGATGGAAAGTTGGGGCCTAGATGAGAATACAATCAGATGGATTCAGAATTGGTTGGAATGACTGACTCCAAGAGAGGTCATTAATGCCGTTATGTCAGTTCAATAAGAAATCTTCAGTAGAGTACCCTGGGAATTTTTATTTGGCTCATGCTGGTTAACATTTCTATCAGTGACTGGATAAAGGTTAAGATGGTTCATCACACTTGTGGATTAAACAAAGCTGAAAGGGATAAATAGCTAACATACTGAATGTTAAAGTCAGGAGACAAAGGGAACTTGGGCAGGCTTGAGCATTGGGCTGAATCTAATAAAATGAAAGTCTGCAATAGGGATGAATATACAGTCAGATGTGGGTGTGAAATTAAAATGAGCTTCAAGAATTCATGATTAGGCAGACATGATTAGACAGCAATTTTTCTGAAAAAGTTCTAATGGACTTAAAAAGTTTTGATGGACTACATGCCCAATATGAGTAAGGCTAATATGATCCTGTGCTGCATTAAAAGAGATATCATAGCTTGCAGGCAAGGAAGTAAGAAGAAAATAAGTGCTTATTTCTATTTATTTCCTACTATGTGCCAGATTAAGTACTGCATTAAGTACTTTTCAATATTTGGAATTTGATCCTCATAGCAACCCTAGGAGGAAGATGCCATTATTAACCCCATTTTACAGATAAGGATACTGAAATAGAAAGGTTAAATAAATTGCCTATGTTCTCATAGTAAAGCCAGATTTGATGTTGGGTCTTTCTAACTCCAGACCAAACCATTACATCATCTCATTTAAAGGAATAAGGAGATGATAATCCCATTGCATTCTATCCTTTTACATTTTTTTTAGCATTCTGGGAACCACAACTCAGTCAGAACATTGGTAAACTGGAGAGCATCCTGAGAAGGTCACCTAGGACAGTGAAGGACAGTGAAGGACCTTAAGGCCATATCCCATAAAAATATATGGGATGTTTAGCTTGAAGGAGAGAAGACTCAGGGGGAAACAGGCTATCTGCCTTCAAGTTTTTGAAGAGCTGTCACAGAGAGGAGTGATCCAGTTTGCTCTATTTGTCCCAGAGGACAGAACCAAGAGCAATCAATCAATAACCATTATTTAGTGCCTTTGATGCACCAGGCACTGTGCTAAGTACTGGAGATCCAACAAAAAGTAAAAGACGGAACCAGTTCTCAAGGTTACAAATTTGTAAATTTAGGCTTAATATCAGAGGAAAAAATTTCCTAGCATTTAAATGTGTACAAAACCAGATTGGGCATTTCAAAATGGGGCGCATTCCCCCTCCTTGGATGTTTTCCAGTCTAGATTACAGGCATGTAATTATGGAGATTCATTTTCTATATAGGATTGAACCAGATGACCTAACTCCTAACCTTTTGCACTCTACAAAGGTCACACAGCTAACTTCCTCAAAAATACTCCTAAATTAGATTACAGTTATGGTTGTTGCCCCTTCATACTCAAAGAAGACCAAAATGGCATCCCAATGTGTGGGGGTCAATGTGCTGTGTGTCTGGCTGTAGCTGGTCATGTTCTTTCTGAGTCCTTCATCAGCTGCCTAAATGAGGAAACCAAACATGGATGTGTATGGAAAGCTACCCAGGAATGCTTCACTTTCCCAGCCATTCTGCTCTGCCCTGAGGAGATCAGATCCTTCCCCCAAAAATAAGCAGTTTAATGAGTCAGTCCTGTCTGAGCTTCTGCTTCAGTCTGTTAACTCTGCCCCAGAATGAAAGACCTGGATAATCCTCAGTGCTTTTGTCTGCAGTTACAGCAGTCATCTCCACCCTGCCTGACCTGTCTC
Organism: Monodelphis domestica; assembly: GCF_027887165.1. Taxonomy (NCBI): domain Eukaryota; kingdom Metazoa; phylum Chordata; class Mammalia; order Didelphimorphia; family Didelphidae; genus Monodelphis; species Monodelphis domestica. The sequence goes on from NC_077227.1 coordinate 271,164,310, forward strand.
TTGAAAATTCCCCCAAGAAAAAAATTAGGTGGTGACCCTACTTCTTTCAAGAGGGACTCATTAGAACCTACATAGTGATTGATTGTTTATTAACTTGGGCCAGAGCCAATTCCCTTCCTTCTCTTGGACCAAATGAGTAAAAATGGTTTAATGTTCATCCTGGGATTGATGTGGTCATCATTGTTGGTCAGGCAAGGTTATGTTCAGAAAAGTGTGATGGTAAGAGACTTGCAATTAGGAGATGAATTCAAGATTGCAAATTTAATAGTGTATAGCAAGCCCTATTTAAAGAAATATTGTAGACCTTTATGGATTGATGCAGAATGAAATAATTAGAACCAGGAAAACATCATACACAGTAACAGCAACATTGTGGAATGATCAAATATGGTAGACTTAGCTACTTTCAGCAATACAGTGATCCAGGACAAATATGAGGAACTTAGGACAAAGAAGGCTATCTAACTCCAGAGGAAGGACTTTTGGGAGTCAGAATGCAGATAAAAGCATATGAGTTTTCGATGGTTTATTTGAGTTTGTTTTGGGATTTTGATTTTATAAAATTACTCACAGAAATAAATAAGATGGAAAAAATAAATAATATAATTATATATATAAATATAATAAATAAATAATCTAGACTGGAATAAAAATAATAAAATTAAAGAAATAGTGCCTTAAATTGAACTTACACAATAAAGAGGCATCATAAAATTTTAAGTTTAGGTCTAGACTTAAAGATCATCTCGTCCAATAGCGAGGAAATAAGGCTTAGAGATCTAGTATCATACAGGTAGTAAAGCATGGAGCTAAGATTTAAATTCAAGACTTTTCAATCAAAATCCAGTATTATTCTTACTCTACAACACTGCCTTCTCCTTACAGAAGGCATGAGAAAAGGGACACAAAAATTTCAAAGAACATATTACATTTTTTTAAACTTAATCAACGTTAGGTAAGTGTTGACATTTTATGGTGAGAGGGACTAGACCTGTGATTTCTGTAGTATAAGGAAATCTTAGGTGAGGAAATTCCCTCTATTAATGCAAGTTCGCACCATCTCTATAACTTGTAGTGTTACAGTTGCCTAAAGCAATAAGAAAGAAATAGGGACACTAAACCATAAAAATTTCTGTGCCCACACATTCATTTAGTTTTAAAATGTAATATTATCTATTTTTATTTCTTTTGTTAAGTATTTACCAATTACACTATTTTTTTTAACCCTTATCTTCTGTCTTAGTAACAGTTCAAAGACTTAAGAGTAACAAGGGTTAGTTAGCCAGGAAGTGTCTAGCTAGGAAGTGTCTGAGGCCAGATTTGAAACCAAGGTCTTTTGACTCCAAGTCTGGCACTCTATCCACTGTGGTACCTACCTGCCCCCCCCCCATTACATTGTAATTTGGTTGGGGCTGCACTATGGTAGGCCTTGCATTTAAACAACTCTGCCCAGAGCACTGGAAGTAAAGTGATTTGCCCAGGATCACAAGACTATTAAGTAGGACAGGTAGGACCTGAATCTCGACCTTTTTGGCTCTGAGGTCGGCACTCTATCCACCAGACCATGTTGCCTCTTATTAAAATTCTAGGAATCCCGAAATCTTTCTAAATAAATGAAAGAGAGAATTCTAAACTCCCTTTAAACAAGATGACAACATTGAATATACATTTTAGATTTCTCAGAATATTCTGAAATTGTCAAGTATATTCTCAAATTGCCCTGTGAGAATGGATGATCATCACTCTTGTCTTAAAATGGTCTGGGCCTTGGGGTAGTGTAGCCAACTGGAAAAAATATAGGTAAAAAAGGTGATTTGGAAGCATTGTTATGAATGACCGCTCATCATGAAGCTAGGAGACAAATTCAAGCAGACTGGGCCAGCCTGTTATCATTGCTATACTCCCAGAATGACTGAAATAATTCTTTCCCTTTGTCATTTGCTTTGGAGCTTCAGGGTGTTGACACTAGACCTAGAGGCAGCAGGGAAAAATGTATTCTAAAGGAAAAAAAAAGACCGAGTCCCCTAATTGACCTTCCATGGAACACATGATCTGAATCAGTCAACAACTGAATGCTCATCAGACAGAGAACACTTTTTTTAGGCTTAGTGGGGGGAAGGGAGCCAAATTTAGGGAAAATCAAAGTTTCTGCCTCTGGGGAACTCAGAACCTATGTGGGAAAACAAAACACACACATATTCAAAGAACACAATTAAAGCACTTTTGCCAAGAGGCCTTTCCAGATCCCCCAAGCAGGGAGAAATTTAGTCACTGCAAAAAAATTAAAATATAGAAAAATATGTATTTGTAAGGGGGGGAAAAAACGACATCACTGGGCGGGAATGGTTCCAGTGAAGAATTCACAGCTTTAAAAGCCGCATTTTCCCTTTGGAAAGTTGGCATGCCACAATTTCATTGTTATTGGCACTGTTGCTTTTATATTCTCAGCTGAGCAGTCTGATGGAAGCCTCTTTGTCACAGTCAGTGCTTTTCTGGTATGGCAAAAAGCTCTACTTGCTCACTATGGGGATAACCAGTAAAAATCCATGAGAAAATGAGGCCTAGGTCTAAAGGTTAAGTCATCAGCAGCCCACAGAGAAAGGGAAGAGTATGTCCCAAGTTAAATAAAGGTTTTCTCAATTCCCTTCTCCTAGCCCAAGACAGAAGAAAAATGAGGAAGAGGGATAGTAAAAACCAAGTGAGCCCATGACTTTACTGTCTCTAGTTATCCTTATAAATGCAAACACATATAGGTGTTTATTAAGCACTTTATTGTTGTTATTATTAAGCTTTTATTAAGCACATTAAATATGTAGAACATTGTGCTGGACCCTGAGAGTAGGTAAAACACTTAAATAAGGCATAGTGCCTTCCCTCACGATGTTTACCCTCTAAGCAGAGAATCAAATGACAACACAGATGACTCTAATATATATTATTATATAGGTGGTTATATATAATATTACATATTAAATACATTCAGTCTTTATAAAACAAAATGAAGCCTGAGAGGAAAGTTGTGGCAAGAGTAATATGTACTAAGGTCCTTGGGATATTATCTTCCTTAAAAAGCTTGGAAGTATTTCTGAGATTTTATTAGCCCCGAGGGGTCTAAGGCTCAAAAGTGGACTTCCCAGTCTCCTTAGGCTGCCCAGGATTTGTCTTCTCATTTTTCTTCTTTGGGGCCACATTTGTTCTTTGTAATTTTACACTCTACATTTTTAAGTATCCTTGTTTTAGTAGCCTTTCCATGCTATTTTTAAGCAAACTTTTGATTAAGTATTCGAAGATGCATGAATGATTTGTTTCATTCTAATCCTGAACCTGAACCATGATGCCAACTGAAGTCAGATCTGGCCCACAATGCCAAATAAGGGGAATATAAATTTATAGGCGATCTAGTCCTTGCCTTTATAGAATCTTCAGCATAGTAAGGGATTATGAAATACACACACCTCTGCCTACTGAAATCCTTTTGGGAAAGAAGTCAAGATGGCAGGGTAGCAGGAAGCAATGTAGCAGAGGTCCTAGCCACAAAACTCTTTCAAATAGATCTAGAAAACACACCAGATCAAATCCTGGGGAAGTTCAGAAAAAGTTACAGCAGGTCTTTTGCATGACCCAGGTCAGCATGGGGAGACAGAGAGGTCTATTGACCATGAGTAATAGATTTGGGAAGAAGTTGCACATAGAGCATTCATATAATCAGGGGAAATTTGTGTACCAGGGCAAAAGGAAGTCCCAGACCCATACCATAGCATCCCTAGATCTATTCTTAAACACTATGAAAAGGATAAATACTGACTAGTAACTTTTTTGCCTACTACCTAGTTCTGAGTCACAGATTTTTTTTATTTTAAATTTAAAGAAGACTTTATTTGTGTGGTCATGGTTTAAAAATGACTGGGAGATTTGAGTTCAAAGACCAGGGTATCCTACTCTGGTGGGGACTTCTGGAATACTCCACAGCAGCATTCAATATGGAGGCTGAGTTCTTTTCATCAAGACCTTGTCCCACTCATTGGAAAAGTTTCACCAAAGGGACCACCAGGGACTTTTGCTTGTGGCAACTCTGTGTTTACCTGTTGCAACCTGTTTATGCAAGGGTAAAGGGTCACTGGCTGAGCCAGTCCCCCTCAGGGCATTCTTCCAGCACTATTCAATTGGTTGGGATTCCCAAAAAAGCCAGTCTAGGGGGTCAGTGTTGTTGCCCAAAGTCAATGTAGGATTCTGGCCATTGAAAGGGGCATTGATATCCTGCAAGAATAAAGTTGGACAGGGGGCAGCTGGGTAGCTCAGTGGATTGAGAGCCAGGCCTAGAGATGGGAAGTTCTAGATTCAAATTTCACCTCAGACACTTCCCAGCTGTGTGACCCTGGGCAAGTCACTTAACACCCACTGCCTAGCCCTTACCACTCTTCTGCCTTAGAACTAATACACATTATTGATTCCAAGATGGAAGGTAAGGGTTAAAAAAAAAGAATAAAGTTGGACATATATAATTCCTCACTACATGAAGCTAGAGACATATCATTGAGGGTCTCTCCTCCAAGAAGAAGACCTGGGCAAGGTGGGGAGGGAAGCAGTTTTTAGGTAGAGAGTTATGGGTCATACATGGAGAAAGGAGGAAGTTCAGAAGCAAGTAGCAGTGATTTGGCTAAGATCCCTGGAGCAAAACAGCATCTCATTTCTAGGCTCTTGCCAGCCTACAGAGGAATAACCAGGTCAGAAAATTCCATACTAAATGGTAGCTTATAATTCTATCACTCTGAATCAGCAGAACTACTCACCTCCAGTAGCCTTCTATTGTTGCTCTTACCAAAACCCAAGTTAGGACCTTGCACGGATCAAACCAAAGTAATAAACTTTGAAAATTAGAAATGACTAAATAGAAATCAGTGACTTCATGAGACAAGAAATATTAAAACAAAGCCAAAAGTCTGAAAAAATAGAAGAAAATATAAGGTATTTCACAACAAAAAAAGTGACCTAGAAATCAAATTGAAGAGGAAAAAATTAAGAATTATTGGACTTCCTGAATGTCAAGACCCAAAAGAGGCAAGTCATCAAATTTCAAGAAATGTGAAAACAACTACCAAGACTTCTTCAAATCAGAGGGCAAGTTAAAAATAAAAAGTATCCATCAGTTATTTCCCAAAAGAAAACTCAAAATAAAAAGTCCCCAAAACATCATAGTCAAAATTCAGAGCTCTCAGAGGGTCAATGAAAAAAATGCTGCTAAGAGCCAAACAAAAAGAATTCAAGCACAGAGGAGCCACACTAAGAATCACAGATAATTTAGCAGCCATGACCAGAAAGGAGCATACAACTTTGTGTACTATATTCCAGAATGACCAAGGTTATAGACTTACAGCCAAAACTAATTTACCCAGCAAAACTGATTATATTACAGGGAGAGAGGAGGTGGATCTTTAATGAATTAGAGGACTTCCAAGCATTCCTGATGAAAAGACCAGAACTGCACAGAAACTTTGAAATTCAAACAGGAGTTAAGAAAAACCTAAAAAGGTAAACATGAACAATGATCATTGACTAAATAAAGGTAAATTGCTTACAGTTCTAATATAGAAAGATGATACACATTTCCCCTCTAAGCCCTGTCATCATTAAGGGACAAAGAGGAGGTCTAATTAGACAAGGACTGAGAGTGGTTCTGTTATGGCTTCCTGATTTAAAAAAATATATAAATAAGAGGGGAAAAGGAATACACTGAGGATAGTGGAGAGGGGGCACAATGGAAAGCGAGGGAAAGGTTGGGAAATTTTTCTCATATAAGAATAAACAAATAGAGAATAGGGTTGGAAGAAATAGTTAAACCTTGGTAAACTGATTAAACATATGAACTAATTAAATGAAGGATGAATACATATATATATATACACACAGTTGGATACAGATATACTTTTCATTCAACAGAGAAATAGGAATAAAAGGGCTGAAGGAAGAATTTAAAGGAAGGCTGAATTAAGGAAGGGATTAGTCTTAAAGCAAACTCTAAGAATATACAAAAATATTTACAGATCTTTTGAGGTGGCAAAGAATGGTTATCTAAAGTGGTGTTCATAAATTGAGAAATGGATGAACAAATTAAAAGTATATAAATGTGATAGAATACTATTGTCTTGTAAGAAATGACAAAGGAGATAGTTTTAGAAACTTTAGGGAGATTTGTTTGATTCTGGTTTTGAATAAAGTGAACTGAACCAGAACAATTTATACAATGACTTCATTGTGGTAAAAGCAAAAAACTTTGAAAGAATTAGAAACTCTTATCAGCATAAGGAAGAAAGGAAGGAAGGAAGGACCCATTCTCTTCTATCCTGGTCCACCTCAAATATAACTTCTTCCATGAAACCTCTCCCAATTCTTACATCTAAAAGTTGCTCTTGTCCCAAGAACACTTTATCTGTACCTTTCTCTGTCCTCAAGAAACTCAGTCCCATAAGGAGTTGAAGGACCAATACAAATAGAAATGATGTCTAATATTGCATGACAAGTACATTAAAGAATGATCAAAAACAAGTGCTACATGAGATATAAAAGATTTTAAGGGACCCTTTTAGCTGCATGAAGGAAGTAATGGAAAAAAAAACAACCTTAAAATACCTTAGAGAATGCCCCAGGGTTATATAGCAATCATGCATTGGCACTGTGCATGGGGTGGGGTCAGGGAAGCAATTCATTCATCGATTCATTCAACAAATATTTATTTTCTACCCCATGTATGAGGAATCAGTCTAGGTCGGAAGGAGCCAATGTTCACAGCTGGCTCCAACTCAATCCCTCTTATGTTCCAACTCACTGCTCCAGCTCCCTTCAAATTCCAGCACTCTTACACCTGGCCAAATTGCTGACACACCTGTACCTGGTCTCCAGGGGAAGCATTGCCCCCCTGTTTTAATGTCCTAGGTGTGGAAACATCTAATTCTTACTGTGAGGAGCCCACAAGCAGCAGGGACAATTAGAACCCTAAGGTGAACAAAACAAAAAAGGCTGCACATGAGGTGTAGAGAGTTCCAATGAAGAAACTCACCTTTGCTGAGTCTAAGTTTCTGAGTTGGTCTGGAAGCTGGGCACAGTCAACTTTTCAACCTGAGCAGTTTTGGATTGGAACCATTGCAGAGTCTTTCTTGGAATCTTAGTTGTCATTTGTTCTATCCCTCACTGAAGCTCATCTTCACATAGATATTGCAGCAGCATCTCATTTGCTCTCTGATGGCTATATGGCTGTGATGGCAAATGGCAGGTACCATTTTCCCCTTGGATTTTTATGCATTACATCTATTCCCCAGGACAACTAAAAACAGATTTCTTATCTTCCTGTTTCAAAATGTGCTCTCCCTTTTTGATGTCTATTAAGTACCTATTTGTTTTGGAGCCCCTCAGCCTTCACCTCATTTATAGGGCAAAGTTAACCTCTACTCCCAATTTCAATAAATGAGCAAGATTTTTCAACTCCTTACCAGCCCTACCCACATCTCTAGTTTTTCTTTATGACTCATCACTCTAGTGCCCCCAAGGGAGTCATTTTCCAGAAACATGTCATTATAATTTTATAATATAAAAATATTTTAAATATACATTGTTACAATCTTTACTATAGTCCTTCTCCAATTCCTCATTGAAATGGCCCAAAGTTTTTGCAGGTGATGCCAATAGAACACAAGCCCTGGCAGATCCTACCAAGCTGGACAACTTTCAAGTATAAACCTATAGAATCGTAGATTCTGAGCTCAAACGGATCTTTGAGGATATTAAATCTAATTCTTTCATGCAACAGATGAAGAAACTGAGTCTCAAAGATGTTAAGTGAATTGCCCAGAATCACACAGTTAGCTGGTAAATATCTAAGTCAGGATTCAAATAGAGGTATTTCTCTTTGCAAGTCCAGCATTTTGTCCATTGCTCAGCATGCCATCTGAACCCTTTTCTAAATCCACTGAGATGCATCACCAGAACCCAGGCACTAACTAATGAATTTTTTCAACAATAACAAATCAAAGACCATCTACCAAGTTGTAAAAGGTCCTAAGTCTAGTCTGAAACTAATGTACGAGGAATATCCACATAGATGATGTCCTAGCATTTGAAGTTTGAAATACAAATATAATTTCCCCCAAAAAGAAAGTGACATTTCCACATATCTTGTAAATAGACTGCAGATGTTCATGGCATTATGTGCCCTTAAACTAGTTCTTACTCCTGGGAATATTGACTCCAAAATAGAATCAGTCAATCAATCAATTAGCATTTATTAAATGCCTTCCATGGACCAGGCATCATGCTAAGAGCTGGAGATACAAATAAATACCAAGACTGAAACAATCCCTACTCATGAGGAATAGGGATTCTAATAGTGATGAGAAAAATAATATGTTGTAGGAAAATTAACATTTGTATATCATATTCATGGTATTTTTAAAGAATTTCAATCATTTCCAAAGTATTTTCATATCATTTTATCATTTGAATCTCATTACAGCAAGGCAAATAAGCGATGTATTACCATGTCTATTGATAAATAAGGAAACTGAGGCCAAAGAAATTGTAATTTGCCAAATGTCACATAGTAAGTTAGTCTCAAATAGGTCTCAAGTCTCAAATAGGATTTGAATAATTGAATTCAACAAACATGAATTAATTAAGCACCTACCTCTTACAAAGAATTGTACTAAGTGCTAAACTAAATGCAATTTTAAAAAGGGGGGGGGGAGGAAATAATCCCTGCCCTCAAGGAACCTAAATTTGTCTGGAAAGGGGGAATACAGTACATAAAACAGGTAAGTGAATGTCACAGTCCACAAACCTTCATAGGAAAGTGATGACTGAAAAAACCTGAAGACATCAATCAGCAATTTAAAAACAGGGTGAGCTAAACTAAAGGATACTTTGGGAATTGTGTTCATTTAGGGGAGTCCAATATTGCTACTTGGGGCAGAGCCATAATATTGTTCATGCCTCATAAAAGAAAATCCTACACAGAAACACACACACACACACACAGTTCCATCACAGTGTAAAAGCAATTATCTACTATGTACCTGGAATTGTGCTAGGCTCTGTAGAAAATAATACAAAGAATAAAACAATCCCTACCTTTAAGAAGGTTACAATCATATAAAAAGGGCAAAGATACAAATATAGTGAGTGAGTATACACAGAAAAGGCTACAGATTGAGAAGCAGAAATGATGGTTTTTGGTAGATTTCAGCACCAGCCTTCAAATCCCACACCAAATTGGGAGAGCCCAGTCCTAGTCCTATGAGTTCCCATAGTATTCTAAGGACTGAATACTGATCTCCAGGAGGTTTTGTCATGAGTAGAAAAGCCCTAAAGAGAAAAATTGCCACATTTACCTTGAAACAACAGGAATTAGACTGAGCTTCTGGATTTTTTGGTTTGCTTGAAGGGAGAGAGGGGTGGAATACTTCCCAGTCTAAGGAAGATCACATGAGCAAAAGGAAGAGAAGTGGGGTGATACTTGTGTTTGGTTCACTGACATAATTTATTCATTTTTAATATTCTGCTTAAATTTTTATACATTATGTCCTTGAGTTAGTGGTGAATCAGTATGTATATAGCAGTGATGTAATAAAAGTAAGGCATTATCCTGATAAGAGAGAAGCTAAGCCAAGACTCACCACATTATGAGAGTTCAAGCTGAAGGAGAAAAGCATGGGGATAGTTTTTATCCACTCTGAGACTATCTGGCTCCAAGAAATAAGTCTCCAACCCTTGGTCTTGTTATATGATCATTTCAGTTCTAGAAGAAAGGAATGGAAGAGAGCAAATAAGTATTAAAGACAAACAAGAGGGTACTCCAGCAACCCAGTATTGCAGAGTCTGGTTTCTTGAGTCAGTGAACCATTGATGTCCTGAGGAGCAAAGAATGACCTTTGGGACTCCAGGCAAAAAGAAGAACTTATCAGGTCATCCTGGTGCATCTATACATAAATTTGGTGGATCCGATGCTATGTAGGAACTAAGCTAAGTTCCTAGCACTTCCAGAAGTGGTAGAAGGGAGAATATATCCAAGCACAATGTCTAGTTGCAAACTTCCCTAGACAAACACATGTTCTAACTTCCCTATGCATATGGTCACCATTGCTGCTGGAGGGGGAAACAGAGAGAACTTCCTCACCCATCTCCCAGTGCCTTGTCAAGAAATCCAAGGGAGACCAGCTAGCACTGGACGCATTCCAACAAAGAAACTTTTTTTAAAAGAGCCTGAAAGCCACCTTTCTTCATTCCTTATAACCCATAGAATGGGCAGTGTTTCCTGGCTCAGAATCTAATACCATATGACATAGCTCCCAGTCACAGGGACACATGAGGGCCAATCAGTAGCCACTAATCACAGATGTCCTTCAGCAAGGGGCATAGCCTGCTCCATGGGGAGAATCCAGTATAACAGATCAAGGGATTCCTTGATCAACCATATTATATATAATAATTATATATATTATTGGTATAATATATACACATATTGATATATATTCCTCTCTTCCATTCCCTTTCTCTAGAACTGAAAAGATCAATATGTTTATTATATGTGTGTATATATATGATATACATGCATATATATGAATATATGGGGGATGATTATATAGAGACACATATATGCATGTGTGTATATATAATCTTTGTATACCCATATATGTTTATATATAATAATGTCTCCATATCACTTCTCTATGATTGTGCTCTTATTCACAACCTTAAATGAAATTATATTAATATCAAAAAGCTTAGAAAGTAAAATGAAGGAGTTGGATTAGATGGCCTCTACAATATTTCTAGCTCTCATTCTATGATCTTAATTCACAATCCTTTAACCCTGATTCTGATCATTAAGAATAACAAGAGCATAGAGGTCAATAGATCAGAGGCCTTGATCTTGATCTCCATATTGGTAGGCTCACATTCTAACAGAATTGGATCTCATGATCTCCCTATTCCATAGATCTGACTTTACTAGATAATATCTAGGAAATACTCTGTACATAGAAAATCTACTTTGTCATGCCAGGTAGAGGGTGATAGCAGGTCAGAAGAATTCTAGGCAAATATTCAGAACTGGGGAAATGGCCCACACATGAAATACAAGTGGAGTTAGAAGCCAACTTGCAACTAAGCAAGAGGACCAAAATCCATGGAAATAAAAAACCTTAAGGAATTATGGGGAAGAGGTACCTTGGGTTACAGCAATGTGGGACAGTATAAAGAGCTTTGACTTTGAAGACAAAAGACCACCTCAAGTCAGTCAGTTAATCAATAAACATTTATCAAGTACCTTATAGGCTATGTCAACCTGTCAGGCCTGTTCCAGGTACTGTGCTATGCCAGGGAGATATAAAAAGAGGCAAAAGATAGTCCTTGACCTTAGGGAGCTCACAATCTAATGGAGGAGACAACAAACAAACAAATCATATACAGCATAAATAGGGAAAAATTAAAAGGGAAAAGACCCTAGCATTAAGAAGGACTGGGAAAGGCTTTCTGTAGAAAATGGAATTTTATTTGGGGCTTGAAGGAAACCAGGGAAGCCAGTAAAAAAAGATGAGGAGAAAAATCATTCTAGGCATGGGAGATAGCCAGAAAATATTTTTGGAGTTGAAAGATGGAGTGTCTTATTCAAGGAATAGTATGGAGCCTGGTATCTCTGGATCAAAGACTATATGAAAGGGAGCTAGGTACAAGAAGACTGGAAAGGTATAGGAAAGAACTAAGTTATGAAGAGCTTTGAATACTAAACCAAGGATTTTGTATTTGATCCTGAAGGTGATAGGGAGCCTTTGCAGTATATTGAGTAGGGGATAACATGGTTGTGTAAAAATTAAAATGACATCTCAAATAATGAAAATATTCTATTTTAAGGGATTTATTAATGATCATTAGAAATCAAGGAATAAAGAGGATACAAAATAAAGACCACATGCCCATGGCTGATTAGCCCATTTAAAATCTCCACCCTTAGCTTACCACCATCACCATGCTGGCTGCAAGTCCAAGAAAGAGCCCCAAGAGGACTGCCTACTCACTAATATTCTCTGTCTACAGGATGTATGTAATAAAAGGAAGTCAGTGGGCTCCCAGGAAATGTAGTTCTTTTTTAGGGTAACAGATTTGCAATTATACAATTGGACCTACCTAAATTAAGGAAATCATTTTGGTGGTTGAATGGAGAATTAATTGGTATAGGGAGAGACTTAAGGCAGGCAGACCCAGGCATGAGATGATAGGGCTTTCTGAAGGGGATATATTCAAGAGATGTTACAAAAATGACATGAACAGCCTGTGACAACAGATTGGATATGGAGGTATATGAGACAGTGAGAAATCAAGAATGACAATTAGGTTGTGACCTTGGGAGACAATGCCATCTACAGTAAAAGGGATGTTAGGAAGAGGGAGAATTTAAAGGGAAAGATGTTGGCTTCCATTGTGGTCATATTCACTTTAAGATGTTACTGGACATTCAATTCAAGATGTCTAAAAGGCAGTTGAAGACAAGAGATGGGAGATCAGCAAAGAGTGTTGGGCAAATCTATCTATGTACATTTAAGAATCATCAGCATAGAGATGGTAATTAAATCCTTGGGTCTTGATGAGACCACCAAAGGAAGTAATATGGAGGGAGAAGATAAGAGGACCCATGATAGAAGAACCCTGTGGGACACCTACAGTTTGAGGGTGTGACCTAAATGAGAATCCAGCAAAGGAGAATGAAGAGTGGTCAAATAGGTAGAAGGAGAACCAGAAGAAAATGGCATACTGAAAACCTAAAAGAAAATATCCAGGAGAGGGGGGTGAGCAACAGTGTTAAAGGCTGCCAAGAAGTAAAGGAGAATTAAGACAGAGAAGAAGCCTTTGGATTTGGCAGTTCAGCAAACATTAATAACTTTGAAAAGAGCAATTTCAGTGGAAGTATGAGGGCAGAAGCTGGAGAATAAATGGGGATTTTTTGAAAAAAAAATTTATTTAATTAATTTAGAAGATTTTTCCATGGTTACATGAGTCATGTTCTTTCCTTTCCCTCCCACAAACCTTCTCCCATTGCCAAAACTCAATTCCACTGGGTTTTACATGTGTCCTTGCCCAAAACCTATTTCCATATTATTGATCATTGCACTAGGGTGATCATTTAGAGTCTATATCCCCAATCATATCCCCATTGACCCTTGTGATCAAAAAGTTGTTTTTCTTCTGTTTCTATTCCAACAGTTCTTCTGAATGTGGACAGTGTTCTTTCTCATAAGTCCCTCCAAATTGTTCTGTATCATTGCTTTGCTACTAGTAAAGAAGTCCATTACATTCGATTGTACCACAGTGTCTTCATTTCTGTGTACAAGGTTCTTCTGGTTCTGCTCCTTTCACTATGCATTAATTCCTGGAGGTCATTCCAGTTCACATGGAATTCCTCCAGTTCATTATTCCTTTGAGCACAATAGTATTCCATCACCAACATATACCACAATTTGTTCAGCCATTTCCCAATTGAAGAACATCCCCTCATTTTCCAATTTTTTGCCACCACAAAGAGTGTGGCTATAAATATTCTTGTACAAAGCTTTTTCCTTATCATCTCTTTGGGTTACAAACCCAGCAGTGCCATGGCTGGATCAAAGAGCAGACAGTCTTTTAGTGCCCTTTGGGTATAGTTCCAAATTGCCTTGCAGAATGGTTGGCTCAATTCACAATTCCACCAGCAATGTATTAATGTCCCAATTTTGCCACATCCCCTCCAACATTGTTTACTTTCCTTTGCTGTCATGTCAGCCAATCAGCTAGGTGTGAGGTGGTACCTCAGAGTTGTTTTGATTTGCATTTCTCTGATTATAAGAGATTTAGAACACTTATTCATGTGCTTCCAATGATTTTGATTTCTTTATCTGAAAATTGCCTATTCATGGCCCTTGCCCATTTATCAACTGTGGAATGACTTGATTTTTTGTACAATTGATTTAGCTCCTTATAAATTTGAGTAATTAGAACTTTGTCAGAGGTTTCTGTTATGAAGATTTTCCCCCAATTTGTTGCTTCCCTTCTCATTTTTATTGCATTGGTTTTGTTTGTACAAAAACTTTTTAATTTAATGTAATCAAAACTTTAAGACCAAGGAAGAGTTAGAAAAATTTACAAAATGTAAAATAGCAATTTTTTCTAACTCTTTCTTGGTCTCAAAATCTTTCCTTTCCCAAAGATCTGACAAGTATACTATTCCATGTTTACCTAATTTACTTATAGTTTCCTTCTTTATATTCAAATCATTCACCAATTCTGAGTTTATCTTGGTATAGGGTGTGAGATGTTGATCTAAATCTAATCTCTCCCATACTGTCTTCCAATTTTCCCAGTAGTTTTTGTCAAATAGTGGATTTTTGTCCTAAAAGCTTGGATCTTTGGGTTTATCATAGACTGTCTTGCTGAGGTCACTTATCCCAAGTCGATTCCACTGATCCTCCCTCCTGTCTCAGCCAGTACCATATTGTTTTGATGACCTCTGCTTTATAGTACAGTTTAAGATCTGGTACTGATAGGCCACCTTCCCTCACATCTTTTTCATTATTCCCCTTGATATTCTTGATCTTTTGTTCTTCCAAATGAACTTTGTTATGTTTTTTTCTAATTCAGTAAAAAAGCTTCTTGGTAATTTGATGGGTATGGCACTAAATTAGTAAATTAGTTTGGGTAGGATTGTAATTTTTATTATGTTAGCTAGTCCTGCCCATGAGAAATTAATGTTTTTCCAATTGTCTAGAGCTAGTTTTAATTGTGTGAAAAGTGTTTTGTAGTTGTGTTCATATAGTTCCTGTGTTTGTCTTGGCAGATAGATTCCTAAGTATTTTATATTGTCTAGGGTGGTTTAAATGGAATTTCTCTTTCTAAATTTTGCTGCTGAGATGTGTTGGAAATATATAGAAATGCTGATGATTGATGTTGGTTTATTTTGTATCCTGCAACTTTGCTAAAGTTGTTGATTATTTCTACTAGCTTTTTAGTTGATTTTCTAGGATTCTTTAAGTAGGCCATCATCTGCAAAGAGTGATAGCTTGGTCTCCTCATTGCCTTTTTTAATACCCTCAATTTCTTTTTCTTCTCTAATTGCTACTGCTAGTGTTTCTAGTACAATGTTAAATAACAGAAGTGATAATGGACAACCTTGTTTCATTCTTGATCTTATTGGGAATGCTTCTAATTTGTCCCCATTGCAGATGATACTTACTGATGATTTTAGATATATACTGTTTATTATTTTTAGGAAAGGCCCTTCTATTCCTATACTTTCTAGTGTTTTCATTAGGAATGAGTGTTGTATTTTGTCAAAGGTCTTTTCTGCATCTATTGAGATAATCATGTGGTTTTTGTTGGTTTGCTTGTTGATATGGTCAATTATATGGATGGCTTTCCTAATACTGATGCATCTTTGTATTCCTAGTATAAATACCACCTCATCATAATGAATAACCCTCATGATCACTTGCTAGAGTATTTTTGCTAGTAATCTATTTAAGATTTTTGCATCTATGTTCATTAAGGAGATTGGCCCATAGTTTTCTTTTTTTTGTTTTTGTTTTTGTTTTTGTCTTGCCTGACTTTGGATTCAGTACCATATTTGTGTCATAAAAGGAATTTGGTAGAATGCCTTCTTTGCTTATTATGTCAAATAGTTTGTGTACTATTGGGATTAGGTGTTCTTTGAAAGTTTGATAGAATTCACTTGTGAATCGATCAGGCCATGGGGATTTTTTCTTAGGGAATTCTTTGATGGCTTGTTCAATTTCTTTTTCTTATATGGCATTATTTAAGTATTCTATTTCTTCTGTTAATCTAAGCAATTTATATTTTTGTAAATATTAATCCATATCACCTAGATTGCCATATTTGTTGCCATATAATTGGGCAAAATCATTTTTAATCATTGCCTTCATTTCCTCTTCATTAGAGGTGAAGTCTCCTTTTTCATCTTGGATACTGTTCATTTGGTTTTCTTCTTTCCTCTTTTTGTAATAGATTGACAAGTATTTTGTCTATTTTATTTGTTTTTTTCAAAATATCAGCTTCTATTTTCATTTATAATTCAATAATTCTTTTACTTTTGATTTTATTAATTTCTCATTTAATTTTTAGGATCTCTAATTTAGTTTTCATCTGGGAATTTTTAATTTGTTCACTTTCCAGATTTTTTTATTTGCATGCTTAATTTGTTGAACTCTGCCCTCCAAAATTTGTTAACATATGAACTCAAGGACATAAATTTCCACTCTGAGTATTGCTTTGGCTGCATCCCATAGACTTTGAAAGGATGTCTCATCATTGTCATTTTCTTCAATGAAATTGTTGTTTCTATGATGTGTTTTTTAACTAACCAGTTTTGAAGAGTCATATTATTTAATTTAAAATTAATTTTTGATTTCCCTCTCCATGTACCCTTACTAATTATTATTTTATTGCATTATGATCTAAAAAGGTTGCATTTATTATTTCTGCTCTTTTGCACTTGTATGCCATTTTTGATGCCCTACTACATGGTCAAAATCTGTGAATGTACCATGTGCTGCTAAAAAGAAGGTATATTCCTTTTTGTGCCTATTTATTTTTCTCCACATATATATTAACTCTAATTTTTCTAAGATTTCATTCACATCTCTTACCTCTTTCTTAATTATTTTTGGTTTAATTTATCTAGATTTGATAGAGGAAAGTCAAGGTATCCCACTAGTGTAGTTTTACTATCTATTTCCTCCTTCAAATCCACTAGTTTCTCCTTTAGAAATTTGGATGCTATACCATTTGGTGCATAGATGTTTAGTACTGATATTTCCTTATTGCCTATTCTGCCTTTTTCAGGATGTAATTACCTTCCCTATCTCTTTTAATAAGATCTTTTTTTTTTGGCTTTGTAAGATATCATGATTGCAATGCCTGCTTTCTTTTTCTCAGTTGAAGCCCAGTAGATTTTTCTCAAGCCTTTGACCCTTACCCTATGTGTGTCTACCTTCCTCATGTGTGTTTCTTGTAGACAACATATGGTAGGATTTTGGTTTCTAATCCACTCTGCTATTTGCTTTCATTTTATGGATGAGTTCATTCCATTTACATTCAGAATTACGATTGCCACTTCTATATTCCTCAACATTTTTATATCCTCTCTTAGTTCTGCCCTTTCTTCTTTCACTATTTCCTTTTAAACCAGTGGTTTGCTTTTAATCAGTTCCCCTAATCCTCACCCTTATTTTACTTCCCTTTCTGCCCCCTCCTTTTTTGTTCCCCTCTTATTATTTGTTATTATTAATTCCCTCCCCTTCTCTTTCCCTCCCTATTTGTACTCCTCACCCCATTCCCCCCCTTTAGTTTTTCCCTCCTCACTTTCCCTGTAGGGTAAGATAGAATTTGATACCCCAATGGACCTAGATGCTCTTCCCTCTCAGACATGATTCCACTGAATGTAAGGTTAAAGTATCACTTATTAGCACTCTCTTCCTCTCCTTCTTATGATAGTATTCTTCCCCTCCCCTTTCCATGTGCCTCTTTGTGTGATATAGATTATCCTATTTATCTCATTCCTTCAAGTTTCTCTTAGTACCATCTTCTATCCCCCTTTTTCTTTTTTTCATATAATCTTAGACCACTTACTACCCTAACTTCTACCTATGAATAATTTTTAATTACTATAATAATGAATATAATTTTTGAGAGTTACAAATAACATTTTTCCATATATAAATATGAACAATTTGATCTTATTGAAGCCCTTAAAGAAGAAAATTTTAAAATATATTTTTTCTCTTTCCTCTCTCTTTCTTATTTACCTTTTCATGTTTCTCTTGATTTTTGTGTTTGGATATCAAAATTCCCACTTAGTTCTGGTCTTTTCTTCACAAATACTTGAAAATCTTCTATTTTGTTGAATTCCCATACTTTCCCCTGGAAGTATATAGTCAGTTTTGATAGGTAGGTGATCCTTATTTGAAGACCCAATTCTTTTGCCTTTCTGAATATCATATTTCAAGTCTTGAGGTTCTTTAGCGTGGAAGCTGCCAGATCTTGTATATTCCTGATTGGTCTTTGATATCTGAATTTTCTTTCTGTCTTCTTGTAAAATTTTCTCCTTACCCTGGAAGCTCTTGAATTTGGGAATTACATTCCTAGGGCTTGTCTTTTGAGGATTTAGTGTAGAGGGTGTTCTATGAACTCTTTCAGTGTCTATTTTGCCCTCTTGCTGAAGAATATCAGGACAGTTTTCTTGGATAATTTCTTGTAGTATGATGTCAAGATTTCTGTTTATTTCTGGGTTTTCAGGTGGACCAATGATTCTTAAATTGTCTCTTCTTTACTGGTTTTTGTGATCATTCATATTGTCAGTGAGATATTTCATGTTTCCTTCTATTTTTTCAGTCTTTTTACTTTGATTTATTAATTCTTGCTGTCTTTTGAGATCATTGCCTTCTAATTGCCCAATTCTGGTCTTTAAATATTGGTTTTCTGCTATAATCTTTTGATTTTCCTTTTCTGTTAGGTCTATCCTGCTTTTCATGGCTACCAGCTATTTAATTTTGGTCCCCAATTTAGTTATCATTTTACGTGACTTCTGGGCTTCTTTCTCCAATTGAGAGTTCCTGTCTTTTAGACTGGTATTTTCTTTTTTAACTATTTTCCAATTTTCTTGCCAAATTTCTTCCATGTTTCTCAAAATCTCAGATTTAAATTCTTCAAGAGCTTATGGCCAATTTCCATTTTGGGGGGAAGGTTTGGATACATTTACTTGTTTGTTGTCCTCTGCTCTTGCTTTTTTCTGAATTTTTCTCAATAAAAATTATCCAGGATTAATGCCTTCTTGTTGTTCTTGGTGGTTGAAAGTTGAATTTTCTGGGTATTGTTTGCCATCATTATGCTGGTTTTTCCTTCCCCAGTCAGAAGTCTGAGTGAGAAGGGCAGGCTCTCCGTTTTAGCTTGGTTTTTGTCTGAGGCTACCCCTCCAGTCTCCCTGTCTTCTACTGTGTGCTGCCTCTCTCTATGCTATTTCCATGACCAAGGTCTGTGCTCTTCAGCCTGCTGGGGTCTCAAGTCTACCTGCTCTCAAGGGTAGGTCCCTGGTGGTCTTAGTCAGCTTCCAAGGACCTAGAGGTGCCCCTTGCTCACTTGATGATTCTAGTGCACTGGCTCTGACTCTGACTCTGTAGGGGTGGGGAAGGGTTGATCAACTCACATTTTGGTGGGAGCTATTTCACCCCCTTTTAGTGTGGAAATGCCCAGATCCCACATGCCTTCAATGCTTCACCCTACTATTGTGGAAAGGAAAACTAAAGCAATTTCTGGACTTTCTGCCACTGAGTTGGAACAAACAGCAGTTGGAGTGTTAGAAAGAAGATATTGACAAGACTGACAGTTGGTGGGGAAAGGGGCAACTGGGATTGACAGCTGGTCTTGTGTCACTCTCTCACTTCACGACCCTGGAACTGGAAGGAGCATCTCTCCCTGTCTCTGATAGAAGTACCTTTATTCCTGAATTTCCCAATTGTGTGCTCTACCTGGATCCCTCTGATCATGTTCATTGGACAAAAGGACTTAAGGGAAGCAATTTGGACTGTAAGGCCAGTCCAAAGAGACAGGCCCACCAGCTCTGAAAGTCAGAACTTTCTTCCTCTTGCTGTCTACTGCTAAGACATTAAACTTAAGAAAGCTAGTACAGATTAGCATAGACAGGAATAACAGAAACCCTCCACCAGCCTGTGAGGCCTGGCCTCAGCTCAAAAGCTGAGAGAGACTCAGACCTCATTTAGGAAAATCCCTCTTCCCTCTTCCCTGATACCTCTCCAATCCAAACTTGTTATTAAAATTTATCTTTATTTGAATATCGCAGTCAGATAAAAGGACTAACATTTCAGGGGACATAGAGGGAGCTGAACCTCAGGACAGCCATTCAATTATAAACGGTCCTTATTGGACCCCTGCTGGGCCACCTTTGTCTGGAAAGACTTGTCCCTCAGGAGGGTCCATGCTTAACTGCTCTGAGGTATCTGTAACATCAATCTATAGAGGAGACTTCCCCTCAGACTATCATAAGTGGCCTATTTCTCAGGAACCCCATTTTTCAAAAATAGCCTCTTGGCAGGGGGCATCTCTCTCCTTTTACCTCACTGGTAGTCATATTCCCTCTCTCTCTCTTCAACTCCTCCATTCCCTGCTATAAAACTTTCAATATCCCCTGTTCTTCAATCCCACCCATTTTGCCTATAAACATTATACTGTGGAGTCCCTACATTCATCTGAACTTGGGTTTTTCTTGCCTTTTGAGGTCATCTGTCTCGGTAGGTAGTGAGGACAGGAAGAGTCCTGCTTCTACACTGCAGTCATGTTAACCTGGAAGTCCCTGAGTAAATGGTTTAGAAATGAGGGCAGATTGAGAAAGTAGAGGCATCTATAGTAGATAGCCTTTTCAAGTTTGCTCACAAAGGGAATAAAAGATTTCGAACAATAGTTAGTGGTGTGATAGAGGCTGGCACTAAAGAAAAAGTGCCAGACTGAAGAATATATGAAATTGATCACCTCAACGGGAAAGGGGCCTCAGTAGTGAATTTCCTGAGGAGAGAAGACTCTGGTGAGGAGAGCAGTGAGGGTCTCTCTCCTTCCGGAGACATAGAAGAAAGAAGGTGGACAAAGACTTTCTCCTGAGGGTTACCCATTTTTCCTGCTGGTGACTGGAAATCTTTCCCCCGAACACTTCTGAATTGAAGGGATTTTCTGAAGAGAAACCTGAATAGACTTTACCTCACCTCCTGTTGCCCAGGGGTGAGTCAACCTGACTTTCTCTCAGGGGGCTCAGGCTGCCAATGCCTGATTTCCCTCAAAACTCAAGGAGGGAGGGGAAAGGGTTTAGATAGAGACAGGGACTCCCTTTCCCCACTTTCTTTTTCCCATTCTTCCCTGCCCATTATTCCTTTTGTATTACCTGATTGAGTTAACATTAAAAGTTATCTGTTCCCCAAGCTGAGTGTGAGTGAATGGAATCAAGGGGAGACCCTTTGGTCTCGAGTAGTGGAAGGGGGACAAGAGGGACCAGAGCAAATTGGGGAGAGCAGCTAAGGAGGGAAGGCAGAAGGGGGAAAATCTTCAAACCCCCTCTCCTCTCTCTGAGCCAACCCGTTACATCTGCTATCTCCCTTGAACCCCATTTTGTGGAAAAGGGGGTTTTCTCCTCCCTTTCTCCCTCTCTCTATACCTCGGGACCCAAGCCTCCCCTCCATGGACATTCCCTTCCTTTTTTTAAAATTTTTTTGAAACAGTGGAGATAGAAGAGTATCAATGAGGATTTTTTGAGAACATGAGAGACATAAGAGAAATGGGAGATATGGCATATCTGTAGGCAATAGGAAAAAAGGCAGTAGCCCCATAGCCAAACAGTAGGGTATTCTAGCAACCCTGTATTCCAGAGTCTTGTTTCTAGAGTCAGTGAGCCATTGATGTTCTGAGGAGCAAAGAATGACCTTTGGGACTCAGGCCCAGGAGACAGGGAAATGTTGAAGATGTGCTAAAGGGAATCTATCTATGAAATGAGATCTCTTGTCCAGGTAGACGGATTAGCCTTGGTAAGCAGTAAGGCTTCTACCTCATGTGAGTCAGGGGTGAAGGAGGAAATTATGGCAGAAGGCCCCTGCATGATAAAGATTAAGAAGACGTGAAGAGAGTTCCCAGCTAATGGCCATTATTTCTTCTGTAAAACATGGCGAGGTTTTTAGGTGAGAGAGTGGATAAGAAGGAAAACCATGGGAGGTTGGAGGTGGGATACAAAGGTTTGGAAAAAGTTGCTATTGTTAAAAGCAAAGTAGCAAATTGATAAGAGCAATATACTAGAATTACCTATCATCAGTAAGTGCTGTAAAAATAAAATTAAATCTCAATAATAATATTATATTTTAAGAGATTTGTTAATGATCATTAGAAATCAAGGACATTACGTACTTCCTGTAGACAGAGGATAAATGTCCTGGGCTGTCTACAGGAAGTACGTAATGACAGGAAGTCAGTGGGCTCTTGGGATATGTAGTTCTTTTTTTAGGGTAACAGATTTTCAATCATACAGTGCCCAGCTGAGGTTGCATAACATAAATTTGTAGTGACTCCAATTAGAACGATTGCATAATTTTCTCCTCCTTCGTTCAACAGCACATGTATGGGAGTATAGGTAGTGGATGGTGGGAGTAACCCAAGACTGAACCCTGGCAGGGTATAATCAGAAATAAGGTGAGGGGTCAAGCCAATAGATTATATTTCAGAAATTTCTGAACATGGAGGTGGTACATTTGAGGATAATGGCGAGATCAAGGATATGATCATGTTTGTGAAGTGATTGGGTTTTTGAGGGAGAGTTGCCAAGTTTGAAGGCAGGATTGGGGAGGAAAGAAAAAATGTGAGCCAGGTATTGACCTTACTGAAGAAGGATCTATAGATAACAGCTACTGGGATTTTATTTGGATATTGATGTGAATTGCATGAACTTCAAAGGAGAAGTTACTGAGTGATGGAGGGGGGAGAACGTAGAGAGTTAAATCTTAACTCTGTCACCTTCTACCTGTGACACCATGACCATTTCTCTGGACCTCAGTTTCTTCTTCTATAAAATGAGGAGGTTCAACTAAAGTCAACAAGGTAGCACAGAGTGCTGGGCTTAAAGTCAGGAAGACTCAAGTTCAAATCTGTCCATAGATACCTACTTAACCTCAATTTGCCTCTGTGTCTTCAACTGTAACATGGAAATAAAAATAGTTCCTACCTGACAAGATTGTTGTGAGGACCAAATGAGTTAATATTTGTAGAGTGCTTAGCACAGGGCCTGGAACATAGTAAGAATTATAGAAATGCTAATTATCATGATTAGATAATCTCTCAGGTTCCTTAGATAATCTCAGATTCAAATAGGGCTGAAAAGGTTCCTTCTGGCTCTGAATATCTATGATCCTAATACTGATTCTGGTAATTTTCTCATATAGTTTCAGCTGCCTTTATTCTCCTCAACCCAGTAAGAACTAACTCCAACATATCCTGGCCTACATGTCTGAAAACAACTGGCTAGGAAATGAGCTCAGGGACAAGGACAGAGATTAGATATAATTCTCTGGCAGAAACATCATCTGGCCATGGATGATGCTTGGGAGTAGAGAGGCAAGTACAGCATGATTATTAACGTGACTCATGTTTCTTCACTCAGATCTCTCTCCTGCTGCCTACATAAAAGGGATGATGTGTAATGGGGGTTGGGGGGAACAGACTGGAAGATGATGGATATAAATGATTTATCAGATGTAGGCACTGAATCTCCTTTTACTAAAGGAACAGAATGAGCTCTTACGGGGCCAAATCTCCTGCCTGGCCCTTTAACTGGGATGGCTGTCTTGTTTTTGGGCCACAGAGCCCCTCACAAATGTCACCCTGGAACTTTCATCAGTCCAGCACCTGTTCTGCCCCGTTCTCCCTGAGTCTCTCCTTTTAGCTTAAAGATATCCTTCAAGAACTATCTAACTCGGTGGAGCTATATGTAGCATGCAGTTCATTTTTACTACTGATTCCCATGACTGGGGACAGATGCCACTTTCCCCTGATTTGGCCTTTAGGAATCTTAAATTGGCTAGATGTCCAAAAAGCATAATTTGCAACTCAAATTTAGCCATACAAAGCTCTGAATCCTTGTTCCTAGGACACAACCATTTCAGGACCTCAATATGATGACTTGACTTTTAACAAGGAACTGTACTCCTGGCAGTCAAAGGCTGCACCGTAAATTAGGACTCATGCTTTTCCTAATATGAAGAATGACCTGGTTTTCTAAGGACAAGGAAAGAACTTCAGATTAATGTAAACAGACCAAGAATATTTGTGGGTATCCAGGTAACAAATAGTCTGAGGGCTTTTTTTGATGCCATAATGGCATTCAGAGACACAGACAGAAATGCTAATGTGAATAGAGAAATTCCAGGAAACTCAGCTACAGGAGAAAAGACTAAGGCATTGTTCCTCAAATAAATTCTCTCTCGAAGTCATCCAATTTGCATAAACATAAGAAATTCTATTTTTGAAGTCCAATTTAGGGGAAAGTCAAAATGTGAACATTTTAGGCTCAATAACAAGTATGATTTTTAAATTTTTCCCCAGTGACTTCTTAAAATAAGCCAAGTGTTTCTCTGTTAGAAACATGTATGTGCATGAGAAAGTATCTCAAACAGATCTTTTATTTCATGGAAATTTGATTTAATCAAGGAATGTTTCATTTTTATTTCAGAAGACTGACAGTAAAACAGTCCTTCTCAGTATTGGCATGGTGTACTCTAATTGCAGAATGAGGTATATGCTGTCAGAAATCCAAGTGCAAGGTTTATTAAAAGCAATATGGAGGTGTATTGTTTTTACATTGCAAACATCTACGGATTAACCCCATTCTGTGAGAGTTGTTTTTGTAATGAAATAAAACAACAAACCAAATTAATGGTGTACTGAACTAACATGAATAATATGAATGAATATGAAAATATATACACGTCCATATCTCCCTCCCAACGTCTTTAATGTTTGTTTTAATTAACAAAGCTATTTTCTCTCCCTCTTGCTCCTAGTCCCACTGAAAATAAAAAGAGAAAAGAAACAAAATTCTCGTAACCAAGGTGCATGTCAAGCAAAATAAATTCTCTCATTGGCTGCATACACACTCTGCTTATTATATGTATTATATGTCTATGTATGTTTACATGCATGAGTGCTTATTTTATTCTGTACCCTAAATTCAGCACCTATCTTTTAAGAAGAGCTAACATAATTTTTGAGTTCTTGGAAGCCATGGGTGATTATTTCATTGATTATAGTTCTCACAACTTTCAAAATTGTCCATAGTGTTATTGTTTTTGTATAAATCATTATTCTGGTTCTGCTCTCATTTATAATTTTGTAAAATTCTTCAAAGTTGTTTTTGTAATACTGATATTATGATAGGAAATGTTCTCCTGGTTTTGCAGCTAGATAGGACAGTAGATAGAGTGTCACACCTAAGTTAGAAACCCACCAATAAAATAACATGCTTATCACTTCTTATGGCATAGTACTCTATCATAATCATATGCCACAATTTGTTCAGTCACTCCCCAACTGATGGACATCCCCTCATTTCCCAGTTCTTTGTCACCACACAAAAAGCTACTATAAATATTTTTGAACATACAAGTTCTTTTCCTTTTTCCCCAATCTCCTTGGGAAACAGACTCAACAGTGTTTTTGCTGGTCTAAGGGTATAAAAACAGTTTCATAACTCTCTAGGCAAAATTCCAGATTGCTATTTCCTCATTTCTTACAATAAAATACTATTCTATCACATCCACATGCCAAACTTTATTCATCCATTCTTCAACTGATGGGCACCCTTTGAGTTTTCCGTTTTTGTCATCACAAAAAGAACTGCCTTAAGCATTTTTGTATGTATAGGATCTTCTTCTATTTCTTTGTTCTCATAGTGCTACCAGAAGAATAACTGGATCATTGTTTGATAAGTTTTGTGTATAATTCCAAATTGTTTTACAAATTTCCAAGTAATTTCCACATAATTTCCTAATTATTTTATTCATTCATAGATTCAACAACAGTGCATATTCAATGTGCTTCTTTTCCCACAATCCCTTATATCTTGTAATTTTCTTTTTTTGTCATCTTTGCCAACTTGAAAAACACGAAGTAGAATCACACAATTTCTCTAATTAGTAGTAATTTAGAAGATTGTTTCACATGGCAATAGATAGCTTTGGATTTGTCCCTTGAAAATTGCCTGTTTCTATCCTTAGATTATTTTATCAATTGAGGAAAAGTTCCTATTTTTATGAATTTGAATGACTTCATCATATATCTTAGATATAAGACATTTATCCCAGAAACTTCTAGAAAGATTCTTTTCAGCTAAACATTTCCCTTTTAAGCTTAGCTTTATTGGATTTGTTTATAGAAAACTTTTTAATTTTATGTATTCACTTTGATTGTTAATTATATGTTGTTTCAAGGGAGAGTTTTGGGGGTGGGAAATGTGGTTAATGGAAGTGACTGATATAAAATTATCTATAAAACAATTACTGAAATTTTTTTTAATAGAGTGTACAATTGAGAATGTTTTCCTGGTTCTGTCTTAATGAGGCACATCACAGCTGCAGCTAGATCCCCTTCTGCAGAGCTGACTTGTCAACCTTCCAGAGCCACCAATCTTTCTAAGCAGTATGCTTGCTTAGGCATGAGCATTACTGTCAGAAATACTTTAGTGTAAAGGAGCCTTACTTACTAGGGTGAAGAAGATAGTGACTGTATTTTTTGTTTGTTTTGTTTTATGGAGGAGGTGTTAGCACAAATAAAGAATGTTGTATTTGTAACTTATTTCATGCCCTGTTTGAATTATCATCTACTTTTGGGTTTATAAGTGATAGTGGTTCAAGAAGAAAAAGAATAGCAAATAATGTCATAATCATTACCTGGAGTCTCAGATTGAGTCCTATTGAAACTGGCAGAAAGCCATGTGATAGGATGAAGAAAGTAAGAGATTTCTACACTGACATACAAAACTGGGGTCCTTTTGCCTTTGAGATTCAGATTTCTGGCTCACCCTTGAAGGAAACTGGAGCAACTACCATTACAACCAGAACTTACTATTTGCCACACAGGGTATATGGGTGAAGAGATGAGACAGCACTTCTCCTATTGCTATGATCAGACTCAAACAGTCCTGAATTTGAACTATCTGACTTCCAAGAAGAAGGGAGACAAGAGTGACTGGAACCCCTGACTTTCAGAGACTGAACTGCTTAGGCATCCCAAGACTCCCAAGACAGAGAGTCATCCAGTAGCTGGTAAGCAAGGTGAGGAGGATTGTTTTTACCTCTCATGTTTTCCCACGTGAAAGTCCATAATCCAGGGCTGGCATCCCAAACACATTCTTCTCTACACTTTTTATTCCTTTTCTATGAGATTTCCCCTTTCAACACCCTTAAAACTTGGTGTGAAGAAGCTTGGGAAAACCACGTGGAAGTGACATTTTTTTTTGGTTAGGTCCAACAGACAATGGGATCATGGTGTGTACTTCATCCAGGAAGTGTTGGGGTGAGGGTGTGTAAAGGAGATTGGAGCTCTAAAGCTATGGATTTCACAATCTTTAGATTATGAACAATGTTTTGAATCATCCTCTAGTTATTTTCTCAATCCAGTCAATGTAGATTTAAATCGTACAACAATACTGCTTAACATTATGGGCCATGGCAATAGGGGCACAGCCTAGACATTTGCAGTCTGAATGCCTTCTTTGGCACTGAACTTTGGGAAGGTTCCCTCATGCATGCCAAGAATGTTACTGAGGTTGCTACTGGGCTTATGTTTTAAAGAGAGAGATGCCCGGTAGACAGCTCAGGTATTTTTACTCTTGTGGATAAATTAATGTATATAGTAACAAGATGTCATCTTACAGGCTTAAAGATGGCAGCTTTCAAGCTTACTTGGACTACCACTACTGTAGAATGCCAAATGTCACACACAAGGCACATAGCATTTAAATATTTGAACTAATAAAGATTATAATAAAGACTAAGAATAAAATTACTAGGAAAAGGACTCCAATGGTTTCAGATAAAAAGGTTTTCTCTGGACTGGAACAATAGATCTTGGGATTTTGATGTATTCTCCTGTTCTCTTCAGAGCAATCATCTGAAATCAGAGTTACCTTGTATCATTCCTTTTACATGGCTGTTTTGCTAAGATCATTTTTTGTCAGAAATTAGTTTATAAGATCTACTACTATTCTGACTCAATTCATTTCTTATGGCAAAGTACAATTATTTAAAAATCCCTGCCCAACAGGAAAAGCAGGAAGGGATAGAATAATTTGTTGCAAAGAACAATGGAGTTCAGGATACAGCCCAAGGTGACCTACCCTGAAAATAAGAGCTTAAGCATAAATGAAAAAAGATGGATGTTCAATAATAAAGAGGCATTCAACATTCTTAGAAAGAACAAAAGAAATTCCTTTAGATATATTATTTTCCCCAATAATGATCCCTTTGGGGAGAGTGTTACTTAATTTCTCTTAATCTCAGATTCTTTAGTTGTCAAATAGAGATAAAAATACATTTTCAAATCTCACAGGGTTAATTAGGAGGATATTTTGCAAACCTAAAATTGCTATAGAAATATGACATTGTTACCATTAAGAGACAGTGTAGCACAGTGTGCTAGGTCCTGGCCTTGAGGTCAAGAAGACTCAGGTTCAAATCTTGACTCAAACACTTATCAATATGATTCTGGCTAAATCTCCCTTCCCTGCCTCAAAAATCAGAATACTGCTTCACAGGACTGTTGTGAGGATGGACTGAGATAAGGTATCTCAAAAATTTTTGCAAACCTCAAAGGGTTATATTAATGTAAAGTATTGTTCTTTATTGGGCAGAATTAGGCCACCAACAGAACCAAGGGATTTAAACATATACTTTTACTATCTCACCTTTTTTGGATACACATTACCTTTAATTTCTTGGCTTATGATTCATTAGTCACAGCTTGTCTTCTAGCCCTGAGCTTTCAATCATACTTAGCTTTAATGTTATGAGTGAAAGTGAAGGGAAAAGGAAATCATGGTAGGTGAGAATAGCTGCTATCTTAATCAACACTTAGATGAAGATACAATTCTGAAATTAGTTTCCCTGTCTGTTTAAACAGCAAGCTCCCTAACTTGTGTCACAAATTCTTAGAAGATCCACGATCAAGAATGTTACAACTGAGCTCCATATGGGAAAAAATATTATGAATGTAAAAAGTAAAGATATTGTTGGAAATGTCCCCAGATCTCACATCTCACTGTGTTTGTTAGCCAAATCACAGTGGAATATAGATGGCAAAGGCCAAGAAAGTCTTAGAGCAGAGAGTCTTCTGAATAGTGAGCTCTATGCAAAAAAATTTTTATGAAAACAAAACAACAGCTTAAGCACACTTAGTAAAGCCTAGTACTGGGATAGAAATGGAAAAAGGGCAAGAGGAAACAATTTATTTTAATGTACAACTAAAACACTCTTCCACTGAATAGGCTTTTTCTCCAAAAATAGAATAATTTAAAAAAACTCTTCACCCATTCTTCCATTATTACTTTTAATTTCACCTACCAGTAGGAAGCTAATTAATTCATAAGGAGGGAATGATTTTGGTTTCAGGTCCCTAGAATCTGATCTGAGTCACATTTGGTATAAGGCTGAAAATATATTGATTTGGGGATGGATTTTCTCTCAAATCCTTTCAAGTAACGAATGGCCTACTACATGCCTATCATTCATTCTATAAAAATTTATTAAGGTCTTGCCATGTACAAGACACTAGAAGAAGAGGAGAATGGATGGCATCTAATAACTGATTTGGTACTGGTCTCTGGCATCCAGGTGAGCTTGCAGTGTTGGCTATACTCTCTCCTAAAAGAGAAAAGACTCAAATAGAACTTGCATCAATGGAATTCATAGTCTAAAAAAGAAGATATAACACACATACAGATAATTATAATACTGGATATTATTCAGACTTTTGATAAGAGAAAGTCAAATTGCTTGAGAGTTCAGAGGAAAGAAAAATTACTTCTATCTGTAAGTATGAAGAATAATAATAGTTTTTTCTCAATTACATGAAAAATTTAATCTTCATTTCTTTATTTTTTATTATTAATAGAATTTATTCACTAGTGTTCAAGAACTTACCCCCCCACTCCCCACATCACAGTAGGACTCATCTATGAGACATAAATGGTCATATAAATTATCTCTTTCATGTTTCCACCTTTCGGTTCACTCTCTGGAGGTAAGTCACAATTTATTCTGCAAGAATTAATTCTGTAGCTGTGGATGCTATTTTCTTGGTTCTAGTCATTTATATGTTCATTATCCTATGTAGTTATTTCCACATATCTTTCATATACCATAATTTGTTTAGCTATTCCCCAACTGATGGGCATCCCTTTGATTTACTGTTCTTTACCACCATGAAGAGAGCTGCTATAAATATTTTATAACATATAGGTTCTTTTCCTTTTTCCTGATCTTCTTGGAAAACAAACTCAGTAATGGTATTGCCAGATCTAAAGGTATTCACAGTTTTATAACTTTCTGAGTATAATTCCAAATTACTCTCCAAAATGATTGTATTAGTTCCCAGTTTCACCAATAATAGTGTATTAGTGATCCCATTTTCCCACATCCCCTCCAACAATTGCCATTTTACCTTTTTGTCAATTTAGTCAATCTGATAAGTGAGCAATGATATCTCAGAATTGTTTTGGTTTGCATTTCTCTAATTAATAATGATTTAGAGCACTTTTTCATGTGCTTATATGTGACTTTGATTTCTTCATCTGTCTTTTCATATCTTTTGCCTATTTAACAAGTGGGAAAATGGCTCTTATAGATTTTACAAAGTTCTCTCTATATGTATATATTAGATATAAGACCTCTATCCAAGATGATGTCTATAAAATTCCCTCCTCCAATTTTCTGCTGCCCTTCTAACCTTGACAACATTTTTTATTTGTACAAAAACTTTTCAATTCAATGTATTTAAAATTATCCATTTTACACTTCAGTAAGATCTCCAGCTCTTTTGTTGACTTATAAATTGCTCTCTTATACATAAATATGGTAGGTAATATGCTCCTAATCTTCTAATTTATTTATAATGTGTCTCTTTTTATGTCTAGATCATGTATCCATTTTTATCTTAACTTAGTAAGTGGTATAAGATATTGGTCTATACCTAGTTTTTTCCAAACCACTTTCTAGTTATCCAACCTTCATTTTTTTTAAAGTTTGAGCCAAATTCTCACCCTCACACTTTTTTTGTCCTTCCCCCTCCCTGAGATACTTCCTAACTGTGTGACAAGTCATTTGCCTAGTCCTTGCCCTTCTACCTTACAATTGCTACTAAGACAGAAAGAAAAGGTTTTTAAAAATGACTTTGAGAAATTAAATTATTTATCCAAAGTCACAGTAGGAGCTAAGTATTAAAAAACTAGGTATATTATTCTTACTAATAAATTAACATATTAATGAAGTCACCTACTATGTACCAGGTACTATGCTAAGTGCTAGGAGCACAAAAAGAAGCAAAAATCAGTCCCTACCCTCAAGGAGTTCACAAATTAACACTAGAGATAATAAGCAAGAATATATATGTACATATATATTCTGTTAATTGCCTAGTTTTCATATACATAAGAGCCATTTTCCCACTTGTTAAATAGGCAAAAGATATGAAAAGACAGATGAAGAAATCAAAGTCACATATAAGCACATGAAAAAGTGCTCTAAATCATTACTAATTAGAAATTTCTCTAATTGCATTAGAGAAATGCAAACCAAAACAATTCTGAGATATCATTGCTCACCTATCAGATTGACTAAAATGACAAAAAAGTGCCCCATATATTCTCTTCCTACCTTGGGTTTTTCTTCTCTTCAAAGTTGTTTCACTCTGTTTCCTTGTTGGTTCTTTTACTCCTGTATTCATTTTGTGGTGATATTTTAATCTTGGTCAGAGAGGAATTCTCATGGTGGCACAGAGCTGCTCTGGATTACACTGCCATCTTGGCTCTACCTGGACATTTTCTTTGGTGCTTAAATGCAGGATAAATTGGAGTGGAGAGAATCTTAAGACAAGGCAGATGCACCAGCAGGCTCTTACAATGGCCCAGGCATACCATGATAAGGACCTCTATCGCTAGGATGACATTGTCAGTGGTAAGAAGGAGATGTATTGGAAGCACTGAAAAGGTGAAATCAGTAAACCATGGCAACAAATTGGATATGGGGTGTGGGGTGAAATGAAGCAAGGAGTTGAGGAAGACTCATAGATTTTGAGTATGAGGGACTAGGAAGATAGTTATGCCCTCTATATTCATGGGAAAGTTTGGAAGTGGGGAGGTTTTAGGGGGGAAGATAATGAGTTGCACCTTGAACATGCTGAGTTAAGATGTCTACTAGACATCAAGTTCAAGATGTCTGAAAGGCAGTTGGAGATTAGAGGTCAACAAAGTGGTTAGGGCAAATTAGGTAGATCTCACAATTGTCAGCATATAGTAGTTAAATCCATGGGAGGTGATGAGTGAAATAGTTTAAAAGGAAAAGAGAAGATCCAGAACAGAATCCTGTGGGAAATTTATAGTTAGAGAATGTGAGCTAAAAGAGAATCTTGCAAAGGACACTGAAGAGTGATTAGATATGTAGAAGGAGAACAAAGAAAAAGTGTTATCCTGAAAACTGAGAAAGAATAGAGAATCAAAGAGAAGAGAGTGATCTACAGTGTCAAAGGCTACTGAAAGGTCAAGGAGAATGAAGACTGAGAAAAATCCCTGGGATTTGTCAACTAATTGGTAACTTTGAAAAGAACAGTATCAGTGGAATGGATGGAATTCAAATTGTAAGGGGTGGAGAAAAGAATAAGAGGAGAGAAAGTGGAAGCACCTATTACAGACTGCCTTTTTTATATTTTATTATATCTGTAAATTATATCTGTAAAAACAATTTTTAACATTTGTTTACTGACATTTTGCAATCCAAATTTTTTTCCTTTTCTCCCTCCCCACCCCTCCCTAAGATGGCAAGTAATAGGATATAGATTATACATGTGCTATCATGCAATAAATATTTCCATAGTCATCATGTTGTGAAATAAGACACATATCACACATATAAGAAAAAACTCATAAAAGAAATAAAATGAAAAATGGTGTCCAATCCACTTTCAGACTCCATCAGCTCCTTTAATGGTGGTGGATATCATTTTTCCTCATAAATCCTGGAAGTTGTCTTTCATCCTTACATTACTAATAATATTTGTCATTCACAGGTGATCATGGTATAATATTGATGCTACTACATTCTCCAGTTTCTGCTCACTTCACTTGGCATCATTTCATAAACTGTCTTAATCATCATTTATGATAGCACAATAGTATGCCACTACAATGTATTCAGCCATTCCCAAGTTGATCATCCTCTCAATTTCCAATTCATTGCCAACACAAAAAGAACTGCTAGAACTATTTTGTACAAATAGGCACTTTCCCCCTTTGATCTCTTTGAGATAGAGACCTAGTAGTGGTATTGCTAGGTCAAAGGGTATGTGCAATTTTATATCCCTTTGGACATAGTTCCAAATTGCTCTCCAAAATGATTGAATCAGTTCACAACTCCACCAGTAGTGTATTAGTATTCCAATATTCCCACATCTCCAACATTTATAATTTTCCTTTTTTTGTCATATTAGTCACTCTGATAGGTGTGAGGTAGTACATCAGAGTTATTTTAATTTGCATTTCCTTAGTCAATAGTGATTTGGAGCATTTTTTCATATGAATATAGTTTCTTCATGTAGAACTACCTGCTCATATCCTTTGATCATTCATCAACTGGGAAATGATGTGTATTCTTATAAATTTAAGGCTTTATCAGAGATACTTGCTATAAATTTTTCCCCAGTTTTTTGTTTCTCTTCTAATATTGGTAGCACTGGTTTTGTTTGTGCAAAACATTTTTAATTTGATGCAATCGAAATAATCCATTTCATTTTTTATAATGTTCTCTATGTCTTGTTTGGTCCTAAATTCTTCCCTTATCTATAGGTCTGACAGGTAAAATATTTCATGTTCCCCTATTTTGCTTATGGTATCACTCTTTATTTCTAAATCCATTTTGACTTTATCTTGGTATATGGTGTGAATGTTGGTCTGTGCCTAACTTCTGACATAGCGTTTCCCACTTTTCACAGTAGTTTGTTTGTTTGTTTGTTTTTATCAGATAATGAGTTCTTCTCCCCAAAGCTTGGGACTTTGGGTTTATCAAACATTAGAATACTATGGTCATTCACTACTGTGTAGTAAGTACCTAATCTATTCCATTAATCCTCTACTCTATATCTTAGCTAGCACCAGATTGTTTTCAAGATTATTGCTTTAAATATAATTGATACCATGTAATTCCATAGTCTGGTATGGCTAGATCACCTTCTTTCATGTTTTTTCATTAATTCCCTTGATATTTTTGACTTTCAGGTGAATTTTTTTCTAGCTCTATGAGATAATTTTTGGTAGTTTCATTAGTCTGGCCCTGAATAGGCAAATTAATTTAGATAGAATTGTCATTTTGCTATATTAGCTCAATCTACCTATTAGCAATTAATGTTTTTTCCAATTGTTTAGATTTGATTTTCCTTGTGTGAAAAGTATTTTGTAATCATGTTCATATAGTTCCTGCTTTTGTTTTGGCAAGTAGATCCCCAACCCAGGTATCTTATATTGCCTATATTTTAAATGGGATTTCTCTTTCTCTTGCTGTTGAACTTTGTTGGTAGTGTAGACAACCTTTATCAAGTAGTTAAGCCACAAAAAACAGAAGGGATGATGTCTTGTAAGACTTGGCTATGTTCTCTTCAACTAATCCTGTGTCCCAAAAGGCCTAGTATATTTTAAATTTTACTAACTCCAGAAGTACAAATGCTAGAAATATACAAAAAAAATCTGAAATGTCAACATTAAATCATAAAAGTATCAATACATTTCTTATTTAAATTCACATAACCATCATCTTGTGCTATGCCTCACTATGATTGAGTTTTCAACTTTGCAAAATCATTCATCAGCTGCAACTTAGTGATAAGAACTGCATTTGTAGTTTTAGCCTTAAGATTATCCAAAGGACAAGGTTTTGATGCATTCCCAACAATTTTCACATGACCCCCAAAAAGAAGTCTAATTGTAAACTCAAATTCAGCTAAACAAAGAATGCCATTGACTTTTTTCCCCAAAGTTTTCTATTTTTAATGAGAGGGACAGAAATAAAAATATATTATTTGAGTTTCCTAGAAGTGAGCTTAAAAGAAATTTAAATAATTTGACTTTCAAATTATGTTTTTTGTAAATTTGTGGTATTTATGCTTACAAAATTATTAAAACTAAAAACTTTATTAAAATTTTTGAGATACCTTGTCTATATCTTGTGATCCCATGTCTCATTTATTTTGTGGGACTGTCTCCCAAATCATCTCTCTATGGTTCATTTTGCCCTACCCAGATTTCCATGGTAATCCCAAAACACAGTTTATACCTAAATTTCCACAGATGTAGGTAAAAATGCCAAACCTCAAGTGTAAGTACCCAAATTAACAATATTTGGTATGGAAAATCTAATTTAATCCTGCAAAATAACACAAAAGATTTTCAGTAATCCATAAATAGTTGATATGATCCTTAGTTAAACTCTTGTCATTCCACTTAGTTTCATCTTTGCACAAGGGATCTCTGCATTTCTTTAGCATTACAGTACTACCCTAATAGTCCAGACTTCACTTAGAGAGGAAATGAGTGAGAGTTGCTAAGAAACAATCTCTTTATTCTTCAATTAATTTCAGAGAGAACTGCTTTTACCCTCTCCCATTTTCAATTCTCTTGAAGGTAAGAACTCCAGACAATAGGTATTACATCTTCATCTTATGGCCAGCACATCTGTACCTCTTTCTCTCTGAATCCTAAGTAGATATCATCCCCATCTGCCTCCTAATCAAATCTTCTCTGAACACTTCCAGTTCTTTCATCTCCATCTACCTTGGCCCTTCCTCTCCTAAGTCTTAATTCAGCTGTTCCCTCTTTTCCCCATTGGGTCCTGTAAAACCTACTGTATAATGTTAATAGGCTTTCCTTCACCTTTTCCTCACATGCTCCTTCCATCTCTGGCACAAGCAGGGCTCCCACCCTATGAGATTAAATGCCATTTCTATATAGATGACTTTTAGATCTTGTATCTCAAACTAAATTCTGACCTGAATTCCAGACCTGTATCAGCAACTGTCCGTTGGACATTTCTCACTGTATATCCACAGATATCCCATACTCAACATGTCCAAAATGGAAGAAAAAGGGGATTGGTGTAAAAATAGACTCGAATCCAAGACTTTAATCCCCAGAAGTCCGTGCTCCACTTCCCCAGAATGCTTTGTAATCTCACTGAATTCTCACTTGGGACAAGAGCAAAATATTATTTAAGGGCTCTCCGCTGTAGGTGGGGTCTCTTTTTTTCTTTTTTTTACTTCCACTTTGGAGCACACATGGCTCTCCACCTAGCTGGCAAGATGTGGTCGTGAATAGGCTCTCTGGACCTAGACACATGCTTTTCTTACTTGTGTTTTTCTTTATATTTAATCTTCAATAAACCTCATAAAATATAATACTCCCTGCAGAGAGAAACTAATTTCTACCTGCCTCAGTTTCCCCCAAAATTTTAATCTTTACAGTTGGCAACCACTAGATTGGATGAGAACTTCTCAAATGTTTTAGCCTAGATAATGATTTTTTTAAGCCACGTTTTTCCAAGATGCTTTTTTAGAAAACCATCTTGATCAGCTCCTGCCGGCAGCCATCCGCTTCAGACTTCTTGAGCCCTTCCCTCCGACTGGTTCGGCCACTTCTCCCTGCCTGCATGCTTTCCTGCCTGCAGCCCCCAATCCTGACCTCTCTCCATCCTCACCTGGTGCTCCAGCTGCCGGTCCTGCTTGCCTGCATTCCTGTTGTTCCTGGCCTACCCCTGTGCTCTCTAGCTCATCTGGTCCCTGTTCAACCCAAATCCTTGGAGCAGATTGCTCAGGACTCATTTCTACCAGCTGGTAACAAATGGGAGTATTGACCACCTGGGCAGATAGGAGCATAGGAGGGGAGAGAGAAAAGGGAGAGGAGAAGAAACAGACTTTTCCAAACAGGAACTTAAAAGCAATGGGCTATTTAAAAGGATACCTTTTGACTGTTCTGGTAATTTTATTGACTTCACCTGCATGTCAGGGAGAAGATTCAGCTAACATTGGGGAGGCAAATGGGTGGTTCAGCGAACTGAGAGCCAGGCCTAAAGACATGTGGTCCTGGGTTAAAATCTGGCCTCAGATACACCCCAGATGTTGGGCTTTGGATGGGTCACTTATCCCCCATTGCTTAGCCCTTACCACTCTGCCTTCCAACAATAGGCATTTAAATGGATAATAACCCAAGGAACTTTAAAGACTGGATGTTATGATTTTTAAGGCATTTCAAAACTCCAATGGTTATAAAAATCTGTTATTTCTATTGCATTTTCCTGATTGTTTTGTTTAAGATATAACTTTGTAATTTTAAGTTCATATATTACTGGATTCAATATTATTCTGTTATACTGTTCATTTAATGTACTGAGTTTTAAAATTCAGTTGTTTTTCCCCTATAACTGTGCTGAACAAATATTATTGAATAAGCCCATATATGAAATAGCCTTTCTAATTTTTGCCTTTGTAAATTATCACAAGGATAGATGGATTCCTTCAGAACTGGTTACAATTGCTATAACAACCTTTGGAAAATTTAATGTGTTAAATATCTCAACTGATTTTAAGGGTATTTTAAATATGATTTTTGGAATTTTTTTTAAGAATCTCTGGTCGTTTTTGCCTGCCCCTACCACAAAGGCCCACAGCTGAAGTGAAATACAATTATAACCCCCAACCTTCCCACATTTCTAAATATGTGAATGGAAGTTGGGGCAGTTAATCTCAAGGCATTTGTACCCCTAAAAAAGCCTCCAAAAAAGGATCATCTCTCATTTATACTCTTCAGCTCACTACTTTACTTTCACCAGCATGATATATAGATTTCTTGATTATGTTCTTAACCCAAGATGAGTTTTACTTTATTTAAAAATATGTTTATTACCAAGGTTGAAATATTTGCTACATTTGTAAAACTTGTGACAGATATCCATCAGTTCATAGGCTTTTTAAAATGCCATACAGCAACTTATGTGAAATATGATAGTGTGTGTTTGCTATTGTAATTAATTGGGCTATTGAGAATTTTGGGGATTTTGATATCTACATACTCTACTACTGTTCTTTAACAATGAAAAATGTTGCCTTGTTCAATTCATTTGCTCATACTTACAGTGGATCATGGCCAGACATGAAGAGGAAATGGATCTCATTTTTGGTGAGAAAGCCTTGTATTCTATATTTTCTTAGCTGACACAGAGTGTCAATGATTATAAGCTACATTTTTATTTTTAAAGCTCTTTTATTATTATATTTTCTTGCATTTGCAATATACTATTTCAGTTTTTTTCTCTCTTTTTTATATTTGAAGCACATGTCACCAGCATTAAGG
The DNA here is from genome assembly GCF_027887165.1 of Monodelphis domestica. Classification (NCBI taxonomy): domain Eukaryota; kingdom Metazoa; phylum Chordata; class Mammalia; order Didelphimorphia; family Didelphidae; genus Monodelphis; species Monodelphis domestica. The sequence continues at coordinate 271,202,534 of NC_077227.1, forward strand.
TTTTAACTTTTTTATTTTTTCAGTTCTACAAGTTTAAAATACATTTGTCAATGCATGCCCAAAAAGCTTGAGACTATAAAAATGATGCCACTAATTATTTTTAAAAATTATGGGGCTTTGCTTAATGATTCTGTCTGATTCCAGGACAAGATATACACACAAGAGCCATTGCACAGGTCCAAAGAAAAGCCAATCCAGGATGGATTGATGCACTTCTAGGCCAATACAAAGGTCTTGAACCTAGTGTGAAGACTCAAGTTTACTGTGTTTAACATGTTGTTATGACATAGGCTTTCCTTGTGTCCACACTCACTCTGAAAATACTCACAGATGAGTATACCCGAAACCTTGGCTCATATAATCTGGTCCCCTTTTCTGCCTTTAATAGTGTGGTACCTTTCTGTAGTCCTGGCTACTGACTGGGTAAATGCATCATTGCTTTGATCATTTTGATTGGACCCTGATTCAAGGACCTGTTATAGATTTATTTTTCTTTTTACTTGGAATTTTTACACATAAGACTTTGATAGTCTATATTTTCATCCAGAAATTTATTTTTTATTTGGATTTTTCTGTTGTCTTTTCATTTCTCTTACGAATTGATTCATATACCTCATACCTCAGCCACTGCATCCCTAAGTGATCCTGTATTTTTCAATCACCCTCTTAAGGGGGGAATGTAAAAAATATCATGTTTTAAATTGCAAAGTTTAAATTCTTTAGAAGAATTTTAGGTAAAGAAAGATGCTACCTCTCTGAATCCAGAAACTGAACTGTTGGAGAAGACACTATGAAGAAGCCTCCAGATCACAAGCTGCACAAAAATGAACTTTGGGTGTGGTTGATTGAACATTTATTTGTGTGTATACTTTCATGCCAAAGGGGACTGCCCCCTAACTGGCTTTTTGTCAATGCATCCAGCAGTTATTGGTTTTGTTCTTTTTCTCTTATCCTCAAATTATTATAATCTTTAAATTGATTATGTTTTTATGATCCTTTGGGGAAGTCCTTCTTCCCAGAGGATCAAACGGAGAAATGTAAAAATAGACTCGAATCCAGGACTTCAGTCCCCAGAAGTCCATTCTCCACTTCCCCAGAATGTTTTGTAATCTCACTGAATTCTCACTTGGGACGAGAGCAAAATATTATTTAAGGTTCCGCAATAGGTGGGGGTCTCTTTTTTTTCTTTTTTTACTTCCACTTCGGAGCACATGCGGCTCTCCATCTAGCAGGCAAGATGTGAGTGGTTGCGAATAGGCTCTCTGGACCTAGACACGTGCTTTTCTTACTTGTGTTTTTCTTTATATTTAATCTTCAATAAACCTCATAAAATATAATACTCCTTGCAGAGAGAAACTAATTTCCACCTGCCTCAGTTTCCCAAAAAATTTTAATCTTTACATTGGGTACCCATTACATGCCATATACTCATAACTACTATGTGCATATGTACTTCTAATTTACTTATATATGGTTATTTTGCTAAACACACAATAGAATGCACACTCCTTGGTTGCATTTCATTTTTTTCTTCAGAGATAAGCCTGCCACATAGTAGAGTAGGCATTTAATAACTGCTTGTAACTGATAGTCTGCCCTAATAGTTTGACATCCTCACAAAAGGAAAACAGATGTTAGTTGCTACACATGTAGCTTCCTTCCCATTTTACAAATTCATTGTACAAATAATTCAAAATAATAGTAGTGGAGATTTAATCCCCACAATATTAATGGTAAGTCACTTACCCTTTTCTTCCCGTTCCATGTGCTCAGGGCAATCCTCTTATCCCAGGAACTTCAGAACAGGATCCTTCACTGCTTCCCACTGCTTCACATTACTGTTGTCCCTTGGTCTAATTTCTCTAAAAAATTCTAGATCCTAGAACTCCCAATGTTCTTCCAGATAGATGACTAGACTATTTTGCTGTTCTACCACTACATCCCACTTCCGCTACCTACATATCTATCCATGACTCTAAGTTCTAACATTTCTTGGGCTATGAGAGGGATTCCAGTGGTTACCTTTCTGTAACTGTCATTAGCATCAACCTGGGTAGTGGAGAAATTAGGTGCATGCATAAGTTTCAGCACCTCATCCCCTACCTATCCTACCTTCTTTTGGGACCCAGATCAGTTGTCTCTCCAACTGCCCACTCTGAGGACTTCCAAAAAGACTTTTTTTTGTCTCAGCACAGTGCTGAAACATCCACTCATCAGTGAGACATGAATTCAATTCAAGTGTGAATATTGTACTCAATCACCTCAAAGAGCTATCACTTAATGTGTACCTGGAGAAGCAATCAGCCCCGTGCCTTTTTAATCAGTCCCCTGGGATAAGAGATTTAATCACCCTCTGAAGGTATCTTCAGGCACTGTTCTTATCTCAAGATAAAAGGCTCAGATAAAGGTCACATCCTTTTACAGTCTTCAGATTGCCAGTATTTATTGATAAGCCCTTTTACCCAAAAACAATGAATACTAAAAAAGGGGTTCACATGGAGGAGAGGCAAAGATCTTACAAAAAAAGTAATTTTTGGTTACATTGTGAAGAAAAGTTCCTACATTTCTCTGAACAAATATCACACATATTTGTTAAATATTTTCATTTATTTCCTGCATTATCTATGTGGTCCTTTTTTACTCTCTTGAGGTAAAGAATGATTGTAAATAGTAATAGGAAGAACAAGGGAATGCTTCTTCCAAATCTAATCCATTCTGTTTGTCTTCCTAAGATGGTCAGAAATACAAGTGGTCCAAACTCAACAGCATTTACTTGCCCCATTGACAACATAACATTAACAGGGCAGGTAAGGCCCAGAAGAGAGCAGTTGCTATAGAAATTCTGCTTCTGGATGGATCGGCAGGGTGGGAAGGGATACACAGGAAGACAAATCAAGACATGGGCCACAGCAGAGATGTTTCTTGGCTAATAGAAACGTTCCAGAATTAGGGTCTGTAGAAGTTTGTAGAAGCTGTCTCTGTGTATCTCAATATGCATATCACTTTATTTCTCCTCATTTTTCTTATTATTGAAGTAGAAAGAGCACATTTTGACACTGCTGTTCTCTTTAAGGGCTTTCTTATATACCAAAATCTATTAGAATGGGTGTATGTGTGCATATGTGTATTTCAGCCAAATGTCACAATCAGTTAACAAGGTAGTTTTCCCTTTACAAAGAGATATATAGAACAAAGTTCATTGTAATTTCTGACTCAAAGTCTGAGATTATGCTATATGATTGCTAACCTCTTTCATCTCCACTTTCCTATCTTTAACAGTATACAAACTCATCAACAAAAAGCTTCTCTTCCTAAACCACAATAGTACAAAATGTCTTCAAGAAAATATGGCCTTGATTTATGCATGGGAAAGAGATGGCTTATATTGGGGTTTTTCTGCCCACTCTTTGACATACATTTTCCGGTCACATTATAGTTAGTCATAAGTCACTCATCTTTAGTCAAAGGAAGAGTATGTTCTTGGCCAATACATTAATCTGAATCTGAAGATATTTCCAGACATATTAAAACTTGCAAATGCTAAAGAACCTGAATTATTCCCCTGCTCCACTTTCAGATTCCATGTCATCTTTCTCCACCCTGCCTCACCCTGGGAATTTTATGATCAATTCAGATGTTTAGAAATGGAGTTCTATTGTTTTCTGTGGCTAATTAGCTTCCTAGAGAAACAAAACAAAACCTCAAGATCATTGACTACTGAATTGAAGTACATTTTCCCATTCAGATTTCTAAACATTTTTGTTGATGTTTGTATTTACTTAACTATTATTTCTCAAATATCCTCTACCTTCCACCTAAGTAACCATCTCTTATTGGGGGGAAAAACTGATTTCTAAAGCAGTTCAGCAAAATAAACTGATATAGTAATCAAATCTTAAAATATTTTCAGCATTCCACTTCCATGGTACCCCACCTTTACAAAGTAGCAGAGTGTGACGTTTTCTTATATCTCTTCTTTAGGTTGAAGATTGGTCATTATGCTTACATAACATTCATTTTCAATCGAAATAATTTGAGGGAAAATATGTTCAGTGCCTTAGGTCTGTACAGTTTACAAGGACAGTTACGAATCTAGAGCTAGGCAGAAATTTTGTTATACAAACATAGGACATAAGAGAAAATAGAAAGTTAAACTAATTTGAAAATAGAGGGAATAAATAAATAATCTGGATTACATCAAATTAAAAAGTTTTTGTACAAACAAAACCAATGTAACCAAAATCAGAAGGGTAGCAACAAATTGGGAAAAAAATCTTCATAAAAACCTCTGACAAAGGTTTAATTACTCAAATTTATAAAGAACTAAATCAATTGTACAAAAAATCAAGCCATTCTCCAATTGACAAATGGGCAAGGGACATGAACAGGCAATTCTCAGCCAAAGAAATCAAAACTATTAATAAGCACATGAAAAAGTGCTCTACATCTCTTATAATCAGAGAGATGCAAATCAAAACAACTCTGAGGTATCACCTCACACCTAGCAGATTGGCTAACATGACAGCTATGCAAAGTAATGAATGCTGGAGGGGATGTGGCAAAGTGGGGACATTAATTCATTTCTGGTGGAGTTGTGAATTGATCCAACCATTCTGGAGGGCAATTTGGAACTATGTCCAAAGGGCGATAAAAGACTGTCTGCCCTTTGATCCAGCCATAGCACTGCTGGGCTTGTACCCCAAAGAGATAATGGACAAAAAGACTTGTATAAGAATATTCATAGCTGCGCTCTTTGTGGTGGCCAAAAATTGGAAAACGAGGGGGATGCCCTTCAATTGGGGAATGGCTGAACAAATTGTGGTATATGTTGGTGATGGAATACTATTGTGCTAAAAGGAATAATAAAGTGGAGGAATTCCATGGACACTGGAACAACCTCCAGGAAGTGATGCAGAGCGAAAGGAGCAGAACCAGGAAAACATTATACACAGAGACTGATACATTGTGGTACAATCGAAGGTGATGGACTTCTCCATTAGTATCAATGCAAGATCTAAAAAAAAAATACTACCCACAAGCAGAGGATAAACTGTGGGAGTAAAAACACCAATGAAAAGCAACTGCTTGACTACAGGGTTGGAGGAGATAAGACTGAGGAGAGACTCTAAATGAACACTCTAATGCAAATTCCAACAACAGGGAAATGGGTTCGAGTCAAGAACACATGTGATAACCAGTGGAATCATGCGTCGGCTATGGGAGAGGGAAAGGCGGGGGGGGGGGGGGGGGGGAGGAAAAGAAAACGATCTTTGTTTCCAGTGAATAATGTATGAAAACGACCAAATAAAATAATGTTTAAAAAAAAAGAAAAAAGAAAATAGAGGGAATAAAGTAAGAAAAACATAGGACCAAGGGTTGGTTTTGTTCCATAATATAGGTTTTAAAGGAGGAAAGAAAGGCAAGGGATGGGGGGGGGGGGGAGACTAATTCTAGTAAAGAAACAAGGAAGAAAAGTTGGAGTAACTTACTTTTTTTAAAGATAACCAAGGTTATCAAGAAGACTATACAAACATGGAGGAGGAGATTGGAAAAGAAGACACCTCTTGAACCTTACTCTTACCTGAACCAAGCAAAAGAGGGTGGAACATACAAACAAGAAAAGTTGGATATTGAAATAAAGTAAATTCAACAGGGAAATAAGCAAAATAGGATATTTAGGTTTAAGAGGAATGATACAGTCAGAAAGGAAAATGTCACAAGCAAAATATCATTTAACTTCAAAGAGTTATTCATAAAGGAGGATCAAAAGGAAATAAAGTGTAAGAAAAATGTTTGGGATCTGTACTAGGTTAAGAAATGAAGGACTGAGTGGGATATTACTTTTCTTTCACCATCCATGTAAAGAGATAAGGAATTTTTTTTCCAAAACATGAATATATGATAGAAGGAAATATGCAATTAATAATCATAAGCATGAATATGAATGAGATTAACTAACATAAAATGGAGGAGAATAGCAGCATAAATCAGAAAACAGACTGCAACAAAAAGTTTATACCAAGTTGAAATGAAAGGTTGGCACAGAATTTTTTTCCCTCAGTAGAATTTTAAAACGTAGTAGTAGCAACTGTGACCTCAGACAATAGTAAAAGTAGACATGGTTAAAAGAGATGAGCAAGGAAACTACATCACATTTAAAGGAACCATAAATGATGAAATATCAGTATTTAAAATATTTATACCAAATTGAACATATATAAGTAGTTAAAAGAAAGGCTAACAGAATTACATAGGGAAATAGAAAATACAACTATAACGGCTGAGGACCTAGTGTGCCCCCTTTCAGACTTAAATCTAATTTTAAAAATCAAGAGAAATTTTAAGGAACTGAAAAGAATGCTAGAAGAATTACATATGATACACCTCTGGTGACTACTGAAAGGGAATAGAAATAAATATATTTGTTCTCAGCATCATTTAGTACCAATACAAAAATTCCTCATACAAACATTCATAAAAACCTCATAAAAATGGAGAAAAGCAGAAACATTAAATATATTATTCTTTACTACCTACAAAATGACAAAAATTATAATCAATGATGATCATTTAAAAAAGATTCTAATTTAAACAGAAACCAGAAAATTGGTGGAACCAAGAGCAAATCATATAAATAATAGATAATTTCAATGAAGAAAATGACAATGAGACAACATACCAAAATATAGTTAAAGCCAAAGGGAAGAAAATGTATATATCTCTTAATCATCAACAAAAGACAGAAGGTACAGATCAATGTATCAGCTATGTAACTAAACATACATACCAACAAAAAGTAAATCTGAAAAAAACAAACTCTCAAAAATTAAAATTCTGAAAATTAGAAAAGAGGTAAAATTGAAGACAAAAATGACCAAATTGATAAAAAAATTAATAATGTGTTTAAAAGAGAAAAACCAACTAACAATAAGTGAAAAAGTAAAAACAAATTATTAGAAATTCTTTTAATTATATGTCAGCAAAATTTATGACTTACACAAAATGTATGAATATCTACAAAAACACAAAATACCAAGATTATCAGAAGAAAAAATAGGAAATGTAAATAGCTCTAACTCAAAATAAAATGTTGAGTAAGCTATAAATAAATTCCCAAGAGAAGAGGGACCAGGACAAATGGATTTCCAACTAAATTCTAATATTCAAAAAATAATTAAGTTAAATTTTATTTAAAGTATTTGCAAAAATGGGGAGAGAAAGTGTCTTATCAAACTCTTCCTATAAAATAAATATGGTCCTAATACATAAACGAGGAAAATTATTATTAACATCCATGATGAATATGTTTAAAAAATATTGACTAACATATCAGTAGACTACAGAAATATAATATGATTATACAATTTGAAAATTTTGGTTCTAAACCTGTAATTCAGAGTTAGTTCACCACAATATAACTATAAATATTAATATTAATGACAAAAATAAAAGCTTTTAGAAATACATAACCTTTTAATATTGAAAATACTAGAAAACATAGGAATAAATTTATTTTTCATTAATATGGTAAACAGTATTTCTCTAAAACCTATTATAAAACATTCTTTACAACCAAAAGTTTGTATAGTCTGTAATAGAGAAATACTTGATCCCTTTTTAGTAAGATCAGGGATTAAATGAGGATGTTCATTGTTACCAATATTATTTGAGATAATTCTAAAAATATTAATTATTACAATTACATAAAATAAAACTTGAGGGAATAAGCATAGATAAAAACAAAATATTATACATTTATAATTATCATATTCTTTTAGAGATAATGTGATGGTTTACTTAGAGAACTCTAGAGTTTTTTTAAAAATCATAACAACTAGTAACGTCATTAAAGTGGTAAGATATAAGGCAAAGTCACAGAAATCATTGAACTTCTATTCATTATCATCAAAAATCAGCATGCTAAAAAAGAACTTTCATTTACAATTATTACAGAATATGTAAAATATCTGGGAGTCTATTTACATATATGGGTATTATATGAACACAACTACAAAACACTTTATATAAAGGAAGACACAATTGGAGAAGAATTTATTGCTCTACTATAGTTTGGCTGTGCTAATATAATACCTATTATACAGATTAATTATATATTAATACTATACTAACCAAATTGACAAGGAAGGAGAAATAAAAGGGAAAATTTTTCAAGGAAAAAAATCTTAAATAGTAGGGAAGAGAACCTAGAAGGTCTCAAACTATACTACAAAATAGTAATAATCATCATGATTTAGCATAGGTTCAAAAAAAGAAAAGTTGTACACATGAACCAGAAGTAATCAAATATAATAACAGGGAGCTGAATAAAATCAAGTATTCTGACATCTGAGCTAAGGAATCATCATTTAATAAAAACTGCTAAGAAAGAAAGTAAACCTAACAGAAATCAGTCTTAGATCAACATCTCCTAACATATACCACTCCAAATGGATACATGAGCTATGTATAGAAGTTCAGATCATAAACACTATAGAGGAGAATGGAAGGAGATACTTTTCTCAATGATGTATGATCAAAAATGTATTGACTATATAAGGAATAGGATGAATCCCAGGAGAAAAATGAAAATATTTTATTACATAAAATTAAAAAGATAAATGATCATAGGACATGAGCAGGCAGTTTTTAAGGTAAAAATTTCAAATTATCAATAGCCTTTTAGAGAAAAATTATCTAAATCATTAGTAATAAAGGGAGTTAAAATTAAAATATATGTGAGCTTCCACTCCAACCCCATCAGATTGGCAAAGATGACAGAAAAAGATAATGGAAATTATGAAAGAGATTGTGGAAGGATGGTCACCCTAATGCATTACTGGTGGAACTAAAAATTGGACCAACATTCTGGAGAGCAATGTTAAACTATATTTAAAAATGTAATTAAACAATGCATACCCAGTGGAAGTATTTAATGATTCTATTACTAGGCATGAACTGTAAAAAAGATCAAAGCCAGATACTCATACACACAAAAAAATGTTTATAGCACCACTTGTAGCACTTTTTGTTGTAGAAAAGGTGGTGAACATCAATTGGGAAATGGCTAAACATTTAATGGATCATTATTTTGCAGAAAGAAATGACTGAAGTGATATATTTAGGGAAATCTGGGAAGCCTTAAAACAAAGGAGATAAGAAGAACCAAGGGAATTATTTATAAATGATCTCAGTATTGTAAAGGAAAACTGCTTAAAAAGATTTAAAATTTTTGATCCATTCAATGACCAGTCATTATTTAGAAGACTGATGATGAAGCATGCTTCCCACCTTTTGGTAGATATATAAGACTATAAGTACAGAATCAGACATACATTTTCTGACACAAAATATTTTATTTTAATTGACCATACTTACAGAGGACTTTTATGGAGGGGGGTGGGAATTGTAGAGAGTGTGGAAGGGTGATGATACTGATAACAAAAAAAGAAAAGCGTACCAAAGAAACATTTTAAAAATACACAACAAAGAATACAAGAGAAATTCAGTAAGGGACATAAAAAAGAAGAGCAATATTGTTTCTACCAAGTTACATTAAATGTAAATTTCCCCAAAATAAGCCATATTTAATAAATTCATGATTTTATATATCATCTTCTTTTCTGATCCTCTTTCTACATAGAAATGTTCACATTAATTTTTTTTAGTTCATAAAAATATTTTAGTAAAAGAGGTAGATTAGACGAGGTGGCCTCTAAAGTGCCATTCAACAATAAATCTCTGAGTGTATGATTTTATGTGGTACAGTGCTTTACTTTTAGCTAGAATAAATCAAAGCAACAAATCTATTTAAAAAAATAATGCCCAAGGTCTTGCATAAGTCTGCCTTTACTCATGAACACCCCCATCCTTATGTAGCCACTTTTCTTACTCAGAGTACACAATAAATTCAAAGCTAAGACATTTGATAAAAATGCATAAGAAAAGTGGCAATAGAACATTCTTTGCCAAATCCTGCAATATGGTGTCCCTCAGATGCTGGTTAGGTCACCAGTGGGAGAAGTAGACAAGCCTGGAGATTTATCATAAGGGAACAAATGCGTGGAAGATGTGGAGGAACAACTCATGCCTCTGACGCTGAAAGCGACATATGTCCTCTAGTGATTCTGCTTTCATGGGTTGCTCCTTCCTACCAACATCTTGGTTTTATTTCTTCACAACCACCAGCAGGTCACCTCAGCTTCAGCTGGCTAGGATGAATTAGCTAGATCTCTTCCTTGCTAAGGGCAGCCTGAAAGCTTTTTAGTTGAAAACTTGAATGAAGGGCTATGAGCCACCATATCTAAACAAGAAAAGCCAAGTGAGAGCATTTTCCAATCTACTCTCTTTTCTTTTATCCTTCTGACTGGAATTGATTGGAATCTTTTGTCCCAGGAAAATTAGTATTGGAAAGTACTAAGAACTTCTCTGACAGTGTAAATGAATTTGAGCCAAAAATAAAAACTAAGTAGAGACTAGATCTTTGTTCTCTACCTACCTGACTCAAATTTACTCAAATTTATAATGCATTTATTATGCATTAGCAAATCCTCTTAGCTCTGGTGCTCCATTTGGCCCTTTGAAAAACTTCACTATCTTCCTACATTCCCACCACAATAAAAAAAAAATAGTTGCTCCAGAAAATAACACAGGATACACTGAACATCTGTGTGCATCTGCCATTTAAGCAATATAAATCAACAAAAAGCTTGATCACAGGTCAGGTAATTAGTACAATGGACATGTGGGTATCTAATGCAGGGTATTTATATAAAAGCTCTTCACAGCTACCATTATTGAATATGACCATCATGATATGACACATAATTAATAGACTATATTACGTGATATATATTAGATTAATGAAATAAAACATAGCATCCTATAAGTGTTGCATATAATAACCAAATATTATATATTACTTGCAGAAACATATTGGAATAATACATATAAACATTACATATTTGTATATATTATATATTACAACATCAATAATAGTATATTATTTAGTGCTTTCAGCTAGGATTTGACTCAGTTTTCTGGTAGTTTAGGTCTGATAATGGAATGAAAAAAGGCACTCGTCATTCATCAGTTAACAAAAGTAAATTTAACTAGACTCATAACAAGAGAAGGATATACAATGAAAATATGTATTGAGAATACTTATGACTGTTTAATACTCAAGTGACCAGAAAATAATGCCAATAACCTGAACATTGTTTCCTGAGCCAATCCAAATCTCAAGATTGGTTTCAAAAAATTTTAAGGAAAAACTAGCATAACTTGCAAGGTGTGTGTGTGTGGGGGGGGGGGGTATGTTGACTTTCCCAATTTCTAGACTCTATTCTGTGCCCTTTGCTTTCTAGGTGTCTATGATTGGAATATTGGGTTCATTTCTTCTCATCTCATCCACATCTGAATAGACACACCAGGTGTCTGTTACCAGGATCTTATCAATGTTTTTTCTTAGCCCTTTGTCAGGTAGCAATACTGAATTTCTTCCTCAGATGAGTTATCATGCTCTGAGCTATTGTTCAGTTTGTAGACCTTCTGCAACTGGCAAATGGACTCTTCTAAGAGTCAGCTTGCTGATTGTCCATTGTAGTGAGTTATAGTAGAGTTCTGTCCTCCTCACTATAGAGATCTATGCTAAGATTGTGTCCCAGATAGTCATCAAAACCCAATGGCAGCCCAGTCTCCCATGTACCAGCAACCCATAGAGACCTTTGCTACTGGATTTTGGAACGATGAAAAAAAAAAGTGTGTTTCACTCTTATCTATTAGAGATTTTGGTAACTTAGGCTTTTTAAAAGAGTCTGAAAGAGACCATTATTTATCAAGTGACATCCAACAATATGCTGATATAATGGACTTCCAATTTTTTGTTAACCAAGAAAGAATTGTAGCTGTTTCATCTATAGAAGTAATGTTAAATAGAAACAAGAGCCCCTAAACTGTACATAAGGATTTCTGTGGACCAAATATTGGCTTAGAAAATCAAGATTATAATGCCTTATGTTTTATTGTATTTTTATTTATTTTGTTAAAAATTTCCCAATTATAGTTTATTCAGTTTGGTAGTTTATGGGAGTGTGATGGACCACATGCAGCCCATGGGTCTTGTGTCTGACATCTCTAGCAGGATGTGTAACAATTTTCCTTCACAATCAAAATAAAGAGACTCTCTCAGAAAAGCAGAAATTGGCAAGAGTTCACTTCAACATTCATCTAGGTAGCTCTTCCTATAGGAATGCATGGTACATAAGTATTGTGTGCTCTTGTTCATACATTTTAACTCTTGGAGAAGCTGTCAGAAAAAGGGCTTTTAAGAACTAATTCCCAAGAAACTGTTTGGAGCATAGATAATGCAAGCAACAATATGTTCCTTGAATTGACCTTCCTTCCAACTCCTGAGATTTTCACGGTAAATTCAATTGGACAGTTAAAGATAGGACTTTTCAGATAGGCAGGAGAAAGAACCTTCTCAGATAATGTCACTGACTGGAGACAGAGTTCCACTCCACTCTGTTGATAGACATTCTAATCAGCAACACATTGTTTGTAGTGAAGATGGAATGTTGAGTATTTGGGATATTAGACTAGGTAGCATGTTAGTGTCTCTATTAAAGACACATGAAGCAAAAATGTGAGCTCACTTTCACCCATACAACCTAGATCATCTGTTTACTTTTTCTAAAAATTAATCCCTCTGTCACTAGAATGTTTCCACGTACCTTTCAGAAAAGTCCTCTCTTTTTCACCAATGTAAATGTAGTGCATTATTGTTTATGTATAAATGTAGGACATTATATTATTACTAAAAGCAATCAGCTTAATATTATCCAGTTCCTGGCCCAGCACTGATCATGTAAATGACTATATTGAGATGACTCTGCCAAATAAATCTTTGTGAATAGTTTGGACCTTTTAGAATCTTGGACTTCTTTGTGGAATTGATGCTATCAGTTACTAGACAACTTTTCTTATAAAAATATCATATTAAAGAATGCAATTTAATAACTATTAGAGATATTATATAATAGTCGTTGGCCTGGGGAAGTCAAGTATTTCAAATATCAGACACCATAATGAAATATTATTTGTAAGATCATGGCATCTTCATATAAAACATCCATCTGCAAATGTTTCAAGGGTTTTGTTTTACTTCCAATAGGACTGGAAATTTTGTCCCAAAGTCCCTTTTTTGGTAAAGAAAATAACATATGTTGACATACTGAAGATCAGAATTATTCTGAAATTATGGAAGTTTCCAAATGAAGGTAGAATATCACAATACTACCTTGCACATAGAATAAAGAATTAAGAAATATGTCAAAGAAAAATGTTTCACATTATTACACATGTTAAAACTATACCATTTGCTTACTGTCTCAGGGAGTGGGAAGGAGATGGAGGGAGAGGGAGAATTTGGCTCAATTTTTTTAATTTAAAAATGTTTTTACATGTAATAAAGGAAAAAATAAAATATTATTAAAAAAAGAAATATATCCAAGTATTGGGGGGAAACATGCCTTGGTGGTATAAAAGAAAAAGTACTGAGAACAAACTTCTGAGCAAAACAGAATGTATTGTAAATGAGCACTTTGCAAAAATCTGTGGTCTAGACTCCCAGCAACCTGAGACACTGAACTTTGAACTGAGAAGCATACATATACCTGAGGGAGATTACAGCAATTCAGTTTGCCATAGGGGGTCTGCCAAGTGGGGTCTCTCTTGGCAAAAATACTGGAGGTTTTTTCCCTTCAATGACATCGCATTCTCTTTACAAAGTCTGAGGTCTTTTCTTTAGCAAGATGGTCAGATCTTCCCTCCAAGGCTGGACCTCTTCTTGACAAGAAGTTCTGAGGTTTTTCTTAACAAAATGGTCAGATCTTGTCATATCTCATACCCCTTTGTTCCTTGTGTGGTAACAATGATATAGCCAAGGCTATTCTGTAGCTTCAGAGTCCAAAGAGATAACAGCCTCAGAAACTCCTAGATATTTAACAAGACAGTGAAGACATGCACAAACTTCCATTGGCAAAAATATCAACATGGAATTAACTTTAAGCATACTATGATTATTGATCATTGATTCTCTTACACAGTTACTTATTCAATTAATAATTGGACTTGTTGCTTACCATTGATTATGATTTATCATTAAAATGCTGATTATCTAATAGGGTTACATGCAGAGAATATACAGTTATACAGAGGCATAAAACAATGAATATGAACTAAAGTTCTTTAATCAAATTATCTTTTACAGTGATCTAGATGGGAACTACCCTTATTTAAATCTTAACTTATAGATACATAATAAAAGCAAGAGTTGGAATAATGGATTAATCATTAAAGGTACACTTAATGTCCAATATGATATAAGTCAAGTCAGTAAACATTTATTAAGCACCCACTATGTGCCAATCCCTCTGCTAAGTGCCAGGTACAAGTAAGATTTTATGACAAAGAATTTTAAAATATGTGTCAAAATCTTATGAATTCAGCACCAATTTCTCTAAAAACTGGTCATTGTAGCAAAAGGAGAACATTTTGTGCATTTTTAAAATGTGGATGTAATAGGTCACAAGGTTTATTATATGTCAATGAATTTAATTATTTTACTTTGACTCTTAATTTGCATACCACTGAAGGTAGTAGCTAAGCTTTCTGCGATATTTTAAGAACAGAAGAGACTTTTAACAAGCATCTAGGGTTTTCAAGGGTTGTCATATCTTCTTAGCTAAATATATAGCTCTTACAGAGAGGTTAATGGAAATGGAGTAGTGGAAAGGAAGAGTACCCAGTTGGGAGCCAGGAAATCTAGATGCTTATCCTGGCTCTTCTGCTAACTAGCTATATAACCCCAAACAAGTTACCTCACTTCTCTGAAACTGTTGGCACTACATAATTTCAAATCCTTCCTAAATTCTATGATTCTTCTGATTGTTAGAACCTAAAAGAAGCTCTTCTTTTATGTGACTGCTATAGCCACTTAGAATAGATACAGACAGAGCAGATCTGATACCAACCTTTGTTATCCTATAATTATGACCCTTGCTAAAAAAAACCAACTCTACATTTGCATAATATTACTACATGACCACAGAAAGATGCTATCATCTGATTCCATATTGCTATATCTGTCACTGATAAGCTAATTTGAAAACTGTTGTCTCCCTCCTCTTCTTTTAATATGGCCTTTCACATAAAAGCCAGCTCCTTGTGAATCAGTTGCATAACTTTCTCTGCTAACTTTTGTGGGATTTCCCTCGATCAAAAAAGAAGGGATCATTCCTCAAAAAAAAAAAAAAGCACTCAAGATAACAATGCATGTCAGATGTAAGCTTGGCTTGATTTTGCCTCATAGAAAATGCAAAACAATACAAAGTGCTCATAACCCATAAATAATGGATACAGTTCTCTCCTAGCCAGTAATTCAATATTCCTCCCCAGATATCTAAACAGTCCTATGGATAGTCTTAAAGGCCTGGACTACACATTGAAAGGAAGTCTCCAAACATTTTGATGAATCATACCTTAACTCCAGGGACCTAACACAAGGCTGCCAGTCTTACAGTACTACCTGAATGTCTTGAACTCTCCCTAAGCCCCAAAAAGAAATTCTCTCTAACCATCCCAAACTCTCCTCTAAATACTCACTATTCCTAATTAAAAGCCCAGGAGAAAGAGGTCAATCAAATCTATAATAACTTTAGCCTATGAAATGATTTCTAGATACTAAGCCTTGTAATCAATCATCTTCAGTGAGGTAGGAATGGGTACCCAAGCCCAGGAGATGTTCTTCTCAGCAATCCAACTGGGGCATTGATAGCTACCCCTTCCATAGAAACAGAAGTGAGCAAAATCTCATCTCCCTATGACCTATGGGGTTTATATATATATATATACACATATACACACATATATCTTGATATATAAAATCAAGTATTAACCAATTTACTAATTACCAATTACATGTATTAACAAATTTCCACATGAGTTTTCCAAAGTTTTATGATCCAAGTTGTCTCCCTTCCTTTCACTCTCCCCCCTCAGAGCTGGAAAACAATTCAATCTGGGTTATACATGTATTATCATGCAAAACGTATTTCCATATTGTTCAACCGCTGTGGAGTTGATCAGGCTCTTCTGGCCAACCTTTTCCACTAAGGCACTTCTACAGAATTAAGAAGGGTTTCTCTTCTCTGACTAATAAAAATTCTGAAATGTACACATATTTAGACTCTAAAGACTCTAGGGTCCAACCTAAAAATTAATTTAATCAAAAGTACATGAAATAGATGAAAAGTTTAGAAAAATGAATTCCTCCTCATTGAATACTGGTTTTAGGCTAACTAATGCATCGAGGTCCTGCCTACTTTGGTTTTTGCTTGTTTGTTTTTGTTTTTTATCTCTGGAAAGGGCAAAAAATGAATATTTGTGTCAGGATTACTAATCAAATCAGTTTGAAAAGAAGCACAATCTCTCAGATTTTTTTTAAACACTTGAGGAGAAACAGACTGTTCTGAGGAACTCAGAGAAAACTGCCTCTCAGATAAATGCACTTGGAGTATTTATTTGAAGGCAGAGCATTGAATGAAGTAAAAATGGCTTGAGGGCATTATGGTCTGTCAGTTCATTTACATTTTTTGGAGACTATGCCATTGAAGTCACACATAACAGAAAAATTTGAGTTTCATGCCATAGTTAAAAATGAGTCACTTCTTATAAGAAAGTCCTTGATCTAAGGCATTAGATTAGAAACCAGAGGGTTAAAAGACCACCTGATGAAGAGAGAGGCAAGAGAAGCTAAGTACTGGAGGACCCTGGGACAGAAAACACAGGAGACTACAAAAGTATCTGCTTGTAGAAGAGAGAATCCAGAAGCAAATAATAGTAAGGTTCTGTAGTTGTTTTGCTTGGAACTGTGTGCTGTTTGGAAGAGAATTTTTTTTTTGAAAGTTGATTGGCTGGAGGAAGGCACTTATCACCTTCCCATGCGGCCTAGAGGCTGACAGAGGTCAAACCTCATCAGGTTTCCTTATGTCACTGTCTACTCTCTGTGATTTGAGAGAGAGAAATGGAGGAAGAAAGAAAATGTTACTTTACTTGCTCTGTACTATGCTGATTAGAGAAGTGTGGCTTTCCTGAGAACACATCAGAGGAAACAGAATTCCCTGCTTGCCTTAGTTTCCTCATCTATAGAATGACCTAGAGGAGGAAACGATAAACTACTCCAGTAATTTTGCCAAGAAATTCCCAAATAGGACCACAAAAAATTGGACATGATTGAAAAAAAACATCTGAACAACAAGAACTAGGAAGAAAAGGCTTTGTGGCATTTATCACTAAAGTGTAAGAGCTTGAGAAACTCAGGAAAAGTTTCAGAAACTTTGCGGTTCTCTAATTTACAGGAACTGCTTGTTACCAAAATTACTTAGCATTTTTTCAGTACCCTGACAGGGGTGACTGTGTCCTAAAAGATCTTGACACAGTTCCTGCAACCTGAGAATCACAGAGGACTGGTTTTGCCCAGTATGGGGAATGCAATGTTCTCTAAAGAGCTCAAGAGGACCGATTTCTAGATTCATAAATTGCCCCAGGCAGATAGCTTTCCCAATACAGGTACTTCCTTGCTTTGTTTCTTTAAGTGCATGCCCATTCTTCTCCATGGACTTTGTGTCTTGGTGAAAGAGTGTAGCTCACATATATGGGTTGACTGTTAAATTTTAAGTATTCCTGCTCTTGCTTTGTTGAGTAAATGTTATTATTCTTCTTCCTTCGGGGAAAAGACTGATTATTCCTGCTTTGCCTTTCCTTTAGTAATTGCTTCATGTTTAAAAGTCAACAGTTTCTTTGCAACTGGTTTTCTATATGTGGGAAACAAATTAATGGGGCTCAGCAGCTACCCTGGAGAGAAAAGGGGGTACATTCACCCTGACAGGGTTACTTGGTAGACCTTGAGTGAGTCTAGTCTCCTAATTCTTGGAAGCTCCCTAGATGCCTGTGTGAGTGCATGTTGGGGTAAGTGAGTCATCTCAGGGAGGGAGAAAAGGAGAATGTGGTGCCACACCTGCATTTCTAGGAAGTAGCCCACAGCTTCTTTGCCTCTGTCTTATCCTTTTTTTCTAAGAAAAAACTCCAAATGGGGTCACAAAGAGTTGGACATAACTGAACAACAACATCCTTTGACTGAATAAATGAACAAAAATATTCAAATATTTGTTTTTTTATACCAGTTCTTTTTTGTGAAATCAAAGAATTGGAAACTGAGGGAATGCCCATCAGTTGGCACCTGACTGAACAAGTATAGTATATGAATATGACAGGATATTATTTTGCTGTAAGAAATCATGAAGGCAATGGCTTCAAAGAAACAGAAAGACCTGTATGAGCTGGTGCAAAAAAGAGAGCAGAACAAAGAGAATTATACACAGAGTAACCATATTGTAAAGATAATCACCTATGAAAGTCTTAATAACTCTGATCAATATGTTCACCTACTACAGTTCCAAAGGACTCATGATGAAATGTTTTCCACCTCCAAATAGAAAACAAATAGACTCAGTGCAGACTAAAACACATTTTTCTCTTTCTTTTCTTGCCTTTTTTTAAGCATGATTAATGTGAACATTTGTTTAGCATAATTTTACATAAATATATACTTAAATTCTTACCTTCCATCTCAGAATCAATACTGTGTATTGGTTCCCAGGCAGAAAAGCAGTAAGTGCTAAGTAAGGTTAAATGACTTACCCAGAGTCACACAGCTAAGAAGTGTCTGAGGTCAAATTTGAACCCAAGACTTCCCATCTCCAGACCTGGCTCTCAAACCACTGGACCACCTAGCTGCTCCCAATTATATGTATTTGCAATTGATTTTGTATTTCTTGCCTTCTCATTGGGTAGGGGAAGAGAGAGGGAAAATTTTGAAATGAAAAAAAAATTAAGTCTGCTTTAAAATAAATAAAATATATAAACCACTGAAGATTTTAAAAATACATTTATTATATATCAATAAATTTGATTATTTAAAAAAGGAAATATAGACATCCTTTCCACATCATGTGGGTTGCATACTTTCAAGTGCTACATAAACATCAGTTATAATGAGGCTGACATGTCTTTTAGCACCCTGGGCCTCTCTTTCCTCATCTATAAGATGGGAGTGTTGAACTATATAGAATAAAATTTCTTTCCAATTATAAATTCTAATAGCTCAGATGCATTTGGATCTGCCCAAATAGTTTATTGTGGAGATCCTCATGTTTGACATTATTGAAGGGGCTGTTTTCTGGCTTCATCCTCCACATCTCCTCCCATTCTCTGCTATAAGTCTCTCCTTTCCCTGTTGATGGAGAAAACAACTATATAATCTAGAAAAGAAAGCTGCATGCATTCCAAGGGAGGGAGGGAACAAGTATTTATTAAGCTTCTACTATGTTTCAGGCACTGCAGTAATTGCTTTTGCAAATATTTTCTCATTTGATTTTCATAACAATCCTAAGAGGTAAGTGGTGTTATTATACCCATTTTGCCACTGGGGAAACTAAGGCAGAAAGAGGTTAAGTGATTTGCCCAGGGATTCATAACTAATCAGTGTCTAAGGCCAGATTTTAACTCAGTCTTCCTGACTCCGGGTCCAACATTTTATCCACTACACTACCTACCTAGCTGCCTCTAAAACTTCATTTGATGCATGAGGACCTCATCTGGAGTGAGCAGGTTAGCTCATCTTTATCCAACAGCCTTAAGGACCATGCCCATCAGTTGGGGAATGGCTAAACAAAGTATGGTGTATGATTTTGATGGAATACTACTGTGTCAAAAGAAGCTATGAGTAGGCTAATTAAAAAAAAAAAACTTGGAAAGAATTATACAGGATAATGAACAGTGAAATGAATAGAACCAAAAGAACATTATACCCAGCTACAGATTTAATACAGGAAGAATAAATTGTGAATGTTACCTCCAAAGAGAGAACTAAAAGACTTCTTTTGTATGAACATTTCGGTCTCCCTGAATGATACCTTCTGTGATGTGGGAGAGGTAGGGAGAATGAATTAGTTCTCAAATTATGTAGATCTGAAGAAAAATAAGCTAAAAATGTAAAGAATATGTGATTTCGTTTACACATAGTTTTCTTTTTTCTTTTTATGTGGAAATACTTATTGGTTTTTGTAAAATTTAGAATAAAAAATTAAATTAAAATAACCATAAGAATGTAACACATCATCAAAATGTCTTGAAATTGCATGAGCGCCAGATCCATTATTCTTCAGAAGATTCAACTCTTGAAACCATTTATGTTCCCAGATATGCTATGCTCCTAATTAACCAGAAGATACAGGGTCATTAATGTCTGAATCTGGTCAGCTGGGAGACCAATCATTCCAATAGTCCATTTTATGATCTACAGACTTTGTAGCAGCTTTTTAAATTGGCTGCATAGTCAGAATTGGGAAGGGGGTGGAGAGGGGCATCATCAAAAAGCCCTGAATCAGATCAGTCTCTTTGGACATTTTCTCCTTGACTTCATTCTTGGTGGAACTTTTTGGGCTCCCTCACTGACAAGATCCATCCAGAAATGTGGGGTAGAAGTTGGGAGGGGAGCATAGTAGGATCTCTGCTTTAGGAAAATGAATTGACATGTGTGAATTTAATATAAATTGTACCCCCTTCCCTTTTTAAAAAAAAGAATGTTTTGAAAATCCATTTTAGTAGGCATCAGCCCCACCCTTTGACTGGGAGGATGCCAGAAGCCTTGTGGCTACCTGGCATCTTAGAAGATGCTTGCTTCTTGTTCCCTGTGACTCCTGGTATCCAGAAGACTGGCCTCTGACCCAGACCAAGATTAAGTCTTTCCAACCAGAGAAACCCAGAAGTAGTGATATCACCAAAGATTATAAGTGAGGGTTTTGAGGAATCAGGACTTTCTCTTTGGTTTGGAGCATTTCCTGGTGAGGCAGCTCATGCTCAGTCTTTGGCTAGGAAGCAGGCACAGTCCTTTTGACTTTCCTGGTGTGGTCACAAGAGGCAAACTCAGGTTAGCTAGACAGCCAGATGACTATCTCCAACTTCAACCTTTACTATCAAATAAATAATTATAAATTAATATAGACTCTCCATAGAATTTTAATTGTAACAGGCAGCTGAATGGAGGATGGACTAGACTGAGGAGAAACTTGAAGCAAGCACACCATCAGGGTATTGCAATAGTCCAAGCACAAGATGATGAGAGCCCATTCCAGGATGATGACAGCATTAAGGGGGAGAAGGAGGCATATTCAATTTCAATAATATTGACAATAGATTGAATATATATATTCAAGATAAAAGATAGCAATGAATTTCAAGGATGACACCAAGATTTCAAGTCTGAGATACTTGATAAATGATTTTTCCCTCAACAGTAATAGAGAAGTTAGGAGGGGGAAAGTTTTAGGAGGAAAGATACTGATTTTTAGATATGCTGAATTTAAGATGTTTACTGGATATCCAGTTTGATATGTCTGTAAGGCAGTTGAAGAAGTGAGGTCAGTAGAGAGGTTAGGGCAAGACAAGTAGATCTGAAAATCAGCACAAAAAGATAGTAATCAAATCCACAGGAATTAATAAGATAATCAAATGATATAGTAAAGAAGAAGAAGAGGACCCAATACAGAATCCTGTGGGACACCACAAGTTGAAAGGGATAACATGGATACAGATCCAGCAAACTAGATAAAGAAGAAGCAATCTGATAGGTACAAGAAGAAAAAGGAGAATGTGGTACTCTGAAAAACTAGAGGGAAAAGAGTGTCAAGAAGAGAATTATCCACAGCTTCAGAGAAGTCAAGATAAATTGGATTGAGGAAAAGGCTTTGGGTTTGGCAATTAAGACATAATTAGTTGGGGACAGCTGGGTGCCTCAGTAGATTGAGGTCCTAGATCTGGCTTCAGACACTTCCTAGCTGTGTGACTCTGGGCAAGTCACTTAACCCCCATAACTTGCCCTTACCACTCTTCTGCCTTGGAACCAATACTCAGGATGGATAAGATGGAAGGTAAGGATTTAAAAAAAAAAAGATATAATTAGTAATTTTGGAGAGAGCAGTTTCACTAAAATGATGAGGCTGGAAGATAGATTATAAAGGATTAAGAGGAGAGGAAGAGAAAATAAAGTGGCGCTTATATTATATTACATTATATTATATCTATTATATATTCTCCATTTCAAGGAGTTTAGCCACAAAAGGCAAAGGAAATATCAAATGATGGTTAGATATAGATAGATGGGCCCTCAACTAAACCCTCTAAGTCTTTGCCCACCAATTATGGAGGAAGAGGCACAATATACAATGTTCAGTATCTTGTTGATACTTGGAGATGATGAGGCTTAGTACCTAGCAGATTGGCAAGGGTGCCAACCCAATAATTTGGGGAGTTAGCACACACTCCTCATAACCTAGAATTGGTTGAAGCCTTCCACCAATACTCTTCCATTGATTCCTAGTCTTAAGATTCAAGGAGATAACTGGGGGAAGGAATGGTATATATCTTGGATGAGGGAATTTAAGACAGAATGGGACATGGTAAGCACTGCCCTTGACCACACTGATGCATCAGTAAAATAAAGGAATAAAGAATGCCAACATTCACCATAGACTGGTTGATATAGAAAAAAAAAATCTGTCAGTTCTACAATCTTCTACATTTTGCAAACTTATCTAGCTTTGATTCCTATCTGTCATCACCCATCCTCCAACTCCACCCCCAGACTCCCAGCATGAATCTCTTTTCAGGCATTCAGTTTTGTCATTTATTGCAGCCCTTTAGATCTATATGTTCCTTCAGACTTCTTTGTATGGGGAATATAATCTGTTTAGCAAATTCTCCTTGTTCACTTCCTGGTCAAACATCAACTTCTGTACTCCCAGGAAGAAATTTTCCTTCCCAGCTTGAAATAGGTACCTGATCACCAACATATCTCAAGTGTCGACCCAACTTCTGGTAGGATGCCACAGCAAAGTGTTAAGTTGAAGGAATGACCTTTAAAACTTAAGGTGTCAGTCTGCCAGTGGGGAAGGCTAATTTTGTGTTAAAATGATCTTCTTGGTGTCCTAGAAATCACCCCACATTTCCATTGAGTATTTTAAATCTATAGATTGCTAGAAACTGACTCACATAGAGCCTGGCATATATGAACAGTAATAAACACTTGTTGGCTAACTGATAAGATTTGGTAAATACACAATACATTTTTTACTGGCAACTATTTCACTGAGATATTTGTATTAAATGCATTTTTGCATAAAAAACAAAATTGACATGTTTTTCAGAATGTGCACACACACTGTATAAGAAAGAATTGGCTTTAATCATATTTCCTATTGAGATCTAAGATCTGTTTCTAGGTAAACTGACTACTCACAGTTCAGTCTGATGATACTTTTTTAGCAAAAGTCTTGATCATATTCAAAAAAGTTGTAGCATGATACTTCAATAATAATTCATGTGTGCCTGAAACTAGTTGCATAGATGAACAGCAGGAACGATTTACTTATATAACTACTTCTTATTAAGCTTTTGGAAGGAAATGTTCTAGATCAGTCAAAGAATATTGAAAAGGGAAGAGGCAAGAATACAGGCATTGGAGAGAGAATCTATAATCAACCTATATAAATCTGCATGCATTTGAAGAAGCAAAATATAATCCACCACTGTGTTTCTGACTCTTACAAAGGTCTTCAAAGTGTTAATTGTTTATTATTATATTATTATATATCATATAATATTATAATAAATAGTTAATTGAAAATTTTCTCTTCCAAGTCCTTGTCTCTCCTCTTCTGCTCTGTTATTCTTACTTATCTAGAATAGTTTACCCCTAAAATGTAAGTGAAAAGATTTCTAAAGATTTTCTTTTCTGTTCCTCTTCCTACCCTGTTGTCACAGTACCAATACTTAGAAAAAAAATTAAGAAGGAGATTTCTTCTTAAATTCTCATTATGTCCTCTGGCCCTTCTAACTGACAAGCACATGCCATTTCAAGGGCACTGTCTAAGGTGACCCTCTCTGGGTAACATATCATGTTCTGTATCCTTCTCAATTTCAATGGACTCAATATCAATCGCTAGTAGGGCATTGCAGCCAAAAAGACCAAAGTTATCGTAGACTATAGTATTGTTGTTCATCTTTCTTTTTTGAAGAGGATCAAAGACATCAGGAGGGTGATGTCTTAACTTGAGAACAAGTTGGATTTAAGTCAGGCAGAGTTGCCCAAACTCATCAGATTCACTCTCTCTTCCAAAGTCATCAAAGTTCAGTGGCAAGATAAAAGGCAGAACATGTGGTAATAGCCCAGGATGCAGTGAATAACCTTGGCATTGTCAGTGTCTGACCAAACTCTAAGCTCTCTACAGTTCTTGGTTCAACAGACTTCATAGCTATTGGAACAAATTATTCTCATCCTTCTTTTCTACCAAGGGAAATCTTTACATGCTTGAGGTAGACATCTCCCTTGACTCACTGACAATTTTGAGGCATATTAGTTACCTTCAACTTGGTTTAGCCTGTCTGCTGAGACAGTTTTACCATAGTGTAAAACTCACTCACATGCTACAGCTTCTTGGAGCCACAGTCAAGAGTTGAATGAAAGGTAGACAGCAAAAGAAAATGAACAGCCATGTAAAACGTTCAGCAAGTCCTCACACTAGAGGTTCTGGTCCTCCCTAAATATTCCACACACACCCCCAGGAATGCTAAGGTCAGCCAGAAAGATGGTAGATTGTTCTCTGCTTCTGTCAAATCATATCAGGAGCATTGAGTGCCACAATTTAAGAAGGGCATTAGAGCATGTACAAAGGAAGATTATCAGGATGGTAAGAATTCTAGAGGCCATATGCTAAAGATTTGAAAGAACTGAGAGTGTTTAGACTTAAGGTAATCTGGACAAATCACTTAGCCTCTGTCTGCCTCAGTTTCTTTATCTGTAAAAATGAGGAAAATAATAACATTTAGCGCCCAGGATTGTTGTAAAGATCAAATGAGATATTTATAAAATATTTTTCAAATCTTAGAGCTCTACATAAGTGTTAACTAATATTATTATAGGTCTACTTGACTCCAGAGAACAAAACAAGGAGCCAAAGGCTGAAGTTATAGAGTTCGATTTTAGTTTCTTAAAAGGAAAAACTTCCTACCAAACAGAACTGTTGAATAGGAGTGGGTTGTCTCAGGAAAGAGTAGCTTCCCCCATCATGAAAAGTCTTCAAGTACAAGCTGTGTCCAGTAGACCACTTGTCCAGCTGTTGTGGAGGAGACTACTTTTGAACTTCAGTTCTACCAGATGGTCTCTGAGACCCTACTCTCTTGGAGAGTCTGTGACTTTTCCCCTCTACAATCTCTGCTTAACAAAGCTTAATTTGAAGTAAGGAGGAGGCGTGGGCACAGTTACTGCAAGAACCAGACTTGATTTGTATTGAAGAACAGCTGTTATCACCTAAAGTTAATTTAATCTTTTTAACTCTAGCTTCTTTCTTACCAGTCAAATAAAATATGGTCCTTCAAAAAAATAAAAATTTAGAGTGGGAAGAAATCTTAGAGATCTTCTAGTCAAAACCTCTCCTTTTATAAATGAGGAAACTGAGGTATAGGGAAGTAACTAAAAAACCAAGATCACACAGCTAGCTAGTGGCAGGTTTAGGACTAAAATCCAAATCTCATTCCCAGTCCAGTGCTTTTCTGACTTTCCTTACAAATACCTGGTATAGGAATGAACATGTTCACTTATAGAGATGAAATTTTGAAATGTTGAAACAGATCTTGACCCAACATTTATTTGGGCAAGACAGTTCACATTCTGAAAAACCTAGAATTTAGGAGATTTCCACAGAAGCCAGCATTTCTACCCAACTATATATTAACTTGGCAAGGAATTAAGAGTTTGTTCCATTGTAATCTCTAGAATTTATAGGCAAACAGAAAGCAGTGGTTTTGTTCTTTTGCTATTAAAAATAACCTATATTTAAAATCTCTTTGATATTATATATCAACTTTATAAAGAAAGCCACACAAACTTGTCTCCATGCCAACCTCCATGCCCCCCCCCCAGCACATGGTATAACTTTAAGATCATGAGATTCATTTTTCAACAAACACGCCAGACCATTGGCACCCAAACTAGTTCTGGCCCCTGAAATTCTAGCGTTCTGTGATACATTCATAAAATAATGCCTTTTTTATTAAAGGAAATTATTTTGTCTAATATAACAGAATTTGTTTTTGGCCCATCATCTCTGGAACCTCGTGGACTTGGGTTTGAATTGTGGGGACTTTACAGCAGTTTGCCTATTATAGCTTACTTACCCTGACTCAGCTCAAAAACTGGAAACTTTTGAAGTTATTTTAAGCCTCATATTCAGCAGCTACTCCTCAAACTAACAAGCCCAGACAAGCGATATCATTGAAACGTTAAATTTCTTTATAAATAATAAGGCAATGAAAAGTTTCAGTACACAATCCCAAATATGTATAGCATCCTTCCACTTCCCTCCCCCATAGGAAAATGGGCTCATTCATGAGGTTCACAGCTCAGATAGAATAAGGTCTTTCTGTATCCGGATTGAGGGTTTAGAAACTTCAGTGGGAACAACCTTAGCTTCACTGCTTAGAAAATGTCGTCACCAAGAGCTGTTGGCTGCTACATAGATGACTTGCCTGGCTTACTTCTCATCTCCACTGCAGCTTCCCACTTGCCTTCCTTCAAACATTACCCATAGTTCCTGGCTGGGGCCATCAGCACATCAAGTTTTTGTTTCTCTTATCTAGGAACTAGAAGCCTCTCAAGATCTCTATTAAACTTCTATCTTCATGGAAGGGGGGAAGATTTTTTTCCCAGCTATTTCACTGAAAAGAGGATTGAGAGAACTCTTCTCAGCCTTGGCAGAAAAAATGGCCTTTGCCTCCCACATACACACAACAATCCTCTTTCCTTCTCTGGAAAAAGGCAAAGGAAAGGGAGTTACACAAAGACTTGCCCTAAACTCAAGTGACCAGTGGGGGGGGGGGGGAGAGGGAGAGAGAGAGAGAGAGAGAGAGAGAGAGAGAGAGAGAGAGAGAGAGAGAGAGAGAGAGAGAGAGAGAGTTGTGCATAGCATGTAGCATCTTAAACCTACTGGGGAAATCATTTTTTAAGTCTATAAATAAGGTGGAACAGTAAATAAAATGGCCAGGCCTAAGCTGAGGCTACAAATCTGAGGCTACAAATCTAGCTTCAGATACTTCCTACCTTTGTGACCCTAGGCAAGTCACTTAACTTTATTTGTCTATCCCTTGCCCTTCTGACTTAGGGTTGTTACAAAGACAGAAAGTAAGGGGTAAAAAAAAAAAGGTTATAAGTGGAAGGACAGGTGATGATTGCATTGATTAGGAGGCGTTTCCTCAGTCTCTTTACTGGTGAAATCACAGGTCAAATTTTTTTTAAAAAGATCAATATGCAAATATATATATATATATATATATATATATATATATGGACTGTACATGTCATTTCATTGATATTGGGAACTCCCAGATGAGGAAACTCTTACAATTGATGCAGGTCAGTACCATTTTTGCCACTTGGAGGCTTAGACAGTCACCTAGGGGACCTGGAAGCTGGGTGATTTGCCTGGGATTACAGAGACATACAAACCTTAAAGTGTGACAATAAATGCTAGCTATAGTTACTCATTATCATTATCATTATTTTTGCCATTAGGGGAAGGAGGCTAGCCTAAATTTTCCTAATTGTGAGATCAACTCTCTATCAACTACACAATACTGAGTCTCATAAGTGTATATGTGGTTAAAATATATATCTACACATATAAACCATATGCCATTTATATAGCACATAAATGGTATCCTATTACTTGTATGATGGGAATATAACTACATACATTCCTCAGTCATTTTCTTCCTCTTGGTCAGCAATCCAAGTGCTGAATTGTTTTCAAATTCAAATAGCTCCATTTTGTTAAAATTCCAAACCATACTTCATTTATATCTATGGGAGAATTTCTGGCAACAGGTTGTTAAGAAATTGAATAAAGAACAAATGGAGGCTGCTGACCTTCCTTTTCTACTGATCTAACAAAGGAGAAAAATGCTAAGAAATACCTTTGATGCATTTTAGGCAGAGGCAGGAAGCAGCTAGGCAGTGAAGTGGAAAAAGCACTAGACCTAGAGTCAAGGAAAATTCCTCTTCTGGAGTTCAAATTTGGCCTCAGACACTTACTAAATGTGTGACCCTGAACAAGTCACTTAATCCTTTTTGCCTCAGTTCCTCATCTGTTACGAGCTGGAGAAAGAAATAGCAAACCACTCAAGTACTTTTGCCAAGAAAACCTCAATGGAATCGCACAGAACTGGACACAACTGAACAACCACAACAACAACAAATCCAGAGGTAGACAAATGGGTTTGGTTATTTACGAGTCATTACTGCTTAAGGCAGATGATGAGCACCCTCTATAAGCTTCCTCTGTGTCAGCTCTGAAGGACTGAGTCATAACAAGGAAAGCAGGTGAGCAGTCATGGGGAGTAGCAATGATGCATGGAACATGCTACTGGTTGGCTACAGCTAGAAAAAATACTGCCCCACCCCCCAATATGGACAGAAATGTTAGGTTTGATTTTGTTTTATTCCATCATTATTTCTTTCAAATAACCCAAAAGTCTTGTAAAAATTTTTTTTTTTATTTTGTCTCTGCACATCCACTCTTATGGTACCTCTCTTAGCCATAAGGGAGCTGATATCACTTTTGTTTGTACTTAAATATGTAGGCAGCCACTTGCATGAGAGCTACCAAGGCAAGGGGAGCAAACATCCAAGGGGCAGTGATTAGAGCACTGGGCCTGGAATCAAGACCTGAGTTCAAGTCCAGCTTCAGACACTATTATAATCTTGGATAAATCACTTAACCACAGCTTGCCTTCATCCATTGGAGAAAGAAATAGCAAACCACTCAGGCATCTTTGCCAAGAAAACTCCATAGGCAGAATGGCCCACAGAGTCAGGAAAGTAGAAGAGTCTCACTGGGCTCAACAAGAGCAATAACAAAAACAGAAATTTCATGGATAAGCCCAAGAGGGGAAGAGAATACATATCTCACCCTAACAGCTCTTCTAAAATCAATTTTTTCCCTTTTTTTATTCACTAAGCTGAGAGTAAGGGAGTCGAAGTCCCCAAAGGCAATGCTTATTGATTGTCTGAGTCCTGTCTGTGACTTGATGCCAAAGACAGAAGGCCCTAAGGAATCAATGCACTTTCTTTTTCTTTTCATGTCTCCAAAATCGTGGAAAAAAACCCCACTGATTGTTGTGTAGCTTCTTTTGATCCCAGAGAAATTACATAAATCAGTATTGTGAACATGTTGAAATGGAAACTGAAGGTAGGAGGGCAAGCTTTGAGCCACTGGTCTATATTTAAGCAAAAGAATCATTTTCTTACATGGCCATTAACCTTGATCTTTGGCAGTGCCATGCCCTTTTTAGCAGTCATAGTACTGCTTCAGTTTTGCGGGCAAGGGTCACGGATTCAGAGCACTTTCCCTTCCAAATTAAGAACAAGAGAAACAGCATTGGAGATCTGTTCCTTTTTCCCCAGTAAAGACAGAATTTATTATTGTGCCTTACTTTAAAGCAGGAAATGTTTTCAGGCATAGTAAAAGGAAGACCCAAGAGCCCTACAAGCCTGTTTTGTATTAGGAATCAGCATGTACTGGAACTCTGCAAAGATTAGTGATGGTCACAGGTTTCCCAGGGATTCGTGTTACATAACTCAATCAACACAGCACACCAGACTCTAAGTGCCCAGACTGCCAGTATGTTCTTTCCTTCACTGAAAATTTCTCGGCAATTTATTTGATCTCTTGTGGAAACTACTAAACAGAAGAAAACAAAATGTTCTTTTCCTTTAAGTAAATGAAGGCACTTAAAGTAAAATTCCACATCTTTGCCACTTAAATCTACTGGTATCTGCATTATGTTTTTTCTTTCTTTTCGAAAATTTATTTACTTATAAACATTCTTTTTTTCCCCTGTTTTGTTTTCAGTTTCAAATTATCTTTCTCCCTTCAGCCTCTCCCAGAACCCATTCAGAAAGGTATCTGAATTTCTTACTGATAAAAATGCAGGAAAATGAAATGTGCTTTGCCTACAGCAATTTGGCTTTGAATCAAAAGCTATGTCATTGAAATGAAATTTCAATGTATTCTGCAAAACCATTAATAGGAGATCAGGGGTTACCAAACATCTATATGTGATACAAAATGAAAGAAAGAATGATGGGAAAACGTGACCTGTTGAAGACTAATGGGAAAGGCTTCTTTAGCTTCCCCTGTTCTAGTGACCATGTCTGGGTCCATTTTGGTGACATGCATTTCCACTGCACAGAATTGGAACCCAATTCCACCCCCTAGTCTTTAACAGCAGTTATGTTACTGAAAAAAGGGTTTGGCAAAAAGACTCAAACAGATCAGTAATGCATTAATAGGCCGTTATTACAAGAAGTAAAATAGGGACAGCTAGGTGGCTCTGTGAATAGAGAGCCAAGTCTCAAGAGAGACAGAAGGTCCTGGGTTCAAATGTGATCTCAGATACTTCCTAACTGTGACCCTGGACAAGTCACTTAACCCCATTTGCCTAGCCCTTACCACTCTTCTGCCTTGGAACCAATACTTAGTATGGATTCTAAGACAGAAGATAACGGTTTTTAAAACAGGCAAAAGGCAGAATAGTGCAGTAGGAAATCAACAACTAAATTTGGAGTCATAGAACCTGGGTTCAAAACTCTGACCCTGACTCACTTATTTTCCATGTGACCTTAAACAAATCCCCCTCATCGAATCTCATCTATAAAAACGGCAGGATGATGTTGATTAGATGACCTCTGAGGTCCCTTCCAGCCCTAAAACTATGATCCTATGGTAACACACCAAGGAAGGTTCAACTCTAAAACAAAACAAGAGAATCTTCAGGCTATGGCAGGAGAAGGAAAGCTGACTCCAAACTCAGCTTCAGTGAGTTTCTGATCCTTCTTTCTAATGACCATACAGGAGGCCTAAGAAACAATCACTTTTACACTATGGCAGCTTGCTGAAGCAGCAAAAACTCCCCTATTTAGAGAAAGGGTAGGATCCCTGCTAGGAAAGCCAGGGGAGGCTTGTGAGCAAATCAAATGGAGATAAAAAAGATGTACCACATAAGATGTGATTCTGGGGTGTGGAAACTCCTCTGAACAATCCAAGGTCTCCCAAAAGTCACTGCAGTTTTTATGCTTCTAAAACTTAATACTGCATTAAGGCTTTTGGGAGATCCTGTAAGATGTAACACATCCATAACCTAATAGTTAAGTCTTGGTGTTCTGAAACCCTGAGAAGTTACATTAATGGCCCAGGTGTTGCAAAGGAGAGAGGGCTGGTCCTGGAATCAGGTAGACCTGACTTCAAATACTGCTTCAGTTATTTACTAACTGTGTGATCCTGGGCAAGATGTTTAACCTTTTTCTGCCTCAGCTTACTCAACTGTATAATGAGTATTTTAACACAGTGCTTGATCCTTAGGAAGTTCTTAATAAATGTTTGTTCCCTTCCCTCCCCAACCCACCCATGGTCATGTAGCTAGCTAGTAGATATCAGAGGCAAGATTTAAACTCAGGTCTTCCTAATTCTAAGTTCAGCCAGCATCCTACTTAAGCCACAAGGCCTCTTAAGATTTGTATATGCCTAATAATAATTCCCTTTTAATTTTATCTTCAACAAACATTTTTAGATACCTACTCTGTACACACAGAAGAAATATAAAGATAAATATGACATATCCTTGCCCTCGAGAAGTTCAAGAAAGAATGATAGGACAGGTCATATACAAATATACAATATAAAGTAAAAGATGTTCATTTTTTCCTATACAAGCAGATTATTATTGTGCTTCTCTAAAAGTCGGAATTTCTTAAGAGAAACAATAAAAGAACCCAAATACCAGTAACCTTGACAATATGTTTTTGTTTTTGTTTTTTTCTAACTGAAAGATTAGTGACAATGATGGGGCAAAACTCCTTTAAAAAATTGCTCTAATGGAAAAATGAATAATATGGAAATAGGTATCAAGTGATAACATTTGTATAACCCAATGGAATTGCTTGTTGGCTCTGGGAAGGGAGAGAGAAGAGGAGGAAAGAAAATGAATCATGTAAACATGGAAAAATATTTAAAAATAAATAAAATTTAAAATCATAAGTACAATAAAAAAATATTCCCTTTAGGTAGAGTGTAGTTTGTCTTCTAGACTCTTTCTAAAGTTTTGAATCTTTCTTTATTCTTTATAGCCAGTCTATTCTTAGTTTTGATACAGACACTGCCTCCAACTGTTACTGTCCCAAGGGTGCTACTAAAACGACATTTTTAAAAGTCCAAATGCTCTAGTCACTTGAAGTTCTCAAGTTCTTCTTCTAGCCAAGTAGATGGGGAGGAGGGTGAGAGCCTAGCTGAGGCGAGCACTCAAATGATTCCTCCATAGGGCTTTGACTGGAGCACTCTCTAGGCACATGACTCTCCATGTCTCAAACTGGCTTGCTGCTAATAGCTACTCATAAGGCATGGCCAAGTTTCCTCAGTCAATTTAAACATACTTCCTGTCCAATATCATTCTAATTCAAAGTCTTTCAAGAACTTTTTGTACTTAGGCTATAATTTTATTTGATTTATTGAGATGTGTTCCTAAGGTTTCTGGGCAGATCATATGTTTACTATAAGTAGGTTAGAGCAATTGGCTAGGCTGTCCCCCACCCTAATACTATGTGACTCTGAATGTTGAACTTCAACCTTTCTAGAATCTAGTCTCCTAAGAAGCTGGGCGTGGAGCCAGGTAGATTTAGGCAGTTCATGAACACTATTTTTAAATATCTTAAAGGCTGTCATATTTGTCTCTTTTGACTCATGGAGTAGATCATGGGAAAATGGGTATGGAATGATTAAAATTCTCTAGATAATGTATCTTAATTTTGTAATTATTATTTATTAAGTGGCAAAGAGAGAGAGTAGGATGAGCCCCTCGCTGGTACAGCCAGAGCCTGGGGCTTCTTAGCCAGGCTTCCAGCTGCCTGCTCCATGAATAGCTGAGGAAGCCCAGAACTAGACCTCTGCCAGGACTCAGACCTCAGGTAAGGGAAGAGGCAAGTCTTCTAGACTCTAAGACACCCACATGGCAATCCAGAATGGCTGCACCACACAGGTACACTCTTCCCACATGGCATCTGCCTAATTTAAGTATTTCACTACCCAGGAGAGTTTTTATTTCTAGATAAACAAGGAGTCTCCTCCTTGCCAGTTTTCACATCTAGAAAAAAGAAGACACGACCCATCATAGCCTCTGGAGAGACAGTTTGAGCTTTAACCCTAAAATCAAACTGCTTGAGATTTAAAAATCAAAAGGTTTTGTCAGGGCAAAGAGAGGTAAAAATTCTTATTAACTCTCTACAAGTAGAAGTTGCAAAGAGGCAAATTTAGACTTGAATGAATGAAAAGCATTTATTAAGCCAAGCACTATGTTCTTATTACATGTCAATCATGGTAATAATCATTGGAGATGCAAACATGAAAGCAAATACAATTCATGTTCTCAAGATTCTTAAATTGTAATAGGAAGGAATAAGACACATAGGGGTATGGGGACCAGAGAGAGATATTTTGTTCCATAAAGTTATAGGGATGAGGAGTGGTGCTTTGGTGGTGTAGACTGGCATACATGTAGACCAGAAGCATAGAAAAAGTTATTTTAATCAATTCATTAATTAATAAGCATTAATTAAATGCCTATTTGTATACTTGGTGCTGTGCTAGGAACTGGGGATTTAAAAAAAGAATGAAATAATCATTCCTCTCAAGGGAGGGAGACAAAAAGTATATATTTACATATGAATATACAGAATAAATATACAAAGAATAAATTCAAATTAGTTTAATGCAAAGTAATTTGAGAAGGAAGACACTAACAGTTGAGGAAATCAGAACAGTATTCAAGTAGAAGGTATTGCTTAAGCTGCATTTTATTTTTTATCATTATATTTTATTTTATCAATTACATATAATAATAATTTCCCCATAAATTTTCTAAAGTTATAGGATCCAAATTGTCTCCCTCCCTGCCTTCCCTTCCCCCTCTTGGAATTGGCAAGGAATTCAATATGGGTTATTCGTGTATTATCATGCAAAACATATGTCCATATTGATCATTTTCCTAAAAGAATATTTGTATAAAACCAAAACCCCCAAACAAAAATCCAAATAAACAAGTGAAAAATCTCATGCTTTGATTTGCATTCTAACTCAATTCTCTTTCTGGAGATGGGTAGCATTTTTTTGTCAAAAGTCCTTCAGAATTGTCCTGAATCATTGTATTGCTGAGAGTTTAGGCTGCATTTTAATAGGAAGAAAAGGATTCTTTGAGATGGAAGTGAGGAAGGAGTAATTCCATGCATGCAAAGTGGCCAAAGCTAAGGAGATGGAATTTAATGTAAAAGGATAAGAAAGAAGGCAAGTTGGCCTGGATTACAGAGTGTAAACTAGAGAGAGTAATATATATAATGAGGCTGGAGAGATCAACTGAGGCTGGGTTGTACAGGATTTTAAAACCTATGCAGAGTAATTATATTTGACTTTGAGGCAATAGGAAGTCACTGAAATTTATTGAGTATTGTAATAATGTGGCTAGATCAATGCTTAAAGAAAAACACTTGACAGCTCTGTGGAGGATGTGCTAGAGTAGAGAGAGACTTGAGTCAGGGGGATCAGTTAGGAAGCTCTTGCAGTAAGCTAGGCAAGAGTTGATGAAGGCCTGAACTAAAGTGATAGTCGGTAAATAGAGAGATCTGGTAAAGTTAGAAACAGCAGGATCTGGTGTCTGATTGGTTAGGTAGGGTGAAAAAGAGTGAGATTTCAAGAATAATTCCAGAATTGCAAGCCTAAGAGAATGAAAAGATGGTGTGCCCTTCAAAAGGCAGAGAGAAGTTTGGGAAAGGGGTGAATTTTGGGAGAAAGATAATGAGTTCTGTTTTAGACATGTTGAGTTTGAGATATCTTTGGGACATTGAGTTTGAAATGTCCAATAGGCATTCTACTGAAGTTCGAAGAAGAAACTAGGATATCTAATAGAGAGAGAGAGAGAGAGAGAGAGCAAGAGAACTGCAAGTCATCTACATTGAGATAATTAAACCCATGGGACCTGAAGTAGACAGAATGTAGAGAGAGAGATGAAGTGCCAAAACAAAGCCTTGGGGAATACCATAGCTAGGGGGTCATGTTGTGGATGATAAACTAGCCAAAAAGATGAAGAAATAATTAGAAAGAAGGGTAACTGGAGAGCAGTGTGATAATAGAAATCAGAAAAGATCCAGAAAGGCTGAGTAATCAACAAGTGTAAGGATTAAGGAAAGAGCATCATTTTGGAATTTAGAGATTACTGATACCTATAAAGAGCACAGTTTCAGGTGGGTGATGATGTGGGGAGCTAAAATGCAAAAGAATGAAAAGTAAGAAGAGAGGAAGTAGAGACAACAAGTATAGTTAGACTTTCCAAAGTGCTTAGCTGAGAAAAGGGGGAGATCTAGTGAAACACTTTTAAGGATGTAGGAGATAAATATGTCTGAATGTAGTAGGGAAGAATTCAATAGATGACAGAGACAGAGACAGAGAGAGACAGAGACAGAGAGAGGAATGAATGAGGGATAAATCTGCTACAGAAGGGTGACATAGGATCAAGGGTACATGTAAAGAGCTTGGCATTGGAAAAGATAAAGACCACTTCAATGATGAAGATTAGGAGAAGGAGGAAGAGATAATGAGGAATGGTGTCAAGAAGGTTGGAGAAGAAAAGGGGGGGGAAAGAGAGTTCATGGTGAATGCCCTCAGTTTTCTCAGAAAGTAAGATCCTCAGTTTATACTGGGAGTTCTTGTGGGGTAAAAAAAAGGTTTTGAATGAATAACTTTGGCAATATGTTAAGATTAGGAACTGCTTAAGGAGGAATAAAATTATTTCCTTTCTATAATGAATCCAATTGAAGTTTAATAATATGAATTTATGATGTGCCCATTCAGCACAATGGTGTGATTCCCTTCGATTTCATTGAGCAGTGAGAGAGTAAAAGTAAAAGAAGTGGATAGTGGGAATCAGAGGATGAGAGTTTATATGGCAAAAGAGTGAGGGATTTAAAAGAGAAAATACCATAGAACTGAACTGACTGAAGTCAGAATTGGGAAATAGAAAAGTAAAGTCAGAGGGAAACAATGGAAGAATTGGAGGTTGTGATTAGAGGGAAGAATAAGTGAGTGTGATACCATAAGCAAATTATGGGAGCATGGAATAGTTTACCTGTCAGATCTATGCAGAAAGGAAGACTATATGACCAAACAAGAGACAGAGGAAATTATAAGACGTGATAGGGATAATTTTGATTACATTTAATTTTAAAAGTTTTACACAAACAAAACCTATGCAATTCATGATTAAAAGGAAAATAGAAAACTGGTAGGGGATGGGATTTTACAACAAGTATCTCTGACAAAGGCCTCATTTCTCAAATATTATAGAGTCAAATTTATAAAAAACACAAGTCATTTCCCAATTTATAAATGATAAAAAATATTAACAGGCAGTCTCCAGATGAAAAAATCAAATTATCTATAGCTATGTGAAAAAAAATGCTCCAAATCACTAACAATTAGAGAAACTAAAATTAAAACCATTCTGAGGCACCACCTCACACCTATTTGACTATGACAGAAAAGGAAAATGACAAATATTGAAGGGGGTGTGAGAAAATTGGGACATTAATGCATTGCTGGAATTGTGAATTGATCCAACTATCCTAGAGAGGAATTTAGAACTATGCTCAAAGAATTATAAAATTGTACATATTGTTTGATCCAACAAAACCACTACTAGGTCTTTATCCCAATGAGATTTTGAAAAATGGGGGAAAGACCTATTTGTATCAAAATATTAATACCAGTTCCTTCTGTGGTGATGAAGAACTGGAAATTAATAGGATTTCCATAAATCAGGGAATGGCTGAACAAGTTGTGGTATAAGATTGTAATGGAATACTATTGTGCCATAAGTAATGAGGAGTAGGACGATTTCAGAAATAACTAGAAAGAATTAAATAAATTGTTGCAAAGTGAAGGGAGCAGAACAAGGAGAACATTAGACTTAAAATCACAACAATGTATAATGATCAACTGTGAACGAATTGGCTATTCTCCACAATACAATTATCAAAGATGATCCCAAAAGAATCATGATGAAAAATTCTATCCACCTCTAGAGAAGTAATTGATGAAGTCTGAATGAAGATTGCAATATACCATTTTCACTTTATTTTCTTCCTTTTTTAGATCTTCTACAACATGATGAATATGGACATTTTTTGTGATATCAAATTGCTTACTGCCTCAAGGAGTGAAATAGGGAAAAAGAGAGGAAGAGAAGGAGAGAATTTAGAACTCAAAATGTTAGGAAGAAAATGTCAAAATTTGCTTTTACTTGTAATAGAGAAAAATAGGACATTACTAAAGAAAAAAAGAAAAAAATTAGGTTTAGGTGTGCTGAGGCATTTTGATAGATGGAATGAGGAAAGATTATTATGGTCAAACAAAGGGCTTAATTATGGTTCCAAAACTAGAGGAGAGGAACGCTACACCTATCCCATGAAAGTGGTTAGTAAGGTTGTCAAGAAGATAACCAGGAAGAAGGCTATGATGCATAGTTAAAGGCTTGTCTGAAATGATAGGCTAGGTGAGACAGTCAATCATCAGAGCAAAGGGACCCCAGGACAGAAGTTTGGAAATGAATGTGTTGAAAACTCCAGGGCATGAGCTTTGGTACCAAGAAACAGGAATAAATTATTTTAAAAATGAATGGGCTGCCCCAGAAGATAATGGATTTCTCTTCTTTTTAGGTCTTCAAACAGAGTCTAGAAATCTAATTTTTGAGAATTTTGTAGAATGGTCAGGTTGGATTAGGTATTTTCTGGAGTCCTTTTCCTCACTTAAACTCTGGGATGATGTGATTGGTTTGTATTCAGAATCTTCTCCAAGAAAATTTTTCAGTATATCTTGAAGGAGGCTCATTCTGACAAATAGTATAACTCCTTGCTTTCTCAAGTTATATTTGTAACTCTTCTTGTACCTGCTGGCATTTAGGAATGAAAGCCATGGGAAAAGCTAAGTTTAAAAAGCTTTACTAATCCACTATAAATGTCTGTCTGTCTGTCTGTCTATGTCTCTCTCTCCTTCCCCTATGTTATCTCAGGTAGCCCTGATATAGCAAAAGCCCTTGATGGTTTTCATAGGCCTTGAAGTATGAGTAGGATTTCAATAGTCAAGATGAAGTGAGCATTCCTAGGAATTACTGTGAATAAACATGAGTCTAGGCAAGTCAGGGAGGAAAAAAGAGCAAAAGATATATTCAAAAAAGACTTCAAGTAATCCATTTATGTGGAGGGTAGAATACAGGATGAAAAGTAATAGCAAATAATGCTGACAAGTAGAATGAAACTTCACTGTAGTATCCCTGAATGCCATATCAAATAGTTTGTATTTTGATAAGCAATGGGAAGCTACTTAGAGTTTTATAACACTATAGTAATCTGATCAGACTTGCATAGTACATTAGAAAAATTAATATGGCAGTATTGTATAGAAAAGATTGGAAGAAAAGATAAATTGGAAGAGGAGAGACTAATGAAGAAACTTTTTCAAGTGTACAGTGGAAACAGAATTGATACAACTTGACCCCTGACTGGAAGAAGTGGTTTGAAAATCAGGAAGAAAAATCTAGAAGAGGGGGTTGTCCTAGAACCAAAGGAACAGTGTTTCTCAGAGGTTAGAGGTGTGAATAGTGAGAAATGTTACAGAGGAGCCAAGGTAGATAAGGAATGAGAAAATGCCCTTGTGTTTGTGCAATTTAGATGTTGTTGGTTGTGGTGACAGAAGAGACCCCTCTATCAAGATGTTTGACAAAGAGGGATAGAAAAAAATATGGAAATAATAAAGTCAATGGAACAATTCATGGGATTGGGGATATATGAAGATATTTCTAGACAGAAGTAAGAAAGGGAAGATAAAAGAAATGATTAAGGATTAAAGAGAGCATGGATTATTTATAGATGCAGAAGAACATGAGAAAGAATAAGATCAAAGGCACAAGTAGAAGGATTAGCTTTGACCAGAGAAGTGTTCTTTTTCCTCAGGGATAGGAGGGAAGGAGGTCAGGAAGGAGAGAGTCCTAGCTGGTAGCCATTCAGTTTGTAAGGACACCTAGAGAAATGGAGGAAAAAACAACTGGTAAATCTACTTTGGCTTTTTAAACATTACTCAATCTTCTACTTTCAAGGGAATTAGTTTGGAAATGTTAACATTCAAGCATCTTAATGACCACAAAATTTTAGTGACTAGCTTTTCTCACTTAAAAATATTATTGAGTTGTCATGTAGATAAAGTATTACGTCAATGGATGCCTCTTGAGAGTTTGTAGGACAGAGTTCATTTCTATATCGGTAAATTTTGGATATATGCTAGAATATGTTCCAAGTGAAGGTAAACAAATTCATCACCTAGGGTCTAACACTTGGGCTAGGAATCAGAAGATTTGGAATTTGGTCCTCATCCTTCCTTCAATTCACTCTGTGAATGACCTTAATTAAGCAAATGATTGCATCTCCTTCTGCCCAGTTTCATCTATAAAATGAGACAATCAGATTAGATCTGTAAAAAAAAAAAACACTTACTTTCCATCTTGGAATCAATACTATGTAGTGGTTCCAAGTCAGAAGAGTAGTAAGGGGTAGGCAGTGGGGGTTATGGGATTTCCTCAAGGGTCACACAGTTAGGAAATGTCAGGTCAGATTTTAACTTAGGACCTCCCATCTCTGAACCTGACTCTCAGTCCACTGAGCCACCCAGCTGAACCCAGATTGGATCTTTAAAGACATTTTCAGCCCTATTATTCTATAGTCAAGACTAATCATTCATAAGGCTTTTAAGATCTATTAGGTAAAACTGTCATTTCATCTTTTCACATAAGCAAGGTATGAAAACAAACCACTCCATTGCCTTATCATGGGCTAGAAATGATCCTGACTTTTCAAAGATGATTTATTCCATTAGAACTCATGTTCAAGATAGAAAGGAGTGGAGTACAGACCCAGAGATACAAGCTAGATGTATCTGGAGGTTCATATGACATAAA
This sequence comes from Monodelphis domestica, assembly GCF_027887165.1. Classification (NCBI taxonomy): domain Eukaryota; kingdom Metazoa; phylum Chordata; class Mammalia; order Didelphimorphia; family Didelphidae; genus Monodelphis; species Monodelphis domestica. The sequence continues at coordinate 271,242,809 of NC_077227.1, forward strand.
AGGAATGGGATCTTCCTTAAACTAATAATTTATTCTATTTTACCATATGCATAAATATGTTTTTAACTTGTACAACATACAATTGGTTGCTTTTTTAAAATATATTATTAAGTTTCTGCAAGCATTTTCATAATCAATATCATTCATGGATATTGAATTGAGCCATGTCAAAAACAGGCTAAATCACTGTATTAGTTATTCTGTGTTCTAATCTCACACACCTAAAACCCAAGCTACTCTTTGAAGTAACAGTGGACATATATGTAGTTATTTCTGCGTTGTTGTTTTTTCCATTTTCCATTTCCATTTCCATTTTCCATTCCATTTTTCAAATATAATATTACACTCTGCCCAATCAGTCCTCAGGTTTTTTCAGACCTTCACTATTTATATAAGCAATTTAATGACCATCTAAATATTGGCTTACTATACAGAGACCTGTGTGTATCCTAAAATAGCAGTCTTCTTCAAATGTCTTTAGTGACTGTCAGGGAGGCAGAGTGCCTGTCAGACGACTAGTGAATGATTAAGCTGCTTAGATCAACTCCCACAAGTTGTGTAATAGAGCTGAGAATATAAGAACAAGAAAAAGACATTGCTGAGGCAAAAATGGCATGGGAAGAAACTAACAGAAACCAGACAAGCATTATCTCCCAAAAATGTGTACGTCTCTACATATAAATGTCTTAAACATGTTACACATAGGAGAATTGCCCAAATGTGTTTCAGACTGGAAAATAAAACTATTTGCATCCCCTATGAACTGTGGATCACTAATCATGTTCCAGTCTTTGCTTTAAGAAGCAGTTTTTCAGAGCTTTTCCCTCTCCTTTTGGTAAGAACCAACATTTTTTTTCCTAATGAGATATAAAAACAATTTTTAACATTCATTTTTAAAATTTTGAGCTCAAAATTCTCTTCCTCCCTCACTGAGAAGGTGAGCAATTTGACATATTATATATATATATATATGTATATATATGTGTGTTGTCATGCAAAACATACTTCCATATTAGTCATGTTGCAAAAGAAGACTTAGTCAAAAAATAAAGTAAAAACTAGTATGCTTTGATTTGCATTCACACCCTAACAGTTCTCTCTAGAGGTAGAGAGCATTTTTTCTTGTAAGTAATTTGGAAGTATTGCTTGAGAATAGCTGCCGTTCACAGCTGATCATCATGCAATATTGCTATTACTGTGTACTGTGTTCTGAAGAATTAATATCTCAAAGTTGAATCTGCTACTTTTTCTCTTTCCCATTAAAATAATAGAAAAGACTAATAAGGATTTCTCTCTCCAGGGCTATTGGACTGATTATTTTGGCTGAATTATCTGGTAAGCTCAATCAAATTTGAATGATCTAAGCCCCCTTCAATTTACTGAACAAATCAGTTGTTTTGGTGTATTGTAGACTAAAGGACAACATTTTGGGGGAATTTTTGAGACAATATGGACTAATAAGGATCTCTGTACTAAAAATCCAGAGATCTGACTTCTGGTTGAGACTCTGCTAATAATTTAAATTATCTTGGCTAAATCACCTAACTTCTCCATGTCAGTGGGCAAGGTTTCTAAACCAGGCTTCTAGACCCAGAGAAAAAGAGGAAGTCTTGCTAGGAGGCTTTAGACATAAAGTATTCAGCTGTGTTTGAAAATACTGTAGTCTTCTAACTGGCATCAGTGAAATATCTGTCTAGAACATAACTCAGGAAGCATAAGCTTTATTGAAAATAAATGGCAGGGGGCAGCAGCTAAGTGACTCATTGGATAGAGAGCTAGACCTAGAGACAGGAGGTTCTGGGTTCAAATCTGGTCTCAGATACTTCCTAGCTGGGTAACTCTGGGAAAGTCACTTATCCCCCATTGCCTAGTCCTTAACATTCTTCTGCCTTAGAACCAATATATAGTATTGATTCCAAGATGGAAGGTAAACGTTTAAAAAAGAAAAAGAAAAGAACAGGAGAGATGAAAGAACAAGAATAGCATTATGTATTTAGGTACATATGTGCACATGAAGAAATTCAGGACCCAGAGTGAGGATGCAGAGTGGAGAGAGAGCATTTGGGTGAATGAAGAATGGGAGAGGAAGAAACAGAAAAAAATATTACCACCACAGTATACTAAAGACTACTTGGACAGGAGGAAAAAAAGATTAGGAATTTAGGAAATAGATTGTCTGATATAATGGTATGATAGAGTAGTGATTGGTCATTTCAATTATCTACATACTTGCTATAGCACCCTCTGTGCCAGAATCAATGACTAATAATTCCCTAACTTGACTTAACAATAATTTCATCCATCAAAATATAAAGGAATCAACAAGGGAAAATTCTATTTTCACTGGTTTCTAGGAAGAAAATGGTGGAAACCTAGGAGGAGAGGAGAAACAATCACTCTGTCTTAGAATTTGTAATAGAGGAAGGGAAAGCCAGGCCTAGTCTAACATGGATCTTAGATCTGAGGGAAGTAAATTTCAAAACGTTCAACAAAAGAACAGGGAGGAGCTCATAGACAACATTTTGTAAGAGAGAAGCCCAGGAAAAATGGAAATTTTTCAATAAAAAATCTAAAGTCACAAAGAGAAACAATGCAAAGAGATAGGACATAAACACAGTCCTCATTGTGGCACTCCTCAACTCTAGAATTCTGAGAGTTTTCATATCAGTTTGTGTTTCCAGCTTTTTTTCTGTGGAGACTAGGAGCCTGACCCCTTGGGAACACAGGAACAGAATTACTCTTACTGCTGGACTAAGAGGCAAGTCCCATTTATAAACTTATATGCTTCTAAGCAATATTTTTTTATTCATAATGGTGGTCCTGGTGACTTGCAATTCACCTACTTGCATTCCTGAGGAACAGAAGTTATCAGATGTTGAGAGAGAGAGAGAGAGAAAGAGAGAGAGAGAGAGAGAGAGAGAGAGAGAGAGAGAGAGAGAGAGAGAGAGAGAGAGAGAGAGATCCTCTTGGTGAAAGCAAAACCAATATCACATTAATTCTAATATTTCCCTAAAATGAAGCCAGTCCATGTAAATAAATCCAGAAATTAAAGTGCTCAGATTTCATAAATGTTAGGAGAATATTTTTTCTGGGCCAAAATATAGCACCAAAGCAATCAAATTTTATTGCTGACAGATATGCATTATGACAAGAATGTCAGTTAGGTAGGGAGAGAACAGTGACTTTGTCTCTTTAGTTTAATTTTGGCTCTAAATCAAATTCATTTGGTTACTAAGCCAGACAAGATCTTAGGAGTGACTATGAGCATTCTAACTAATCTAAATAGTTATCTGTAATGGAGGGCTTTATTCTCTGCCCAGACACAGAGATCTGAAATGAAAAACCACATCACAATCTCAGTACACTCTTCTTGGCTTTTCTTTACTGGGCATGGTGGTTATAATCAGGAAAATGTTTTATCCACTGTACTCCAGCATACTAAAGATGAGATGGCTTAGCTGGCCCTGAAGAAATGAGCCAAGAAGACCTCTCTATCCAGAGCAAGCAAGAAATAAATACCTAGTTGAGACTCTGAGACCAACAAGGACCAGAGGAACAATGTGCTAACAGAGTATTCAATAACTACATGATAGCCAACAGGCTATATTGACATAGTAATCATTAAGGGAACAGTGGAGACAATAAGTAGGCTCATCAAGAGCAATATGATAAGGATTTAAAAAAAGAACAGAGTGAGGGGGGCAGCTAAGTGGCTCAGTAAGTTGAGAGCCAGGCTGGGAGATGGGAAGTCCTGGGTTCAAATCTAGTTTCAGACACTTCCTAGCTATGTGATCTTGGGCAAGTCACTTAGCCCCAATTGTCTGGCCCTTACTGCTTTTCTGACTTGGAACCAATACATATTACTGATTCTAAGATGGAAGATCAGGGTTAAAAAAAAAAGAGCAATGTGGTAACACCAGAAGACAGCAATGAAATGACTACTAAAATACAGTCTTTTAGTGCTATAGGGCTGAGTTGCATAGCATATCTCCCTCCACACATATTTCCCATGTATAGACCCTTTATAAATGATCCTTCATGTGTGTGATGCCTGTGTCTGGATAGAGATCAGTCAGCTAATCAACTTTGTTGTTGTTTAATCATTTCAGTCACGTCAGACTCTTCATGACCTCATTTGGAGTTTTCTTGGCAAAGATACTGGAGTGGTTTGCCATTTCCTTTTTCATTTCATTTTACAGATGAGAAACTGAGGCAAACAGGGTTAAGTGACTAGCTTGGGGTCACAGAGCTAGTAAGTATCTGAGGCCAGATTAAGTCTTCCCAACTTGAGACCCAGCACTCTATCCACTATACCACCTAATTGCCCCCAAATAATCAACTAACATCTATTAAGTGACTAATATATGCCAGGCACTGTGTTTTAGTTAAATGAGACAAAATAAGGCCATGTAGCTGGTCAATTTTGTTTAATTCTTTTTACTTTATCAAGAGGACTGTCTTGATAAGGAAAGGAGGGATGGGACAATATATCAAGAAATGACTATTATAAATAACAAAAGGCATAAACCAAAGGGTTGTTTGTTTGTTTTTTTAATTTAAAAAAAAAAGGATAGGATTTAGTAGCAGCTGAGTTTTGTTGCTTGACATCTTTCCCTTCTACTAGCCCTTTAATTTACTTGCCAGTTTCTTCCAGGAGATAATTCATCAGTCTGAATGGACTAAATTATTATAGTCATTAATACTACTAGAAAGAATCAACACCATCTAACAACTAGATCTAACAATAATTGATTGATTTAAGAAACATGCCCAAGAAGCTTCTAACTTCATTGAACTAAGATAAACTTATTGTTTAAAGTGGCCCTTAAATTCTCTAAGATTAGAGAACCAATGTCTGGTGAGATTATCACTTTCCTGAAGAAATGAAGTCCCTAATTTTTCTTATATCAAGGATTTTTTAATGAACCCTAACAATGAGAGCAAGGGATTTTAGTTACTTTTTCCCTTCCAGAAAATCAGGAAAATGCTCATTTGATATGTGATAGCACTGCAAGAAACAAATAGTTAATGTGAGTGACTGTTACACCATTCTTGGGCTCTTCTAATGCCACATAGAGGGTCAGGCATACAAGGCCAATGCCCATGTTCCTCTAATAAAGTTCAATTTATCAATCACCCTTCAATTAGGGGTGGGAACATATATGCTAATAAGTAAGTGAATCCAGCAAAGCCACCACACATTAGTCTAATAAGGAGGCAGAAATGTGGGGTAGACAAAAATACTAAACTTAAAGTCAAAAAGACCTCAGCTTTCAACTAAAATTACTCTCTTCAAAGTTACCATTGATCTCTTAATTGCCAAATTCAATTGCCTTTTCTCAATTGTCATTTTTCTTGATTTCTCTCTAGCCTTTGATACTTTATATCACCCTTCTGGTACTCTTCTCTGTGTTTTTGTGACTTTCCTCTCTCTTGTTCTCCTTTTACCTTTCTGATCCCTCCTTCTCAATCTTTGCTGGATCTTCATCTAAATCATGCCCTCTATCTGTAAGGAATTCCCCCTAAAGTAGCATTGGTGAACATTTTCGAGTTCAAGTGCCCAAACTACAACTTCAAGCTGCCTGTGAGCTCCCTGCATTACCCCAGAGAGGGAAGAAGTGCTCAGTTTGGGTGGCTGGACAGAGGGGAGGGGCATGCAAAAATGTCCTCAGGCTCTGGGAAGAGGGGGGATGGAACAGCTCTCCCCCATAATGCTGACCTGGCACATACTTCACCAACACTGCCCTAAAGCTTTGCCCTAGGCTCTCTTCTCCTTCTATATCATTTCCCTCAACGATCTCATAAGTTCTTGTTGTTTCAACTCTCTGCTTCATGCAGATGAATCTCAGTTAACCTCTCTCCTGATGTCCAATATCCTATTTCTAACTACCTATTGGATGTCTCAAGTTAGATTTCTTATAAACAGCTTAAGCTCAACTTTGGTAAAATTGAATTCATTATCTTTCTCCTGAGACTCTCCCCTCTTTCTGAGCTCCTAGGTTTATAACCCTGGAATCAACCTCAAATCTACTCATATTCACCTCCCATATCTAATCAGTTACTGTGTCCTGTCTTTTTTTCCTTTGTAACATGACTTCTATACACACTCGCCTCTCTGACATTACTATTACCCTGGTGCACCCTCATCACCTCACACTATTCACACTTCCCACCAGTCATCACTTGGACTATTTTAATCCCAGCTAGTTGGTCTCCATGCCTCAAATTTCTCCCTATTCCAGTGTATCCTCCATTCAGGTGTCACACTGATCTTTCTAAAGGGTGTATCTGACCATGTTGCACACTCCAGTCCCCTTCATTAAACTCTAGGATCTCACACCTTACTCCCCTCTATATACACTGAGTTCTAGTGACACTAGCCACCTTACTCTTCCTCATACAAGACTTTTCATCTCCCAGCTACAGGCATTTTCACTGGTTGCCTCTAATTCCTGGAACTTTTTCCTCCTCCCCTCAGCCTTCTAGCTTTCCAGACTTCCTTCAAGTCTCAACTTAAGTCCTCCCTTCTGCCAGAAGAACTTCCCTGGCTTCTTTAATCATAGTCCCTTCCATCTGAAATTATCTTCAGTTTCTTGGAGACATCATAGAGCAAGAGGAAACTCAAAGGACTACTTCTTTTTCCAAATCTTTCCAAATCAGCCTCTAAAATGTCAAGTCAGGAGAAATAAGGTGAAGGATGGAAGTGTTATAGGGGCATGCTTTCACATGGAGCATCCTTGAAGCCCTTGCAGAGAGATTCTTTCAGATTTCTTCTGAGGATGATGGTGATTGGTACCTTAAAAGTATCTGAAAATTGATGGGAGCTGAGAATGGGACCATTGGAAGCAATAGATGATGTAAATTTTACTTTTAAACGTAGAAGTTTATTCTCCTCAGCAGAAGCTGATAGGATGAGTAGAGAGGCAGGCTCCTGAGTTCCCATTATAAAGGAAGAGACAGCATACAAACCAAACATCTTCTAAACTAGTAAGTGAATCCATTAAAATCTATTGTTATATTGTGACCTGAGACCACTTAACATAATCACACTTTTCACAAGAGCTCCCTCTTTACGTGTGGAGTCTCATCCCCGTACTTAGTGGAGGAAATTTGGTTTGACTTTTCCCCAACTAGTTGATATAACCTAGAAAGCAAGGGGAAGAAACAGAGTTTATAATTATTAAAGTATTAACAAAGTGCAATGGCTGAGCCCCTTGTGAAGTTTGAAGTGGTTTTCTGATTAAATTAGAAGGGCAGCTGGCCTTGGCTTAGTGAAAATTGGCCACACCTTTGGATGCCTTTAAAAAGTAAATGACCTGCCAAACCTGAGCAGAGACAGTGTGAGAGTTCAAGAGTTTGCCGCCGCATTCAAGGAAGGGAACAGCTTTGTGTGGTGTGACCCTTTCACCTCTACCAGAGGGCAGCAGGTCAGGAGGGGATTTTTTTGTCTCCACTCCCTCTAATTTCTCTCACATACACATATCTGCCACAAATACAAAGATAAGGCGCATTACAGGAAGGAAGCAGCTTCAATGACCTCTGGAAAGAGAGAAGAAAGTAGACCATTATTTCAAAGAGAGAGCTAGCCTTGGCAATTGCAAGTAGAAAAAAAGAACTCTCAGGGAGCTCAGCTGAGTGGCCAGGCCAGCAGAGACACTGCACTCAGCAGGACACAGCCTGAGGACAAACACCACAAGAAAGAACTCCAGGGCCTGGCAGTACTGGAGGCATGAGTTACCTTGGCTACATATGTTCCTAAATTCGTGCTCTAAGTTCATGCCCACTTTTCCAATGGACACCAACTGTTTCTCTGTCCAGGTTTATGGGAGGAATGTTTTATAGCTACTGTTCTTACCATGTCATGTCTTCTTTGAACTAATTATCTTTACTGGCTATTAAAGTTGCAGTTTAACAGTGGGGGCTCATCATCTACAATGTTAAAAGTATATGCCCATAATTTGCATTTTATAATTTTGGAAAATAGATGTTAAAGTTGTTATTACATGTAATTGGGAAACTAAAATAATTTTTAAAAAAACAATATATGCCCACAGAGTACTTTGGAGCCCTGCACTATTTGCCTTGTCCCAATGCCCAACTTGTAAACCTGTGAATACTGAGTTGAGGAGATGGTACAGATGATGTACCACATACAGAATGCCTCCAAAAATTTTAATGCAGTTTTAAGTTATTAAATCTTATATAAATTATAAAATATACTTGGCAAAACCTAAAGTAATATCCTGTTAGCATCTTCCATCTGAAACTGCATTCCAGCTATTCAGAATATATCCTGTATGTGGTAGAGTGGATAGAGTGAATGGAATTTGGAAAACTTTTGTTCAAATATAGCCTCAGACACTTACTAGCTGTCATTTCCCCATCTACCTCACAGGATTCTTTTTTTTTTATTCCTTACTTTTTGTCTGAGAACCCATATTAAGTATCAATTCTAAGGTAGAAGAGTGGTGAGGGCTAAGCAGTTGGGGATAGTGACTTGTCCAGGGATACATGGCTAGGAAGTATCTGAGGTCAAATTCGAACCCAAGTTCTCTCCACTCCAGGCCTGGCTTTCTCTCCACTGAGCTACCTAGTTGTCCCTCCTCACAGGGTTCTTGTAAATATCAAATGAGGTCACATTTGTGACTATCAAATGAGGTAAAGCACTTAGCACAAAGCCTGGAACTAGTAAGTAATTAATACTGTTTTCTTTCCCTCTTCCCTTTTACATATACAATTATGTACATGTGTCCCCCTTCCTTTAGAATATGAAGTCCTTGAAGGAAGGGGTCATGTGTCTGCCTGTCTTTGTACTTCCAGGCTTAGCATAGGACCTGGTACCTAGTTAGGGCTTAATAAATATCTGTTGACAGACTGCTATATCAGCTCATTATTATTACATGAAAGGTCAGAAAATGTCACTGACCCCACAGCTCTCAAGGTTAACATTAAGCTAATAATAATATTTCTAGTTCCATGTGAGACATTGCCATGCCTGGAAGTAGAGATATAAAGGAGATGTCAATTCAAAATCCCACTCTCCCTCTGATTTTTATAAAATAGTTACAATACTTGCAAGGAAGTGCAAGAAAAGCAGCAAGCAACATGTGAGCACATAACATGACCGAGACCTTACTGAACTCATTTAGTGGGGCACAGATGAAATTAGAACTCAGACCATTTAATATTTGCTCATAGTCACTTCTGATAATATTCAGATAACATTTCTGGTGAGAACATACCCTAAAAAAACATTTTGTGTCTCAAAAGGAATTTGTTTGCTTTTAATTATTCAGTCAACTTTATTACTTGGTTCCTTCAGAACTACTCATCTCTTAGAACCCTGAAGAATTTACTAGATTAGAAAGGGTGCCTTCAGAAACCCAAGTTAGTCTATAGATCTAAGCATCCACCAATTAAAAACTGGTCATTTGATTTTGCCACTGACATGCATTGTTAAGTCACTGTGTTCATCTAAGTTTTCCTGGTGAAAGTATGAAAATCTGTTTTCTCTGCAAAGTGAATGAGTAGTTAAAGGACTGAAACCTATTTAGACCTTGTATTCAAAAACTGTGCAAATCCCATCTGTTAGACTTATATAACTTTGGAGTTGAAACAGTTTTCAATGCAGGATATGCTGCATAAATAGAACAATTTCCAGTAAGGAGATTAAGGTTGCTTTGCTAGGAAAAGGAAAAATTACTGGAAATTCTGACATTCCAACAAGTACAAATAGACCTTGTTCCTAGGTACATAACCTAAGAAGAAAGATTCATTTCACTGACACCTTTTTGTGCGGTCTGGATCTGTGATTCACTGGAAAAGAAACTCCTTCCACCAATGCACATCAACAACTATCTTTGATTTATAGATGGAAGGCAATGAGCATTTTCAAATGCCTACTATATGCCAGGTACTATGCTAAGTGCTTTATAAATATTAGTGCATGAATGCAGAGACATCGAAAGATCTATATGAAGAAAAAGGAAACAGAACCAGGAAAACAATATATACAATAAATACAATGTAAATGTAAAGAACAAACACATGACAACAAAAAAAGTGAATTAACAAGAATAAAAATCACAAATATGACCTCATTTTATCCTCATAACAACCCTATGAGAGAGGTGCTATCATTATCCTCCATTTTATGGTTGAGGGAATTAATATTTAAGAGATTTTTTGCTCAAGGTCCCATAGCTAGTAAGATTCTGAGTTCAAATTTGAACTCATGTTTCTCTAGCTCCAAGTCAGTGTTCCATTTCTAGAGCCATGTTGCTGCTTACAGATTTGCTTCAGAAGTTGTCAGTCAAGCATTTAAGTGTTGGCTGTATGCCAGATGACTTGTCTATAGCCACATAGTCAATATTCATTAAAGATAAAATTTAAATACTGCTTTTCCTGGCTCTATGACCAATCATTAATCCATTCTACTTCTTTCACCATTATACTGTATTGAAAATATGTGTGCTAAAGGATTAAAGTGATGAGAGACTTGAAGCAGTGAGACCAGCCAACGGGCTATTATAATATTCCAGATATGCAGTAAATGTGAACCACCTGTGCCAGGTTAGTTACTTTGTTGAAGGGGGAACAAAAGGTTAAATATGATGATGGAAATGAAAAATTTTTAGAACTAATTGCTAGTGGAAGTGGGAGAATCAGTAAGTAAGGAGTCAAGATTATCACATAGATTGCAAGCCTGGATGACTAGAAAGATAGTGGCTCTCTAGAAAGTAATAGGTAAGTTAGGAATTGAAGAGAGTTTTGGGGAAAAGATAAAGTGTTCATTTTCAAATATGTTGTATTTAATATGTTTATAAGACATTAAGTTCAAAATGTTTACTGATGTGAAGTGGAAGATGAAGGTTAGGAGAAAGGAAAGGATTAGACAAGTACAACTGAGATTCGTCTGCATAAAAATGATGAATAAAACCATGAGAGATGATGAGATCATTAAGTGAAATGATATTTATCCAACCATTCCAGAAAACAATTTGGAATTATGCCTCAATGGCTATAAAACTGTTCATGCCTTTTGATCTACAATAACACTAGTACCTCTGTATCCCAAAAGATCCTAGATACACAAAAATATTTATAGTAGCACTTTTTGTGGTGGTAGCAAAGAATTGAAAATTAAGAAGCTGCCCATCAATTGGGGAATGGCTGAACAAGTCGGGATATATGATCATCATAGACTACTCTTTACTCTTATAAGAAATGAGGAGGAGGAGGAGGATTTCAGAAAAAAATCTGGGAAGATTTATATGAACTGATGGAAAGTAAAGTGAGCAGAACCAGGAGAACATTATACACATCAACAGCAATGTTTTAAGGATGATCAATTGTGAATGACTTTAACTGTTCTCAGCAATACAATTCCAAAGGACTTATGATGAAAAATGCTATATACTTCCAGAGGAAGAATTGATGGAGTCTGAATACAGATCAAAGCATACTATTTTTCAGTTTTTAAAAATTTTTGTCCCTATTTTCTTTGACAACATGACCAATATAGAAATATCTTTTGTATGACTACACATGACTACACCTATATAAAATTGGCTCCTTTTTCAATGAGTGGGATTGGGAGGGAGAAAGAGAATTTGGAACTCAAAATTAAATATATATATATATAATTGTTTTTACATCTAATTGGAAAGATAAAATATTTTTAAAATAAACACATGATTCCAACTCCATTAGTATTCCACATTAAGCTACAGCACAGTGCTCCCCCAAATTATAGAATAATAGATATTCATAGATTTGTACACAATTCTTTCTTCCTATTCTTTGAATATGGAAATAAATTTATTGGTGCTTAAGTTTGGGAAAACAAAGAAAATTAAAATTCACAGTTTCAAAAAGATATTTTTAAAATTATCACTTTACTCTGCTTTTCTGATTTCCTATACATTTCCCACAAATCTTCATGCAGATTTAAATTGTTAAAGCTTAGTTAAGTATGTACCTGTGTAGTAATATTTACATTATTAAAGCTTAAAACTGCCCAAAGACTTTTAGAATATTTTATATTTGTTTTATTTTTACTGTATCTTTTTCTAAGGAGTTTTTCTTAGCTTTATGTTCTTTTCTAATTCTCTTCCTTTCCAGTATATTCTAAAAGCATACCTTCTTTTACTGAAACACAGAATTTTGATTATATTATTCAATTCATAAGGGAAGTAATGCTGATATAAGCAAAACATGATAGAAAACATTCTATGTTCCAAACTGTGTGATTATGTTCTTCTCCCTACTCTTTCTAAAATGATTTTCCTTCACAGTGGCCATAACATTTCATCCCTTGGACTTCATCCCCCAACTCCCATACCCTTGTGGGTGCCAACTTTATACATTTCTTCTTGATAAGAATATTGTTTATAGAGTCATCATACTCCCAAAGAAAGAGACTTCCAATGCTGAAATTGTTCCCAAATTAAAAATCTTCATCTCCCATCACAATCACACCTATTTCTCCACGGGAGTGCTCTTCATGGGGCCCCACTTCCCATTGTGTTCAGTCTCTTTTTTCAGTCTCTCAAACTCAATCATCCCTTTCTGCCACTCCTTTCATTCCCCTGCAACCCTCCTTCTTACCAAGAGGTTATGAGAATCATCATTCCTTTACAGTTCACCTTAGTAGGAGTATATCACCCTTTTTTTTATCTTTTCCCATTTATATTCCCTCTTATTCTGTAATTTTGTCTTATATTTAACTATATAAGGAGTTATGGGGTTCTATACTTGGTACTTCAGTTTTGTTCCTCCATTTTCACTTTTCATTTTCCTTTAAGGTTTGCTTATACTTATCCTTTTGCTTATTTTTTAAATCTCTTTATGATTTTTCTGTTTCACATATTTCCCCTTTTAACCTTATAGTGCTCTCTCTTGCTTTCATTCTCATTCTCTCTTTTGCTTTCTCTCACCTCTAAGCATGGGAACAATGCAGTAATTTATTATTTAACCTTTCTGTGTTTCTATTCCTTAGGTTATTTGCCAGTGGTTTTTATGTTCATGTTTTGTTCCTTTGTTAAATGCCCATTTTTCATTAATAATTAGATTCAATTTTTCTTCTCACCCTATCTTCACTGATTTTATGCCTCCAATTGCTTTAAATATTTATATTATCAAAATTGTTTTTTTCTCTTATGATATTCTCTATAGCTTTTTTGGTTAAGAATTCTTCATCAAACTGTGGTGATGAAAGGTATCCCCTTACGTTTTATCCATTTAAAAAAATGTAGCTTCTTATATTCATGTTGTGCTTATTGTGGTATGTGGAATAAGATGATTATTTAAATCCAATTTCCCTCAGAATGCTTTCTAGTTTTTCCAGCAGTTCTTAACTTTTTTTAAAAAGAGAGTCTTTCAACATTTTATGTCCTTTTATTTGTCAAACATTGGGCTACTGAATTTTATTGCTTCTGTTTCTTTCTCATCTAGTCCATTGTACTGATTTATTTGTCTGCTTTTTAACCAATACTAAATAGTTTATAATACAGTTTCAGATCTTGTAATGCTGTGTTTATCCCCTTCATGTATTTCCTTTCCACTATATCTCTTGAGATTTTGTTCCTCCAAATGAATTTTCTTACATTGAAACAGCTCCAACACAAGCAATGGCAATTTCTACAATTTAGACTTGTCTTCTTGTCTTACTTTGTCTTCTTTGATGTCTTTAAAGTATGGTTTATAGTTACACTTGTATAAATATTTTATGGATATTAGCTTCCAGATAGTTTTTCATTTTGTAGTTATTTTAAATTAAAGTTCTCTGATAGTTTCTTCTTAATTTTTTTCAGCATGTATAGTATACAGACTCTGGAGTTTCTATCCAAAATTCTTATTTGCACTAGCAGATTGGATTACTTTCTAGTTAGCATTGTCTCTTCCTATGTATATTTAATAATATTTTATAATTATCTATGTACATGCCAGTACTCCTCTAGCTCACCTCAGCCACACACAAAAATGATCTTTGGATCTTGCCATCATCCACAAATGCACACCTCCATATTCAAGATTTCTGATCATAAGCTATTGGCTTTCCATGGTCCCCTCTGCCTTCCTTTATCAAATCCTACTTTTCATCCACACCATGACCTCCAATCCCTCAATTCACTCCTAGGTCATCTTCCCTGTTCTTCTATATTTTCTTCCCAATTTTTGTCTGTAGCACATAATACAGAACAGGCTCTGGGTCTGCTGCCCAAAATTCTCATTTGCTCTAGCAGGTTGGATTAGCTTCTATACAAGGTTTTTTCCTAAAACCCCATTTTTAGTGTTCTCTCTTTATTTGTGCATTTGTGATATTTTAATTACCTGTATATGTGTTGTATCCTTACCCCCAAGAGAATTAAGATCTCTGAAAGCAAACACTGCTTAATTTTTTTGTCTTTTGTGCCCAGTCCATTGACTTGTATAGAACAACTTCATAAATTTTGATTATCAATGATAATGAAAACCCTGCCTTTTCCCAGGACATTAGTTTCTTACCCAGAACTTCCTTAGTATTGCTTAAATTGATTCTGGGTTTTTTATGTAGTCATCTTGAGATGTACTCAATCATTTGTTGAGATTTGTTGTTTCAATCATTAAAGCGGTTTGTTGTTTGCCCTGGCTTTTAATACTCATAAAATTACTGAGAGAATCTCCCAAGCCTTGTCCAACTTGATGACCACTACTCATTTCTAGTCACTTAAAAGGATAATTCTGATAGAGGTCAGGATCAATAGATCATGGGTAGGAAATGTGTTTAGTTTCACTGAAATCAAAGCTCTAAGAGTAGAAAAGGTCAACTCTAGGAAAATCTAAGGGTTCTGGGACTCAATTTCCCATATATTGACAAAGGAAACCCAGAATTTTATTGGTCAATTTAGGTTTTGGAGAACTCATAATCCCAACCTTGCTATACTAATAGTGTCTATATACCAACTCCCCCACAAGTCTACCTCTTGTGGAGTCTAGAGCATACTATTGTCTTAGAAGGACTAAAGTGGGCTATCCAGTAGTCTCTCCTCCTTGACCCTTATGATCTCATGGGGCTCATGTTTTTGTAGTTCCCTGTCTAAGATAAACAGTCTGAATAGAGCCTTTGGGTGCCACCTATAGGTGGCAAGACCAAATGACCATAAAATTTCTAGAGTTACAAGTTCCCCCAAAGTGGCCATTTTCTCTATTAGATTTGAAAAGCATTTGCTCGCATGTCTCCTGGGTCCTAGTTGCTGCTAAACTGATGAAACAGGGTCAGTCATCCTTAATCCAGAATAATCATTGAGCTGGTTGAATGGGTAGTGATCATCAAGTTTGAGTTGGGTGATGAAAATGATCACTTTTAATATAATGGAAGAAGACAGGGGTCTTCGATAATTAAATGGAAATGACATTCAAAATTGTGCCATCTTAGTTTTCTCAGGTATTAGGCCATCATGACAGGCCTCTACCACTTGTCCAAACCTCAACTTCCTGTTTTTTCCCCCACTGTTGCCAATGGAAAGTAGCCTGTTTCTGAAACTGGGATTATCCAGTAATGTCTCTAAAACCATTTCATTGTTGGAAGGTCCTCTAGAGATGTTGGGGACCTTGTTGCCAAGGGACAAAAGAATAATAAGAGGAGAAGAGAAGGGGATTTTCCTTAAAAGTCAAAGAAGCTATCTCAAAAACTTGATTGACCCAAAGAGCTAAAGTTTTCAGCCATCTTGCTTTTGATGCAAGCTTCTTGATTGTCTAAGGGCACAAAAGTGGACAGCCCACAGGGAATCAGTGCTCTATAACTTTGGCTAATGTGCTTTGGCTGTACAAGTCATTACATCCTGACCTACTGACCTAACTCATTCTGTATGGACATAAGGGGACTCATGTCTCCTTAAGTCAAATACTATATCCATGTTGATTATCTTTTACATGCTATTTACAAGTTACATGCTACATGTTAAATATTGCACTTCCTTTTGTTGACTGATAAATATTCCATTTCATTCCAGTTTCAAACCCAAACTATCAGATTTGTCTGTGTCAAGCAAGTCTGGCCTATTACAACCTCAATGCATAACATGGATATTCTTCCCAGCATTATCTTTTTAAATATAATTTCTATTTCTTCACATAATAATACATTGGGTAAATATATAAAGAGCTAAATCAATTGTACAAAAAAAAATCAAGCCATTCCACAATTGACAAATGGGCAAGGGACATGAATAGGTAATTTTCAGATAAAGAAATCAAAACTATAAATAAGCACTTGAAAAAAGTGTTCTAAATCTCTTATTATTAGAGAAATGCAAATCAAAACAATTTTGAGGTGACAGCAAAGGAAAGTAATAAATGTTGAAGGGGATGTGGCAAAACTGGAACATTAATACATTGCTGGTAGAGTTGTGAATTGATCTAACCATTCTGGAAGGCAATTTGGAACTATGCCCAAAGGGCACTAAAAGACTGTCCTTTGATCCAATTATACCACTGCTTGGTTTATGCCCCAAAGAGATCACAAGGAAAAAGACTTGCACAAAAATAGTTATAGCCACATTCTTTGTGCTGGCAAAAAATTGGAAAATGAGGGGATGCCCTTCAATTGGGGAATGGCTGAACAAATTGTAGTATCTGTTGGTGATGGAATACTATTGTCCTCCAAGTTATAATGAACTGGAGGAATTCCATGTGAACTGGAATGACCTCCAGGAATTGATGCAGAGTGAAAGGAGCAGAACCAGGAGAACAGTTAACACAGAGACTGATACACTGTGGCACAATTAAATGTAATGGACTTCTCTACTAGCAGCAATGCAATGATCCAGGACAATTCTGAGGGACTTATGAGAAAGAATGCTATTCACATTCAGAGAAAGAACTGTGGGAGTAGAAACACAGAAGAAAAACAACTGCTTGATCACATGGTTCAATGGGGATATGATTGGGATGTAGACTCTAGTGCAAATGGTAATAATATAGAAATAGATCTTGATCAATGACACACATAAAACCCAGTGGAATTGTACGTTGGATACAGGAAGGGGCTGGGAGGAGGGGAAGGAAAGAACATGAATCATGTAACGATGGAAACATTCTAAATCAATTAATGAAATAAATAAACTTAAAAATAATTTTAAAAAACAATAATACATTGGATATCAATGTGGTAGAATTCCATTGCCACTGTTAAAAGAGAATATATGACTATAGAAATATATTTCACATCCAATTTGTTGTCCTAATTCCACTTTCTTCCACAAATATTTCTTTTATAATCTTGCTTAATATTTAGAATAAACTGGAAGATCTCATTCAAAACTCTATAGTCTTATTTCTCCTCAACTGCTATTTGGTGAGATAATTGTGTTCATAATTTTTCCCTCTATAATATTTTATGTCTAATTTGTTGGTATTACCTTTGTCTACTACATCTTTTCACTTCATAAGGAGATAGAGAATTTTCTGATTGAGGCAGTTTCTTGGTTCTTTTGGTCTCCTTATTACAGTTACTATTTTTCATTAATTAAATTTTTCAGGAAAAGGTTATAGTCAAGTCAATATCTTTACCTATATCCAGTTCCCTTTTGGAGGGCCAACAGCTTACTGACAGATCAGGCTATAATTATTAAAAATCAAGGAAGTATCTTCTCATTTTATTTTAAGTTTCTATTCTGTTATTGAATTTAACCTTCACTCTAACAAATAAATGATTTGACTGCATACAGAAGCTGCTACTAAAATGACTACCATGTTGATAACCATTTCCTTTCTGTTAAGTTATAATCAAATGTAAACTGATCAGGGGCAGGAGCTATGTTTCATTTTGGCTTTTTATCCTCAGTGCTTTCCCCATAGTGCTATAGATGCTTAATAAATGTTTGTTGAATTGAATTAAAATTTTCACTTTTGTGATATTACCCAATGCAGGTTTTTATGGAAGGAAATGTATAACTGGAAAGAGACATTTATGGATACAAAAGGTTAATGTAATAGCAATGTGAATGCTACTTAGGAGTTCAGAGACTAGAGGTAAAGAGACTAGGCAAGAGTATAATAAGGAAATCCAGTACCAGGGATGACAGTGGAAACAAAGAAGCTTTATATTGGTATACAATATTGGTCTATATCTAGTTTCTGTAATGCTGTCTTCCAGTCTTCCCAGCAGGCTTTTTTTTTTTAAATAGTGAGTTTTTATCCCAAAAGCTAGGGTCTTTGGATTTCTCAAACACTAAGTTGCTAAGGTCATTTACCTCTGTATATTGTGTAACTAATCTATTCCATTGATCAACCATTCTATTCCTTAGTCAGTACCAGACTGTTTTGATGTTTATTATTTTATAATACAATTTGAAATCTGGTACTGCTAGCCCATTTTCCTTCGTAATTTTTTTCACTAATTCTTTTGATGTTCTTGACCTTTTGTTCTTCTAGATGAATTTTGTTTATAGTTTTTCTAGTTTTATAAAATAATTATCTCATAGCTTGGTGTGGCACAGAAAAAGTAAATAAATTTAGGTAAAATCATCATTTTTATTATTAGCCTAACCTAACCATGAGCAATTAATATTTTTCCAATTGTTAGATCTGATTGTATTTGTGTGAAAAATATTTTATAATTGTGTTCATATAATTCCTGTGTTATTCTTGGCAAGTAGATTCCCAGGTACTTTATATTATCTAGAGTTATTTTAAATGGAATTTCTCTTTTTATCTCTTGCTGTTGAATTTTGTTGGTAATATATAGAAAAAAACTAATGATTTATGTGTGTTTATTTTGTATCCTGCAATTTTGCTAAAATTATTATTTCAACAACTTTTATAGTTTATTCTCCATTATTTTCTAAGTATACCATCATATTATCTGCTGAGAGTGATAGTTTAGTTTCCTAGTTGCCTATTTTAACTCCTTCAATTTTTTTCTTATTGCCAAAGCTAACATTTCTAGTATAATATTAAATAATAGTGGTTTTAATGGGCATATATGCTTCATTCCTGATCTTATTGGAAAGACTTCTAATTTATCCCCATTGTAGATGATACTTGCTGATGGCTTTAGGTAGATTCTACTTATCATTTTAAGGAATGGCTCAATTATTTCCTATGCTTTCTAGTCTTTTTAATAGGAATGGGTGTCATATTTTATCTGTATCTATTAAGATAATCATTTGATTTCTGTTTAGTTTGGTAAGTAAAAGCTGATAACAGTTATTTTGACTTAGGAGCTAATATTTTATAAATGGCAACCATTTTTATAGCTCTCATATTGAAAACCTAATTTAAGTTTTACAGAAATTAGTAGGATTATTTCTCTGCCATTTTCCCCAAATAGTTTATATAGTATTGGGATCAATTGTTCTTTAAATGTTTGGTAGAATTCAATTGTGAACCCATCTGTCCCTGGTGATTTTTTCCTAAGGAATTCGTTGATCGCCTATTCAATTTCTTTTTCTGAGATGTAAATATCCATCCATTTCACTTAGATTGTCAGATTTAATGGCATATAATTGAACCAAATAAATCCTAATGATTGCTTTAATTTCTTCTTCATTAGTAGTGAATTCACCTTTTTCATTTTGTATGCTAGTTATTTGTTTTCTTATTTCCTTTTTAAAATCAAATTAATCAATACTCTATTTTTTCATAAAAACCAACTTTTAGTCTTATTTATTAGTTCAATTCTTAGTTTAAATTTTTAGTAATTTCTCCTTCGATTTTTAGGATTTCCAATTTAGTTTTTAATTGGAGATTTTTATTGTTCTTTTTCTAGTCTTTTTTTACTTACATGCCCAATTTTCTGTACTGTTCTTTTCCTTTATTTTATTGATATAAGTGTTTAGAGATATACATTTTTCCCTACGTATTGCTTTACCTTTATCCCATGAATTTTGGTATGTTATCCCCTCATTATCATTCTCCTTAATGAAATTATTGTTTCTATAATTTGTCTTTGACCCACCCCTTTTTTAGAATTAGATTATTTAGTTTCCAATTAACTTTTTATTTATCTTTCCATGGACCCGTATTGATTATAATTTTATTGCATTGTGATCTTAAAAGGATGCATTTGTTTTTTCAGCATTGGGTTGTGAAATTTTTATGTCCTAATACATAGTCAATTTTTGTGTATGTGCCATGTACTGCTGAAAAGAAAGATATCTTCTTTTCTATTTCCATTCAATTTTCTCCAGAGTTCTATTAGTTTTAACTTTTCTAAAATTTCATTTACTTCTTTCACTTCCTTCTTGTTTTTTTTTTTTGTTTCATTTATCTAGATCTTCAAGGGGGAAGTTGAGGTCCCCTAGTAGTATAGTTTTACTGCCTATTTCCTCCTTAAGCTCATTTATTTTCTCCTTTAAAAATTTGGAAGCTATACCATTTGGTCCAAATAATACTGATATTACTTCATTGTCTATGATAACCTTTAGCAGAATATAATTTCCTTCTTAATCTCTTTTAATTATGCCTATTTTTGTTTTAGCATATCTGAGATACTAATTGTTCTTCTTGCTTTTTTTTACTTCAAATGATGCACAATAAATTCTGCTCTGGCCTCTTACATTTACTCCATGTATATCACCCTACCTCAAATGTGTTTCTTATAAACAACATATCATAGGACTCCAATTTTTTAACCCACTCTGCTATCTGCTTCCTTTTTATGGGTGAGGTTATTCTGTTCACTTTCACAGTTATGATTACCAACGTGAATTCCCCTCCAACTTACTTTCTCCTTTTGATTCCATTTTTTCTTTTTCCTTTCACTCTGGCCCTTCTCAAAAGAATTTTGCTTTTAGTCACCACCACCACTTATTTCCCCTTCCTTCTACTATCCTTAGCCCCTTCCCCACTTGTTTTGTTTCTCTCCTGCTTCTCTATAGGGTAAGGTAAGATTCTATACCTAAATGTGTGTGATTGTTATTCCCATTCTGAAGCAATTATGATGAGAGTAAAGCTTAAGCATTGTTCATCACCACCCTCAAAATCCCCTCCACTGTATTAGTTTTTCTTTTTTATTATTTATCTTTTATTTGATTTTTTAAAAAATTTTATTGAATTAGTAAATTTACAATATTTTTCCTTGGTTACAAGAATCATGTTCTTTCCCTCCCCTCTCCCCAACCTCTTCTGTAGCTGACACACAATTCCACTAGGTTTTACATGTATCCTTGATCAAAACCTATTTCCATATTATTGATGTTTGCAATAGGGTGATCATTTAGAGTCTATACCCCAAATAATATCCCCATTGACCCACGTGATCAAGCAGTTGTTTTTCTTCTGTGTTTCTACTCCCACAGTTCTTTCTCTGAATGTGAATAGCATTCTTTCTCATAAGTCCCTCAGAATTGTCCTGGATCATTGCATTGCTGCTAGTAGAGAAGTCCATTACATTTAATTGTGCCACAGTGTATCAGTCTCTGTGTTAACTGTTCTCCTGGTTCTGCTCCTTTCACTCTGCATCAATTACTGGAGGTCATTTCAGTTCACATGGAATTCCTCCAGTTCATTATTCCTTTGAGGACAATAATATTCCATCACCAACAGATACCACAATTTGTTCAGCCATTCCCCAATTGAAGGGCATCCCCTCAGTTTCCAATTTTTTTGCCACTACAAAGAGCACAGCTATGAATATTCTTGTACAAGTCTTTTTCCTTATGATCTTTTTAGGGTATAAACCCAGAAGTGCTATGCCTGGATCAAAAGGTAGACAGTCTTTTAGCAACTTTGGGCATAGTTCCAAATTGCCCTCCAGAATGGTTGGATCAATTCAAAACTCCACCAGCAATGTTTTAATGTCCCAATTTTGCAACATCCTCTCCAACATTCATTATTTTCCTTTGCTATCATGTTAGCCAATCTGATAGGTGTGAGGTGCTACCTCAGAGTTGTTTTGATTTGCATCTCTCTGATTATAAGAGATTTAGAACACTTTGAAATGTGCTTATTAATAGGTTTGATTTCTTTATCTAAAAATTGCCTATTCATGTCCCTTGCCCATTTATCAATTGTGGAATGGCTTAATTTTTTATACAATTGATTAAGCATTTTATAAATTTGAGTAAATAGACCTCTGTAAGAGGTTTTTGTTATGAAGATTTCTTCCCAACTTGTTGCTTCCCTTCTTATTTTAGTTGCATTGGTTGTGTTGGTTAAAAACTTTTTAATTTAATGTAATCAAAATTATTTATTTTACATATTGTAATTTTTTTCTAACTCTGGCTTGGTGTTAAAATTTTTCCTTTCCCAATGAACTGACAAGTATGCTATTCTGTGTTCACATAATTTACTTATAGTCTCCTTTTTTATATACAAGTCATTCACTCATTCTGAATTTTTCTTGGTGTAGGGTGTGAGATGTTAATCCAAACCCAATCTCATCTATGCTGTCTTCCAATGTTCCTAGCACTTTTTGTCAAATATTGGATTTTTGCCCAAAAAGCTGGGATCTTTGGATTTATCATAGACTGTCTTGCTGAAGTTTCTAACCCCAAATTTATTCCACTGATCCTCCTTTCTGTCTCTTAGTCAGTGCCATATTGTTTTGATGACCATTGCTTTATAGTATTGTTTGAGATCTAGTACTGCTAGGCCACATTCCTTCACATTTTTTATTTCATTATTTCCTTGGATATCCTAGATCTTTTGTTCTTCCAAATGAACTTTATGTTTTTTTTTCTAATTCTGTAAAAAATGTTTTTTGGTAGATTAATGGGTATGGCACTAAATCAATAAATTAGTTTCAGTAGGATTGTAATTTTTATTTTGTTAGCTCATCCTACCCATGAGCAATTAATGTTTTTCCAATTATTTAGATCTAGTTTTAATTGTGTGGAGAGTGTTTTATAGTTCTGTTCATATATTTCCTGTGTTTTTCTTGGCACAAAGATTCCTAAGTATTTTATATTGTCTTGGGTGACTTTAAATGGAATTTCTCTTTCTAATTCGTGCTGCTGAACTGGGTTGGAAATATATAGAAATGCTGATGATTTATGTGAGTTTATTTTGTATCCTGCAACTTTGCTAAAATTGTTGATTATTTCCACTAGTTTTTTAGTTAGGATTCTCTCTAGGATTCTTTAAGTAGACCATCATATCATCAGCAAGGAGTGATAGCTTGGTCTCCTCTTTGCCTATTTTAAGACCTTCAATCTCTTTTTTCTTCTCTAATTGCTGCTGCTAGTGTTTCTGGTACAATGTTAAATAATAGAAGTGATAATGGGCATCCTTGTTTCACTCCTGATCTTTTGGGAATATTTCTAGTTTATCCCCATTGCAGATGATGTTTGCTGATGGTTTTAGATATATAGTTTATTAATTTCAGGAAAGGCCCTTCTATTCCTATGCTTTCTAGTGTTTTCAATAGGAATGAGTATTGTATTTTGTCAAATACTTTTTCTACATCTATTAAGATAATCGTGTGATTTTTGTTGGTTTGCTTTTTGATATAGTCAATTATGTGGATGATTTTCCTAATATTGAACCATCATTGCATTCCTGTTATAAATTCCACCTGATCATAATGCATAACCCTTGTGATCACTTGCTGGAGTCTTTTTGCTAGTACTCTATCTAAGATTTTTGCATCTATGTTCATTAGGGAGATTGGTCTATAGTTTTCTTTCTCTCTTTTTGACCTGCCTGGCTTTGGAATCAGTAACATATTTATGTCATAAAAGGAATTTGGTATAACTCCTTCCTTGCTTATTATGTCAAATGGTTGGTATAATATTGGGATTAGTTTTTCTTTGAATGTAGAATCCAACTCCCATCACTCCCATCCAGTGGTGGCTTTTTTCTGCCACCAGCTAAGATGAAAAATTCAACATTTACCCTTCTAGGCTTCTGCCAGGTGCTTCTTGCCCATGTTGATAAGCAGACCTTGTGGCAAGAGGCTGTGCTAGCGGCAGTACTGGTGCCTAGCAGCCAAGTCAGCCCTGTTCAAATGTCCTTTCTAACCAAACAGAGGCATAGAGGGAAGAAAGAGTGGCAATGACACCCATGGGTCCCCATAGTTCCTACTCTGTTATCAAGGGCTAGAACCAAAGCATGGGGTCATGTGAACTCAGCAGCAGCCAACATGGATGCCAGAGCTCTCTGCTCAGGGCTCTGGGAACTGCAGTCCAGATGGTTCCCCCCACAACCTGGGGCTAAGACAGGAAGAAGGCACCAACAACAAAGGAAAAGCTATATACTGTGTTTACATAGTCCACAAATTAAATTCAGGTATCCATAAGAAGAGTATTAACAATAAAAATACAATCTGTGTAAAAAAAATTTGGTAGATTTTTTCTTAGGGGATTTTTTCTTAGGGAGTTCTTTGATGGCTTGTTCAATTTCTTTTTCTGATATGTCATTATTTAAGTATTCTATTTCTTCTTCTGTTAATCTAGGTAATTTATATTTTTGTAAATATTCATCCATATCACTTAGATTGCTATATTTGTTGCCATATAATTGGGCAAAATAGTTTTTAATGGTCCCCTTAATTTCCTCTTCATTAGAGGTTAGTTCTCCCTTTTCATCTTGGATACTGTAAATTTGGTTTTCTTCTTTCCTTTTTTTGTATTAGATTGACCAGTACTTTGGATATTTTATTTGTTTTTTTTTTTCAAAATACCAGCTTCTAGTCTTATGTATTAATTCAATAGTTTTTAAAATTTTGATATTATTAATTTCTTATTTAATTTTTAGGATCTCTGATTTAATTTTCATCCAGGGATTTTTAATTTGTTCACTTTCAAGTTTTTTTATTTGCATGTCCAATTCATTGACCTCTGTCCTCCCTAATTTGTTAATATATGAACTCAGGGATATAAATTTCCCCCTGAGTGCTGCTTTGGTGGCATCCCATATATTTGGAAAGTTAGCCTCATTGCCATTTTCTTCAATGAAATTATTAATTTTTTCTATGATTTGTTCTTTAACAGGTTTTGGAGAATCATATTATTTAATTTCCAATTAATTTTTGATTTGCCTCTCCATGTACCCTAACTAACTATTATTTTATTGCATTATGATCTGAAAAGGTTGCATTTATTATTTCTGCATTTTTGCACTTGTTTGCCATATTTTTATGCCCTAGTACATGCTCAATCTTTGTAAATGTATCATGTGCTGCTGAAAAGAAAGTGTATTCTTTTTTGTCCCTATTTATTTTTCTCCACATATCTATTAACTCTAATTTTTCTAAAATTTCATTCACATTTCTTACCTCTTTCTTATTTAGTTTTTTGTTTTATTTATCTAGATTTGATAGAGGAAAGTCCAGGTATCCCACTAGTATAGTTTTACTATCTATTTCCTCCTTCAACTCCACTAGTTTCTCCTTTAGAAATTTGGATGCTGCACCATTTGGTGCATTCATGTTTAGTAATGATATTTCCTCATTGTCTACACTGCCTTTTATCAAGATATAATTACCTTCCCTATCTCTTTTAATTGGATCTAGTTTTACTTTGGCTTTGTCATATATCATGACTGCAACTCCTGCCTTCTTTTTCTCAGGTGAGACCCAAAGAGATTTTGCCCCAGTTCTGCTTCTAGTTCTGCCCTTTCTTTTTTTGCTATATCCTTTTAAAGCAATGGTTTGCTTTTAAACAATCCATTTAATCCCCACCATTATTATACTTCCCTTTCTGCCTCCTCCCTTTTAATTCCCTTCTTATTTTTTTAGGGTCTGTTAAATTCTCCCCTTCCTCTCTTTCTGTCCCTTTTTGTACTCCTTGCCTAAATCCCCTCCTTAGTTTTTCTCTTCTCATTTTCCCTGTAGGGTAAGATAGAATTCTATACCCCAATGGACATAGATGCTCTTCCCTCTCAGAAATGATTTCACTGAGAGTAAGGTTTATGTATTACCTGTTAGCACTCTCTTCCTCTCCTTAAAATAGTATTCTTCCCCTCCCCTTCCCATGCACCTCTTTGTGTGATATAGATTATCCTATTTCTTTTATTCCTTCAATTTTCTCTTGGTGCCATCTTCTATTCCCCCTCCCTTTTTCTTTTTTTTTTTTGCATATCATCTTAGACCACTCATTACACCAATCTCTTCCTATGAATGATTATTCTAATTACTATAATAGTGAATATATTTTTTGAGAGTTACAAATAATATTTTCCATATGTTAATATAAACAATTTGATCTTATTGAAGCCCTTAAAGAAGAGAATTTAAATAATAAAACGTTTTCCCTTTCCCCTCTCTTTCTTATTTACTTTTTCATGTTTCTCTTGATTTTTGTGTTTGGATATCAAATTTTCCATTTAGTTCTCGTCTTTTCTTCACAGATACTTGGAAATCTATTTTGCTGAATGCCCATACATTTCCCTGGAAGTATATAGTCAGTTTTGATGGGTAGGTGATCTTTGGTTGAAGACCCAATTCTCTTGCTTTACTGAATATCATATACCAAGCAGTCCTTTAGTGTGGAAGCTGCCAGATCTTATGTAATCCTGATTAGTGCTCCTTGGTATCTGAATTGTCTCTTTTTGGCTTCTTGTAAAATCTTCTCCTTAGTTTGGAAGCTCTTGAATTTGGCAATTAAATTCCTGGGGGTATTCTTTTGAGGATTTAGTGTAGAGAGTGCTCTATGAACTCTTTCAGTGTCTATTTTTCCCTCTTGTTCAAAAACATCAGGGCAGTATTCTTGAATAATTTCTTGTAGTATGTCAAGATTTCTGTTTATTTCTGGGTTTTCAGGTAGACCAATGATTCTCAAATTATCTCTTTGAGTCTGGTTTTCATGGTCTATCATCTTGTCAGTGAGACATTTCATGTTTCCTTCTATTTTGTCAGTCTTTGTACTTTGATTTATTAATTCTTGCTGTCTTTTGAGATCATTGGCTTCCAATTGCCCAATTCTGGTCTTTAAATATTGGTTTTCTGCTATAATCTTTTGATTTTCCTTTTCTGTTAGGTCTATCCTGCTTTTCATGGCTTCCAGCTGTCTGATTTTGGTCTCCATTTGGGAGTTCCTGTCCTTTAAACTGTTATTACTTTTTGAATTATTTCCCACTTTTCTTGACAAAATTCTTCCATCTTTTTCATGAACTCTGATTTAAATTCTTCAAGAGCTTATGGCCAATTTCCTTTTCTTTTTTGAAAGGTTTGGATGCATTTATTTGTATGTCCTCTTCTGCTATTTCCTCTGTAGTCTGGATTTTTCCTCCATAAAAATTATCCAGGGTAAATGCCTTCTTCTTGTTCTTCTTGGTGTTGGGAAGTCCCCCCCCCCCAACCTGGGTATTTTTTGCCATCTCTATGCTGGTTTTTCCTTCCCTCTGCAGTCAGAAGTCTGAGGAGGGCAGGCTTTCTGTGTATGGAGCTAAGGAGCTCAGTTTTTGCCTGAGGCCACCTCTCAGTCTCTGCAGCTTCTATTGTTTGCTGCCCTTCTCTGTGCTATCTCTGTGTGCACCCAAGGTCTGTGCTTTTCAGACTGCTGGGATCTCAGGTCTAACTGCTCTAAGGGATAGGGCTTTGGCCCTGTTGGGAGGGGGGGTGATCAGCTTGCATTTTGGTGAAAGCTATTATACCCCCTTATACTCTGGAAATGCCCAAATCCTATGTACCTTCAATGCTGAGCCCTACTGTGGAGTCCTTTTGATCATGAATTTCAATGAATTTCATTTTTTTGGTCTTTTGTGGTAGTCTATATTGGTAGGTGATAAGGAGAGGTAGAATCCTACATCTATACTGCCATCATATTTACCCAGAAGTCCCCACTATATTAGTTTTTCACATCTCTTTAGGTGAGATAATTTATCCACACTCCTCCTTTCCTTTCCCTTATCTCTCAATGCAATCCTCTTTTTCATCCCTTGATTTTTTTCCTGCAAATCATATCATCCTAATCAGATTATCCCCATACTTTCCATGTATACTCCTTTTAAATGCTCTAATAGTGATTTAAAATTTTTAAGAATAACAAGTATCACAGTCCCATGTAGTAATATAAACAGTTTGATCTTACTGAATCCATACATTTTTTCTTGCTCATTTACCTTTTTTTAGACTTCTCTTGAGTCTTATATTTTTACATCATATTTTATATTTAGGTTTTGTCTTTTTACCAGGAATGCTTGTAAATCTTTTATTTTACTGAATGACCATTTTTCCCCATGAAAGAATAATCTTAGTTTTGCTGGGCAGGTGATTCTGGCTTGTAAACATAGTTCTTTTACCCTACAGAATATCATATTTTAAGCCTTTTGATCCTTTAATGTGGAGGTGGTTAATGTGTAATACTAACTGTAGCTCCATGATGTTTGAATAGTTTCTTTCTCGCTACTTGCAATATTTTTTGGCTTGGGGGCTCTTGAATTTACCAATAATATTCCTTGGAGTTGCCATTGAGGATTTGTTTCAGGAGGTGATCTCTGGATTCTTTCAACTCCAATTTTCCCCTCTTGTTCAAGAATATCAGGGCAGTTTTCTTTGATAATGTCTTGTTATATGATGTCTAGACTTATTTTTGATCACTGCTTTCATTTCACCCAAGAATTCTTAAATTGTCCCCCCTAGCTCTATTTTCCAGGTCAATTTTTTAAATGAGATATTTTATGTTTTCTTCTGTTATTTTATTCTTTCAATTTTGTTTTATTGTTTCTTGGTGTCTCACGAAATCATTAGCCTCTATGCTCAATTCTAATTTTTAAGAAATTATTTCCTTTCATGAGCTTTTGAACCTCTTTTTCTTTTCTTTCTTTTTTTAGTTTTCTTTTTTATTTTAAAAATAATTTATTTATTTAAAATATTCAAACCTCTTTTTCCATTTGGCCAATTCTGTTTTTTAAACTGTTATTTTCTTCTTGCACTGCTTTCATTTCCCCATTTTTCCTCTGCCTCTCTTAAATGATTTTGGAATTCTTTTTGAGCTTTTCCAGAGCCTAAGATTAATTCATATTTTTCTTTGAAGTTTTGAGTGTAGCTGCTTTATTTTCACTGTCTCCTTACTCTTCTATTTCTACATAAAAATTTTCTGTGATTAGTTGGGTTTTTTTTAATATTTTCTTTTTTCTCTAGCCTTTTTATTGACTTTTATCTAAATGGTGGGCTTTGTTCTCAGGTTAAAGGAAGCACTCTCTTAAAGTTCAGTTTTTCCTTGTTGCTATCCTTAGCTCTATTTTTTGGGATTCTGGAAGTTTCAGTTCTTCCAATGTTATATGATGATCTTTTGGCTGCAAGCACTGAAAGCTACCTTCTTCTGGCTAATATAATCAACACCTGGGATTGCTAATGGTTTTCAGAGCACTGTAAAACACCCTGTGCTGAGGCTTAGGGTCTTGCCTAAGGTTGGGCAGGGACTTTGGGCCTTACTTTGGGCTTGATCAGTTTAAATGCACTGTGGACTGCCTTGCCTTGGGGCCTTATAACTTCACCTTGAGCCTGGATAGGGGTTCTGGGCCTTACTCTGGGCTTACCCAAACTAGGTATACTAAATGGACTGCCTTGTGCTGAACTTTAGGTCCTCATTATAGGCTTGGGCAAGGGCTCTGGGACTCCCCTCGGGCTTGTACCCACTAGGAGCCTTGCCTTGCCAATCCAAGCACCTTGCACTGGGGCATAGGGCTTCAGTTTGTTGGAAAGTGTCTTGGGGTCTGCTTCTGGGCCTGTACCACCCAAGAACACTCAGCATTGCCATAAGCAAGGGATTGAAGCCTCACTAGTCTTAGACTAGGTATTGAACTTTAAGGGGGGTATGTGGGGTTGCACCACTATTGGCTTAGGTAAAATCTCAGGTCTCCACATTGGTTGGGTCTGGGTTCAGAACTTGGAGCTACAGAAGTGGGGTAGGAGGCCTTGCCATTGGCCTGTACTGGTACTCTTTGGTAGGGCCTTACTGCAGGCTATTCTCCCTTCTCATCCCAGTGAACTAGTATCTCTGCCTACCTTTCCAGTTGTTGTCTGCAAGAAAGTTGCTTCACTCTGTCTCCTTGTTGGTTCTTAAAACCTCCAGGCCCATGAGAAATTTTAAGGAAGGAAAATAGAAACAGGATAGAAGTTTTGGATCCTGTGAAGGGCATGGACAAGCCGGCTTTAGAGATGTAAATAACCGAGTCACTAATCAATTATTGATATTGGGGAGCCACAGTCTGCTCCAACCACTGGGCGTTACTATCCAGGCTAGTCTACCTAATGATCTCAATTTAACACTGCACTGGTCAGAGGATAATGCTAGCTCAGTAGGAAAGGAGATTAGAAACTAAAGGAGGTAGATAAGGCTAGGTATTAGCATTGGAAAAGAGAGAGAGTCAGGAAGGCCTGACCAAAAGGCCAGGCCTCAGGGAGAAAGATAGAGAGGAGAGAGAAAGGGGAGAAGTTGCTCCATTGCAAACCTGTCGATGTCCTCCAAGTGGTCGAGCTGGCTGTGTCCCGTTTCTTTTATTCTCTTTGATATACAAATGAGCTCAATACATATTGATAAGTTACATGATACCTCAATACATATGGATGAGTTACCTAGTGTATTGCCATTGGATAATTGCAAATTATGACAAGGTGAAGGTGGGGTTATTATCCTCAGGTGAGTGAGACAAAGGGAAGCAAGGTTTAGCGCCCTAACTCCAGCCACGATGGGAATAGAGCCCATTGCCATGTGCAGGATGACCATGTACTCACTCACAATCCTTGTCTCTCCATAATACCTATGGGCTGGACTGCTACAGTTCTGTTAAGGTATTTAGAGAGGATTCAAGTGGTTTGAGCTTTCCCTAATTCTACTCCATCATTTTGACTGTACCCCAACTCCCCACCAAAAAACAATTGTTAAAAATTATTTCTACATGTAATTGAAAGAAATGGTGAATTTCTTAAAAGATATCACAATAGACCAAATAAGATAAGATAAAGACCTAAATTATGTAATAGGAGTGAAAGGTAGTAGTTATATAATAGACATGGGAAAATAAATAAGATTTGGTAACTGATGTATATGAAAATTGAATAAGATTGAGGAGTAATAGATAACATCAAGGTTGCAAAACTAAATAATCAGGATTGTGGTTCTCTCTATTCTGAGAGAATTTTGAAATACAGGTCTAAGTTTTTAGGGAAAATAAATAATTCTATTTTGGCCATCTGGAGTTTGAGATGCCTAGGCAGTTTGAAATGTCCAGCAGTCAGCTGATGATACAAGACTAGCACTCAGAAGAGAGATTAGAGCTAGAAATATAGTTGTGGCAGTCTTCTGTACAGAGATGACAATTGAAACCATGGGAATTAATGAAGTCGCCAAGTGAGAGATAAAAGAGCAGAGATCCTAGGATGGAGCTTTGGAGGACACTCAATTTTAATGGATATGAATTGGATAAAGATCTGGCAAAGGAGACTAGAAAGGAAGAGTCAGATAGGTTGAAAAAACAAAAACAAAGGAGGGCAGTGTCATGAAAACCCAGAGAGAAGAGAGTATCCAAGAAGAAGTAATCAAAACTAACACATGCTACAAAGAGGCAAAGAAGGGTGAGGACTGAGAAAAGATCCACATATTTGGCAATGAATAGGTCATTAGTGATTTTAGAATAAGTTTCAGTTTCATGATGAGATCAGAAGTCAGATTTCAGAGTGTTTAGAAGTGAGTTAGTAAAAGTATAAAACATAGAATAATTTTTCAAATTTAGCTAAGATGGAGAGAAGAGACAGGGATTGTAGAATCTAACAAAAGTCATGTTTTAAAAAGATATTATATTTTTCCAATTACGTGTAATAACAAATTTCCACATATATTTTCTAAAGTTATAAGATCCAAAGTGTCTCTCTCTCTCTCTCTTCCCTCCATACTCCTGGATGTGGTAACCAATTTAATCTGGGTTATACATGTGTTATCATTAAAAAACATATTTCCATGTTGTTCATCATTGTAAGAGAACACTCAAATAAAACTGAAACCCCCAAATAATCAATGTGAAAAACCTAGTACGCTTTGATCTGCATTCTGAATGAGTCATTTTTAAGGATAGTGGATATGCAGATTCATAGAGAAGAGCAGGAAGAAATAGGTAAGAAAAGACTGAATATTAGATAGATGGACTCAATGCTGAGAAAAAAAGAGAAGACGGAGCTCTCAAAGAATGGCTTCAATTTTTCTTTAAGTATGAGACAAAGTTCTTAGCTCAGAGGATAGTAGAAGAAGAAGGTATGAAAATCTGGAGGAGAGAAGTTTCAGAATGGCCACTGGGGTAAGTAGAAAACAGATTTGTGAGTTATCTTCTCCCTTTTTTACAAAATGTTAGGGTACAAACAGATCTCATATAATGGCACTGGTTGATTGAAGAAGTTATACAGGCCCAATTCATTCTAAGTTCTGATTATCTGGTTCAATTAAAAAATGTTTCTCTTAGTCAAGGCACCAAAGTCCAGTGGACTAATTTCAATGCACTTCTTCCATCAGGAGAAAAATAAAACAACAATTTAAGAATGGGCTACCTCAGGAGGTAATAGTTTTCCCCTAGATGGAGTTCTTCAAGCAGAGGCTGGATGATTACTTCATTTTATTATAGCAGAATATCTTAAATGGTATAAAGAATTATAAGTAATACTTTAAGTGGAATGTCCACTATAATTAACCAAAGTAAGGGTGGTTCCTGAGGTTTCTTACAACTCTAAAATCGTGTAATTCTATGATTCTAACCATATTTTTACAATCTGTATGATTTCAAAATCATTTAAAGCTTGGAGTGACGTTGGAGTTCAGTACCCTCTAAGAAAGTCAGTCATCTTAGTATACTGGAAAGAAAGCTGGATCTTGATCTAGAAGCCCCATGTTCACACCCTGGTTTTGCCATTTACTACTTATGAGTCTTTGGGACTCCATTTCCTCATCTGTAAAATAAGGGTGTTGGTATAGACCTCTAAGACTCCTTTTAGTTCTGATGCTATGAACTCTCATTTTTATAGTTAATGAAACTATTTTATTTAGTTGGACTTTAGTAAGATTTCCAAATGGAAAAGTTTTTGAGCTAGCTAGTTTGGAGTAATATTCAATGAATATAGTAATATTCATTCAAAAATGAATATTAAGGAAATAGGTTTTGAGTGATAATATATGTATAACCCAGTAGAATTGCTTGTCAACTCCAGGAGAGGACAGGGAAGGGGGACAACATGAATAATTTAACCATGGAAATTTTTTAAAAATTAAATTTAAATGTTTTTTAAATGTTTCCCTTGGTTTATCTTCAAGGATACAGGGTGGCTGCACTTGAGGAAATGGCTGGAGAGTAGGGAGCATCAAGTGAAGCATCATTTAATTTTCAAATTAAATTGTTATTGCTTGCACAAAGAAATTCTCCCTTAGACATTTTCTCTGATTCCCCCAACCTCCTAAACTCTTGAAAACAGAAGTTATGGGGCAAAAATAAAGTCACTTAAGCTGCTATCTCCATGATCTAGAATACCCGGAATCCAAAATATTATAGAGAATGAGTTCCACATATGGCAAGGCCCTCCTTGATGAAAGCTGTCTTTGAGTGGCTCAAAGAGAGGCAAAAAAAGATATCTCTAGCTTCTTCTCTGACTATTCTACAAAGGAGACTTTGTTTCCTGTGAGAAAAGGGAAGCAAGAGATTGGGGTCAGAAATTTCTCCTCAGAGAGGAGTACTAGACTAGAATTTTACATATCCACTCCCTTAATATTGTTACTCTAGCAAATATGATAGGGTTCAAGCTAACTTATGACCACTTTGTCATTAAGGAATGTGGAGGGGAAGAAGCGCCACGTTTTATATCCAAGGCTTGATTTTTTTCCCCACCAAATACAAGGAATATGTATAGTGAATAAGAAAGAAATTCATTATCCAAAACATAGCACAGCAGAAATCAGAGAAAGTATACAGAGGAGACTATATACCAGACAATACAGAGTGAAAGAGCTCTGCCACTGGGAGCAAGCTCAGTTCAGCCAAGAGAGAATTCTAGATCTCATTCAAAGGGAAACTCCCCCAAATCTCTAAACTAATAAGATGAGGGAAATGATCCAGTACTTAATGAGTCAGAACACTCTGTGGAATTTGAGTAGAATCCAGAACCATAACATGCTGTTCCTGAAAATATTTTGAAAAAGAAATGAGAATTATGAGAGCAAAATTCATGGCCTGCACAGCAAAAATAATGAACAGAGCAGAAAAACTAAAATATGTAATAGTAAGTCTTATTTTTTTAAGACCCTTACCTTCCATCTTGGAATCAATACACAGGTATTGGCTCCAAGGCAGAAGAGTGGTAAGAGCTAGGCAATGGGGATCAACTGACTTGCCCAGAGTCACACAGCTAGGAAGTGGCTGAGACCAGATTTGAACCTAGGACCTCCCATCTCTAGGTCTAGCTCTCAATCCACTGAACCACCCAGCTGCCCCCAATAGTAAGTCTTATTAAAGAAACAAGAGAGAGAATACTAGATCAAAAATGCAAATTCACAAAAGAGAAGCACAGTTAAAAAAATGGAAGGGAAAACCAAATAATACTAAAAGAAAATATGCTCACTATACTAGCAAAATATGCTGATCTTGAACACAGCATGTGCCAAAACAACCTAAGGATCATAGGTTGTCCAGAAGAACATGACAAGACAAACATACCTTAACATTCTAATGCAGGAAATAATAAAAAAGAACTGCCCAGAGCTTCTGAATACAGAAAATAAAATATTGAAAGAATTCATAGATTGCCTTCAGAAAGAAATTGTAAATGCTTTTTCAAAATTGTCAATTGAACTTCAATTTAACAAACATTTATTAGGGTGTCCTATGTATAAAGAACACCAGAGGCAGAAAGATATACTGGACAGAGAGTTAGCCTTGGAGTCAGGAATACCTGGATGCAAGTACTGCCTCTTAGTTATACACGCTTTATGATGATGAACAAGTCATTCAGCATCTTATGTTCAAGTGCCTTAAGCAACTTTCTAATATTGCAAAATATAGAAGAATTACCTGCTCACCAAGTTTCCAACACTGATACAGTAACAGGTCTGGATTTTTTTAATATGAAGTGTATTTTAGTTGATACCAGGAGAGATGGAAAGGTAAAAAAGACATTTTTTGCTATCCACATCGAGAGAAAGAACTATGGGAGTAGAAAGGCAAAAGAAAAACATATGACTTATCACTTATCATATGTATATATGGGTAATGTAATAGATATATCTTGAGGGGGTGTATTTGATTGATACTAGATGACTAATGGATCAAGTTTTTGCCTATCCTCCTCCCTTTTCCTCCCTCTTCAGAAACCTTTCAACCTCCCCTGCCCCCTTATTCAGTCCTTTCAAGTCACTCAGTGTGAGCTGTGAGGTTTCAATGAAATAATTCTTAATCTTCTTTGTTAAGCAAGGGGTTTATTTGGGGAAGACAGGACAAGGATGGGGGATAAGGTAAGAGGGGTAGGTTTCCCTATTATCTACAATGAGGGTTAGGAGGATATTTAGAATATTGGCAATTTGGTCACTAGCATGAAACACAGTCAGAGAGATATAAGGACAACTGTCTTTCTTCTTCCTTCCAATCAGCCAGGTCACCTCCAATTTGATTAATTCAAGTCCCAGACATACAAATAGCTTCTTCTTTCACCTCAGCCAGCCAGACAAAAGCCTTCAGCTTCAGTCACCACCATCAGCCAAAAGCCAAAAGCCGTTTTTCCCAGTCCAACAGTTGGCTTGGCTCCAACTGCTTTTCCTGGTAACATTCCAAATGGTATTTTTCATTTGACTAACAGATGATCCATCCTCAGCTTTCTATGATTTGCATGCATTGTAAATTCTCTCCTCCATATATACCATTGAGGTTGATGGTACTATATTCTCTACATTGAGAGGCTTTTTGCTGGCTGGCTGAGGTGAAGAAAAGAAGCTAGTTGTATTCTCTGGGACTTGAGTTAATCAAGTTGGAGGTGACCTGGCTGATTAGAAAGAAGAAGAAGGACAGTGGTCCTTATAAGTCTCTCTGACTGACTCTATTTCATGCTTGTGACAGAATTGCCACTTCCCTCAATATCCTCCTAACCCTCATTGTAGATAATAGGGAAATCCTATCCCTCTTACCTTATCCTCCACCTTTCCTGTCTTCCCCAATAAACCCTTACTTGAGTTAAAGAAAAGAATATTACCTCTAAAGCATCATAACTCACCCTGAGTGACTTAGAAGGAAGCTGAAGAAGAAAGGGGAAGGGAAAACTGAAGGGAAGAAGAGGGAAGGAAGGGAGATTGGAAGCAGGAAGAAGGGAGGCATAAAGGGAGGAGGGTAAGAAAAACTTGATCCATTAGTTATCTAGTATCATCAAATATACACCCCTAAAATTATCATCTATTACAGTATGTGATTTGGGGTTTAGGCTTTAAAAGATTGCTCTATAACAAAAATGAATAATATGGAAATGGGTATCAAGTGATAATATTTGTACAACCCAGTGGAATTGCTTGTTGGCTCTGGGAGGGGGAAAGGAAGAGGAGAGGGAAAGAAAGTGAATCATGCAAATATGGAAAAATATTTAAAAATTTTTAAATTAAAAATTCATTTTAAAAAGGAACATTTAAGCAAGATGTGTCCTGAGATTAGAACTGGCATATGATTGTCAAGCTAGCCTGTCTTTTGGAAGATTCATGGTGCCTGTTGAAAGAATACAGGAATACATGAGCAGCTAAGACTAGGGGGCAGCTTATAATGACTAGGCTATGATGACCTTATGTTTTAGCCTCCCATTTCTGGTTATTTTCTCTGACTCTGACATCTAAACCTCTGGGAAATCTCTGGCAATCTCCAGAGAAATGATGGATTGTAGGGAAAAAAAAATAAGACACATATTTACAAGCATGACCAATGTGTTGATTTTTTAAATTTTGCTTTACCAGTTTTACAAAGAAAAGTTCTTTGGGTGGCATGTGGAAGAAGTTTTTGGAAAGTGTCAATGATGTTAGAGGATGTGCATTCAAGTCTCAACTTTGCCACTTACTATCTATGTAGCCTTGGACAAATCACCTAATTTATGTAGGCCTCAGTTTCCTCATCTGTAAAATAAAGCTGGACTAGAGAACTACTGAGGACCCTTCAAGCTCTAAATCTATGAAATGACAGAGAAAATCATTAATAAAATATTTTAAAAGAAAAGAAAGGCAAAAAAGACATCTCTAAGACTTGGTGTAGATTATTGTATGCTACTTACTACTGGGAAGAGATCAGGGAACTCTGGGAGAGTTATGATGCTGTGAAATCAAAGTACTTTGAAGAGAATGGACATGTATAGATACTCTCAAATTGGTTTTGATATGCTAACCAAATGACTAGGTTAAGTCTTCTAAAATAGCTGTATAATCACAATTGACAATACTTTCAAGAAGCACTAATGACCACAACCTCAGCTTCATTTTCTCTTTGTTCTCTCTTAGTTGGACTCCTTTTATAATGACAGGAAAGTCAAAGCAGTAATAAAAGAGAGGTTGGACCCTCTCCCTTCTGAAGCCAACACTGGGACAGGTATTATTATTTTTGCTTCTGTGTATAATTTCCATTTTAGGTAAAAAGGTTGGAATCTCCAACTTTGTGAGTTTCAAAAGGTTAAGAGAGCGAATGTTCCTACATACTAGAGATTCTTTAATCATGCATGCATCCGTACATACAAAAAATATATAGTTCTTATTTGTCCTTTGCTTACAAGACCAATGATATCACAAATGGTTTATAAGTTGCTCCTGAGTTGGATTTCAGTGAAGCATAGTTGTACAAAGTTGTCAGCTTTGCTTTCTGTTCCAGAGTCATCAAAGTCCAGGGGCAAGACAAAAGTCAAGATGACTGGCAGTGGCTTGGGATGAAGTGGATGACCTTGACTTCTTTGACATCTGACTAAGCTCCAAATGCTTCAACGGTGCCTGGTTCAGCTGCTTCCATGGTCACTGGAACAAACTGTCCTCATCTGACCATTCCACCGAAGGAAGTCTTTGCATGCTTGGGGGTAGACATCCCTTTACCCCACCAACAGGATTATGGCCTGTAAGTTACTCTTAACTTGATTTAAACTATATGCTGAGATGGTTTCCTGTCTATGGATGCTACAGCTTCTTAGAGCCACAGGTGAGAGATGGGTAGCAGGTGGACACTGAAAGAAGACAAGCAAAGGTGGATAATGTATTTTAATTTAAAATCTAAGAATTTTTGAATTTTTTTTGTTTGAGATTGTGTTTTTATAAAAATCCAAGACTTTTGTTTAAGATTTTACTGTTATAAAAAATTTCAAAGATTTTTATTTTGTTCGAGAAAAGATCTTCAAGAAAGAAGCTTGAAACTTTTATATCCAGAGAATGAACTGTTGCAGAAAGATGCCAAAAACCTACACTTCATCAAGAAGATCAAGAATGAACTTTGGATGTGATTGATTGGACTGAACTTTTGATTGAACATTTATTGTAACATTTATGCCAAAAGGGACTGCCCCTAATTTGGCTTTCTGTCAATGCGCCTAGCAAACATTGGTTTTGCTTTCTTTTCTTTTCTATTTCCTCTCTCACTATTCTAATTTCTCCTAGAAAATTGAATATTGTGTATATCTTTAGTTAGAAGTGAATTTAGAACTACAAAATGATTATGTTAAATGATCAATGGGGAGACTAGTCTCCCAATGATCATCAGGGGGGATTGTAAACCTCAAATTTCCTTAGACTTATAAATGTTGGAAATTTCACCATTGGGATATTTCATACTTGGAAAATTTCTTACTGATAGTCTATTGGAATGGGAACCCCATTGGCATGGGAGGTTCCTTCTCTTCCCTTCTTAAGATTACTTTAGGACAGAAACCCTTTGCTGAACAATGGAAAGGACTTTGACCTATGCTTAAGCATAGAACAGGAATTTCTTTGAGTCTTGATTGATTTTAGAATTGATACAATGGAGATACTCCACCCTATTCAGTCCTAATAGGATTGAGTAAGGGCTGCAGCCTAGATCAAAATTTAATTATTCCAATCTCTACCATACTCAAGTTAACAGGATTTAGAAAGGGCTGTAGCAAAGGAGTAAAGATTTAATCATTTGAAAAATATGACCTTCAACAGACATGTGCAAAAGCCAGAAACCTCTGGGCGGTCCTGGGTTAAGCGAGAGCCTCCATTGACAGGGAAATTGATGAAGAGTGATTGGTAGATGTGAGGATTGAGGGGAGGCAACTTGGATGGTTTCCTTAAAGATAGGAGGGTCTGGAGACTGGAGGTGGTTGAGGTTTTGGTCGGTGTGGTTCCTGGGCTCTGAGGAAGCTTGCTCTGAAGGAAGCTGAAGGTGGGGGCCTCTGAGACTGTTTCTCCATTTTGGTCACGTGAGTAATAGGGACTGATCTCTTTTCTTTGCCCCAGCTATCTAAGGGCTTGGGCCTTTTGGCCCAGCCTAAACAGAAGGGGTATTTAAGCCCTATTCCCTTCTCTCCCTTTTTCTCTCTCTCTATCTCTAATTCTTTTCTTACTCCTATTGTAAATAAACTCCAAAAAAGGCTGACGGCTGACTTGAGTTTTTCATTTAGGAATTACATAGCTGATTCCTTGGCGACCTTAAATTAATATATATCAGTCTTTTAAAGTGATTCCCTTGTTACAATAAGCAGCCCTGAAAAGGGCTTGTCCTTCCTAAACACTCTAATCCTCTACATAATGTAGCTTATATACAGTCAGACCAGACCAAACCATTGCCTCTTAAACTCTGCTTGAATAACATTTCCTAATTGCCCTTACCATCTTTTCTTGATTTTTCTCTAACTGCCTCTCCTTTTGCTGAATCACTGGCAATCCGTAGTGTGTAGGAAGAAAAGGTCTTTCCAGGTTTCTTTTGTGGCTCTGATTTTCTGCAAAGGCATTCACTGAGGCTTTAAGAAAGAGAAACAGGATGTTATATTTATTCAGTTTTTAAATACAATGTAGAAGTAATAAGTTTTAAACATGATACCACAAGCATCTCTTGCTAAAGTGACAAATGGGAAATAAAGTCAGCAACTCTGGGTAGAAGTGAAATTCAAGAATCTCAGAAAGTATCTTAGAGGATGGCGATCTAACCTCTCCCTTTATGAGTCTCAAAAGAAATATTGAGTCTTGGAAATATTTGAATATAAAAGCTTATTATTTCCAATGCTGAAGGTCTCAAGGACCAACTTTTCAAAACCCATCAGAAGATGATAGATAGATAGATAGATAGATAGATAGATAGATAGATAGATAGATAGATAGATAGATAGATAGATAATACTACCCTCAATCACAGTGATTGGACTCTGAGGCTTTTAAATATGCTACATCAAGCAATACTTTACTATGAGTTGAAACTGTCAAATTTTCTTATGCAACAAAAGGAAATTAAATCAAAGAGGAAAGAAGAAATTTCATTTTGTCTGCTACATATGAATTTGTTTGAGTTTGATGCTGAAAATGTTCCAGAAGAATAGTGCAGGTTATAGAAAGTAAAAAATACATGAAATAAAAGATTAACATTGACTCATTTATTAGAATAAGATGAAGTCCTAGAGATTATATAGTCCTTAAGGTCTAGAGACAAAGAGACAGAGCTGGAAAGAAACCCATTCCTTCATGAATCCAAGGCCAGAACTGTTTCCACGATATTGTGTTAAAGTACAAGGCATTTTTCCTGGAATAAAATATTTATTGATTTTGAGCTAAATACAAGGGCTTTGCCATCAGAAAAGGAATTAAAAATAAAACTTCCCAAGGGCATTGACTCCTTTTCTAAACCAGCACTAACAATAACAGATAGGCGATATCAATAAGGTAAGGAGGCATCAAATTTTTAAAAAATCTGGTGTATATATCCACAAATGCTTGTGTGTCACCTTTTTTTCAGTAGTGGTTCTTAGAAAGTTGCTTTTGTAATGTCTCTGAACAACAATTCTAATTGCTGGCATTTATACATTACTTTAGGGTTTGTAATGTATACTAGAAATTATATCTCATTTTATCCTCACAACAGTTAGGTTAGTTAATCTAAACATTAATTATCATTCCCATTCTTCAGAAGAAGAAACTGAAGCAGATCAGTGAGGTGACTTATCCAGGTTCTGAGGGTTGTTCTGAGTTTAGATTTGTTCTCAGATCTTCTTTACTCTAGGTATATTCTACTCAACAGCTTCGACAGGCCGGCTAAACGAACCACTGGTGGACTAGGGCTTTGCTCACCCAGCATGTGAAGACTGCTTCAGCTGAACAGACAGAAGAAACCAATAAGAAGGTTCAACGGCTGAGAGGGCGATGCAGCAAGGCACTGTGGAGTGCTTAGGGTGTGTTGGAGCACAAAAGACAACACGACCATCCAATGCAGCTGAGGAAGTCTCCAGATGTAACGACTTTTCATGCCATCGGACCCAGGCTTCCAATGCTGAGAGAGTGGGACTGTCTCTGTGCATCGACTTTTCCACTTAAATCTTTATGCACAAGTGTCTTTGTGCACAAAAACGCACAAAGACAATCATCATCCTCGGTTACCGAGAGACTACTACTACTATTCTACTCATTGTGCCGCCAAGCTCTTTCTGGCTATAAAATTCTAAAATTTATATATAGCTGGCAACAGAATGCTTTAGGAGATGTGTTCTCTCACAGCTCCAAATTAGGTGATTTTTCAAAACGTTCCCCTTTTGAAAATACTATGGATCAAACAATAAAATATACCTTTTGCCTGGCAAATAAAACTAGTAAGTGCACAATTTATTTTGTACTTCCTTTCTGTATTTATGGCATGACTTTATATTTGTGTATTCAACTAACAATGTAGCAAATATTTGGTATGTTCACACTACATGTAGATTAGTGACAAGGTTTGTATCCCAAAGAGATTTTTTTTTAAATGGGAAAGAACCTGTTTGTACAAAAATATTTATAGCTGCGCTTTTTGTAGTAGTAAAAAAATTGGAAAATGAGGGGTTGTTCCTCCATTGGGGAATGACTGAACAAATTGTGGTATATGATTGTGATGGAATATTATTGTGCTATAAGGAATGACAAACTGCTTGATTTCTATATGAACTGGGAAGACTCCATGAAATGATGCAAAGTGAAATGAGCAGAACCAAGAGACCATTATACACAGTGACTGAAATATTGTGGGATGGCCAAATGTAATCAACTTTGGTACTTAAAATAATGCAATGATCCAGGACAATTCTGAGAGATTTATGAGAAAGAATGATATCCACATCCAGAGAAAGAACTGTGGGAGTAGAAATCCAGAATAAAGCATGATTTGTCATTTGTTTATTTGGGTATATGATTTGGGGTTAGGGTTTTAAAGATTACTCTCTTACAAAAATGAATAATATGGAAATAGATTTTGAGTGATAATATATGTATAACCCAGTGGAATAGCTTGTCAGCTCTGGTAGGAGGAAGGGAAGAGGGGGAAGGAGACAACAAGAACCATGTAACCACGTAAAAATTAAAAATAAATAAATAAATGTAGGTTAGTGTACTAGGATAGATACAAAGATAAAAACAAAGATAGTCCTTGCTATTAAGAGATTACAGTCTAATATAGAAGATGTAACACATGCACATAAATATATTAGAATGTTATAGGGACAAAGGATTCCTAATTCTTAGTACCAACCTTGCACATGTCTTAACTAAAGGTTTTTTTGACTAGAGATGGGATAATGTATATTAAATGCTTTCGGATGTATATGAGGAAAGAACATTTTAGGCTGAAGACAAGAGTACAGGAGAAGACAGAGATTATGAAAGATTTCATAAAAGAGTAAGTTCAGTGGATAGAAAGCCAGGCCTAAAGATGAGAGGTCTGGGTTAAAGTCTGTCCAAAGACATTTCCTAGCTGTGTGACCCTGGGCAAGTCAATTAACTCCAATTGTCTAGCCTTTACAGTTCTGCTTTGGGACAGAATCTCAGTATCAATATTAAGATAGAAGGTAAAGGTTTAAAAAAAAGAAAAAAATTCACAAAAGAGGTATTTTCTTGAACTAAACCTTCTATTTTTATTTTTACAAGCATTTACTATCACTGTCTCCCAGTATCCCCTCATTGAATACTTTTTTTTAATGAAAAAGAAAATCTCATTACAAATATACATAATCCAGCAAAACAGATTCAGCTTTGGCCATATCCAAAAATACACATCTCATTCTACAATTTCAGTCCATCTCCTCTCCAGCAAGAAGTAGGTGGCCTGTTTTATATTCAGTCTTCTAGACTCATGGTTTATCATTACATTGCTTAGAGTTCTGAAGCATTTCAGATTTTGTTTCTTTATCTGTTGTCATCATGTAAATAGTTCTAGTTCTGCTCACTTTGTACTAGTTCTTAGATGTCTTTCCAGTTTCTTCTGAAATTGTACAATTATTTCTTATGAGACAATAATATTCATTACATTTATAGGCCACAATCTCCATAGTTATTCCCCAATAAGTGAACACCCCTTCATTTCCATTTGGGGGTTATTAATTATGAAAGGAGCAGCTATAAATGTTTTGTACATATAGGCCTTTTGGTTCTTTTGTGATAAGAGCCTAGAAGTGGTATAACTATGTCAAAGGGTATGCATAATTTGGTAACTTTGAGGGGGGGGCATAGTTCCAAAATGCTTTTTCAAAACAGTTGGACCAATTCACAACTATCTTTTTCCTCTTTTATCGTCTTTGTCCTTCTGACAGGTGTGAAGAAGAACCTCGAAGTTGCTTTAATTTTACATTCTTCAATGTTGTGTTTTGTATTAAAGCTCTCTGAACTGATATCTGATCCTGTAATCAGTCAGTCAGTCAATCAACAATATTTATTGGGTGCTTACAATGTTCCAGGAACTATTCTCAGCATTGGGGATTACAAAAAAAAAATTAAAAAAGGCAAAAACATAATCTTGTCTTCAAAGAGCTCACATTCTAGATTGTTAGGTCCATGGGGTCAAGGATTATTATTTCTCAACTTTTTCTTTCTTCTATTGCTTACCATTGTATTCTGAATACAGTGAGTACTTAATAACATTTTTCAAATTGAATTAAGTTGATTTGTGCATAGCCTGAGTTTAAGTCGAGAAAAAGTAAGAAAATAATCGCAATCTTCTTGTTTCAAGGTCTGGATGTCATCTACAATAGAAAATACTTGGATCATTGAAATACATTTTTTTCTAGAAATTTTCATTTTAAGCCAAATAACACTTTCAGAATCTTTGAGTAATTTCTTTCTTCTTTTTTTCCACCAGAAGAATCATGATTAAAAACAAGCAAGTTGGCATTATGCAAATTTTTTTTTTTAAAAAACAGGATGTCTAGAGTACAAGTAAAACACTTTCACAATGACTGGAACAGTCAATTATATGCACAAAACTTGCACTTTTTTTTAAAAAAGGATTTAATAACCAAAAAGTTCTAAATTGCATTTGAATATCCTTGAATGGAAAAATGATGAGATAGAGACAGAGGAGGCAAAAGGGAGATTTTGTTATCTTTTGTTTTGTTTGAAATTGTTTATTTTTCAGCTGTGTTCAACTCTTAGTGACTCTGTGGACTTTTTGGGTCCTTGGGTTTTCTTGGCAAAGATACTGAAATGTTTTGCCATTCCCTCCTCCAGTGTTTTCTCTGTTTTCTCCAGGCCAACAGGGATTAAGTGACTTGCCTAGGGGTCAGACAACTAGTAAATGTCTGAATCAGAATTTGAACTCAGGTCTTCCCTACTCCGGGCCTAGCACTCTATCCACTGAGTCATTTAGTACTCTGATCCTATTAGTATATGAAGTTCAATTACCCTTAAATAGAACAAAGGAGAACAATAAATATGAAAGGAACAAGAAGTACATCTTTATCTTAAGATACAGATCAGAATCTCTGAGGAAGTTTGTAGAAGTCACTCTTTATACAAGAGTTTAGAGGTCAATTCTTGCCTTGCCTAGGCTTGAACAGAGTCTCAGCCATATGTTAGTGCTTCACTAGGATAAGTCAACTGGAAAAAATCCTCAGTAGCATGTAAGAACCTAATGATATGACCTATACCTGGCGTGTCCATAAAATG
Source organism: Monodelphis domestica (assembly GCF_027887165.1). Classification (NCBI taxonomy): domain Eukaryota; kingdom Metazoa; phylum Chordata; class Mammalia; order Didelphimorphia; family Didelphidae; genus Monodelphis; species Monodelphis domestica. The sequence goes on from NC_077227.1 coordinate 271,287,778, forward strand.
ATATAAAAGTCTATTTTTTTTTTAATTTATAGGAGCTCTTTTTGTGGTGGCAGAGAATTGGAAATTGAGGAGATGTCCATCATTTGGGGAATAGCTGAACAAATTGTAGTATATGTTAGTGATGGAATACTATTGGGCATAAGAAATGATAAACAAGCTACTTTCAGAAAAAGCTGGAAAGATCTACATGAACTGATGCAGAGCAAAATAAGCAGAACTGGGAAAACGCTGTACACAGTCAGCAATATTGTGCAACGATCAATTGTGAAAGACTTATCTTCTCTCAGCAATAAAATGATCTGGAACAATTCTAAAGGACTTATGAAAAAGAATGCTCTCTACCTGCAGAAGAAGAATTGTTGGAGTCAGACACAAACCAAAGCAGACTATCTTTCACATTGGTTTATTTATAGTTTTATTTGAGGGGGTTGGTTTTATGTGAGTATTCTCTTACAACAGTGACCAATATGTAAGTGTGTTTTGCATGATAATTCAAATATAACCCAGATCAAATTGCTTACCATGGGAGGGGGGAGAGAGAGACAATTTGGATTTTATAAGTTCAGAAATTATATGTTGAAAATTGTTATTATATGTAATTGGGAAGATAAAACATCTTTGATTTTTTAAATATTTTCATGTATGTCTTATAGAAATTGTAATTCTCCTGTACTTACTGAGTTGGACATGTTCCTTTATCCTAAGGTAGAATTTTTGAATGACTATATTTCCAATGTGTTGTTGGACAAATTTCATTAATAGGCTACAATTTAAAGCACATTGGTGACAATAAAAAGCAATGGTTCTTTTTCCCTTACTCGGGTTCCAAAGATGATATGATTAAACTGAAACTAGATTATGATAGTGGTCTGATTTACAAGGTGGAAAATCTAGCCAGTTTTAGGAATTTAGGATCTGTGAGGAATATTTGAGAATTTTTTCGTCCATGTTAGAGGAAAAAAATATTCTTGAGCATATAGTTCATGCTTATATGGAACTTAAAAACCAACAAAAGATTCTTTCCTTACATCAATTCTGAGAGATAATACATCTAAAATTATTCCTATTTTATATGTGAGCTATATATGGGAAGGTTGGTCTCCACTTGTAATATTTAGGGTGCAGATTTCTCTTTACAGGGGACAACTAGATGGCACAATGGATAGAGTGCCAGTCCTGGAGTCATGAAGACTTCTCTTCACAAGTTCAGGTCTAGCTTTGGACACTTACTTAGCTTTATGATCCTGGACAAGTCACTTAACCCTGTTTGCCTCAATTTAGCTATAAAATTAGCTAGAGAAGGAAATGGCAAACCACTACAATATATTTTCCAAGAAGCCCTAGTCTGGGGGCAGGAAGAGGTGGACATGACTGAAACATGCATCCCTTTAGAGAGTGATCTCCCAGTACCCTAGACAAGGCAGAGGTGTCAAGCAGGAATAGGGTGTAAAGAATTTAAGAAAAGATTTCTTGCAGCATGTGGTTTAGTTTGGTGCATAGTGAGGATAGATTTCCCTTTCCCAAGTTTGACTTGTTTTTGCCTTCAGTGTTTATCCCTCCTACACCTCTGTGAGATTATTCTTTCCATGCTTACTGCTCTCTTGTTTATGGAAACTTGCACTTGCCCAACAGGGTATTATTTCATTATGCCTCCATTGTTCTGGGGACTTCTAAATGGAGACAGTGTCTAACTCTCTTTTGCCTGGTGCCTCAGCCTTGCTGAAGTAGGAATGTGCCTATTTTCCCTCTACAAAGGTCCAATCTTTCCCCAAGTCTCTACACTAGTACTAATCATACAAGACAATGATTTTTGTGATCATTATTGTTGCTTAGAAATTCAGTCATGTCCAACTCTTTGTAACCCTATAGACTGACTATAGGGGGGTTTTTTTGGCATAGATACTGGAGTGGTTTGCCCTTTCCTTCTCCAGTAGGCCACCTTTTGTCAGAACTCTCCTCTGTGGTCTGTCAGTCTTGGATAACCCTGCATGGCATAGCTCATAGTTTCATTGAGCTATACAAGCCCCTTCACCAAAAGAAAGCAGCAATGGAGGAGGAGAGACAATGATTTAGGAGCCACCAAATGTGCTTCTCTATAATTGGGAGGAGAATAAAAAGATAGCAGTGAAAGGGCAATGAGCAATGGGAGTTTGGTGGGGGCAGGGAGGGGCAAAACAGTTCCTTTGGAAAAGAAAAGCCAACCGCTTTTCCATTGGCCTCCACTAGAATCAGTTTCTCTTTCTAAGGCCAGTCTTCTCCCTTTGGGAAAAGAAATCATCCACTTGTTCAATGGAGACTAGAGCTTTGAGCTAATCCCTCTTTAACAAGGCTTCCTTTGGCTGTCCTGTAATCTCACTATAAAGGCCCCATGAGTTCTCAGTTGGGAGGAGGGGAAAACTATTCCTCAGCAACCAGTTCTCATTGTTTGCAACTGTAGTTTATTGGGTTATAGAGAATGGAGTAAGGAAGCCTGCCCAGAGATGGAGTACCTCAGCCGGACACTGCTCATCGGACTTCCTCATGAGTGATGGGGAAGAATGATGGCTGTTCATTCCAGTTTCCAGTAATCTTCACTCTGAAGCCTCCAAAAACAGTCTCAGGAATCCAGATTCCCAAGATGACATCAACCAGTGAGCTCTGGGATAGAATCTATTTGAGTTTCTCATAGCCATGGTAGCATCAGGCTACAGTCATATGAAGAAAATCTAAATTCTCCACTAATGTCCTGCTCCCACCTTATCCTAACCTTGTATCAAGGATTCTTGGTTTTTCAGAGGCTGGGTCAGTAAAGCAACTGCTCCAGAAGGTCTGATGAAGCTGGAAAGACTTTGAGTCTGAGAAAGGTATTAGGCTCTGTGGTTATATATGAGGACCAATTAAATTCAATTTGGAAAAGCTCATCATCAGAGTAGTTACAATGCAGTATATTTTTAAATGAATTTTCAGGTCACAACAATATTTTTAAAAACTATAAAATGAAGGATGGGGGTGAGGGACAGGGATCAGGATCTGCAAGTTGTAAGACTTGTATTAAATTTTAGATAAGAAGCTGAGGTGAAGGAAAGCTAAGCAATTTATCTAGGGCCATACCATTGCATGAGGTGGTGCTGGAAATGGTCCAGACACTGTAGAGACATCATCAGGAATTAAGGGGCAATAACTAGGTTGGGATGAAGACTCACCTCTCATACAAAACAGAGGTGTCCTGATAGACATTTAGGAAGTGGCTCTAAATACTGAGTTCAATGTGACTGCTCATCCATAGCTTCTTCTCCAACTCCTCATTACTGTCTATATGATACTGTAGAAAGAGAACTGTTTTTTTGGAGGCAGAACATCTTCATTTGAATACTGACTGCCAGAAACTTAGCTGTATTGTTTAACCTCTATAGCCCTTTAATACCCTATCTATAATGAAGGAATTAGACTAGATCTTGAAAGTTCCTTCCAACCCTATGATCCTAAGTATCAACTTGGATCTCCTGACCCTCAAACTTGTGCTCTTTCAGGTGTACCTTGCTGCCTCATAACATTAAACTGTCCCTTATTTTTCTTAGAAGAAAACACAGGGGGAAAATATTTTGCATATGGTCATATCCTCAGAAGTCTAAACTTTTCTGCCTCAAACTGAAAATGACTCCACTATGAGGATAGCTAGATGATTGTTAAATTCTTGTCTGAAGCTACTATATCTCAAAGGTCTCAACTAACTGTTCACTTCCTTCCATCCTTGCTCCCATGAAAGTGCCCTTTTCCCCAAGAGGATTATGATGCTCAATGGATATAAAGTGCTTTGCAAACCTTTAAGCACTATATAAATGCTAGTAGTAGTCATCGTCAGAGTAGAAAGTAGTAATGGTAGTAATAGTGGTGGTGGTGGTGGTGGTGGTGGTGGTGGTGGTGGTGGTGGTAGTAGTAGTAGTAGTTATAGTAGTAGTCGTAGTAGTAGTAGTAATGGTGGTGGTAGTAATGATACTAGTAAATTGTAGTAATTTAATATTAATTTAATGTAATGTAGTATATACCAGTGATAGCAAACCTTTTAAAGACAGAGTACTGGGCCTTACCCCATCCCTGACCAAGTTCTCTGTGCCTTCCCCTTCCCCCCACCATGTACTGGGCATGCCCTGCTCCCCTTTTACTCCACACAGGAAAGGGAGAACACTCTCCCATTGGGCTGCTGGGCAGAGGGGTGAGTGAAGGGAGGAATGTCCTCAGTAAGTATAGAGTAGGGGAGGGGAATGATCGCCCAAGTACTCTGTTTCCTTCCAGCTCTGCCACCTGTGAGCTGCCCACCTTATCTCCTGTCACTCCCATTGGGATGCTGGGCAGAGGGGTGGGTGATGTGAAAAAATGTTATCAGGCATGATGGAAAGGGGGCGGGGGGGAGCTCTGCCTGAGTCCCTCTGCTTTTCTAGTAACAAACTAGGGGTGGGGGAAGAGCAGTCAAATGCCCACAGAGAGAGCTCTGTGTGCCATCTTTGGCACCCATGCCACAAGTTCACCATCACTGCTATATACTGTCACCAGACATCCAGGCAGGTGATGACTTCATTCTCTAAGCCTTGATCACTCCCACTGAGCTCACACAGTGTTTATAGTAAAATACAGAAGTGTGCTAGTAAATGTTTGACAACCAATCTCTTAGGGGGGGAGTATATACACATTTTAAAATGTAGTCTGAATTATTAAGATTTTCTTAAAACTAGACAAGAAAATAATAAGTCAAGTCAGATTTGTAGCCAGTTGCAATTTCTAAAGGATAAATGCACATACTAAAAATTTAAGAGAGTCTCTCAAGCCCTTAGAGCTCACTTCATACCCTTGCCAATCTCTCACTGCTTCTTTATGTATTATAAACTCCTCAAGATGAAGGATAATCTTATTTTCTTGTTTTTGTATCCTTAGCAGTTAGCACAATGCCCAGCATATAATAAGTGCATGATAAATGATTTAGCCAATCTCTTTATCCATAGTTACATTTAATACTCTTTGTGAACAGAGAAGAGATAGCAAATATTTGAAAAGAAAAAAAGATCTATATTCAAATTCCAGGTCAGTCAATAAATATCTGTTAAGTACCCACTATGGACCAGGCAAGAAATGAGCATTGGGTATACAAAAACAAACCAAAAAAAGGCAAAAACCAGTCCCTGACCCCTAAGGGATTACCATTTAATGGAGGAAACAACATATAAACAAGTATATACAAACAAGTTATAGGCAGGATAAATATGAAATATCAGAGGGAAGGCACTAAAATTAAAAGAGATTGGGAAAGACATCCTGTAGAAGGTAGGGTGTAAGCTGGTACTTGAAGGATATCTGCAAGTTACAAGCTACATGGCCTTTGATAAGTTACCCAATACCCTCAAATTTTAGTTACTGACTCAGAAAGATGAAATGAATAACAAAATATTTTACCTATTTAGCCTACTCCCTAATTAAAAGAAAAGTGGCCAAAGTGAGCTCTTTTATGATCTTTTTTGTCAATACATATAGCACCTACATCACCTTCCCTTCTCATACTTAGGACCACCAGATACGCTACCCCGAGTTCAGAGTCCATAGCTACTCAAAACCCTATCACAAGAGTTCCCCACCAGTGTATTTATATTTATTAGCAAGTCAGAAAACATAATCAGCATTTTAAGGCACTTAATGAAACATCATAAAATGAAATGTAGCAATAGAATATATTCTCCATGAATTTCCCCCCAAATATACAATAGGAGAAATATTAGCCACCTATAGGAAACACAGTGGGAGTTTATGTAGGGAATTTGTGTGACGAGGGCACATTCATGAATTGGTACCTCATGCCTCCAAATGCTATCAGTGCCAATATATGAGGGTAATATCAGCATCCTCCTCCCACTGGCCCTTCTCCCAAGCTTTTTTCAGCTGAACTGAACTTTCTGCCAGGCATGTAGTCAATTCCTACTGAGGATGTGAGTATGGTATACAATTTTTGCCAATTCTCTGCTACTGCCATAGTCATCATTAGGTATCACTCTACTAGGCACATGGTTATAGAGCTTTTTGTCATTTCTCAGCTTCTGGTTTCAATTGGGGTCCTTAGCTAGGATGTGCCTTTTCCCCCATAAAGAAAGAAGTAGGTTCTACCATCCCCCTTATAGTTTAAATCCCAAAGGCATGTTGTTCAGTTGTCCTTAACTCTTCATGATTCCATTTGGAATTTTCTTGGTGAAAATACTGGAATAATGTGCTCTTTCCTTCTCCAGCTCATTCTATAGATAAGAAAATTGAGTCAAACAGAGTTATGTGACTTGCCCAGGGTCACAGAGGCAGGAACTAACTCAGATATTCCCAACTCCAGGCGGGGTACTCTATCCACTGCACCTCCTAGCTGCCCAAAGGCTTAAACTTCAACTTTTTTAATTTACATACTCAAAATGAGATTAGAGAAAAATGTTCAGGTTTTTTTTCTCTCTAGAAAGAGGCTCTGTCAATTCATAAATCCTTAGCTATGTGGAATGCTTTTCTCCAGAAAAGGCTCTGCCTCCAGTAGCCAAGTTATTTTCAAACAGAACAGCCAGCCAGCCAGGCAAAGACTTCAAGGAAGTTTTTCTCAGGTGTTTCAAGCTCTCTCCCACCTCCAACTGCCATTCATTTACTTACTTACATACATGTTGTATTCCCCAATAAAACACCAGCTCCCTGAGAACTATTATGTTTTTGTCTTTGTATGCCCAACACCTAATATAGTGCCTTATGCAGATTAGGCACTTAATAATGTTTATTGAATGGAATTGAATTATTCTATATTTTAGTAAGCTTGAATTCCTTCTTTCTCTCTCCCTCTATTTGTAGTCAGAGGGTTAAGATCTCATCTCTGCTATTTACTACCTCTGTAACCTTTAGATTATCCATTAAAATATTCTAGGTTTTTATTTCATCATTTACAAAATGGAAGGATTAAACTAGATCAGGAGTTCTCAAACATGTTGGTTTCGGGATGCTTTTGAATTCTTAAAATTCAATGAGGATCCTCCCCCAAGAGATTTTGATTATATGGGTTATGTCTATCAATATTTAGTGTATTAGAAATTAAATATCCTAATGTCCTTCTAAGTCCTTAGCATTCTGATTAGATTTGGCATTAAGAATCCCCTAAAGGGGGCTCAAAAACTCCCAGGGGTCTGTGGGCCACATTTTGGGAGTCACTGTACTAAATAGTTTCTGAGGCCTCTTCTAGAATGAAATTTATGGTAATGTCAATTAATAAAGCACTTTCCCCTCCCATATCACATAACACGTGCTTGAACATGAACTTAAAAGTTAGTTTCTGACACAAGTTAGACAATAATGCATTTTGTTTTAGTTTTTTTTGAGACTGGATCTCCCTAACTCACCCAGGCTAGAATGGCAATATCCACTCTTACCCTCTCCCACAGGCAGGGGAGATTTGACCTACTTTGTTTTCAAATTGGGCTGGTTTGCCCCTCCTTAGACAACCTACCAGTCCTCTGCTCTCAAGGGCAAAACCATTACAGGTCCCATAACCACATACCCCACTGTAGTTCAGAACTCCTCATTCAGTTTGTGATTTACTAGCTTCAGACTCCCCATTAGTAGGGATTACATGCACATACTACCAAGCCTGGTTTGTCAATTATAACTCAGATAATGTTAGATTTGTAATATATCATCTAGTTCAAACCTCTACTATTTTGCATGCAGAAACCAAAGACCACAGAAGTAAAATGACTTGCCCAAGGCCATATAGCTAACTGATGAGAGAACCAAGCCGAGAACCTAGGTTTTCTGACTCCAAATCTATGTTCTTTCTGTTTCCTCTCCTTTGATTTATATGGAACTTGCCTACAAGGTTCTTATCTTGGTAAAAGATAGAGATGGTAAATACTAATAATATAGACCTATTCTATCTCCCAATCTCAGGCATATCAATGTTAAGCCAAAAATAGACTGCTAAGCAGAGTCTGGCATGAATGACTGAAACAGTATATTAATCAAAGCTGGAATCAAATGGACTTAATGTGCTTGTCTCTTCCCTGGTATCAAAGCCAACAATTGCATTTTGTGAAATCCTGTAAAAATCTCCCTAATTTGTACTCTACTAAATGGTAACTGGCCTAATGGCAGGGAGGCAAGAGGACAGTCTCTAAATTGGGAAACAGGCAATTAATCTGACATAATTTAGCTACCACCACCAGAAAAGGACTTATGAGTCCTAGTTGAGTAAAACCTTTGGGATTTGGAAGGGCAGCCAGGCAGCTCTGAAGTATATAATGAGAGGAGAAGGGAAGAGAGGGGAGACGTGCTTATTATGATTCATCAATACTAGGTTTGGGAATAAGGTAGGAAGGGATGTAGCCACGTCCTGGGAATATGGGTCAGATTTAGAAAGGCAGATCACAAGCAAAATCAGTTAACCTACGTCTAAATACGAGAGCAAACAAGAGGCCTAGAAAAGGTTATTAAGCTCCGATGAAGAAGAAAAACTGGAATACACCATAGCCAGGGTCAAATCAAGATGGAAACTAAGAGGATGGGTCATTCTTGAGATTCATCGTACAGCACCAGGGTTGAGCAATTTGACAGATGGTACTGGCAAAGCTAGGTTCAACAGTGGATAGAGCACTGGGCCTGGAGTCAGGAAGACTTATGTTTAGATCCTACCTCAGACACTTCCTAGCTGTGTGACCCTAGGCAACAACTGTGTTTGCCTCAGTTTTCTCATCTGTAAAATGAGCTGCCAAGAAAACTCCAAAAGGGGTCACAAAGGGTCACACACAACTGAAAAATGCCTAAACAACAGTAAGTGGTAAGGTAGCTGGCAGGCTTTGAAAGGGAAAAGCTTAAGCAGGCTAGAAAGGTAGGATCCCACCATCAGTAGGTGGAAAGGGTGGGAGAAGCATTACACCACACTCTAGTAACTACCAGCTATTCCAGATGTGACAGGCAATGGACTTCTTTGCTAACACTATAAAGAAAAGGGTCCAGCAGTCTAGAACAATGTCCTTATCAAATCCTGGTAAATATTAACCAAGGCAAATGTCTCCTGAGGGGCAAGAAACAACACCCTGCTAAAGAGAACTATTTTCATTGTATTTAACGCCATATTATTTATGTACACATCATAAATGTGTTGATTCAATTAAAACTCCAGACTAATTTTTTTTCTTAATGTTCATAGGAGTGATTATTGAATTGTCTTATGATAATATCATTACAAACTTGTGCTGACAATACATGTTTATATTTTAGTATTCCAAATGAATTAATAATAGGACTATTTATGTACTATATAACATATGCTCAAACTTTAAAATTAATAGTGTTTTTAGAAAAACAAAAAAACTCTTACCTTCTGTCTTAGAATCAATACTAGGACTGATAAGGACTAAACAATTGGTGTTAACTTGACTTGTCCAGTGTCACAGAGCTAGGAAGTATCTGAGGCTAGATTTGAACACAGGGTCTCCCTTCTCTAGGCCTGGTTCTCCAATTATTGAGCCATCTATGGACTCGAAAATTAATAGATTTTTCAAAGGCAACCAAATCCTTAACAACTCAACAGAAGGCCATTTATATAGCTGAACTCATCTGTGTGCCAAACAGTCCAGAATATTCAAGGCTTTAAAATTCAAAGATCATTCCCATTATAAAATGTTGATATATTATTCATCACTTAAGATTGTTACACAATACCCCAATGAAATATCTATAGTAATGGAAAAGCAATATTTTAATTAAGGAATTATAATCAGATTATTTACTCTATGGAAAATTAGGGATCTTAAACTTATTATTTTCATTTAGTGGACCTACATCAGCATTTGTCTTTCAATATGCTGACTGATTAGCAAATAGGATTTGGCACACCAAGGGCAATTTCTTGTCCCCCTCAAATATATATCACAGAATAAAGTCATATGAGACTTTTAATTAGACTTTTCCTATTTAGTGATTAGTGATTCTAAAATACAAATTTCAAAATCTTTTCAGATATTGAGATACAGCTGAGTGCTTTTGTTAAAATTGTTTAACTTAAGCATCTGAATTGAAGATCAAATCTAAACAAATCACTTAAAAGACAAAAAAAAGTATAATAATTTAGTTGTGATTGAACTAAGACAATATCTATACATGCTCTGATGTAAGGGAAAGGCAAATATACAGATAATTTAAGCACTAGATCCAAATTTGCCAGTCCTCTATTATATATTTACATACATGCCTTAAGGTCAATAAGCATGAACAGCTTTATAGCTCTTCATGTATATTTCGATCTTGTTTTCTAAAAAAAATCACTGCTGCACTAGCAGTATAATATTGGGCCTGTTTCTCCATGCTCCTATCAAAATTTAATTTAATCATTTTAGCCTGTTTTGTTCTCAGGTAACATATATTACTAGGACCATATTTTGCCAGATTGATTTATCTTTAGCTAGGACCATACTCTTTCCAAAACAGATCTTTCCAGTTTGGTCATAACCAGTAGAAGTTTTGTTCCAAAGTAAAGCAGAAAATGTACTGAATGTGATCCAGGGCATTGATGGGTGAGTCACTTCTCTCAAAAAAAAAAATGCCTTAAACCTAAATAGCTATTCAATAAATGCTTGTAAGTTAATCAATCAGATTGACTTTATGAAGAGCACTAGTTAGTAACATTATTGGTCAAAAATCTGTGTTGCTGTCAAATTTATTTATTCTCTTTTCTATATTAATACTTTTATTAGGGGAAATTATCTATCAGAAGACTGAAATAAACTAAAAGGATAGTTTCACAAAGCATTCAAGGTAGGCCCATGATGGTAAATGTGAATTAAATTGAGTTGTTAAATAGTGGTGGGGAAGAAGATAATGGAATGAGATATTTAGGCTAACTGATACTCACTCATTGGTACTATTTGAAAGATATGGATTTTAGTCTTTGCCTTACTATATTCTTGTCTTATGGGTCAAACTGTCAAAAAATATTATTTCAGAAACAGATAAGTCATAAGAATTTCTCTTCTATTTATAGTAATATTCATTATTTTTTCTCAAGAATTGAGACTATCTTTGAATGCTTGATCTGTCAGCTATAAAGACAGTTGTACATTTTGAATGAAGGGCATTCATTCTCCCAACTATCAGGCCAAAGAATTGACCTCAATTACATGAAAAGACAATTTTTAACATTAATTTTTTTTAAATTTGAGCCAAATTCTCATCATAACTCCCCTTCCCCCTTCCCTGAGAGAGTATACAATCTGATATAGATTTTACTATATCCGTATAATAGTATAAAACATCTTTCCATAGTAGTCCTTTTGTGAAAGAGAACTGAAACAAAAAAAGAAAAATGAAGAAATAAATCGATATATAGCATGTTTCAGTCTGTATTCAGACTCAATCTTTCTCTAAAGGCAGATGGCATTTTTCATCATGAGTCCTTGAGAATTTTCTTGGATCTCTATTATCCCTGTTTTCCAATCCTCCATTTTCCTTTCCCAATAAATATTACACTATATCACTAGAAATAGGTAAGGCATTCACAAATGCTCATCATGTAAAATTGCTTTTATGGTGTTTTCTTGGTTCTGCTCATTTTGCTTTCTATCAGTTCATGTAGATCTTTCCAAGCTTTTCTTAAATTATATTTTTTAAATTAAATCTCATTATTTCTTAAAGCATAGTTACATTACATTACATTTTGTACAATACAATTGAGTACCACAACTTGTTTAGCCATTCTCTGGTTGATAAACATCTCCTCAGTTTCCACCACACACACACAAAAAGATGCTATATTTTTGTACAAACAGGTCCTTTTCTCTTTGTAAAATTTTTTCTTTGGGATACAGACCAAGTAGTGATATTGACGACTATGTGCTGAATATGTATATTTTTAATCCCTTTGGGCATACTTCCAAATCTGTCACCAGAATGGTTGAATCAGTTCACCACCAGAATCTACCAGCAGTGCAAAGAATTGACTTTTTGAGCTTTATGAAGTAACACTGCTATTAAGACCACACTATTTACATCCTATTATTTAAATGCCACATACTGGTGGAATTCATAATTAAGTATGGTATAATTATTTCTACGTAAATTTCTCTGAAGAGCTCAAGGAAGTTTACGGTACAGATGAATAAAAACGTTATTTTCCTCATGGGTAGAAGATTATTTCAATAGATCTATGATCTCCATGATATCAGCATTCTTTCCATTGGTGCAGATTATAAACCAGTGATTTCTCATCTTGTGCTTTTCTTATGAATAGCCTTCTATAGATACTGCTCAGATGTTCATCTCTAGGGCTTTCTCCATTTCATGGGCACTTGATCTGTCCTTGCTGTTGGAACAAGTTGGCCTGCTTCTATTGGTGATGAGACATTTTCATAGCTAAGATCCTTTATACACATACATATATAGGTAAATTGGAGATCATTTCAGAGGGAAAGTACTGGGTGGGGGAGAAAATGTAAGAGATCAAGAAAGACCCCTTAAAGAAAGTAGTGCAACCCCTGTCCCAAAGTCTATTGGTATGGAACTCTCCTTATTGAGAGAAATGAATGCCCTGCCCCACAAAGGGGGCTGGGCAGAGTTACTGAGAAGTGAGTAAGCTTCGGTTCTCATTCTATCCCATTGGAACTCTTCAGGGCAAATCTCCTTTGGGGACTCATTAAGCATCAAGTCATTTCTTGCATTTCTGATTTCAAGTTTCAAGAAAGAAGATGGAAGCCAATTCTACTTCAGGTTACTAAAGAAAAAGACTGTGAAATATGAGAGGCACTGGTATTCATGATATTCATTTATCCAGTCTGCTACTCTAAAAACATCAGGGAGTTTCCCTTTCACTGAGATCTGGGACTCTTTCTCAGTTGAGTTGAGTTGTGGTTGTTCAGTTGTGTCTGACTCTTTGTGACCCCATTTGGGGTTTTCTTGGCAAATAGACTAGAAAAGTTTGCCATTTCTTTCCCCAGCTCATTTTAAAGATGATGAAACTGAGGCAAATAGGGTTAAGTGGCTTGCCCAGAGTCACACAGCTAGTGTCTAAGGCTCAATTTGAACTCAGGAAGATGAGTCTTCCTGACTTCAGCCCTGGCACTCTATCCCCTGCACCACCTAGCCACCTGATCTGAGTTAGCTCTCTTCCTCACTGTTTTATCTGGTATATATTCTCCTATATATACCTTCTCTGATTTACGTTTTGCTATAATTGAGACAAATGAGTTTCTTTGCTATTCTCTATGTGTGTAGAACTGATATTTGGTGGGAAAGGGGTCAAGCTTTGGATATAGAGCTTGGTGTACTCATTCCCCCCAGGAATTAAAATCTCTCTTGAAGGATGGAGGCAGGAGAAGAGGGCTAGAGATGCCTATTCTATTTTCATTTGAGTCACACTATCACAAGCATACACACACACACACACACACACACACACACACCTTTCTACATGTGAGTCTTGAAGGAAACTAGGAAAACCAAGAGACAAAGTTGAAAGCATTCCAGACATGGGAGATAGTTACTGAAAAAAGAATGAAGTTGGCAGATTTTGATGTCCTATATGAGGAACAGCAAGAAGGCCAGTGTTGCTGTAGAGGACAGTAAGAAAGGTAAGATGGGCCAAGTTATAAAAAGCTTTAAAAGTTCAACAGATTTTGTATTTGATCCTGAGGTAATAGGGAGACACTGGAATTTATTGAGTAGAGAGATTAGAGATGTTAGACTTGTGTTTTAGAAAAATTACTCTGCCAACTGAGCAATGGGTGGTTTGAGTAAGAGTGATTTATGGCAGAGAGACCAACCAGAAAACTATTACAATAAATCAGATGATAAGGGCCTTCACCAGGGCAATGACAGTGTCAAAGGAGAGAAAGGGATGAACATCAAACAGGTCGAAAAGACAGAAATGATAGGAATTTGAAACAGATTTGATATTAGTGGTGAACACCAGTAAAAAGAAGAGGATGATCCCCAGCATTTGAAGGTGAGTTACTGGCAGGATGGTGGTGCTTTTGAAAGTAATAGAAGAGGGGGCAGCTGGGTGGCTCTGTGGATTGAGAGTCAGGCCTAGAGATGAGAGGTCTTAGGTTCAAATCTGGCCTCAGACACTTCCCAGCTATGTGACCCTGGGCAAGTCACTTAACCCTCATTGCTTACCCCTTACCACTCTTCTACCTTGCAGCTAATACAGAAGATAAGGGCTTTTTTTTTTTTAAAGAAAGTAATAGAAGAGAGAACGTTTTGGAGGAAAGATAATAAGTTCTGTTTTGGAAATGTTGAGTTTTAAGAAGCCTTATGGGACATCCTAGTTGAAGATGTCTAATAGGCAATTAGAGATATGAGACTAGAGGTCAGCAGAGAGGTTAATCTCTTAAATAGCCTTGTCTCATTACTCATTGGGAAGACAGGATAGCAATCTAAGCACCTTAGTCCTAAATTTTTGCATTTTCTCTAACTTGCCTGCCAGCAACAGATTACTAGTTTTATTACATTTAAAAATATATATCCTTGAAGAGGGGAGGGAAAGAACATGAATCATGTAACCAAGGAAAAATATTCTTAATTAATTAATTAATTTTACAATATTTATCCTTGAAACAAGCATATTACAAGGAAAACTAGATAGAAATGCAAACATATTCTACTCTGTTCTTAGACCTAGAAGACCTCACTATCACTTCTGCCCTTCTTATTTTTCTAATATTGTGAGTACTAGATTTGTGTCTGAGGCTTGGGTTTCTTGGAAAATATCCAGATTTCCCTACCTCAAGATGACAAATTCATCACTTTATTTATGTGTTCGTTTATATTGTTTCCCCCAAACTAGAATATCTAGAATTCCATTTTACCACCGCCTTCCAAAATTTCCCTCAGGTCTATCTGTTCAATCTTTGGCCATCATTTGGGGCCCAGATCAAATGGTACCTTTCTCTAAAGAAACTTACCAACTCTTCCTAGCCAGAAATATTCTTTCCTCTGAGCTCTTTACTTCTAGTCATTACATCTGTTCTATCAAGTTTGACTCTCCATAAAGATATTGATTATGCCTTAACCTTTTTGTTTCTCATATCACCTACTTCCGCAATTGGTAGGTGTTCAATATATTTGAGCTTCCCAAAAACATTTTTGAGAACTTTTCCCTTTGTCTGTTCAAATAAAATCTGATACAACCAATGTCTGTTTCTCAGTCATGTATTCTTAACTTACTTATCCATGTTTGCTTATAAGCTGTCCTCTCTAAGCCTTTTAATTTATAGATGAGGAAACTGAAGCCCAGAGATGTTGCAACTTGCTTAAAGGAGCCAAGTACCAAACTGCAGAGCTGGGATTCAAATCAAAGTCCACTGATTCCAAAATCAGTATTTAAATATCACCATAACTCTAGCTTGCTTGGAAATCTCATATATTTTACACTAATATATTCAGAGTAAAACAAAATCTACTCAAATAAATATTTTATTAAGTTAAGTTAATCAAAACATTTGTGTCTAACCTATCTTTGCAAGTTCAAGTATATTAATCAACCCCTTCGGAATGCCTAGGACTCCCACTTTGCTGTCTTCTCATGCTTGATGTTGTTATTGTCGTTAAGGGACAGGGGAGGGCCAGCAATAGAGGGAGAATCAAGGGGATAAGCTTTCAGATATTTTGTCAAGCAAATTCAATGCCATTGTGCTATTTGGGAATAGCTGGAAATTGCTTTGGGTGTGGACAGTCATTTAACCATCTGCTGGACTGACATTGTAGCACCCTGCTTCAGTAGAACCATGTCCATAATAAATTGCTGGATAGAGAACAGATTGCCAGTCAGGAAGCCAGTCACTGAAGCTAGTCTTTCAGGCTCTGTCCTTATTTTTCACCCACAATTCTCTTTAGCTAGGTTCAAACACTTTCTGGCCTCTATGTGCAGGTGCTAAGTTGATCCAGCCCAGTGTTAATCTCTGCCCTAACAGAAGTGAGATAAAAACAAAAACAAAAAAAAAAAACACTAGTACCAAGGAGACTTTGATTCTGAGGCAAATTCACACTTATTTGGTGCTTTGAATGTTCACAAAGTATTTTCCTTGAGACCTTGTAATTAGGATAGTCCAAGTGTAAATATCACCATTTTACAGATAAGGAAACTAAAGCTCTAACAAGTTAACTGATCAGTGTTAGCAAATGTTGCAGCCAGAATTCAAACTCGTATCTTTCCTGTGTCCTAGCTACTTGTGCCATTATATCACAATGTTTCTCAATTTGGGCTAGATCTTAACAAAACTGGAAGGTGAGAGACCTGAAAAGTTGGTCATGTAGAAGTCCTGGCAGTATTCTACCTGCTTGGACTATATGAAGTGTGGAGTCCATTATGGTCAACTGCTCTCTCTTTTTAGACCTAGAAAGCCCCAAATGGTAGACTAGAAGCAGAGGGCAGAAGGGTGATAAAGATTAGAAGGGGGGTGACTAAGTAACTGCTTTGGTTCTATATTCAGTGAAATGAATTAAAGAGAAATAACTACTAAGTAAGATTAATTGCATTGATATTCTATGTTATTAGTATTGGGGGGGGGGGGTTAACTTTCCTTTTTTGACCTCATCTTCCTTCTTACAATCAATATTAAGTATGGTTCCAAAGCAATAGAGTGGTGAGGGCTAGGCAATTGGGGTTGAGTCACACAGCCAGGAAGTGTCTGAAATCCCATTTGAACCCAAGACCTCCTAGGTCTGGCTTTCAAACCACTAAGCCACATGGTTGCCCCTCTGTAATTTTTAAAGAATTTTTAAGACTTGAGGAGTGATGATAAAAATGACAGTGGTAAGTCACTATGGTTCCCCCTATTTGAACCCTGACAACAAATACAGCTCTAAAATGATGGTCCTTGATGATAAAAAATAACTCAAGGAACTTCAGCCTGATAGTAATCTTCTATAAAATGCAACTATATATTCATGGCAAAAGCCTTTCTTTTAACAATTTTTTTCTCATTTAAAATGAAGCAAAGCAATTGTTTCAAACCTGTCTTTGCAAGTTCAGATATAATGTTAATCAACCCCTTCTAAATGCTTCTGATTCCCAAAGGCAAGTTCTGACAAACTTAGCTTTTAAAACCTACACAATATTTCCAATATAAGAGCCAAAAAAGCTAATGTTTCTGCATCACCCTGAGAAAATCAAAGGGAAAAAATTTTCCACCAAAAATATTTAGACAACATGAATTATTCACTGTTTTAATGCAAAAGTTAAACCCAATGGAAAGAAAATAGAGTAGGCTAATTATTTAATAATGCCATTATCTCTCTTTCATTTGTGCTTTAATCGTTTTAATTCAGGTTTCACAATGAATAAAAAAAAGAATTGTTTTAAATTTCTCTTTAACACTAAAAAAAACACTTTTTAAGCTAAATGATCTTTTAAAGCAAATTTATTTTCAATCTTTTCTCTTGACATTTTTTTTTAATTTTGATAACAGTTTTTCCTAACTGAAAGTAGTTTTTGTTTTGTTTAGAGAGAAGGGTTATTTCTTGCCCCAATTCGGCACAGGAAAACAAGAAAGCAATCTAAGCACCATAGTCCTAAGGTTTATCTTGCACTTCCTCTAACCTACCTACCAGCAATTGATTGCTAGTTTTATTATATTTTTAAAAATATATCCTTGAATGCAGAGCGAAAGGAGGAGAACCAGGAAAACATTGTACACAGAGACTGATACAATCGAACGTAAGTAATGGACTTCTCCATTAGGGTCAATGCAGTGTCCCTGAACAACCTGCAGGGATCTAGGAGAAAAAACACTATCCACAAGCAGAGGACAAAACTGTAGGAGTAAAAACACTGATGAAAAGCAACTGCTTGACTACAGAGGTTGAGGGGATATGACTGAGGAGAGACTCTAAATGGTACCAAAAACATGGAAATGGGATCCAATCAAGAACACATGTGATACCCAATGGAATCACGCGTTGGCTATGGGAGAGGTGGTGGGAGGGAGTTCCAAAAGAAAATGATCTTTGTCTCCAATGAATAATGTTTGGAAATAACAAAATAAAATAATGTTTAAAAAAAAAAGAATAAACTCTAGCAAATATCTAAAAAAAAAGTTTTTTTCTGCATCTATCGAAATAATCATGAATATTATTATTTTTGTCATTAATATGGTCAATCATGCTTGTGGCTTTCCTAGTATAGAATTAGCCAATATTCTTGTTAAAACCCTAACCTGGTCATAGTGTATGATCTGCGTAATATATTTTTGTATTTTATTTGAATTTTTTGCTTTAATATTCATTGGGGAAATTGGTGTATGGTTTACTTTTTCTGTTTTGACCATCCCTATTTTAAGGATCAAGAAAATTTTTGTCACAAAAGAAATTTGGAAAGACCCCACCTTTTTTTCCCCCAAAAAATTATGTAGCATTGGAATGAATTATTCTTTAATTGCTTGGTAGAATTTGCTGTAAATTCATTTGAATCTGTAGTTTGTTTTTTTTTCCTCAGGGAGTTCATTTATGGCTAGTTCAATTTCTTTTTCAAAGATTAAAGTTATTTAAGTATTGAAAAAACAAAAAAAAAATATGTCCTTGAAGCAATTATCCTGTTACAGGAAAAGTTGGATAGAGATGCAAATTCTTCTGAGAGCTGCCTTGTAATTAGGATATGATATGGCAGAAGCTAATGCTTTGGATACCACTTTCAGTAGATTAAAATGGAGATTGTGGTTTTTAGTTGGTCTTTCACCTTCAGGGACAAATAAATGATTCTACTTGAGCTGTGAACTCAAAGGTGTTTTGATTGGGCTGTTTTGGGGTGTATCATATCCAGTTCTGTGATCTTACTTGTCAATTTCAGCTTTAAAGGATTGAGTCATAGAAGAATTGCCTAAATCTCTGGTACAGAATCCCTCTTGAATTCAGAAAAGCTATAAGTAATGTGGGCATAGGTGAAAGAGAGCTGGTCTTTGAGCCAAGAAGGTCTCAAACAATTCAATATTTCTCTCTGACACATAGAAGCTGTTTGACCCTAGGCATCTGATTTAACTATCAGTGTTCTAGCAGGGGGTGTTTGCTGAAACCAGCTCCAATCTGCTTGCCAATAGTTAAATTGTCAGTATGAACATTTACACCTTCGAAATCCGCAAATTACAAATCGGCCCTTAATTTATTGTTTTGTTGATTGTTTAGACTTAAGAAAGCTATGGGAAAAAATACCTATCCAGATTAGGTCAGCTAGGTAGCAAGGGGGATAGAGCATTAAGCCTGAAGTCAAGAGGACCTGGGTTCATACCTGACCTCAGACATTTCTAACTATGTGATTCTAGGCCTGTGTTGGCAAACCTATAGAATGCGTGCCACAGCATGCCTAAGGGGCTGTTCCCTTCCCTATCTCCACACATTTGAGGACATTTCTCAGGACCCACCCCTCTACCAAGCAGCCCAATGGGAACGTTTCCTCCCTCCCCTGTCTGGAGAAAGAGGGTGGGAGGTGGCTCCCATGCCATGTGAGGGTTGTAGTTTGGGCACTCAATCTCTAAAAGGCTTGCCATCTCTAACCTAGGCAAATCACTTAATCCCAATTGCCTAAGCCTTGACATTCTTCTGTTTTAGAAACTGATATTAAGGCAGAAGGAAGGATTTGGTTTTTGTTTTTTAATACAGATTAAATTTAAAAGTGTGTTGTGCATATAGTTGTTTGTTTGTTTTTTTAGGAGATCTAGTAGTTAAACATTTACCAGCATACCCCAGGTTCTAACTAACAGACTATATTGTAGCAAAGGTGAGATTCTACATTGTTAGAAAAGTTTCCCTATCTGCAAGTTTCCTCTACAAATGAAACCACAGGTCCTAGCCTAATATTTGTTAATGTTTTTAATGGTTCATTTTCATAAAAATCAGATGCATACAAGCTAGTTTAATTGTATTTAAAATTTGTTAGCACATTATAATGTAGACATTTAAATTCTCCATGACTTTCACAAAAAGATAAGGAGACCAACATATCTGAATTTGCTTAAACCCCGGGGGAAAAACTCAGTAATTCCCAATTAGCCCTTTCTTACTCTTTATCTTCTTAGAAAACTAATTTTGTATGTCTTAAAATGGTGTATGGGAGAAGATGGGGTACTAAGGATAGTGTATTCTAGACTAGTTATTCCCTCTACTCACTCCCAAGCCTTCCCTGTAGAGATGGTTTTTCTTTAGTCATGTTTATTAGTTCTATCCCCTAGATATGAATTAGTTTTTTTATTTAAGCTCCATTCCCCATATGGCAAAAGAGACAATAGAAAGAAATGCCATCTAAGGCCACCTCAAAAATGCCAGCTCCCAACTCAATTATACACCTCTCCAACAAAAGTTTCTAGGGTCATTTTGTCTATATGATAGTAATGCAGGTTCACATCACATTTGTTCCCTATTTTGGGAAATTATAAAAAAACGAATCAATAAAGCCTTCTAAGTAGCTCTTAGCCTCTGTTATGCCAAGAAAGAGCCCAGAAGGTTTTTTTTTTTTTTTAATCTCTCTCCTGGCACAAAAATATACACAACATTCAATGACAGTGTCTCATCAATCACTTCATCTTAGAGAATCATTGAAAGAGAAAGAGAAAGCACAACAATCTCTTAAGAAACACGGATCAGAAAAGTTAATTTTCCATACTTGGAGTGAAGTAAAGAACAGGGCAGTATGAATTCACTAGTTCTACTCTCTGAAGCATCAATAGGGCCAGTCACTAGTGTTTCTGTTCAATGTGCTTTTTGAAAACTGCCACTGACTTTGTCTTAATATCCCAGCTTTTTCTCCCCCTTTCTCCATGGCAACAGCAGCAGGGGCAGCTGTGGCATGATGCCGGATTTGTGACTCAAGGTTTCCCTTTCTGCTTGCTCCAACTCACATAGTTAACCCCATTCGATATTATTACCTGCAGGTCTCATCCTTGTTTCTCTCTAGAGTTCCTCTTTAAGATTTCTCTTCCTTCCTTTAGAATGGGACTGAGACCAGCCTTTCAGTCATGGCCTTTTGTTTCTCAAAGCTCCCCAGGGCCTTAAGATAAAGGTTGGGGGAATTTCTGTCCTCCAGAGCAGAAGTGAAACTTTTATGGGTCCAAGGTACTTTTCAGTGCCACGCCACTAGACTAAAATGTAGTTATCATCTGACTTTAATGTAGTGATGTATTCATTATATACATATATGTAAAGTTTTCTGAGTTAACATGTGATACATAGGGATTCTTATATACAATTTAGTGACCCCCATTTCTATTTGAGTTTGACACCACTGCATCATAGAACAAGTTACTGCCTACATTCTGCATCATACACTTTCTGTCCTTTCTTGTGAATATTTATTAATTAATTATCTTACATAATTGATTCTTATAAATATTAATATTATATTGAATCAGGGTAAGGAATGTCTGGATAACAAATTGTCAGATAAGAAAAATAATTCAATTTTGGCAGTTAAATTTTGGTGGTTAAAACTGTATGACTTTTAACTGATGAGAAAAGGGAAAAGTAATTGTTTTCTCAAGAAAGATCCAAATGGGAAAAAAATAGTTTTCTGTCCTGGCTAATAAAATTTATTAGACACACAAAGTACTTTACACAAAGAACATAAAGAGTGAAATCTACATAAGATCTATTCTTAATTATTCAAAGATTAATTTTTTTAGTTTTAGAAGTATTTTTTAGTTTTGACATTTTCAGTTGATTTTGGAGGCATTTTCTATTAGCTTCCCCATGATGAAGTGAGCAGAAATGAGATCATTTATCTTTTTATTACTACAGTGTTTTGCACTGAATGGGAACTTTAGTGTTACCCAAAGGTGAGTTGGAGGTGAAATTTAGTTTATACTGCTACTTGTTATGTTTAGGAAAGGGTCTGATTCAGTTAGATTTTAATAAAGCTACAATTTTTAATATTTGTAATTTTATAATGTAATATTTAAAGTTTTCCTGGCACTGTGGCTATCATTCTCAGACCAACATTTTTATCATTTTCATACCATCTCAGCCTAAATCAGGCTCTGGGTTTAGAGAAGGCTGATATCAATACCTTCTTCAGTTGTTTTTCAGTCATATATAATATTTTGTTACCCCATTTAAGTTTTTCTTGGCAAAGATACTGGAGTGGTTGCCATTTTCTTCTCCAGATCATTTTACACAGATGAGGAAAGTGAGGCAAACAGGGTTTCATTCGTTGTACTATCTAGCTGCTTTTGATAGCAATACCTACATCTGGTCCTTTGCTGGATAATTTGTTGGATAGGGATGGGTCCAGGACAAATTTGATTTAGTGAAATCTAAATTAGAAAGATTTTATTAAAGTTTGAATCTCCTTTCCCATTAAACCAGGTCTTGGTTTCTTTATCTATAAGAGATTAGTCTAGATTAGAATCTACATTCTAGATCATCCTTTTAGGTCCATTCTGGTTTTTTTATGCTATGAACCTAGCTTTTTTCTAGAGCTACTGACAAGAAACCTAAAAGAAGACAGGACACCATCTCTTTTAGTGGAGACAGAATTAATGTCTTACAAAACTAGTCCTGTATTTTATATTGCATCTAACTCAACTTTTTAGTAAGTTCAATGCTCAAAACCCCAAAGTAGATATAGAGAATCATAGGCAGATATATTAGCAGAAGCTGGCATGGAGGAGAAGCACATTGCCACTAAAATCCTACTGTTCCTCCTCAGAGTAACAAGAAGCTTGTGAGGTGTAGTGGAAGAGCTCTGAATTGGGAGGTATGCCCTAGTCCCAGTCTATACAGTCCCTGCTTGCCACTAGCAAGTCAGATGATGTTCTGCAAGTCACTAAGCTTCTCTGGCAATTATGGTAAGGAAATATGAAAAAATTATATCAATAAAAGTGATCTACATTTTTTTAGCTATTGTTTGCTAGTTAAATAAAATAGCTTTAAGGACTAAGATCTATTTTCTAAGTCTTTCCCATTTTCATACTTTCCTTCACACATTTTCTCATATGACTTCTTCAACAATTGGCAATCGTTGCCCCACACTTAGAACATGGATACTCTATTAATGTTTAATAATCTAACAATAATAGCAACCTTGTCCTATAAATCATGGAGAAGGAACCACTTTCTTTTCTAAATATACCTTTTTTTTTAATTAATGCTGAGTCAGAAAATGGGATGTCTAAATTTTTTTTTCATATTGATATCTGCTTCTCCCTTCCCCTGTCTTCTTTCTACAATGTGATTTCTTTATCTCTACCTCTTAAAATCCTTAATTTCCTTCAAAGTTAAGCTCAAATATGTCCTTGTCCTTCTTGAAGCTTTTCTTGATCATGCTAGCTAACATGCTCTTTCATTTCAATTTATCTTCAATTTACTTCTCTTTGTGCATTCTCTCTCAAGAAAATGTTAAGCCCCTTGAGGACAGGAAATATTTTTGGTTTTGTCTTTGTATTCCCAGAGTTATAACACAGTGTACATAATAAACATTTAACCATGGGGGCAGCTGTGTAGCTCAGTGGATTGAGAGCCAGGCCTAGAGATGGGAGGTCCAAGATTCAAATCTGGCCTCAGACACTTCCCAGCTGTGTGACCCTGGGCAAGTCACTTGACCCCCATTGCCTACCCTTACCACTCTTCTGCCTTGGAGCCAATACATGGTATTGACTCCAAGACGGAAGGTAAGGGTTTAATTTTAAAAAATAAATAAATAAACATTTAACCAATACTATTTGAATCAATGTTCAATTATCTATAATTTTAGTGTGTAAGCTCCCAATGGGAAGAAATTTATAGTTTAATGGCACATACCACAATCATATGTTGATATGCCAGTCTGCTTTCATTGTCAGCTCTAATCCTAATGATTTGATCATTTAAAAATTAAATGTATGAAGAAAATATGGTCACTTAATATATAATAAATATTTAGTAATATAAATAAAATACTTTATTATACTTAACTGGATTATGAAAAAAATAAGCATCGGTGTTAAATACTGTAGAGTTTTGTTTTTCTCTTGTTTCCCATACTTTAGTGTCTCCTTCCTTGAAATGGAAAAACTCCTGGAGTTTGGGGTTTTGAACATTTTCCAAATGATTTCGGTTTTGACAAAGCTTCAAAATATCTCCTTTCCTTTCAGTTTTTCCAATTGGAAAGTATTCAAGTGAAAAGCTCATTGAAGTTCATTACTTCAGTGCATTGCACATAGTAGGTACTTATTAAATGTTTTGTTGAATTTGGATTTAATTATTTCATTAACTAAATGGAAATCAGAGCTATGCTAAGGAGGAAAAGCACAGTACAAAATTAAAGTTTTGCTTTGGTATGACATGGTAGTAATGTGTTGTTGAAAGAATATGAGCTATTTTTCTAATGAACATCATTTAGAATTCAATAAAATTCAATAAAGTCAACTCATATTCCACAGCCTGGAAAACGTAGGTATTTGTTTCCAGTATACATCTTTAAATTTTTCATACATAATTCTATGCTTCTTTATTATGTGATCATATTTTTATTGGGGGAAAAACAAAACATAGAAGCAATATTACAGTAGTTATTATTAGCCATGGTAGCTTCTTAAATACTATAACCACATGCAATTAGGTAAGTTTCATGAAGTTTTCTTTTTTTTTTAAGTTAGGTGTTTCTTATTTTCTGTTAACAACATAGACTTCATGTTTTACCTTGTGTTCTTCTGAGTCACTGCCCAACTTTTATTACTATAAAATCTATGTGCTAAATAGTCATTTATAAGTAATCTCAAAGTTTACTCAAGAAGTATTGCTAATATGAATTAGAGTGAACCTTAGATACTTGCAAAAGTTAAGAAAAGTGATTAGATGAGACATCCTTCTGAAAGTGATCTAACTGTATTGAATTACATGGGATTGAGGAAAAATAATTGTACACTTCATCCCAGAGAATCCTTCTTCTTGGTCACTTTTTAAATACTTTTTAGATCTTTTCCAATGAAAATTTTAGGACTTTATCTCCTTGATTAAAGTGCTACTAGGTTGTGATTCAGTTTTTGATAAAAATAAAAAGACACTTTTCATAGTTCTTAAGAATGACATGTGGATTAATGCATTGCTGGTGGAGTTGTGAATTGATCCAACCATTCTGGATGGCAATTTGGAACTATGCCCAAAGTGTGCTTAAACGATTGCCTGCCCTTTGATCCAGCCATAGCACTGCTGGGTTTATACTCCAAAGAGATCATAGGGGAAAAGACTTGCACAAAAATATTTATAGCTGTGCTCTTTGTGGTAGAAAAAAATTGGAAAAATGAGGGCATATCCTTCAATTGGGGAATTGCTGAACAAATTGTTGTATCTGTTGGTGATGGAATACTATTGTGCTCAAAGGAATAATGAACTGGAGGAATTTCATGTGAACTGGAAAGACCTCCAGGAATTGATGCAGAGTGAAAGGAGCAGAACAAGGTGAATATTATACACAGAGACCGATACACTATGGCACAACTGAATGTAATGGACTTCTCTACTAGCAGCAAGACAATGATCCAGGACAATTCTGAGGGACTTGTGAGAAAGAACACTATCCACATTCAGAGAAAGAACTGTGGGAGTAGAAAAACAGAAGAAAAACAACTGCTTGATCCCACAGGTTGATGGGGATATGATTGGGGATATAGACTCTAAACCATTACCCTAGTGCAAATATCAATAAAATGGAAATAGGCCTTGATCAATGACACATGTAAAACCCAGTGGAATTGCATGTCAACTATGGGAGGGGGATAGGGAATGAATTGGAGGAGGATAGGGAATGAATCATGTAACCATGGAAAAATATCTTAAATTAATCAATTAAATAAAATTTTCCAAATTAAAAAAAAAGAATGACATGTAGAGTTGCTATTACAAATATATATGTTGATTCTGAAATCACATGTAAATGACAGACCATATATGTATAGTCAGTCACTGGCTACAGAGGATGAATGATATGTGTAGCAGTATCTGTGGTAAATACAATAGTGACAAGGGATCCTTCTACCTGAATGACAACACTATCAGCTTAAGAACAATAAATATCCAAAAGCAACTACAAGATAATCACTGTATTGGGCACTTAATTGGCTAATTTTCCCAGAGCCTCGTTATTGTAAATTAGGGACCAAATAATTTTGCTTTAAGTAAATTAAGAGGCACGTATATCAGCATGTACAATCACCAATATTGCCTTGTTACCATTTTGCAAGATGTACACTATATAATTTTTAGACATATCCTTATGTCTGTGTGATTGTTGAAAATAAGAGTTAGTAGCTTGGTAAGTAAGTTGGTTTACTTTGCAGGAAAAAAAAAATCCAACCTTTAAGAATAATCTTCAACTTCTCCTTACTCTAATTAATTTATAGAGTCAGAGATATCCCATGCATATATGTTAGTTGCCTGATCACAGTTGTATGTTTTCTCATTTAGATCTTTATTTTTATGTATCCCTGAGGGATACATACACTGTAACTTTCATATGTGTAAATATTATCCCCATTGTTATAATATGCATATGTTGAAGGTGGCAAAAACATTGCATACATTAAAGATGCACATGTAGTGGTGGGTTAGTTAATCTAGGACTAGAACACAGGTCTTCCCAATCTAAGTTTCTTTCCATTATACCATTTATTATTTAAGTTTTCTATTTTTTTTAACCATTAAAGCACCATGATTAACATAATAAATAGCATTCAAGATACCTTATCAAATGAAAATTAGTGACCAAGGCAATGTGGTGATTTTTGGTTTAATAGAGCTCTGCCCTAAGGGAGGACACATAAAATATGCTTAATAAATGCTTTTTGGTTTAACGATCAGAGTAAACTTTCCTTATTTTTAACTTCTATGTGAATCTAATTGTAAGCAATTAAGCCTGAAAACTGGTGATCTCTGTCTGATCTCATAACTCAACTAAGATTCTCCCTTAATGGAGACAAGAAACAAACAAAAATTAATTTGGGTTCCCACCAATCATAGTTCATTCTTTTTTTCCTGCAACATTCAAGCCCCTTAGCATTTAAATTGAATGAAAACTTACATAAAGCAATTTTAATATGTATAAAAGTAAGAATACCAGGTTTCCATTCTTAGAGCAACCTTGTTTTCCTTTAAGCTTTTTTTGCATGGTAATAAATCGCTAGCTCATAACATTTAGGATTAAGGAGACATTTTCATTGTCTTCTATGCCAAGTGTAGGGTGATAGTGCTAGTTATCTCGAGTATTAGCAATGAACCCTTTGTAATGTATGTGGCTTGAGGTCTAAGCCTACAACTGAAAAAAACCCAACTACAAAAAAACCCCAACACCACCATAATGCATTAACACACACACACACACACACACACACACACACACACACACAAACACACACAGCCTAGGTAAACAGTAGGATCTTGACCGCAGTACATTACCACGCTGCTTTTAAGGAAGGGTGGTTGGGAAAGGGACAAGAATCATATGACATAGGATGGAAGAATGTTGTACATTAAATGCAATGACGGTCTAGCACCCGACGGCTCAGATCATTTTCAGTAGCCTGGGCAAGCGAAATCCCGCCCCTATCCAGGAAAAAAAAGAAGAAAAAAGAAAAAGAAAAACAACAACCGGTGAGGCCGGGTACCGCAGCCACCCGGTCTCTCTTTCTCCTTCCTCTTCCCACCAGTCCACTCAGTTGCAGCTAAGAGCCAAGCATGGGAACGATCTCAGCACATCTCAGCTGTGCCCCCAGCTGACAGCCAGCCGATTGGCCTAGGACCGGGAGGGCTGGGGTGGGGATAGGCCGACTCTGGAGCTTTCCATTGGTGCTTGGAGAACCGGCCTCCCCCTCAGGTGAGGCGGGTATGCGCTTGCGCGCTCCTCGGGCATGCGCTTATGCGCTTTTCGGGCTTTCTCCCCTCCCCCCCTTCCTTTTTTCCCCTTCCTCCTTTTTACTCTTCACACCACCCCCTCCTCCTTACCGGCGCGCTCTCGCGGCCTTGCTCCCTGCCCACTTCCCCCGCCCCCTCAGCCTCCGGTCCTCCCTCAGCCTCCGCCTCCTGAACCCTCAGAGCAGCGTCTGTGGAAAGAGGAGGGAAGCAGAGAATTCGCGCTGCTGCGCGCCTGTCCAGGCCGCGCTGACAGAAACTGGAGGCAAAGAGAATTAGACTCGAATCCCTAGAATTATTCTGGAGGCTCCCTCGCTTCGGAACGTTCTGGGTTCTTTTTTTTTTTTTTTGGAGCGGGGAGGTGGTAGTGGTGGTGGAGTCGGGGACCGCGTGTATCCTTCCCCTTTTTAACCGCCGCCTCGGGATCGCCTCTCTCTCTCCATCCCCCCGCGTTCTCTCTCCCTTTCGCCTTGTGTGCGGGGAGCCGGAGCTTAAACCGGAGCGGACCCGGCCGAGGAAGCGCCTGGTGGCGGGGGCGCTTAGCCATGGAGGGCGCCGAGGGTACGAACGACAAAAAAAAGTAAGTAAAGGGAGATCTCGCCTCCTGTCGTCCCTAAAGCCCACCACGCGCGGCCGGGAGAAGGTAGAGGAGGGATGAGGATGTGTGGGTGTAGGGGGGAGGGGGCTACCTCTAGTCATTTCTTTCTTCTGCCCCCCCTCTTTCGAGCTCACCCCCCCCTACTGTCCACGTCGCCATCTTGGTGTGGGGGGTTGGAGAGCCATTGAAAGTGGGAGTCCGGGACGACTTAGCCCCGGGTCCCTTCCCCCGGCTGCCACCGCGCGGGCGCGCGCGCACACTTTCCTCCTCCAGAACTCGCCTCCCCCCTTCCTGGCGACCCCAGCCTGAGAATCCAGCCTTGGAAAATAAAGCTGCTTCAGCGCACTCAGAGTCACCACGCTCTGCCCTCGGGACGAAGCTCCCCACTCCCTCCCTCGTTCCATTCCTACCCTTGCTCAGTTCTATTGAAAATTCTCTTTGGGGAGGTGGGGGGGGGGAGTTTGACCTTCTGGCCGAACCCCGTAATTTTTCTCTCGGGCCTTACCCTTAGATTTTGCATCCAGTGGTAGTGTCAAGTGTTGGTCTAAAAGTGATAGTGATTGTATTCTGCCGGACCGTGAGTGTATGAGCGAATTGCAGTGTTTTGTTGTCGTTTTTTAGGACCCCAACTTCTTCGTTCTCTTCCTCAGCTTTATTTTCTGTTAGATTGGTGGTGTTCAGTTTTTTTGTTTGTTTGTTTGTTGTTTGTTTGTTTTTTTTTAAAGCGCAGTGTGCCTAGTTAAGGGTGAGATGTTTGCAGCACTACAGATACACCCCAAATTGGTCACTTGTATCCGTTTTTAGTGCAAAAGGTGAAGCTAGTTGTAAATAGATTTGATTCTTGGAAGTGTAATGGATAGTTAAATGTCCGAAGTGACTAAAGTGTGAAATACAGCAAAAGTCCTGTTAAGCTCGGAGAATATTTGGCTGTGTTCATTCTCCAGTCGGGCTGTCATTGTGTTACTAGTTGTATTAAAATCTTCTTTAAAATGTCAGAAGGAAATAGCCATTTTCGTGGAGCTTTTCGAAAGTGTAGAAAACATTATGAGCTTTAATAAGAACCAGAGTTTTAACATAGAAATATTTAAGAATTTATAATTAATATTTAATTCAATCACCTAAGCTCAAAAATGTTATTTCCTAGGTAAAGAAATGGAGTGTTGATTCTAGATGGAAACTTTGTAAAACATTGAAGTTATGCTTGCTCTCTGTTTTGATAAACTGGTCTTTAATCCTAAACTCTTGAGTCTAATTTGAAAACGGTATGTTTTATATTGTTGCTTTTTTGGCGATGTTATCTTGGTCCCTTTGAAGCAGAGACTTTTAAGGAAGGTAAATAAGTTTTAGATAAAGTTATTTAGCATTTTTGCAGCGTAAAAGACAACTAAAATTTTAAAGTGAGTTTCCTCCTTTGCACAAGGAGGGGGTTGAACTAGATAGTTTCTAATGTTCTTTCCAGCATTACATCTATGAATTTATGAGAAATCAACATAGAGGCAGTTAATAGAAGTTGGCAGAATTGAATTGCTGTTTCTTAGAAATGATTATAAAGCTTTTGCCTAAAATGGATTGTACAACTCAAGTTAGAGAATAACTCCATTTTAATTGCAATTTGTATTTTATAAGTGAAGATGTATTAAACAAAGTTAAACACTTAGTTTCCCCTTTGCAAATTAATATTACATTCCATTTCACTTTTGTTCCAATGGCCAGTAAAATTAGAACACTTATGTGAATGAATTTTGTTTGGGCCCATTCAATTCAGCTGGGGCTGTTATGACTGTTAATAACCTTTTTTGTCTTTGTGTCCCCAGGGCCTAGTAAAAAGTTTTTACAAAGCTGGCACTAAACAAATATTTGTTGAATGTAGAATTTCCTTTTTTCAAAGCTAGTAAATTTTGCATGTTGAGATGTTTGAGCAAAAACCATTATGTATATATGTATTAGGAGTACAATGAAGAGTAGGTATATAAAATATAACACAGGACATTATTAAACTTCCTTCATTCCAGGTTTTGTGCTACTTTTTTAACATACTCTTATATGTTAAATATAAAGGGGATCTTACCTAAGAAGTCAATTTATTTAGTCCTCTGACTTAGGCAGATTACCACATCCAGATTTTCTAAAGTAGATGTCCAGAGTCATAAATATCTTTGTGGATGGAAAATCCATATGTTATTTTAGATCAGGGTTTCTTAATCTGGACCCCCTTGGGTCTGTATTTTAGATTTCAGTGGGTCTGTAAACTATAGGGGGCAGCAGTAGAGATTACATAGTTTCCTTCGTAAAGCATGTGTTTTATTTTATGACTTTAAAAACATTTTGAGAAGAGGTTCATAAACTTCCAACTGCCAAAAGGTATCCATGACACTCCCTTGTTGCTTCTCATAAGTCAAGATTCTTAATGCCTCAGAAAAAAAATACTTTATTACTACAGTTTTAAGCCTATATTTTCTTGTCCTTCACTGGAAAAAGGAACTTTTAATATATCTCAGTTTAGGGTCTTTCAATGAATGCTTTAATTATCTGAATTTGATTCAGCATTATCACCTCAAAAATGTGAAATTCAAAACTAAACCCAGAATCCCTCAAAGAACTGATGTAATGTAAAATTGATATTTTTGATTTTTTTACTTCTAATACATTCTTAACTTGTTTTTGAATAGTAATATGACATATACCAGTATTTAGCTCATCTTCTTTGAGACTGCCCTTTTCTTCAAATAGTTGGGTTTTTTGTTCCATCTACAATGCAATTTTTTCAGCCTTACCATTTTCCTGGTATTGTGCTAAATACCCTGGAGATACAGATACAAAAGTGAAATAACCCCTGCCCTTGAAGAGCTTACATTTTAATGAAGGAAACAACATACATAAAGTATTTATGTAACATATGCAAAATGCATACATAGTCATTTGTATGAGATGGGAATTTACTGTTAAGTAGCAGAATATCGTGACATTTGCTTTAGAATAACTAAAAATATTGTACAACTTTTAAAATCCCAGCATTGGGCAAATCACTTTACTTTTAAAATATTTTAATTTCATGACTTATGAATGGAGGAAATAAAAAGCAATCTGCTAAATAATAATAATAATAATAATAACTGAGTCAAATTAAATTGATTGACCTAATGACAATAAACTTCACAACTTTGTATATCTTTTTAAAAGTTTAGTAAATGCACTGTTTTTCTTGAGTCATTCACTTGTTCTACAGGATTTGGCATTGATTTCACAAGATTTTGACACAATCTTTAATTCTTTAACATGAAACCATACTTTAACACATTAGATAGTAAGCATAATAAAGTCAGATTGTAGCCTATAAGTTTTCATTGGAATTTAAATTAGGCAAGTTTCAAGACCACTGAAAAATACTTTTTTCCATCTCTTGGACAGATTTCTTAATCTTTTGTGTTGTGGCAAAAGAATATGTTTTAGTGTTCATCTCCGTTTGAGAATTCCAGAATAATTCAGTGTAACAGCATTTTTCAAGAGTTCATCACCACCTCAATAAAGACAAAGCTTCCAGGTCCATTGGAGAATTTAAAAACCCTCAAACACTTTTTTTAAACCCTCACCTGACCATCTTTGAACCCATATTGTGGGTAGTTTCAAGGAAGAAGAATGGTAAGACCAGGAGGGTTAAGTAATTTATCCAGTGGCTAAGATCAGATTTTGAACCCAGGACCTATCCCTACTCCATTGACTGAACCTCCTACTAACCACCTAAAACACTTTCATAAGTAGCTATTTTACAGTCTGATGAAGATACTCATATCCTAAACCTTTATTGCATTTCTTCTGAAAAGTTTTGGTATAGACTTGAATGAAAAAATAAGTTTCATAGGTAAAAATTACCTTTTTCTTATCTTTATATTTTTGTCTTTATATTTTCTTGCACATGACAAAGCAGCTGGGTTTTTTTTTTAAACTAGTCTTTTATTTTTCTAACTTTAAGAAGTCTAAATAAACAGTACTTAAAAGAAATCAAGAACCCTTTCAGCTACCAGTTCCTTCTGAACATCTTGACTGGTTTTGAGGATTAGTGAAATTTACACTAATAATATCTAACAGTCATTGAAGTGTGCTCTTTAATACCTATACCTTCTCACATTTCCTTGGAGATATATCCATTCTTAAAGATCACGGAATCTAAAACATAAGAAAAGAGAATAATGAAACATATATTTGGCATAAAATTCACCACTCAACTCACTGAGAACTAACTAGAAGTGGGAAAACCAGCTCAATCTGGTTCAAGTTAGACTTAATGAGTCAGATTACTCTAAGTAGAAAGAAATAGGAATAACCATTGCTGTAAAAACAGAATACCATAATTCATATTAAACCAGTCTTTTCTCTGGCATTTAAAACCTTCCAAAATCTAGGCCCAGTTATTAATTTCTGTTCCAGATATTTTTATATTACAGCCATGTAAACTGGAATTCTCAAACTTGAGATTTTCATACCTTTTTGCTTTTTCATAGGCTCCTTACCTGATGTCTGAAGTGTCTATTCATCTTCATTTTTCAGAATTACTTTTCTTTAGTGCTCAGTTCAGATACCACCAGATGGTATCTGGTGAATCTTTTCCATGATTCTCACCTCACAACTTGAAAGTTGAATTGTAGATGTCTGCCAGGGTTGGAGGAGGAGATGATGACAAGAGAATTTTAGAGTGATTGATAGATAACTCATTGGTACTATCTGTGAGGTTTGACTTTTAAGTCTTCATTATTAGTTACATTTTATGAGTTAATTTGTGAAAAAATACTGCTTCAGAAATAACTCAGCCATAGCTCTTTCTCTTTTGTTTACAATATTATATTGCTTCCGACAGATTAAGACTGTCCTTAATGCTTTTTCTTAATACCCTGAGCATGTTAATTCTCAATCAGTTTATTTTAAAGACAACAGTCATTTCAAATGAAGGTCATCTGTTAGGCACAAGAGTTGACTTTAAAGGCCTTATGAGAACTACACCATGGAAGTCCTTATTATCTTGTGCTTAACTAAGTATGATATAATGATAAAACTGAAAAACTGAGGAAATACTGTATGAGTCATAGAATGTATGTTCTTTGAGAGTAGGAATTAAATTTTTTTTTCTTATATCCCCTGCAATTCTTGATGTATGGTAATCAGTAAAGAAGCATTTATTAAGTGCCTACTCTGTGCTAGTTGCTATGCTAAATACTTAGAAAGACAATTTTGCTTTTAAGGAGTTTACAATCTAGTGAGAGGCACAACATGTAAACAATTGTATACAAACAAGATATTTTGTTGAGTATTCCATTCTGTTCAACTGTTCATGACCACATTTGGGATTTTCTTGATAGTGGAGGGGTTTGCCATTCCTTCTCCAAAACATTTTACAGATGAGGAAAGTAGGTTTAAGTGACTTGCCCAGCATCATAGCTAGTAAGCATTTGAGACTTGACTTGAACTTAGCCCTTTCTGACTTCATTCCTAGTGCTCTATCCACTGCAACCCATAAACAAGATACAGACAGAATAATTTGAAGAAAATCAATAGCAGGAGAAGCACTAGTACTTGGGAAATTAGGAGATGCTTCTAGGATATGAGTTGAGACTTGATATGAAGCCAGGAAACAGAGGAGGCAGAAATAAGGAGGGAGAGAGGTAAAGCATGTGAAAATGCCCAGAATCAGGAGATGGTGTATCTGATTCAGAAAACAAGGAAGCTAATGTCACTGGATTAAAGAGTACAATAAGGGGGATAAGAGGAGGCAGAGATGGGAAAGATAAGAATGGGCCAGGTTTTGGAGAGCTTTAAAAGTAACAGAAGATTTTATATTTGATTCTGGAGGCAATAGGGAATGGGGAATCACTGAAGTTGACTGATTGGGGGAAGTGGTGGTCAGACTTAATTGAGAGCATGAATTGACATGGGAAG
The DNA here is from genome assembly GCF_027887165.1 of Monodelphis domestica. Taxonomy (NCBI): domain Eukaryota; kingdom Metazoa; phylum Chordata; class Mammalia; order Didelphimorphia; family Didelphidae; genus Monodelphis; species Monodelphis domestica. Next base: position 271,322,135 of record NC_077227.1, read on the forward strand.
AGAGAATTGAGGCAAAGAGACCAACTATCAGGCTATGACATGATGAGTTCCTTCACCAGAGTGGTTACAACTTTAGAGGACAGAAAGGATAGTATATGAGGAAAGGCAGGACTTGTCAACTATTGGCTTTCGGTGGGATGGGGAGTGTGAAGAGTCAAGGATAGGTTGCAAGTTGGAGTGAGTAGGAAGATTGTGGTATCCTCTGGAGTCATAGGAAAGTTAGAAGAAGTGAAGATTTAAGTAGAATGAAGATGATTAATAATAAATACTTATTTATTGATGTTTAACCTTATTTTCTTCACTTGTTAAAAATTATTTCTCTGGCTAAATGACCTCTAAATTATATTTCGGCCTAAAATATCCTTTATACCTGGATAAAGCCTTTAGCAGATGACCTTGCTTATCATTAATCAGAGAACGTTGAACCAACTAACAACTTACCTGGACCACCACCAAATTATTTGAATAGATTCATAATTCTTAATGTTTCACTTCCTTTCATCCAGCCTTATATATAGCTGACAAAATAATGTTAAAAGTTTTAAAAATCACTGATTCTTCCTTGCCTACCAAGTAAAATTCTTGGCATTTAGAGCTTTCCACAGTCTAGTGTGAGCCTATCCTAGACTTATCTCTTTTTACTGATAACCATAGATGTTTTCAAACTGAACTAATCCTTGTCTCCAGAACACACCCTACCCTCTTCTCTCTATATTTCTGTGTCTGCAGTGTTTTCCTTTCTCCCTGTTGAATTGCTCCCTAAATTCTAAAGCCAAAATCAAGATATCTCCTTCATGAAAGTTTCCCCATGTACCCAGTCAATAATCATTTGTTTAATGCATTTCCAAATTCATTTATGATAATGCTATATGCTTGTTTTTATGTCTTATCCTCTTACTAGATTAAGATTTAAGGATATAAAGCTTTAAATCCTTGTTTGAAGAGTCTTTTAAGGTTTCCTTTGGGTCAAAAATGTCCAGGGTTTATGTAGTTTTTTTATAAACCATAAATAATGAAAATGTATCAATTGGTGACTGCTCTAGAGAATCTTATATAATGCTTTGTTCCTCTCCTACTTTTAAAAATCAAATATACCCTCAGCCCATGTTGATCATTCTTATGAAGATATGATTAAGTGTAAGAGTTAGGAAGTAGGTATATAGTTTTGTAATTCAGTTCTCTTGGAAGACTTTTTTTGTGTGATAGCCTTTTGACACTCCTGCAGTTTTTCATTGGCAATATGAAACATTTTTAAAAAAAATTTTTTTTGCAGCAAGTTTCTCTGGTAAAATTGTCATTTCTAAGAGATAATATAGTTAAAATTATAAGAATAACAGTCATTTCCCAGTTGACTGTTATTAAAGAATACAAATAGGCAATTTTCAGAGGACATCCAAACTATCCTCAGCCAAATGAAAATGTTAGTCCTCAATAATTGAAGAAATGTACATTAAAACACCTTTGAGATACAACCTCGCATGTACCAGATTGGCAAAGTTGTCAAAGAAAGAAAATTATATGCTAGAACTGTGGAAAAACAGGGACATCATGCACTGTTGGTGGAGCTGTGAACTCACACAAACATTCTGGAAAACTATTTGGAACTGCCTCAAAAGCTATTTATTTGTGCATACCCTTTGACTCAGCAACAGCATTTCTTTAACCCCAAAGAGACCAAAGAAAGAGGAAAAGGACTCATAGACAAAAACATGTATAGCAACCTTTTCATGATGACAAGAAACTGGAAAATAAGAGAATGTACATCAGTTAGGGAATGACCAAACAAATTATGGAGTATGTATTGGAAAACTTTTGTGCTGTAAGAAGTGGAGAAAGGGCATAGTTTCAGAGAAAAATGGTTATTCTTGAAAAAACAAGTGAAAAGAGCAAAACCACATGCAAAAATGTATACAGTAACAACAATACTATAAAGACAAAACATCTTTGAAAGTGTTAGGAACTTTGATTAGCACAATGGAAATCAGCCATAGTTCCAGAAAATTCATGGTGAAACATGCTTTTGTTCTCCAGATAAAGAGGTAATGGACTTGAGTTCATATTGCAGCATTTTTTTTCTTTTTTGGATATGGCTAATGCAAGAATTTGATTTGCTTGACTATACATTTTGTAATAGTTTTTTATATCCTTTCTTAATGTATGGGAGAGGGAAAGAATTTGTAATAGGAAATAAAATAAAATTGAATTTAAACAAATACATAGTATCCTACTGATGTCCATAGTGCCTTCTGTCCATTATGCCTTAGATGTACTGCAGCTTCTTAATTCTCTGCAGACTTTGATTTCCCATGGTTTATGGCCATTTGGCATCACCAAACAAATGAGTGTTAAAAAATGAACATTTACTTTAAGGAGAAGCTTGAGGTTAAAACATTGAGAAATTTCCCAAGTATACACCTCTCTCCTATTCAATTGTGGGCACATCTCATCTGTTCATCAATAGTGGCTTAACTTCCAACTTTTGCATGTCATTTTTTGGACAATAGGTATTTTTCATCCACTGTTTTTTTAATGTAGGTAAGTAGGCCAAACTCCTGAATATTCATCTTATTTAGGAGGCCCCACTGTCTTCTAGGGCTTGATGCAATGAGAAGTGTCATTTGCAGATGGCATCTAGAAAACCTCATCATATATCAAGGTTTATCTGAGCAATCCTGGTCTTCTCTGTGAATAAATAAATAAATAATTTAAGTTGTCCATTAAAGAAATAGGTTTACAAATTTTCAAATACCATAGACTAGTGCATAGTTCCCTCTCACTCTCTTATGAATACTTTTTTTTTTTTAAAACCTTACCTTCCATCTTGGAGTCAATACTGTGTATTGGCTCCAAGACAGAAGAGTGGTAAGGGCTAGGCAATGGGAGTCAAGTGACTTGCCCAGGGTCACACAGCTGGGAAGTGTCTGAGTTCAGATTTGAACCTAGGATCTCCCGTCTCTAGGCCTGTCTCTCAATCCACCGAGCTACCCAGCTGCCCCCTCTTATGAATACTTATACAAAATTCTAATTTGCAAAATTGATGGAGGTAATTTTTGAAATACAAAAGTATTTTATTTTTTAAAAAGACAACTATATTTTTTCCTAATAGCTGGGACTTCTGAAGGGTTGGTGCATTTATGTTTGTTTAAATCTCTGGTGCTATTTTTTGCTTTGAGATATATCTACTATTTAAAGATTCAAGAAAACTATTTTTTGTTGTTGTTGTTATTAATACTGAACTGAAGATCAGGAGACCCTGAAGTGGACTGGTCTTTGCTCTATTATTAACTATTTGTGTGACCTTGAACAATCTATCTCCCATCATTGGGTCTTATCTATAAAAGGAGATGGTTAGACTAGGTCCTTAAGTTCTCTTCCAGATGAAAAATTTTAGAGTCTAGTGAATGTACTTGGGGAATGTTAGAATTTTATAAAATTCTGAAAGAAAATAGCTTTCAACTTAACCTTGAGATTTATTTGGTCCTAAGCAATTGTTACTGATAAATTTGCTTTCTTAACCAATACTGAGTATTCATTCTAAGGCAGAAGAATGGTAAGAGCTAGGCAATGGGGGTTAAGTGACTTGCCCATGGTCATACAGCAAGGAAATGTCTGAGACCATATTTGAAGCCAGGACCTCCTGTCTCTGGACATGACTCTCAAGCCACTGAGTCACCCAGCTGCCCCTGATAAATTTCCTTTCTGAATGTGAGTTGAAATGGACCTCTAGTCCAACTCATATTCTTTTTATTTTTTTTTAACCTTACAGAAGTCTTAGAAGCAATACTCTGAGGCTGAAGAGTTGTAAGGACTAGGCAATAGGGGTTAAGTAATTTTAGCCTAAGGTTACACAGTAAGGAAGTGTATCTGAGGCCAGATTTTAACCTAGGACTTCCTGTCTCTAGATCCACTGAGCTGCCTACCTGTCACCCATCAAACCATCCTCTTTTATTATTAATATTATTTTTACAAATTACAGGTAATTTACACACAAGTTTTCTGAAGTTATATGAGGCAAATTAAATTGTCTCCTTCCCTCTCCCTACTTGGAGCTACATGCAATTCATTCTGGGTTATATATATATATATAATGATGCAAAGCATGTTTCCATATTGTTCATTTTTGTAAGTGAATAATTATATAAAACAAAACCGCCAAAACAAAAATCCAAGTAAGCAAAAAATCTTGTGCTTTCATCTCATTATGATTCCAACAGTTCTTTTTCTAGAGGACCAACCCATGTTGTTAAAAAAAATTTCTCTCCTGCATACCTGGTAAATGGCAATCCATCTTTTTGTTTTGTTTTGCTTTGCTTTAAGAGTGATAGTAAGGAGGGAACCAACCAAATTTTTAACATGGCATAATCTCAAAGTCTTTTTACCATCCTGGCCACTTCTTCATATTGTCCAGCAGTTCAATATTGTTCTTAAAAAGTTGTTGCATAGAACCAAACATATCCCAGATGTAGACTGGATACATAACAATATGTTGGGGCTTTCACTTCTGTATAGTCCTTTTGCATTTCACATCTTAGTAAAGCCTCAGTCTTATTTGCTTTCTAGACTATTGATCACACTGCTGATTTTAGCCCACTAAAACAGGAAGTCTTTTTCAAATTGCTATTGTGAAAATGATTTTTTGAGCCTAACATATTAGATTCAGCCTAATGGTCTAGCCCAGTGATGGAGAACCTTATAGAGACCAAGTGCCCAAACTGCAACCCTCATGCTGCATGTGAGCCCCCGTTTCCCCCCCCCCCCCACCTCCTTAACCCAGACAGGGGAGAGAGGAAGCATTCCCATTGGGCTGCTGGGCAGGGACAGGTGATGAGAGAAATGTCCTCAGGAACTCATGGAGAGGGAGAGGGGAGCAACTCCCCCTGGCACATGTGCCATAGGTTTGCCAATATGAGTCTAACCTGTCATTAGTATTTGTATGGGTTCAATGTAAAAAGTCTTTTATTCAAAGTTAAATAAAGCCTTATTATATGTTTTCCCTATTATCAACAGAAATAGTTTCAAACTCATCCAGGGCTATCACATTCTTTATAGCCATACAAAGGCATTTTTAAAGTAAGGCTTAGTTTCAAAACACAAACACTGAAGGCTGGTTCAACCTTTAAATTAAAAAAATTCAGTGTTACAAAAGATGATAAAACTTGATAAAGAATATATGAAAACCCATGACTGAAATTCCATGTGTGTATGCACAAAGGCATACATGTCCCTACCCAAAATCATTTCATACTCTACAGTGGAAATTTATAAATTAATCCAAACCTATTTGCCCAAGTTTTGAAATGTATTATCTTCTATTTTTCTCAGAATAGGATCTATTCTAAATATCTTGTAACAAAAAAATATAACATCTTCCCCAAGTAGACATCCAACTCTCAATGTGCCATCATAAATAAACTAAGGGGGGAAATGGACTACAGACTTAAATTTAGAATAGTCATTAATAAGGTTTATCACAGTTCCAATGTAAAATTCAAATCCTCTTGCTTATTCCACTATGATCTTTCTTAGGCCAAAATTGCCCTTGTTGAACATATCCATCTATCATGCCTTTCATAAATTTTTAAGACTCGGTGAACAGTTGAAATTTATCTTCCTTCTTAAAGACAACACAGTTTTCTCATATTAGGGGATCTGCAAACTGAGTTTTAAATCTGTGTATGTGTGTGTGTATGTATATATATATATACATATACATGTATATATAGAGAGAGAGATGTGCTATCACAGAACAAGACTACAGTTAGATTTTTTTCTACCAGTTATATAACCCCACTGACCTTTTCCAGATCAATTAAGCTGAAGGAACAGTCATCCCAATGTTGTTTGATAATAGAGAGCTGCCACTTGTACATCTTTACATTGTCTCAAGAATTTCAGACAGCGTGGCATAGGCAGAATGACAGGGAGAGGGCATTTTGAATCTTGTCTAATAATATGTTAGCTCTCACTACCAGTTTTGTGTCATATGCAGATGTCCTTGAAAAAGCTACCTTTTTCTGTTTGTAAAATTTATCTTTAGCCTTGTAATAAATTGAAAGATTAGGTATTTGGGGGTAGGGGTTATTTTTTCCTCTAAGATTATTTTCTTCTGTTGACAAGATTATGTTCATTGTAAATAAAGTGTTACTATGGTATAGTGAGAAGAGCAATAGATTTGCAGTTGTTTTTTTTTTTAATTAATTAATGTGTTTGAATTGTGACTGATGTTTTACTACCCATGTGGTCTTGGGCATGTTACTTGCTCACTTTCTGCCTCAAGTTTCACCATTTTAATGAATCATTTGGACTAGGGAATCTCTAAAAATGCTTGAACTTCTTTGATTCCATGGATAATTAATTTTAAACTGTCATGAAACTCTTGCTAATTGAAGAACAATCAGAGGTTAAGATGATTGTTTCTAAATTTTTATTCAAATTATGTATCATTTTTTAAACTGGGCTAAGAATTATGCATAAACTTGGCTTAATCAACAAGCATTTATTAACCATTGTACTATGTACCAGGCATTCTGCTAGGCACTGGGGGGCATAGACAAAAATTAAACAGCCCTTCCCCTAAAGGAACTTAAGGAGGAGATGCACACAAATAAGTGTACAAAAATATATGCAAGATAATGGGGATAGTAGCACTTGAACTAATCTTTGACATACAACAGAGATTCTAAAAGGCCAGCATGAGTAAAGTGCCTTTTAGATATAGAGGGGGACGGCCTGTGTAAAAGGCATGAAGAAGAGACTTGAAATGTTGTATTTGAGGACTAGTGAAAAAGGTTAATTTAATTAGACAGTGGTGTGTTTGAAGAGAAATTAAGGCTGAAAGAGGTAGGTCATAAAGGGCATTAAATGCCGAACAAAGGAATCTGTGTTCAATCTTAGAAGTAATAAAGAGTCACTGGAGTTTACTAAACTGGGGGTGTGTGACGTAGAACTTGAGCTTTAGGAATAAGTTGGCTCTGTTCTATGGGGAATGGTTTTGCAAGGGAAGAGATTTAATGTAGGCATACCAGTTAGGAAACTTTTGCAATAGTTCAGGGAAGAGGGGATAAAAGAGAAAGACATGTTATTATTACACATGGATTTAGATATATTTTGCCACCAAATTCTACCATTCAGCATCTTATTTTCAGTTTGGAGTGTTTAATGTTATGACTTCTAGGGTGTGAAAATTAGTAATGTTTGAATTTATATTTCCTTTATTAAAAATACTATGCAACATTAAAAAAAAAAGCTGATCCTGAGAGAACATGAATTTTAACAGTGAAAAAGACTCTACCCTCTTCAGCTCTAGTTCTTTTGACAACTCTAGGAGTGATGATAGGATAATAATCAGTTGCTATCAGTCTTGAGTAGTCTTGATGAGCTAGGTTTATCCCAGAAATATTCAGGAATTTTTTTTACATGTATAACTAGTCTTCAAGATTTAGCATATCACATCAATGATCACTCATACTTAGGACTGCTTCATGAAGTCTTCTTTTCAAGATTATTGTGCATTAATGGACTCAAAGAATTTAACAAACCTAAGGGTAAATTAATCTATTACATTTAATTTCAGAGAGTAGATGTTAGTGTAAATTTATTAAGATATAAACAAATGTTTATAAAGATTGTGAAGAACCTGAGATAGGAAATCTTTTCTAGCAAATCACTCACATCCTAGAAATTTGATGAAATCATTATCCTTAATGTTGAGGTTAGCTTATTAAGTATGGATAGAGAGCTGACCATAGAGCCAAGAAGATGGCCTAGTTGAAGTCCAAATTCTAGCACTGACCATGGGACCCTAGGGCAAGGTCCTTAGCTACTTAGTGTTCTAGACCTGAGGTGTCATGCTTGGGACCAAGCAAGATTAAAACGTGTAACTGGAAAGTGTTTAACAAAATAATGAAAGTACTGTACAACATAGATGATATTGATGTGTGGTTTTCCAAGTCAATATTTAGTCCATAGCAGAAAAGGTACCAACCGGATAGTCCCATTCCTATCTCTGAGCTTAGGTCTAATGAACCAAAATATTATAATACAGTATTTTATTTACATAATAATGTAACATCCCTCTGCTAATCTCTTCTGATCTGGGAATAACTGGCATAAAGAATAGTCTAACCCTTGGAGCAGAGGTTACCAAGAGAGTAGAAAGCAGGAAAGAGAACCTAAGATGGAGGCTTGAGGTACACATACATATGGTGTTCATTTATATATGGAAAAGGCAAGGGAGATGTAGGTAAAATGTGCATATAGGTAGGAAGCAAGCCAGGAGAGAGTGGTGTCAGGATAATTCAGGGGAGAGAGGAGAGAGAGAGAGAGAGAGAGAGAGACAGAGAGACAGAGAGACAGAGAGAGAGACAGAGAGACAGAGAGAGACAGAGAGAGAGAGAGAGAGAGACAGACAGAGAGAGAGGGAGAGGGAGAGGGAGAGGGAGAGAGGGTAGTCAACAATGTCACATGCAACAGAGTAGTCAAAATGGCTGATGACTAAGAAAAGACCATCGTATTTCATGATTAAAAGATTGTTAGTAACTTTGGGAGAGAACAGTTTCAGTTGAGTGAAGCTAAAAGGCAAACTGGAAAGGGTTGAAAGAAGAGGAAGTTGAGCTAATAAAGTAAGCTAACATATACACTATTTCAAAATTTTACTTCCATTACTCTAAACCTGGAGTTCTCAAACTTTTTTTCTTAGATCCCTTTTCAGAATAATGTGATTACTAAGGAAACCAATGATCTTAAGATATTTGCCAAAATATTTTTTAAAAACAAATTGACAGACCCAGGGTTAAGACATATTGTTCAAAATCTCATTCTACATAGCTAACTCTCTCTGAACCTCTTCTTGCTGTACTTTATCCTAGTAACTTTTCCTCCAAGCCTCTTAAGAAGTTTTCATTCAAGCTGCCAGGTTCTTTCTTAGCTATAATTACGTGAGGGAAGTATGTCATCAATTCCATTTGATTCCTTGAGAACATAAATACAAATTCTAATTCCCAACCACCTGTGAATTTGCTCAAATCTTGCAATGGTAACATGCAAACTTAAATTATAGAGTAGTTGTTCACGTAACAGAATGTCCTTTGCTTTATTAAAAGAGTTTGCTAAAAGGTTTTCCTTAAATAGTTCATCTGTTGCATTTTAAAGAATTTATTTGGCAAACAACTTTTCATGCAATGGGACAAAATTAAGTATGCTTATAGTTGTTAATATTTTCCTGTCAGTTCCTTGGGGGGGTGGGGAGGGCAGAAACTTTCACTGAACTACATGTAAGCAAATTACTTTACAAATGTACTTGGTTGTGTAGTTTGCTTGCTGTTGTATCCTTAGTTCTGTTTTGTGCTGTTTTTCATATTAAAATTGCCAACTCTTCAAGAATAAGAACTTTCTAATTCTTTTGTACTCCTTCCTTAAGGTTTCTAGAATAGTGTTCTGCATATACAAGTTTGTTTATTTACCACTGTATTCAGTATAATTATTTTATAACAGGCATTGTGGCAAGCTAACAGAGTTGAGAGGTAGAAAATATTTTTTCATATCTCAAGTTACTGCATCTAAGAGATCATGGATTCCAAATCCTCAATTTGCAGAGATAATGGCAGAGTAACAAAATAAGAACTCTCAATATCTTAAGCCAACTCAAATTTTTAATGTTTGTAGGGGTTGGGTTTTGAGGGAGGGACAGTTGTAAAATGCATATATGTAAGAAAGGTCCTATGTTGGTGTCCTTTTGTGATACGAAGATAGCACACTGGGTTTTGAAAGGCAAAGACAACAGAGTGCAGAGTCTGAGAAATTCTTACCAAGTTAGAATATGTTTGAGTACAAACCCAGCAACAGATTTGTCCTTAGAACAACCTAGCAAAATTTGAAGAGACTCATCAGCAACTGGTGAGGAATTTTATTGGCCTCAGCAATTTGCAAGACTGAGGCATGATGGTCTTGTGCTCTGCATAGACAGAATTTTGACACCAGCAAAATGTCTATGATCTTTGCTTTTCTTTCTAATGTTTTACAAATTCTTTGAACTCGTATTTTAATAGGACATTCTGGAATTTTGCCAGGAATTAAAGTCAAGCTTATTGTCCTATACTTTGAAAACTCTACCTTTCCCCTTTGAAGGAGTTCAATTTGAATTTTTCCCCTCCAACTAACCCAGGAAGTTATGCAAAGATTGCACAAGATCTAAAGGCAGATTGGACTGACATAGTGTGAGTATGCTTAAGCAGCTTGTTTCTAGGCATAGTATCTTTAAATGAATCCAAATACATACAGTATATCCTTTAACTAGACAACCTGACCAAAATGTATATACATAGGTGAACTGAGTCACTTCATCATCAAACCAGTTTGGGTTGGGAAAAGAAGGGGCATTGTTTTGAGGGAGAGAACTCATAAAAGAACAAAAGATGGGGAAAGCCACATCATAGGGAGAAAGGGAAGACATTGGCAAATGGGGGAAGGGGGACAGCTAAACGAGACAGATCCTTGCTGTTAGACCACTTCTTTCCAACGTATTTTTTTTACCTGAAATGACCCTCCTCTCTGCTCTCTTACCTTACCAAATATCCTTAAACTATTTTCTTTCGAGGCCTAACTCAGGTGTTTTTTCCGTAAGGTTTCTTTTAATTCTTCAATCTTCTCTCCAAGAAAATGCTGTTGCCTCCTTGAATCTTTCAGATTGTACTTACCTATTCTAATACACCTCATCATTTTCTTTTATCTGATATATATGCCCCACCTCTAGCCCATAACAAATTGTAAAGCTTCTTGAATGCAGTAATTTTCATCTATGTATCCCCTAGCATTGAGGATAGTGCTAAGCATATGGTGGGCCAGGTGTTGTTTTGGGGTATCTCCTTAAGGAATGATTGATTTCTGAATGGTAATTTAGTATGCACAATGTTTTATTCGGAGGTAGGTTGTGATAACTTCTTGGAGGCAGTTTTCCTATATGTGTGGCATATATATTACAATGAATTCGGGAAGATCCTAGAATTTATACTTCTAATTTAACTTCATTATTTGATGTCATAATGGAAGGAACATTGGATCTAGCATTAGATAATCTGGGTTCAAATTCCAACTTTGCTATGATATGTGATCTTTGAGCAAAGCATTTTAGCCATTATCTCTGCAAATTGAGGATTTGGAATCCATGATCTCTTAGATGCAGTAACTTGAGAGATGAAAAAATATTTTCTACCTCTCAACTCTGTTAGCTTGCCACAATGCCTGAAATTCACTACATTAAACATTCCATTGGGTCAAGACCCTTCAGAAGCCCCAAATGAAATACAAAATAATTTACATTTGCTGAGAGGGCGATTGGGAGAAAAAATAGAACTTCTATGAAACCCAAATTGAAAGACAATGCCTAACCAGTTAGAAATGAAGCAAATCACCAACAGTGCACCACGTTTTTTGTCTCTGAAAACAAATTTCAGATAAAATTTTTTATAGCTTTGATAGAAATGTGTTTGTTTTGCCTATAAATATATATGTATATACATATATATACACATACATACAATTTTTTTCTCCCTTTTTCTAATGGAGAACACTTATTAAGGTTACTCTTCCCTGAAAGATTTTGTTAGAAACCCCAAATTAAAAATCTCTGAAAGAGACATGGTATAAGAATTTACTTCAGCAGTGGCCCAGGGTACAAAATATATAATAATTCATTCATTGGATAATATTCATACTATTAACTTTTTTGATAGGATTGCTAGACTAGTAGGAAACAACAGTACCATGAACGTTGCTTGTCTGTATTTTTAGCAAGACATCGATAATGCCTCTATACTATCCTTGTGATTAAATGAAAAGATAAAGACTGAATGTCAAATAATTCCAACTGACCTATTGTACTAGCTGGGCCCAAAGAGTGGTGATTAGGAACTCAAAAGGAATCGGTCTTCACTGGGAGGCAGTTTGTTATAGTGGAAAGGATTTTGAAACAGAAGTCCTGGCAGTACTGAGCAAGTCATTTTACTTCTTTAGACCTTGGTTTTCTCATCTATAAAATGAAGGGTTGGAGTTGATGACTAGATCCCTTCTAGTTCAAAATCTGGAATATGGTGAATGAAGGGGTAGGTGCTACAGGGCTTCATCCTTAGTTGATTCTGTTCCACATTTGTATTATCAACTGATGAAAACATACAAAGTGGTGTAATTAACATATATGTCTAGGATGGAGAGCTGGGGGATATTGCTAATGGATGATATTGTCTCTTGGTTTCATGGACCATAAAATCTTATGGAGAGAACAATACAAATTCACAGATAGCTAAAACAAAATAAAATAGTGAGAGCAACAGAAAGATTAAAACATGCGATGGAGTTTCAAAGAAGAGATAAATTCTAGCCTGGGCGTCAGGGAAAAACTTCATGGAGAACAAGGCATTTTGAAAAATAGATTGAAATTGGATGAGCAGAATTGAAAGAAGGGCAGGCATTCCCTAGGTAGGGAAATATTTAATAAAAGCATGGTGTCCTTGTCAAGACATGCCAGTTTTACATTTCAGGTGCCAAATTGCTTCATTCTACAGGGCTGGTATATAGTTTAACCTCAGACTTCATATGGGAGGTTCTGCACATTATTAGCCGTTATTAGGTGTCTTGGCTAAGAATTGAATGTCTCTTTCCAACTCTAGAATTGATAACATTTTCACACCCTTGTAATCTATGTATTTTTTCTGTCTACACCTGTCATTTCATGGAACTCTCCAAGAGGAAACTCCCTCTATCAATGTAGATGAGCAACACTTTTTCAGTTTATAGTCTTAATTACCTAGGAATGGGTACTGAGAGGTTGTGACTTGTCTATAGCCAAATGGCTAGTATGTGTCAGAAGTAAGACTTGAACCCCTGCCCTCACACACTATCATTAGATTGCAAGTCCAGTTTTTCAGGTCTACTGTGTCAAACTGCCTCATTTATAGATAAGTAGAAGAATATGAGATTGATGTTACTTAAATGATAAGGGAATGCGGTTTATTTTTAAATGTGTGCATTTTAAAGAACCTAAAAAAGCAAATGTTTTGTAGGATTAGCTCTGAACGGCGAAAGGAAAAATCTAGAGATGCAGCCAGATGTCGTAGAAGTAAGGAATCTGAAGTTTTCTATGAACTTGCTCACCAGTTGCCTCTTCCTCATAATGTGAGCTCACATCTTGATAAGGCTTCTGTCATGAGACTCACCATCAGTTATTTGCGAATGAGAAAACTTCTAGATGCTGGTAAGTAATCCTACTGTGGTTTAATGTGAGTGAAAGCTAAGAAAAAGTACTACCTTTTATGGCCTGGTCAAAATTTTTAAGTTGTTTTATTTTATTAAGGGTTTGTTTTTTCTAGCAAACTTTCCCACTTAAAATTCATCCCTTTTTCTTTTCTTTTTATTTCTTTAATTTATTTTGAACTGCTTTTCACATTCTAAATCAAGGACTTTGAGATAAGTTTTTAAAATGATAACATGATCCTTTATTCTTTTTATTAGCCTGACCCCTTGCTTTCCTGTCAGCATTTTCAAAGAGCAGTTGGCAGGTTTTATTTTAGATTTCTTGACTTACAGTCTTGTGTTCTTTACAGTCTTGTGTTCTATCTTCAAATGGATTTTAGGGGGGGGGGCAGTGTTTATTAAATTGCATGGGAAAATCTTAGAAATACTAAACACTAAAGAAAGGCTAAGTGCATTTATATTGTTGAGTTGAAATTTATTTGTAAAATTCTTCATTGTATTTATGCATTTGGTATGCCCCCTCTTCCTTCTCTATGGTATAGGCACATTTGGAATGAACAGTTTCCTATTATTGCTTAGAAATAGCTGTCTTGTCTATGCAACCTGAACATTTCAGTCACTTTTACATGATGTATAAACATATTTGTATCCATACCATTTAGTTCTTATTAAAGCTAATGAAAAATTTTTAAATGAAGCTCTTACTTAGATAGCTATTATACATAAGAGGAATTCAGTTTACTCTACCAGTAACCTGGTCAAAAATACACAGTGTGCCAAAAGTCTTAGTGCAAGTTGAAGCTGTTAAAGCTTAAAAGGAGTTCTTGCTTAAGCTTAAAACTTCAGTAAGGCTTTTAGGACACTTATACAGGTGTAAGCGCCATTTCTTCATTACTGAGTACCAACCAGGGACTTCTTCACTACTGAGTACCAACCAGGGACTTCTTGCTTTTATATTTAAATGTTGTATAGGTTGATTTCAGATATTCTTGAAGAAATGTACCATGTGCCTTCACCATATAGGCTATATATATCTAGATGTTTGTTGTTGTTGTCCTTAGATTTGAAAGTTTTTCTAAGGCATTTTAAAACCTATGAAATGAGAGAGGGTTGTAGACTAGAAGAAAATTTGTGAATCTCTAGGTCCCAATTAGTGCAAATAATGAATTCCCATGAGGTCGTCACATGAATTCATACTGTATAATTCTATTTGGCTGGAACCTATTGCCATTTTTACATATATGCAAATAGTGCAAATTCAAATACATGTGACCACTTTAAAGGATTCATTATTTGCCTTAATAGGGACCCTAGTTGTGTGTATGAAGGACATGGTAAATATTTTATCATATAACACTTAATGTCAAACTCAAATAGAAACAAATTCCTGTGGCATTTTATTGACTCAGAAAAACAAATTAACTATGTTGTGTATCTTTATTTCTTTTGCTAAATATTTCCTACAGATTTTTACTTTGGACGTCAAAAAATACAACTTTTAACCTTTAATATGTTAGATTTAAATTAATATCTTTGAGTTCTTTATTTTCCATAAAGTTTATTAATAATCACTTGTAGTAAAGAAAGCAGATAGGCATAGATTTAAAGTCTCTTTTCTACTCTAAATCTGACCACGTGTAAATCATCGTTCACAATTCTCCCTCAGCCTCTCCTGCTGCCTTCAGGGAAGTAGAGCCCAGTCCAGTCACACCTATACCTTTTTATTCATGTTCATGGATGCAGTGCTGGCATGCAAAATGGGATGACTGGGATTGGCAATCTGCATGGGGGGAGGGGATGAAATTCCCTCTCCACAAATATAGCCATTATTACCAAGAAACAATTTAGAATTTAAGGAATACGTTGTAGTTAAGTTAAAACTCAGATAATTTTATTTAACAATCTTTTTTATAGGTGATTTGGAAGCTGAAGCTGAAATGGAAGCACAGCTAAACTGCTTTTATTTGAAAGCCCTAGATGGTTTTGTTATGGTTCTTACAGAGGATGGTGACATGATTTATATGTCTGAAAATGTGAACAAATGTATGGGATTGACTCAGGTAAAAATATTATGATATTGAGATGTTCTGTTCTCATGTCCTTATTTCAAGAAGTAGAACTTATTTTTTCCCCTTATATTTACAGTTTGAACTAACTGGACACAGTGTATTTGATTTTACTCATCCATGTGACCATGAGGAACTGAGAGAAATGCTCATACACAGGAATGGTAAGAAAAAAAAATTGTTGTTTGATTTAATGTGAGGGATGGTTTTTATGAGCCCTATGTTATCAGATTATCATCAGTTCTAATATATTAAGTACATATCTTGTGGCCAACCTGATTGATGACACACACACACACACCCCAACCCTCAAACTTAAATAGGCTGAACAATAAGCACAAGTCCAAATGGGCTTCTACTTAAAGCTTTCTCAACTTCGTAACCTGCCATTGTAACCTGACATTGCAAAAAGAGTCCAGGGTCATCAATTGAACATCAATTATACCGTAACAGTGATGCCTAGAAAGCCTATTAAGATTTGGAGTGCTGTTGACTTCCATAATGAGTCTAGAGGACAGTGCTTCTTGAATTCTTATACCTGCCTTTTTATATGTTTTCTATCAAATTGTTACTTCTTGCTGCTATTAGTATGCTGTCCTAAAATATTCTTCTCACCTGTTGTGGGCATAGAGATTATTTAACCAAACTTGATAAAATTGTATTTCAGTGTAACCAAGAGTACTTACGAGTAAGTACCTGAAGAATTCTTCTCTCAATTCAAGTACATGGAAATTTTTTTCTTTTTTCAATCAGTACTAATATAATTATCTGCTTACCAAAAATTGATTGATTTTTTTCCCTTGAGCCATAGGTTTGTTTAAATTGAAATCTTCCTACAGTATTGAGTAGAGAAACCTAACATGCTGAAAAATGCATCCAATGAAAACTACATCATTCATTTATGCTGCTTATCTCTCCAATATCCAAAAATTCTCTGGTTCCATTTTGTCATCAATAAAGTAATTTTCAATTGTGAAAATGGAAAAAATATTCACAAATGGTTTAGATGTAATTCTGGACCCACTTTGGGGTATTTAGGCAGAAGTTCCCCACCTCCCCATTGTCATATGACTTAAGAGTAAAAGTAGAACTAGATTGATCTAATAATAAGGAAACAAGGTTGATGTGTGTGTGTGTGTGTGTGTGTGTGTGTGTGTGTGTGTGTGTGTGTGTGTGTGTGTGTGTAGAAAATCATCTGGATATTATTGTTTTCTATTGGAGTCCTGGAATATTGGATTGGAAGTAGATGGACTTTTAGTTCATGCTTTGCTATGATGATGTAATTCGTGCTTTGGTTCAGAATCTAACTTTGGAAAGATCTGTTGGCATCTGTCTTTTGATGAGTAAAATGTTGATGCTTGCTACTTCCTTAACAGAGAAATAAGGAAAAATCATATGTGCTTTTAGTTATTAAAAAGAAAGTTCTAAAGATTTCATCTCCAGTTACAAATAAACTGAAAGCTTTCCTCAAACTTATTATAAGTTTCATGAGAGAAAAGAAATTTTTCTGTGTTTCTTTTAATGTATGCACTTAAATTTTATACCTTCTTCTATTAGGTATACATTAAAAGAAACACAGTAAAATGTAACTGGCTGGAGTAATAAAGTAAGCTTGTGCCACAATTTGGATTCCTCCCTAACTGATTGTGTCCTTTGAGCGTAACAAGTTAAAATTATGACTTTAGATGAATATTATTATATGGCAATGTGAGGTAATATTATATTAATAAAATACCATGACAGAACCCAAAAATGGTATCAAAAGAGGCCTATTTTTTTTTAAATAAAATTCATTCTCTTTGTTTCACATTAGGTCCTGTGAAAAAAGGCAAAGAACAAAACACAGAACGCAGCTTTTTCCTAAGAATGAAGTGTACCCTAACTAGTCGGGGACGAACTATGAACATAAAGTCTGCTACATGGAAGGTAGTGAGGATGGTTTTTGCCTGTGATTGGCATTTGATCTAATAATAGGTTCTGAAAGCAGCTTGGTAATGTGTTCTATTAGGTACCATTACTGAACTGGTATAAAAAACAACTATTGACTATGTCTTAGATTGATTTTTAATTTAGATTTTATAGAACCTTAATCTGAACAAATGTGTTTATATTTTTCCCCCTTAGAAATGTGCTTCCTTTGGTTCACTTTCTATACTTTGTATAATAGAGAAAATTTTAACTTCAGTTTAACTCTGGAAGGGCAGTAGTAATGGTGGGGAAAGATTAAGGTTTGTTGGACTTAGGAGGCTCCCCTCCTTTTTTTAAAGTAAAAACCACTGTAGTTTATGGAATATTTTAACTTTACCCATTTCTGTTCTTGTGGCCCATTTTGAACATCAGTAGTTTAAGCTATCCTAATCATGTGTTAAAAATCTTCAAGGATCAATATCTCCTCTGGTAATATGTACCAATTAATTTAAAACATATTTATCAATCACATATTTTATTGGCACCAAAGATAATGCCTTGCCTTTGAAATAAGACAAAGAAGGTATCATCCCAGCCTTTAATAAAATTGTAGGTAAATAGCAGGGGGATATGTATAAAAATAACTATTATTATTCTTTAAGACAGAATGTGATGAGTACACAGGAAAGTTCTAGACAAAATATTATGAGGATTTTAAGGAACCACTTCCAGCTAGGTTGTCAGGGAAGCCTTTGTGTTAGGTACTTGAGTTGGACCTGGAAGGAAGGAAAGGATTTCATCAAGCAGAGATGGAGAACAAAGAAAAAGAATCAGTTCCAGGCAAAGGGGAATAAAAGAGAAAAGGCAAGATGGGGAAAGGCATGTAATTGAGTAATAATTTAGCTAAATTAAATTCTATTAAGTTTGAAACAGGACAGGAAGGATTACTTTGGAGCCAGATTAGATTAGAATAGACTGGATATGGGATAACTTGGTGGCTCAGTAGATAGAAAGCCAGGCCCAGAGAGCTGTGTGACCTTGGGCAAGTCACTTAACCCCAATTCCCTAGACTTTACTGCTCTTCTGCCTTGGAATCAATACTTAGTATTGATTGTAAGACAGAAGATAAAAGTTTAAAAAATGTTTTTAAACTGAATATTTTACATGGTACTTGCTAGGAAGCTGCTTAGTAGTTTTTGAACCTACCAATGAGTGATATGATCAGATCAGTACATTCAGATGATTATTAAGCAGCCATACCAATTAAGAAGCTTATAATTGAGATGAGAAATAATGACTACTGAAACAAGATGATTATGGTGAGAATAAAATGTAGAGAACAGTTACTAGAGAGATATTGTGAAGATAGAATTGACACTGCTTGAAAAAAACTTGACTGAAAAAAATGCATTTACTTAGGTCAGTAGAATTAACTATCATCATTGCTCATCTCCCTTCCTCAAATCTCTTTTCTAAAGCACTTCTGATCTGTTACACCCCTACTCAGGCGGTTCCAGAGGGCTCCCATTTTCCTGTAAGATAAACTACAAAAAAGCCAATCACAACCTACCTCTCTAGGCTTTGTCCACATTACTCCCTTTCACAGATTAATTCCACTTATTGTTACATGTATACAAGATTCCCACTCCTGGCACTATGCCCTTATCTGGGCTGTCCTTTATACAAGAAATAAACTCTTTCATTGCTTTAAAGCTTAGCTCAAGTGTCACTTCCTAAAGGAGACCTTTCCTGATTGCACTCATTATTAGTGTCTTCTCCGTCCCCCATTTGATAAAATTTTATTCTGTGAGTATATATGGTTAACACTGATAGGAAGTCTAAGCTTCTTGAGAGTGACGACTTATTTTATTTTTGTCTTTCTATCTGTATCACCATGTAAAATGCCTGGCATTTAGTACTTGATTGCTATTTGGAGGAAAAGATTTAATTTAGGAAAAAAAATACTTCCTTCTTCTGCTTATAGGTAAAAATACCAGAAATATGTAATTAGAAAAAGAAATATCCTTAAACAGTGCACGTTTTTCTCTTAATCTGTTTATCTAAGGAGTAGGCCACAGAGAATTAGTGGAATAGGTAGGGATGCCACAGCAGGTAAAAATTATGAGCCATTTTATTTGTTAAGGTAAATAGATTAAAAGGTTCACACACAATTATGTCTAAACCATATATATATATATATGTTATTTTTCTTCATTGTTTATCATTTCCTGGCTCTTATATAGAATGGATTATAACAGACATGTTTCCATATCTCCACCTAGGTACTTCATTGTACAGGTCACATTCGTGTGTATGATACCTGCAATAACCAATCTCAGTGTGGATATAAAAAACCACCTATGACCTGCTTGGTACTGATTTGTGAACCCATTCCTCATCCATCAAATATTGAAGTTCCTTTGGACAGCAAAACTTTTCTCAGTCGCCATAGCCTGGATATGAAATTTTCATATTGTGATGAAAGGTAAGTTAAGTACTGAAAACCTGAAAATTATTTTAAAATATTTCATAAATTAATAAATGGAAGAGATATAAATTATCTAGGCCAACCTCCACATTTTATAGTTAAAGAAACTGGACAAGAAAGAGAAATGGTTTTATCTAAGTAACAACAAAGTCAAATAAAGGGTCTCTGAGGCAAAATCCCACGCCTTCTTTACTCTGAACCATTCGGTCAGTTAAGTTCTATATGGTACTTTAGCAACTTTGAAAATTATTTAACTACTTTTCTACACTTACAGAAAAATCCACCACATAGGCCCTAAGCTGTTTGTTTATGTTTTTGTATATTCTTGAATGGGTAGTATCAAAAAACAACACATTCTGGCTTACTACTAGTACCTACTTGTTTCTAAAGTTGAGGAATAAGGAAGTAGATGAATAGTCAGCCAAAAAAGAAGAAAGGGTAGCTTTGGCTCTTGAAATCTCAATTCTGTTTTTCTAGTTTAGAAATATTCAGTTTGTATAGTTTTCTCAACTGGAAAAGTTGACCTAAGAAGTAATCTAGTTCTTTTCAGCTCTAAAATTGAAATTTTATAGCTGTGTTTTCTGTTTCCATTATATTATTTTGCACTCAGTCTTCTTCCACTTCCCGCCAGCCCCTTCTGCCCTCCCCATTTTAAAGACTGTTACAGTCTTGAAAAGCTTAGGGTGTTGTGGAAAGAAAGGAAAAGGCTTTATCACATTGGTATTATACTAATAAATATTTCATTTTGAGCTATGTCAGAGTGTAGTTGATGCTGGGATAAGACCATTTTACACTGTCCCCTTTATCTTATGTAAAGTTGCTTCAGGTTTCTATTAAGGAAATTGCCAAAGAAAGTACTAAAAATTCTCAGGGAAAAGTTCCCTATTCTTTCTCTTATAAATAAAAAAATAAATTTACAAAGAATTTTACAATAACTATAGGCCAGCAGCCCTTGAGGACCCATGAATGCTGTAAGAATTACCTTTTTTAAAACCTAACACATGGAAATTTTAATTATGAAATAGTTTATAAAGAGGTGTTTTTTTTTGAAAAAATCAGTTCCTAGAAATTTCTACCCCTTTGTTCTTATAAAATATTTAATTTATATTCAATTTACTTTTCAAAAGCACACATATTATAAGATAAAGAGCTTCATTGTACTAACATGATATTTTATAATCACAGAATTCCCTGAAAACACAAAAATATTTTTAAAACTATTGAAAAGAAATTCCATTAATATTTGAATGTACTGTTACATGACTTGAGTTGGCATTGCATAGAAGAAACTTCATAGCAGAGAACCTAATTTTATGTTTTGACTAAGTAAGACCTTGGTGAAATTTTTTGTAGAAAATTTTTAATTAAATATTTAGCAAGAAGCAGCAAAGTTAGGAAGGTGCTAAAAATAAGTATATCAGTAGCATTTTTAGATTTGATTTGTGGTGTCTCGTTAACTAATTCAAGTGCTATTTTAAAAAAATGTTATTGAAACTTGGAAATGTGAACAGCCCTTTTTTCCTATATTCATTTCTTATGTAATACTGCCATCTGGTGGTCATATTTTTAAAAGCTTCAACTACTTATTAAGATAAGCTATCATAGCTTTCAATTTCTAGTCTGAAAATATCAACAGTGTTCTTAATTATTTGCTTTCAGGATAAAGACTTCTTTCCTGTGAGCATATTCTATTTAGTTATTTGCTTGGTGGTTATCTCACACTTTCTTTTTACTTTCTTTATATCCTCCTCAGTTGGAAATTCCATTGAAACCCTAAAGCTAAAAACATTTAGCCTGATGCATATAGGCAGCAGAATATTAATTGTTCATTCTTAGCATGAAGCATATCTCATAATAATAAGATGAGGAAAATTAAATAGCATTCTAATTAATGTCTGATGTAGAATATGGAAGCTTATTTAACTCTTTATCTTCCATATTAGAATCAGTACTGTGTATTGGTTCCATGGATATGTGAACTTGCTCAGGGTCACACACCTAGGAAATGTCTAAGGTAGATTTGAACCCAGAATCTCCCATTTCTGAGCCTGGCTATCTATCCACTAAGCCACCTACCTGCCCCTCAAGTAGATTTTAAAATCATTATATGAACCTTCTTCAGGATTGAATAGATTAAGTGTGATATTTGGAAAGTGCTTTGCAATTTTTAAATAGCTATAGAACTAAATGTTAGGAATTAGCATTCAAATATAAGTACAAAGTATTTTTTCTAAGTCAAATTTCAGCATTGCATGTATTATTCTTTACTTTGATGTCTTTGTTTTCCTGCCAAAATGGAGGTGATTATTGGAATTTTGGATCAAATGTTATTCCTGATAGTGTTGGCTCACAACTTAGAAATTCTGTCCTTCAAAGAACCTGGTGATACACTGCATATTGCTCATGAGAGTTTAGTTTGCACTTAAAATGTCAGTAACTATTGTCATTTTGTAATATGAACTGTTTGCAGGAAAAGTCTCATCCTTTTATGTAAATTTATGTTAAATTGTAATTTAATTCAAGTTCATATATTTCAGAATGAAACATTTTGCTAAACATTCCAAAAATTCAAAATAATTAACATAGACTATGATCTTACTGACCTAAATCCTGTTTCAGTAGTGGAAAGAAGTGCATAAATAATTAAAGGACATTATAAATAATTTAGGGCATATAGGTAGCCTAGAGGATAGAACATCACACCTGGAGTCAAGAAGACCTAAGTTTAAATCTGGCCTCACATGCTTCCTAGTTGTGTGACCCTGGACAAGTCATTTAATATTGATTGCCAAGCCCTCACCACTCTTCTATCTTAGAACCAAAAAGGTTAGGGTTAGGGTTAAAAAAAAAGAAAGAAAACTC
Organism: Monodelphis domestica; assembly: GCF_027887165.1. NCBI lineage: Eukaryota > Metazoa > Chordata > Mammalia > Didelphimorphia > Didelphidae > Monodelphis > Monodelphis domestica. The sequence continues at coordinate 271,344,704 of NC_077227.1, forward strand.
CAAAGAAGACTTTTTTTCCCCTCTTACTTTGCACAGGCATCTCATGCACATATAGGCTAGTGGGGGAAGCTACTGGTACTATTTCTAGATAGACTTGAAGATTAAGCTATATAAGTCAGATTTGGGGAGAGATAAAGTATGGCCAGTATTCAAACTCATACCATAAGTGACAGCTTACAAATTGGATTAGTTAGCTTGCTCACTGAGTAGACATTATATTTGCAGTATATTTGTATATATTTTTGCATATACTAAAAGAAATGGGAAAAGCTTAATTTATTATTTATTTCAAGATATTTCTAAATCTGAACATACTTTGAAAGAATTACAGTTGATATTTTGATTGTCTTGAATTTGGGGTTCCTATATAATAAATGTATTTAGAAATGCTATTTTATACTTAAAATTTTATATCTTTTTCTTTCTTGTGTTTTATCTAAAAGAATTACAGAGCTAATGGGATATGAACCAGAGGAACTTTTAGGTCGCTCAATTTATGAATACTACCATGCTTTAGACTCAGATCATCTGACCAAAACTCATCATGATAGTAAGTATGATTGAACAACTCAAGAATCCTCCAAATGGTTTAGATAGCTATGATCAGGCATCTTCAGTAGTCTTAGAAATATTCCCAGAAATTTGGTGGCTTTAAGGTATCATGCAGTTATCTGAATGTTAAAAATTTTAAGTCTCAACTTAGGCTGAGGCCCTCTAGAATTAAATGTGTTGGTATTTATAGTGGTAATGACAGTATCAGAGCTATTCCTCCTAGGCCTTCAGTCTCTCCCTTACCACATCTTCTACATCAGTCATTGGTGGGGGATACAGTTGTTATGGCTTCTTATAATTTTGAATTGAAAGTTGAGGTGTGATAGCATAAAGGAAATGATTTAATTGTGGGAGGGGAAAGGAGAGGTATATAATTTTTGAGTGAGCAAATCTTATTTTTCTTTCCCAATGGAATTTTAATTTAAAGTACCATAACCTTTTAAAGGATGACTTGGAAATGGAAGAAAGAAGGGGGGAAATTCTCCCCTTTTCCTCTTTATCCACATTTTTACTTTTGGGAAACAAACTTTGCTTAAAGTTATTTTTTTATTCCTAGTGTTTACTAAAGGACAAGTCACTACAGGACAATATAGAATGCTTGCCAAACGGGGTGGATATGTCTGGGTTGAAACTCAAGCAACTGTGATTTACAATACTAAAAATTCCCAACCACAGTGTATAGTGTGTGTAAATTATGTTGTAAGGTAAGTTTGGGGCATAAACTCTTTCATTTTGGGGGAACTAAATGTATTATTTTCTATGATGCTATTTCTATTATGAAATTGTTTTTTCTTGTAGAAAAGCAACAAATATAATTTGTAGTTATAAGCATTATATAAATTTCATAGGCCTCTTCTGATTCCCTACTAATTCATTTTATTTATTTATTTTTTTAAACCCTTACTTTCCATCTTGGAATCAGTGGGGCCAGGTGACTTGCCCAGGGTCACACAACTGGGAAGTGTCTGAGGCCAAATTTGAACCTAGGCCTGACACTCAATCCACTGAACTACCCAGCCAGCCCCCCTTCCCCCCCCAGTCAAATTTTAAATAATACTATTACCTAGGTGACATCTTCAATTAGATATCTTGCCCAGATCAAACCAAATATGGATTATGCCTTCTGCTCTATGACCTTACTCTTATTATCTTGTCCTAGACTCTTCCTTATTATTCCTCTGTTCTATTTCATTTGGTGATCTCATCAGATCTAACTACTATACTATCTCTATGCTCCTGTTTTTTAAATCATTTTATCCAAACTCAAATTTTCTGCTGACTTCCAGTCTCTCATTTCCAGCTTCATATTAGATATCTATAACGGAATGTCCTGTAGACATCTTAAACTGTCTAAAATTGAACCCATTATCTTTCTCCAAAAAAAAATTCTTCCCTCTTTCACATGTCAAGGGCACTACCACCCAACCTCCCAGGCTCACAATCTAAGTGTTGTCTTTAATTTCTCCCTATCTCTCCTCAAACCCAGCACCAAGCACTTTCAATGACTGTCTTCCAAATCTAGAGTTCTTTTCCTCCCCATTTTCATCTCTTGGCTTCCCTGGCTTCTTTTCAGTTCACAACTATAGATTCCATTTTCTACAAGAGCCTTCCTGATCTCCCCCCCCATCCCCCCCATACCTTTTGCCTTTACTTTATTGATTATCTCCAATTTATCCTACATATCCTTGTTTGTACCCAATTGTTTTCATGTTGTCTCATCATTAGACTGAGTTCCTTGAGAAAAGACACTGTTTTTGTCTCTTTTCTCCCCCTGACCCCCCCCCCCCCCCCCATACACACACACACACACACACACACACACACATAACAGTTTTTGGCTTATAGTACACAAATGTGATTATCTGATAGTCTCAATTTTTTTTTTTTGCAAAGTTCATTCAGATATTTGAGAGTAGATGTTAAAACTAAGCCTAGGTGATATTTGCTATGCAGATTAAGCAGTGAAAATAAAACTGAATAACCTTCCCTTTTCATGAAATGTGTTATTAGCAAATTTTATTTTAAAAAAGAATGTCATATGAGGGTTTTCCATATAGTTTCGAATGCTCATTTAGAGCTTACTAATATACTCTTTACCTTTGTCATAGTGGTATTGTTCAGCACGACTTGATTTTCTCCCTTGGACAAACAGAATGTATGCTAAAACCAGTGGAAGCAGTTGATAGGAAAATAACTGAGTTATTGACTAATGTTGAAACAGAAGATACCAGCAGCCTTTTTGAAAAACTCAAGAAGGAACCAGATGCTTTAACTTTATTAGCCCCAGCTGCTGGAGATACTATTATATCTTTGGACTTTGACAATAATGGTAGGTATATATTTAGTAAACAGCAAGCTATACCTAATTTTATATATCATTTTGAACAAATTCCTTTAAGACAGTTGCTTCAGGCTAATTTTATATAAAAATATGTGTGGAAATATTATATATATATGAAATGTCATTTCTTTCATGGGACCATTAGGGCAAAGTGCTAGCTCAGCAGAATTTCATATAGCAATTACCAACCAGTTTTTTCATTTTATTGGTTTTATATTATGCATTTATGTTTCAATGTGCTCTTATTCATCCTATGTTTTATGTATTTGTTTAATTTGTTATTGTGCTCTCCTTCTGTTTCTAAACTTAGGAAGTTTAGTAGAGTTGCATCACAAAGAACTAAAAGAAACACTGTTACACATACCCTTGGGCTCTTCAAATAAAAGCTTCATTCCCAAATGGCGTAGTTTATATGTAAAAACAATGGACCAAAGCCTTTGTTTCAGTTATTACAATTAGTAATTATATTCAAAAAAATAAAAAATTCCCCCAAAATTTCATATTAAAATATGAAGAATCATATACTTTTTTGTTATATATCTATGCCCCTAACTTTTATAAACTTTTCTCTTTAAACAAGATTAATAGTATGGTTTTTATTGTTTGTGCAAACTTAACCAGGTATTCTGTACAAGGGTATTTTTCTTAATTTAATGAGGTTCTAAAAATAGTCTACAGATTCACTTTTCCTCACCACCATTCCAGAAACAGATGAGCAACAACTTGAAGTTCCATTATACAATGATGTCATGCTCCCCTCATCTAGTGAAAAATTACAGAATATAAATTTGGCAATGTCTCCACTCCCCGCTACTGAGACTACAAAACCGCTTCGTAGCAATGCTGACCCTGCACTCAATCAAGAAGTTGCACTGAAATTAGAGCCAAATCCAGAGCCATTGGAACTTTCTTTCACCATGCCTCAAATACAGGATCATCCAGCTAGTCCTTCTGATGCAAGCACTAGACAAAGTTCACCTGAGGTCAGTATCCTGAACTATAATGGAATATTTTGGTTTTCTTTCAAATCTAGTAGTTTTTCTGTATAAGAATTAATTTAGAAATTTAATTTGAATTTTATTTTCAATTTGAGGACTTAAGTGTCTAGATATGGAATGCTTTTGTTCCAAAAGGGAGATAAACTGCAAATAGAAATAGTCAAAAGTAATAAGAAGAGAGTCATCAAATGTCCTGAGCAGGAAGCTAAGTATTCTGAAAGGTATAGAAGTGAGAGTAAGTACACGCTGGATTATTGTTTGGGAGAACAGAGCTGAAATTAAAGAAACACCTTGTGCATTGGTTGAAATGCATTATGATGGTATAAGTTTGGAACATAGGTGTAAACCAGACTTAACAGAGCTTTAATGACCAGGTTGAGAAGCCTATATTTTATCATTAAGGCAATAGGAAGGCTTTTGAGTAGGGAAGTAATATGGGTAGAATTCATAGGCAGAACTGTGTTTTAGGGATATTAATTTGGCAGGTATGTGGAGAGAATTGTAGAAAAGTGAAAACAGAAAACAATTAGGAGACTATTAAAAATTGTGCCCCCCCAAAAGGTGATAAAGGCCTGAGCTAGATATTGGCAGTGTAAAGGAAGGAATAGATGTCCAAACACATAGAGATTGAAAGAACAAGACTTGATAGTAAATTGGAGAGTTGATAATAAAGATTTGAAACAAATCGGGAGATGAATGAAAGGGAGAAATCAAGGGTGGACTCCTAGGTTGTGAATCTAGGTGATTAGAAGAATATTTCTAATGGTGCCCTCAACCATCAGAAAGGGAAGTTTGGAGGTGGGTGTGGTTTAGTAGGAAAGATAAATGTTTTATTTTAGACATGTTGAATTTGACATATTTATAGGCCCAGGATAAGCTGTTCAGCAGGCAGATAATGATATAAAACTGTAGTTCAGCAGGGAGAAAAGGCCACAGACTAAAGCCCTTCTAAGTCAAAATCTATGTTTAGAAAGTAGAAGATGAACAATGATTCATCAAAAATGATCCTGAAGGCAGAAAAAGGTAAGATAACTGTGAGTTAGTGTAATGGATATCAGCAGAAAAGAGTGTATCCAGGAGGAAGGTGGTCAATAATTTCAGTAGCTTCAGAGAAATCAAGTTTAGAGAAAGTCACGTTCAGGGGAAAAAATGAGTTTTGCTTTAGGTATATTGAATTTAAAATGCTGATGGAACATCCATATTGAATTTAGCAATTAAGGTCTTTGGTAACTTTAGAGTAGACTAAAATCAAGATCAGAAAGGGTTGAAAAGCAAAAAACAGGAGGTGATCTTTTTTTTCATTAGGATTTTGAATATAAAAAGGAAAAGGACAAGGGGTTTGAGAAGAAAGGAGTAGAGGTAAGCAAGTATAGACATTTTTTTTTCCACAAGAAATTTGGATATGAAAAGGAGAAAGGAAGGAGAAGACTGGTAGCTGAGGGGACAGTAATCACTGTGTAGTGAAAATTTTTTTAAGCAAGAAGGGAAAGCTGAATATTACATATATAGTTTGCAGTGCACTATGCTAGGCACTGCAAAGATGAATACACTTCTTACACCAAAGTAACTTGTAACTAAGAAATTAAGGTGAAAGCATCTCCTCATGACTATTTTATGTTTCAGGACAGTTAGCCAGTCAGGAATAGGCAACAGAATTGGGTGGGGGTAATGCCAGAAGTTAAAATTAAGATATCATCACACAAATCTTGAATTTAGATGTAGAGAAAAAACTATGGTACATGTATATGTCCAACTCAGCACTTTATTGGCCATCAGCTTACTGACCTGTGTTAGAAATTTATCATTATTTAGTTGCCCTCAACACATGAAAAAATTCTTCTGGGGTTGACCAGGTTCAAAAGGAGATAGCTGAGCACTGTTGTGCTATCTCCAGAACTGGAATGATAAAGTAGTTTACCATATAAATCTAATAACTTCTCTTGTCTATCAGTGAAGGTCTCACTAAAGAAATGGATATAAAACTGTATGTTCTTCAAGAATTATTTTGCATACATTTAAAACCTAGCAAAATGTGGAGACATTGAAGAGAATAATAAATATAGTTCATTTAATTTACTTCTACAGCCTAGCAGCTCTAGTGAGTATTGTTTTGATGTGGATAATGATATGGCTAACGAATTCAAACTGGAATTAGTGGAGAAACTTTTTGCAGAAGACACAGAAGCAAAGAACCCTTTTTCTACTCAGGTATGTAATTTGTTTTGGTTTTAGTTTTGTGATAATTATTTACATAAAACCTGTGGCAGAGCTAAGAGGAGTTTTGAGACATTTTTTTTCCTTTACCTTTACTTTCCTGACTAAATGTGATATATTTATGGTAATTCTTTGAAAGTGCAGACAATTATTGTATTATTGTTACCAATTGAAAACTTTGTTCTCATTGCAAAATATTTTGTGTATTTTTAAAAGGACACTGATTTAGACTTGGAGATGTTAGCTCCTTATATCCCAATGGATGATGACTTTCAGTTGCGTTCCTTTGATCAACTTTCACCATTAGAAAATACTTCTACAAGTTCTCAAAGTGTGAGCACGCTTAACATTTTTCAGCAGTCTCAAACACAAGAACCTACAACCAGCAATGAAGTTAAAACAGTGAAAACAGAAGGTACAGATGACAATAAAATATTGATTGCCTCTCCATATTCTGTTTACGTAATTAATGAAACTGCCAGTGCCCCAGCATCACCATATGATGGGAATCGAAGTCGGACAGCCTCTCCTGACAGAGCAGAAAAAGGAGTAATAGAACAAATGGAGAAATCTCATCCAAGAAGTCCTAATCTTTTGTCTGTCACTTTGAGTCAAAGGTATTAATATTATTTATATTAAAAAAGCTTTAATTTTGTTATTGAGAAGAAATTAGACCTTTCTAATAGCATTACATTTTATTTCAAAATAATTTTGTTGAAATGTAAGGCAACTAGGTGTAAAACTACTTTCTTACGGGTTTTTAAACTTTTTTTTAAAGTTGATTGTCATTGTTTTTAAAATAAATATTGGGCAGTTAGGACTCCTATTATCTGACCCCTTGTTTTAGGATGTTAGGGTCTCGGTATTATTTTCAGAGCTCATCTGTATAACTATGCCAAGAATTTCTTCATAATCTACACTTCTACTATTACATAATCTTCCTACCTACGAGTTCAAACCTCTGGATCTGTTAGATGCTAGAATTCTTCCTTATTTTACTAAAAAAGTGCTTCACTCTTATTCCCAGTCCACTTCCAACAACTCCCACTTTACCATTGCTACACTGCCATCACTGTCTTTCTCTTGGCTTCTATTCTACTAAATTATGTATTCAACTGTTCTTTGAGGTTCCTGATCTGCTCAATCCTTATTGAAATTCTTAATATTAATCTCTCTAATTATCCTTTTCTTTATTTTTCTTTTGAATTTGGTACAAGAAGAAATGAGACCTAAGTACTATATGTGTCTCTTTAAAATTTATATAATTTAACTTTTAAACAAGTAGACCATTAAATAGAATGTGTATGTATATTGTATATTTTGTGTCTTGCAGATGCCTCAGTTTTCTTCTTGTTTTGCTTACTTATGCCTTAGAACAGTACTTTTCCTTTTCAGTGGAAACATTTAGTATTTTAGCAACATTGGGCCTTAAAGAGACTTTTGGGGGGGATAAGCTAAGTATCTTACTTTTATTCATAGCACGTTTTTATGGAGGAATCTTTTTCCATCTTCTAAACTGACTTAAAACATCTGGAGCATAACATAGATAAGTTAGAAATTTACTCTTTACTTTTCATTATAATGAGATCAAAGCTATACTTACAGACTGTGTTAATATGCAAAGTGACTATATTTTCATCCATCTGTGAGAGACAGACAGAGATACATAGTGGAAATATTATCTTATTTAACATTATCACCCCTTCCTTTAAGTGTGCCTGTATGCCCAGGTACTATTCTTGGAGGTAGGGATGAAATGAAGCCATTTTTATTTGCAAAGAGTTCAAAGTGGGTTTTATCTGTATACAGATAAAAAGAATAAATATAAATTGAGGCCAGTAACAGTTTAAGGAAAGGAGTTATGTAGGAGCTGTGTCTTGAAGTAAGAGAGTTCATTCTAGGTGTGGAGGTTCAAAAATAGTGTGTCACATCTAAGAAATGGAAAGTGAGCCAGTTTTGGCTAAATTTTCAAGTACTAGAGGGCAATTAATAAATATACACTGAGGTTAGGAAGATGAGGTGGGGCAAAGTTTTGAAGGGCTTTTAAAAAGCTAAATAGTGAAGTTTATATTGACTCCTAGGGGAAATAGGGAGCCATTGGAGGTAATGGAGTAAAGGGAGTTGATATGGTTAGTTTTATGGTTATGCAGAAGAAATATAAAAGATGAACTGACATAGGGAGAGAAACCTCTCCTCCCCAAATACCCCATTCCAATTTTTAAAAAGAAAAAATCTTGTTACAAATACGCATAATTGGGCAAAACAAATCCCCATGTTTATGTCCAAAAATGTATCTCATTATGCAATTTGGATCCATCAGAATTCATTGTCTTTCCTCAAAAACATACCATCTTCTTAAATTCTATATCTTTAGTAATGGCATCACTAACCTTCCAGTCACCTAGGGCTCAGCAATTCAGTAATTACTGGAACAGTCTTGAACCCTTAGTTTCATCTTTTAAACTCTTCTCTTATGTTATCTACAAGTTCACAATAGATCTGATCTTTGTAATCTCTTGGATTTGTTTTTTCTTTTTCTGTACCCCCTTCTACCACACTAATTGAGGCACTTATCACCTCTCAGACTACTACCATTCTCCCTGCCTCCAGAATTTCTGTTCCAGACTAAATACTATTATCTTCCTAATGCATAGCTCTGATCACATCACTTCCTTTGCTCATTAAAAAAAAAAATCAATCTCTCCCCTTTGTCAGCTGAATAAAGTACAAACTCTCTTGCGGGTAAAATTTAGGGTCCATAATGATCTAGCTATAATTTACTTTTTAAAATTGTGATGTTTTCCTAGATCCTCACCATTGCATTCTTCTTTCTTCCACTGCTATGCCTGTTTTATACCCATAGAGATAAGCAAGAATTCAACTTCCCAATTAAAATGGAAAGATTCCCTTCTTTCAAGAACCAACTCCTTGATTTTTACTCCTACATGTCCCTAGAATACAGAAAAGAAGAATTGGGGTCCAAGCTGTTGAAAAATCTTGAAATTGTTATGTTGTATTTTGTCAACTATCGTCTCTCTCCAATTTATTTTAGTTTTTTCAAAGTAATGTACAGTACTTAATTTTGTCTGTAGCTATATGATAGTCTAGAATATTTCCTGTATTTACTTTCTATATATTAAGTATGCACTAAAAGTCAATTCTCATATGGAATGTCTGCTGCATGTATAAAACATTGAATTGGGCGTGGTTAAAGGGACATGGAGGTGGGGAGGGGGGACCAGATTATGTTCTAGGAGCTTGTTCATTCATCAAAAATTTGTCTTAATTATTAATAGGTGTTTATATTTATAAACACAAGAATGTAATTTGGGGTCTTTTTTTAGTTGGGTTTTTAAAAATTCAGTTTGACAGGTTTTAAGTTATGACTTTATTTAAAGATAATTATATAAGACCAAGAAAAATAATGATTAAAAAAAATTTTTTTTTGAGGCTACAGCTGTGATGAGATAGTAAAACCGTGTCTATCTACAGGTTATTTGTCCTGAAATCTGAATTCTCTTGAATGTAGCTCAGAACCAAGAAATAAATGCTATGCATCAAAAGAACACTGAAGGCACCCACACCCCTTTGAAAATTCTCCATTGGAAATAGTTGCTATAAAAAGTTTCAGTACTTCATTAATATAGAAAATTTGACATGCCAGATAAATGAGGCTTGCTAATTTAAAGTTTTTTACAGCCTATTCAAATTAGAATGATTTTATTTTCTCTTCAGAACTACTGCTCTAGATGAGGAGCTTAATCCAAAGATATTAGCTTTGCAGAATTCTCAGAGAAAAAGGAAAATGGAACATGAAGGTTCACTTTTTCAAGCAGTAGGAATTGTAAGTGCTGGTTTGTGTATATATACTTCTCTACCTGACAGATTTTCAGAGCTTTGCGCTTAGGTGTTTTTCTTGTTTCTTTTTCCAAATATTGAAGTCCTAGCCAAATGTAAAAAAAGATACTTATTTTAATCTTTTGTTTTCCAAGTTCTTTCCCTTGTTGATAAAAGGAACAGAAGTACTAGTTGAATAAATCAATGAATATGACACATTTAAATGTTTCCTTAGTAATTTTTGTTTGAAATAATTTCCACAGATTGATTTTTGCATAGTTAGTTCTTTCCTTATAGAAGTAACTTTACCTCTTCAACACAATGCTATATTGTTAAAAAGAATGGGTAAGGATTTAGCATAGTCTAGCAGCTGGAATCCTGGTGTATTGTTGGTTTGAAAGTGATTTCAGAGTTTTCTGTGTAAAGATTTCATTGAATGGAATTTCAGTTATCTTTCTGTTTTTAGGGATCGTTACATCAGCAGCCAGATGATCCTGGAACAACTATATCACTTTCTTGGAAACGTGTAAAAGGATGCAAGTCTAACGAACAGAATGGAGTAGAGCAAAAGACAGTCATCTTAATACCCTCTGGTTAGTTGTATCTCTGTCTTCTTAGCATCCATTGAAACAAGTAGCTAAAACAATTTTCAGGGGAAAAAATGATTAATCATTTGCTAAATAGTTTTTGATTTTTATATTTATCTTCATTGTCTGAACTCTTCTAGTTTTCCCCTTATATTCATAGAATTTAAGCCCAAAGTAATCTTAAAGATTATATAGTCCATTTGTAAAATGTTCAAAAATTGCAGAAATTGGCCATTTTTAACCAAAAAGGACACTCAAAAGATTTGATAGCTTTTTTAAGTATTGGAAGGACTGTCATTTAGAGATGTTAGATTGTTCTTTTTGGACCCAATAGGCTGAATCAGAAATAGTGGGCAGAAGTTTTAAGGAGGCAAATTTAAGTTTAATGTAAGGAAAAACTTCCTAACAATTTAGAGCTTTCCAAAAGTGCAGGGGTGGTGGTGGGGGTGCCTTCCTTGAAGGTTTCTAGACTAAATGACCACCTGTTAGATATAATAGGAATTTCTTTAGTCTTTGGGTTAGACTAACTGGTTCTTAAGGTCCCTTTGCAACACTCGCGTCCTGTCATTCTTGAAAAGGAGAATTTAGAATGAGAACATTGAGGCCCACAAAATAAGTGACAGTCCTAAATTTGTGTGGTCTGGCAGAACCTAAAATAGAATCCATATTGTCTAACTAGAACCATAGTATTTTTTTCCCAGTGTTCTGTATTGCCATCCACCCCCTTTGCTTTATTCCTCCCTGCCTAAACAAATAGAACAACAACACCCAGGCGCTTAAATATTGCGATATATTGGGAATCAACAGCTGCCTCAGATTTTTACAAATCATCCAATTTAAGAGTATCTAGCGTTACTTGCTCTTTGGGTATTATTCAACAATTCTACACATCAAAGAGAATGTGTGTGTGTGTGTGTTTATCTACAAAATTAGTCATCAGAGAAGGTTCTGTCAACTTGTTATACACCTTTGTAACATTTCTGCTTTGTCTAATGTTTCTTTTTCTTTAGATTTAGTAAGTAGACTCCTGGGCCCCTCCATGGATGAAAGTGGACTGCCACAGCTCACCAGTTATGATTGCGAAGTTAATGTTCCTATACAAGGAAATAGAAACCTGCTGCAAGGTGAAGAATTACAGAGAGCTTTGGATCAAGTTAACTGAGCTTTTCACAATACTCATTCCTTTTGGACACTGGTGAATCATCACCTAAAGCAGTCTATTTATATTTTCTATATCTGATTTTAGAAGCCTGGCTATAATACTGCACAAATTCAGTTAGTTCAGTTTGGTCCTTTCTACTTTATTTACTTTAATGGTCTTTTTAGTATGTTCTTTAATGGATCAGAAACAGTGCGTTTTTTATAATTCTTCGGTATTTAAACCATATAGTACACTATAGTAGCAATGTTAAAATATGCACCTTTTTATTTATTTATTTTTGGCTAGGGAATTTGTCCCTTGTTGAATTCTTATTAATGAAATGCCAGTGTAGTTAAACTGGTAGTAGCTTTCATCATGATCATAGGCAGTTGAAAAATTTTTACAGTTTTACTCAATTTTTTCATAAACAATAATGCTTTTACCAGCAGTACGTCATAGCCACAATCGCACAATATATTTTCTTAAAAAAAAAAAAAAAGAAAACCAGCAGTTCCTCATGCAATATATTCTGCATTTATAAGACTAGTTTTTAAGAAAAATTTTTGTTTGCCTATGAAGTTGTTAAATCTGGAGTATGTCATTGTTGGTCTCATAATAATGGTTCTCAAACGCTGTATGGTTTATGATTAAAATGAGTGAAGCTATTTACATGGTATAGAAAAAAACGGGGGTTTTATCTGGGAGATCTAGCAGCATTTATTTGGATAAATTCTCTTTAGAGAGATTTAACATTTCTGTAGTCACTGCCAGTTCAAAAGACAACAAAACCCTACCTGTAGTTGTGCAAGTTTATGCTAATATTGTGTAACAGATATTAAATCTAAATGTTCTGCTTACCCTTTGTGGTATAGGTGATATTTTGAGCAGATTGTATAAATAAATAATAAATCATGCATTGTTAGCAAAGTTGCTCAATATTTGATGTTTTGGTTTCATGCACTTTGTCGCTATTAACATCTTCATGTTTTTATATAGATTTCAATAACTGAATATATTTTTAGAAACCTTATTTTAGGAATATATAGTTGTCACATTAAACATCTTGTTTTTCTATGGGTATTGTACAAATTTTTCATTTCCTCATTCTTTTTGTTGTTTTGTGGTTGGATCTAACACTAACTGTATTGTTTTGTTACATCAATAAACATTTTATGTGGACCAGGCCCTCTAAGAACTGTTTCATCAACAAACAGTATTTGAAATCCTAATGTAGCCACAACTTTAAAAATTCTTCACTTGCCTTTAAGTATTTTGCAAAAATCAAATTTGTCTTGACTATTTCTACTGTTGAAACTAAATATCCCTTATTGTATTATCATCTTAAGTAATATTCTATGAAATCCTCAAGTGTCACGTTGAGTAATATTAAGCCCTATTATCTTACCATAAAAGGTGTGTTTTTAGGGAATATTTGTTTAGATATTCTAAAAATTATAAATATTAAAATAATGCAATGTCAGTACTTTGGCTGGGGTGAGTCAATAAGAAATAATGATATTGTATATATTAATAAACTCAGAACTAAAAGGGACATTTGTGATTAATCCAAGAGATTTTAATTTTTATGAACCTTTTTTCTTTTTCACATTTTAATAACTATTGTATTATAATTGGTTTCTTTTGTATTTCTTTTTCATGTATTTAAAACTACTCTGAAAAGGGGTTCATAGGCTTCACCTGACTGCTGTGGGTTAGGGGAGGGCCTTCAATGACACCAAGAAAAGGTTAAGAACTGCTATTCTAGTCTAACAAATAAGGAAACTAAGCCCTAGAGGGATTACTACTTGCTTGAACTCATGCTGTTTGTGATGGTAAAAAAAACCAAGTCTCTGACTCCAGATCTTGTATTTTCTTGACTATATCTGTTTGATGTAGCGTGGCCTGGACTAGAAACCAGATCTTCTGACATGAAATCTAATGTCTATTGATAATGTACCTTATTGAAAAATAAGGTATTAAGTGCCAAAGATCTCAATCATTATATCTAATGAATTGAGTTAGATCAAGTGGGTGTTTAAATAATTGACTCCAAAAAGAAAATATAATTAATATAAATTAATGTTTTAGAATAAAACATATTGAAATAGTTTTTTGATACAGCCTATTTTGAAGAACATTAATTTTTATAAACTTTAACTTGCTTTTGATGTGATAAGCAAACTAGATCAAGCTATCTTGGTGTGGGTATAATTCTTCCATGCAGTTTTAATAAGTTTCTATAGTCATCATCATCCCCCCCACCCCCCATTTTTTTCAATCACCTTAAAGCTAAGCTTTGGGTGATTATTAGCCTTTTTTTCCAGACTTGTTTTTGAATGAAAGAGCCATTGTGTTTTACCAATCCTGTTCTAAAGCCTTTCCATCCTGGTATAGCACCTGAAGAACTTGTGCCTCAGAGAATCAAAGGTTACCTCCTTTAAAAGGAAGTAACAAAGTAAGACTTTAAAAAAAGAAAAAACCTTTACCTTCCATCTTGGAATCAATACTGTGTATTGGTTCCAAGGCAGAAGAGTGGTAAGGGCTAGGCAATGGGGGTCAAGTGACTTGCCCAGGGTCACACAGCTGGGAGGTGTCTGAGGTCAGATTTGAACCTAGGACCTCCAGTCTCTAGACCTGGCTTTCAATCCAGCTGCCCCCTAAAGTGAGACTCTTAATGAAAGAATAAACAAGATCTGGCATCTAAAAGATATTCAGAAATAAAATTCACGCAATTCAGGAGTAAGATTTACTGGATCTAATCATTTGACTGAAAGGGATTATATTTAACATTTTCTGTTGGTGTAGGAATTGAATCATTTGAAAAATAAGAGTTGGTAATGACTATAATTAGAAATGTAACAAAGGCAATGTAGTATAATAGATCTAGTGTAGGATCTGGAGCCAGGAAGACCCATGTTCAAATTTGACCCTAGATAGTAGCTATGTGATCTGTGAGGGAAAGGATTTATTATGCTGTATGGGAAAAATATTATAATGTTTGCATTCAACCTTATATAACTAATGGTTGTCCACACCCAGAATGATAGTCCACACCCAAAATGCCACTTGACCCCAGTATCTCTCTAGGAATGCTGGAGATTACTACAAGGCATTTCTGATTCCCCTAGGCCCCAGATCCATCCAAAGCATTCTAGTTTTGGGTTACCACACCCAGTTACTCCAGAGAGGAATCCACTCCAGACTTCCCTTTTGGGTGACAATATCTCAGTATATCTGGTTTTTAGGCTGCCCTCTTGGCAATATTGCTGTAAATGGGGTATGTGGGGTTCCAGTGTGGGTAACCTTTTTCAAAACCTTACATAACAAATATTCCTGAATCTGAGTAGAGATTTTCCAGCTTGCTCTCCTCTGCCAAATAACTTGATAAATGCTTTTCTAAGATATTTCAGATTTGAGGATCTGTTTTCATGAACAACAGATCCTGGACCAGTCATAAAACCTTTTTTAGCCTACTTTTCCCTATCTATCAAATGGAAATAAAGCTTATCTCATAGTCATGAGAATTACACAAAATGGTACATTAATGAGATAAAGTGCTTTCCAAACCTTAAAAGTGCCAATATGTTAAAATATGTAGGCCTCTGAGAAATGGTAGAAAGAAGCCTCTAGGTTTTGAAGTTTTGCTTATTCCTTAAATATACTATCTTCTTTCACAAAGAAAGTTTAAGATTGTGTCTTATAAAATGTTATTGGGTCACTTACTAAAAGAACCCTTAGGATCTCCAGGCCCTTTCATATGTTCTGCACCTTAACTCTCCTATGTATGATCTCCCCTTACTAGATCTTGATCTAGGAAACCATCTCAATTTTCCACTCGTACCCCAAGTGCCTAGTAGAGTACTTTGCCCATCATAGCACTTCATAAATACGTTTTCATTTTTACACTAAAGGCATTTGACTGTAAATATTCAAATGTTGACATATTTGGAAATGACCATGAGAAGGGAAAAGCAAAGGATTATGGTCAGACTAGAAAGATTAAAACATAAAAGAGGGTTAGAAGGGTCATACAAAGTCCACTACCATTCAAATAGGAAATATTTCGTTCCTTGAGCTAATTAAAATTTGATCAGTTAAAAATAGGTTGGTCCCAAGGTACACCACATCACCTGACATGAACTTTATATTTTACTTTAAGTATGTTTTGCTTCTACAGAAAAATATTCCTACAAAATGCCTTATTGTAGTAACAAAAGGCCACACTAATATATTCATTTTTCAGATAACAAATAAAATTGAAAAGAAATGTGGTTAATTCTAACTAATTTTTTAAAGTGGTGATTATAATATCAGGTTTTTAATTTCTTTTTGTTAGTTATTATATCATTTTCCTTTTTGTAAGGATGGTAGTACAGGTGTCTATTTTACAAATTAGAAAACAAGCACATGTGAGATGATTTGCCAGAAATGACACAATTTAGAGGAACCAGAATTCAAACTCAGCCCTTTTTGTTCTTTAAGTACATAACAGTTGTTCTGATGAGTGCTTGCTGATTACCTATTTTTCTCCTTGGTGTCTAGATTTTCTTATCGATGGGATAGCATAAGAATAGATGCTAATTTTATGTAGAAATTGTATTAAGATCTATATATTTTGGTGATTTCCCCTCTCCCCCCCCCCCATCTAGGTTTCATTTGGCCATCTTGTTTTACTTGTACAATCTTCTTCAGTGATATTAAAATGACCCTTTGATTTTACTTTAACTATCATAACTACCACTATCTTCCCAAACTACAAATAAAAATATTTAGAGTGGACATAAGAGCTTCAAAGCCCAGGGACAAAACTTTTCATTTGAAAAATCTTCCTACTTTGTTGATTTTAAGTGATATATTGGCAAACAGTTTGCTTAGATTTGACAAATGCAATTAATATAGAAAAATATTCTCATCTCTTCCCATTTTCTTTAAATAGTACCATAACCTATGCATGCCATTTTCACCCCTGCAAAAAAAAATGCTGATATTTAGTCAAGTGAATCTATATTACAGCTGAAGTTAACGGCGATTACTTAATACTAATATTAAAGTTTGAAAAGCACTTTTCCATCCATTTTCTCATTTGAGCTTCACAACAATCATATACTACAGGTAGGAAGTTTTATCCCTATTTTACAAAACAGGAAGGGAGCCAGAGAGATTAGGCGGCTTGCCATGGGCACACTGCTCGGTGTCACGGCCAAGACGACCTCAGCAATTCTGATTCCAAACCTAGAGGTCTTTCCCCCTCTGCTGCTACACATTCCCCTTTATTAACTACGTAAAAGATAGAATTTAACTTGAGGGGAGGGAGGGAGTTGTTGGATTCAGCCGGACTCCCTTTCGAAGGGGCGGACGTAGTTTTATTCTTACCTGTAAATGACGAAGATAGCAGCCGAGCCACATCTTGACCGACATCCTCCTCTCGCCTCTCAATACTTTCAGTGCCCACCCTTCCACTGTGACTTGGTAGAGCGGACCTGGCCTTCATCAGGGCAATACCCAAGACAAAGGCGAAAGTGGATAAGCCTCTTTCCTGATTCCATCGGCTGCAGGGAATATAAGATAAAGATGCCAAACACTAGCCACTCTAAGTGACTCGCTCGTGGCTCCGCCCAGTCCAGCTATTGGCCACTCCCCCGTACGTGCTTCACCGCAGCACAGCAGCCCCTGCCCCTGTCGCTTGCCCCTCAGGCCCAGGGCAGTTGTGGAGCTGCTGCTCATCTGCTTGCTGTTTCTCACCGTGTCGCCCCAAGCTCCCTGGCCGTCTACCTGTGATTGTGCATGTTGGGAGTGGGCTGTTCACTTATCCAACCCTGTGGATGGGAAGAGGGCAGCGAGAGGGTCAGAACCGCCTTTTATCTTGAGTTAACCTTAGGAACCTGACTGTTGCAGCCTCTCCCATGCACAAATTCCATTCATACAACAGATGGTGCCGGAGCCACAGACTTCAAGGATGGGACACACCGGAGCTACTTCTACTTCCTAATCAGTGATTGTTGTGCAAGCTGGTCGTGGTCAGAAAGTAAGAATATTGGAAGATTCCTAATGATTTGGATCTTAGTTTGCTATTAGCATTGTCTTAAAAATCAATTCCCTCCGGAGAAAGCAGAAAGGTGGGCAAGTTCTGTCACTGAAGGAAATGGAGATTACCCAGAGGTAATTGCCCAGTTGGGTTTTATGGCAAAAGCAGGTGGAAAATGTTGCTATTTCACTTGGTTATAATAAGTCCAGTAGAATTAGTGAGGTAATATTTTTGGCATATCATAAAGGACCTTCCTTTATACTAAGCATTAAGACACTGAATGAAGGCACATTCTGGAGATAGAGATTAAAGGAAAAACAGTCTATGCCTTCAGTTCAATATATACAGGACAATTCGAACATAGATAATAAAGGTATTGGAAAAGGACACATGAGTTGGATCTTGAATGGTTCAGTTTTTCCTGCTTTCCCTGTTATATTTAAAGTATCTAAACAATAACAGTAGCTCATTTCTTTACCACCTTGCTCTCAGCAATCATAAAAGATAATATTTCATTTTACAGGTGAGGATAAGCCTCGGTCAATAAAGATTAAATGCCTGTTATATACCAGACGGTATGCTAATGAGCTTTGGGGATACAAAGAAAGGTAAGACAGAGTCCCTGCCCTTGACAAACTCATGATTAAGTGACTGTCACAGAGTTACAACAAATTCACTGGAAAGTCCCAAGTAAAATGTTCCTGCTGATGGGAAAGTAAGAGAAATGTTACAATTGTAGAGAGGGCAATATTCATACACTCTGGTCTTGCATATTCCTGTAATTAATGGTATAATTGCATAATTTATGTTGTTGTAAAACTACAGGTATTTATAAATAGCTTTACATTTAATAGGCCCTTAATCAACCAATAAACAATTATTAGACACCAACCATGTGCTAAGTGCTAGAGATACAAAAAGAGGCAAAAAGCAATCCCTTCCCTTAATCCCTGATGGAGGAGACAAAATGCAAACAAGTATATGCAGGCTATATACAGGATAAATAGAAAATAATTATCAGAAGCAAAACACCAGGATAAGGGTTAGGTAAGGCTTCCCATAGAAGACAGGATTTTAGTTGGGACTTAAAGGAAACCAGGGGAGAAAGAGCCAGAAAGAATGAGAGTTGGAGTGTCTGGTGCATGAAATAGCATTCTGTTGGTTTGCATATTTTCATCTAAGAATTGGTGTTTCAGAAAGTAATATCTACTACTGATCTTCTGGTCCCAATTTAAGCACTCTCAACCCCTTGAACTCATGAGTTATCTGTTATGGTACTTGGAATGCCTATTTCTCAGGACTGCAGTTTATCAACCTGGGCCCAGAAAAAGAAACACAAAGCAAAAGTAGGGAGGGATTTGGAGTCAAACTTTAGGTTTACCTAGGTAAACATGCATTTCAGAAGCTGCCATCAGCCACTGTGATTCCAGGGACACTGCTATCAATGATGAAGATCATTCTCCCTTCTTCCTTCTCTCTCCTCTTCCCTTCCCACCATGCATACTAACTGGAGCAGCTTCTTGTCTTAGGAACTAAATTGGTTTCTAAAGTGTCTAAATTAGTCAAGAGGGAGAAATATGCCTTTTATTTTTCTTGTCTCTAGTTTTGTTTCAGTATGCTGAAACTCAAGTTACAGGCTTTTTTTGTCCCTGGGGGGAAATATGAAACTTCATGTCTTACTTTTCCACATCAAAACTCATGGATTCCCCATCTCTCTCTCTCTTCTGGAAATAATTACTTTTTCTAGTCTGTTTTCTTTAGAAGTTTAATTGACAAATAAATCCATTTATTTAAGCAGGGTTGGGCTTTTGTGTTCTTGTGGTGACAATCGAGTTGGGGAAAAGTACTAAATCCAGGGTCAGGAGACCTGAGTAGGAAGCTTGGCTCTGACAGGGAAGGACAGGATGCATGATTTCAAGCAATTTACTTCTCTTGGCCTTGATTTCTTAATTTGTAAAAATGAAGAAGGAAAAAGAAATCTTCACTATCATCCTTATTTTGTTGATATGAGGAATACAAATACACACATATTATATTATCAGTTACATGTTTAAATTAGAAGACTTAAGACATATTGCTATGTTAAGATACATTTGTCTTTATAAGTTGTCTAAACATTTTGATGAGGTTCTTAGGTAGCAGATAAGCATAAACATCTATGGAATTTGACTCATCTCCTCTCCAAGTATTTCTGCAATTTCCTATTTCTGCCACAAAGGGAGCAGTAAAAGGATTGTTTGATGTGCTCTTCCTTTCTCTGGCCTACTTCCAAGAGAGGTATCAGGTTAGATCCATATTGCTCTTTACCACCCCCAATATTGTCTATCAAGGTAAACTGTAATTTCAGAGTAAAAGCCATTTTCCTGGTTCTCTTAAGGGGGAGGTTCTAAGTTTATACTTAACAGCTTAAGTTAACCACCAAATGTCGTTACACAGCCATATTTTTTATCCTGTAAAACCACTTATGTAAGCAAAGAGCAAACAAATCAGAGAAGTTATTCAGATTAGAATATACAAAAAATACACAAGTATGAATGAGTTATTTGGATAAGAATGATAAATTCCCATTCCAAACCAAGAGAGGGGGCCTGATTTTATTCAATTTTCCCTCCCTCTCTCTCTCTCTCTCATCTCTAGGGAGGCAAATTGGAAAGCAGACATGTTCAAGACTTGGCTTCTCTTACATGTTTGAAACTTTTGAACTCTTTCTCTCTCTCTCCCCATTTCTCTCCCTAAGGTTCTCTGAAACCACATATGTCTCTTTCCCAAGAAACTCTGGCCCTAACTCTGCCCATTTCCAGCATTGTCTCACAAATTAAGCATCACATATCTCTCTATAAACTCAAAAATGTACAAAATAATCCAAGCTTATTTATAAGCCTGGTTACATTTAATTTAAAATAGAAAATTTTAATTTAATTTCACAAAATCACATAATTTGAGAATTAATAGACATCTCAGTGGCAATGTAGTCCCACAAATTCATGAAAAGAATTCTCACCATGATATATCCAACATATGGCATCCAGCTTCTGATTGAAGTCCTCAGAGGAAGGGGAATCCACCATTCAAGGAAAGTTGTTCTACTTTTGGGTAGCTTAAATTGTTTAAAAATATTTTCCCTCCAATATCTAGTCTAAATTTTCTTCGCAACAACGTGTAGTTTATTTCTCCAGGCCAAATACAACAAGTATTATTCCCCCTCCATATATCAGCCCTTCAAATACTTGAGGGCCACTTTTTTAGCCCCTCCTCACCTCTGAATCTTCTCTTTTCCAGCTAAAGAAATTGAGTTTCTCCTTTAGTTGAGCATGTTTGTATCCTGGTTGCCTTCCTGAGTATACTTTTCAATTTATTAATGCCTTTCTTAAACTGTGGCACTCAAAGCAATGCAGTATTCCAGTTGAGGATTAGCGAGGGCAGATTACAGAGAAACTATTACATTCCACTCTGTTGAGCTATTTTTCAATGCAGTGCAATATCACATTGTCTTTTCTAGCTGCCACTTCACTCTGCAGATTTTTAATGACCTTTCAGTCCACTAAAATCTTTAGATGTTTTTCTAAACAACTGCTATCTAACCATGCTTTCCCTATCTTGTAATTGTAAGTTTATATTTTTGTTAAGCAAGTATAAGATTTTACATTTACATTTATTGAATGTAATCTTCTTAGATTTAGCCCAATGATTTAACCTGTTGAAGATCTTTTTATATCTGTTTTATAAAACATCATATTAGCTATCCCATCTAGCTTCTGTTAACTCCAAATTTGATGAACATGGCATCTAGCTCTTTCTCAAAGTCAATTATGAAGATGTTCAAAGGCACGGGACCAAATATAGGTTTTCCTAGTATTACTTTACATTACATTAAATTGAATAATCAAATACTACTCTTTGAAAATCATCTAGGTACTTCTAGCCCACTTTCTCTATCTTCTCCACAAGTTATATTTAAAAAAAAAACTTTGCTAAGATATAAATTATGCCACTATTCCTACTCTTATCTCCTAATTTAATAATTCTGTCAAAAAGAGATAGTTTGAAATGACATATTTTTTCTTATAGAACACTAAAACATGAACTGTTCTTGAACCTACCATGGCCTCTTCTCTTTTTTTTAGTGATTTCTCAATCACTTGGGTAATTATCTGTTCTAGAATTTTCCCAGCAATTAAATTTAAGCTTACTGGCCTATATTGTGCCTATTTGTCCTTCACATTCATTTATAAGAAATGGTAAATGGTTAAACCCTGCTGTCTTGCTATTATAGGATGAAAATGTCAACTAATTGTGGATTCTTTTAAGAACGATACTCTATGACTAACATGCAGAATTATACAATTTATACATATAGATAAAAGTCAAGCAAATTATCTCCTAGACCAGTGATAGTGAACCTTTTAGAGACCCAGTGCTCAAACTGCACTCCTCACATACATGTGAGCCACCCCCTCACCCCAGACAGGGGAGGGAGGAAGTGCTCCCACTGGGCTGCTGGGCAGAGGGCCAGGTGATATGAGAAGTGTGTGGAGAGGGGGAGGAGAGCAGCCCCCTCTGGTACATGTGCCATAGATTTGCCAACATGGTTCTAGCCAGAGCTTGGTAACTTAAATGGAGATTTAAATGGAAATAGCCATACCACCCTGACTATGCCCAGTCTTATGAGACAAAATGTAAACAAATAATGCTAACCTAATGACTGAAGCATATCAATTATCCTAATTGTTTTCTGTTTTCAGATATTAACCTATAATTTATATAGTTATAACTTAGCTACCATTTGCATTTACATACAAATAAATAATAAATGCACAGAAGGGGTGCTAAGTAAGTGAGGGTCATGTTAGTTATATTTCAATGTTATTGGTCCCTGTGCTTTTTCTTACATTTTCTTAAGAATTTGATTATTTTATTCTTGGTATA
The DNA here is from genome assembly GCF_027887165.1 of Monodelphis domestica. Classification (NCBI taxonomy): domain Eukaryota; kingdom Metazoa; phylum Chordata; class Mammalia; order Didelphimorphia; family Didelphidae; genus Monodelphis; species Monodelphis domestica. The sequence continues at coordinate 271,367,325 of NC_077227.1, forward strand.
ATATAAAAAGCTAAGTAAATTATTTTAGTATTTATTCCGGTAAACTTCTAGAAAAATGGTATCTAATTTCTCTTTTGTCAGAAGATGGTAGATAAGTGATTGCAATGAAGCTTATTTTCAGAAATACTCATGTAAATATTTCACATACAAAATAGCTATTTCTACGTTAATTTTAAAGAAAATATTCTTGTCAGATCCGAATAAAAAACTTTGTGGATTTGTCTGATGTTTTTCTGTTTTAAAAATAAACTCTAAAGCAAAAGAGGAAATTGAACCAATGAAAATATAGTAACTCTTGGAAATGACTGTTTTTATACTGGTTAGTAACCTAATGAGTTTGAGGATCCCTTGAGATGATCAGTGGGATATACTTTCTAACTATATTCCATGGCTTCTTGGAGGAGCAAATGACCATGGTAAGGATCAACTTGAACCTTAAAGGATTCATCAGGCATGCTTGCCTGATCTTGGCTGGACCTTGTGATTTACTTAGACAGTAAAGATCTGAGGTAAAAGTGAAATGTTGTTCAAAGTGCCTTTGCCTCTTGAAGATTTATAATGAACTATTTAACAAAAACTGCTGGGAAAATTGAAAAATAGGATAGCAGAAACGAGGTATAGACCAATATCTCACATCCTACACCAAGATAAGGTCAAAATGGGTATACGGTTTAAATATAAAGAGTGACACCATAAGTAAATTAGGGGAACATAGAATAGTTTAACTGGCAAGATCTACAAAGGGAAGAATTTATGAACAAGAAAGAGATAGAGAGCATTATAAGATGTAAAATGGATAATTTTGAATATATTAAATTTAAAAGCTTTTGTACCAACAAAACGAATGTAACCAGGATTAGAAGGCAAACTGGAAAAAATTTCATAACAAGTTTCTCTGATAAAGATCTCATTTCTCAAATCTATAAAGAAATAAGTCAAATTTGTAAAAATACAAATTATTCCCCAATTTACAACTGGTCAAAGGATATAAACAATTAATTTTCATTGAGGAAATCAAAACCATCAATAAGCAAATGAAAAAATGTTTTAAATCTATCTTGATTAGAGAAATGCAAATTAAAATAACTCTAAGGTACTACCTCATACCTATCAGATTGACCAATATGACAGTCAAGAAAAGTGATATGTGCTAGAGGGGTTGTGGCAAAGTTGGGAAACTAATGCATTGTTGGTAGCTTGTGAGCTGATCTAATCATTCTGGAGGGCAATTTGGAACTAGGCCCAAAGGGCTATAAAACTGTGCATACCCTTTGATCCTGTAACACCACTATTGGGTCTGTATCCCAAAGACATAATGAAAAAGAGGAAAGGACCTACTTGTACAGAAATATTGATAGTAGCTCTTTTTGTTGTGTCAAAGATTTAGAAATTGAGGGAATGTCCATTAGTTAGTGGATGGTTGAACAAATTGTGATATATGTTGGTGATGGGATATTATTGTGCTATAAGAAATGATAATCAAGATGATTTCAGAAAAAGCTGGAAAGATCTGCATGAAGTGATACAGAGCAAAATAAGCAGAACCAGGAGAACACAGTACACGGTAATGGCAATATTGTATGGTGATAAGCTGTGAAAACTTGGCTACTCTCAGCAATGCAATGATCTGGGACAGTTCTGAAAGATATATGATGAGGAATTATATCCACTCCAGAGAAAGAACTGTTGGAGTTGGACGGATGGAGAGCAAAGCATACTATTTTTTACGTCAGTGTATTTATGGTTTTATTTTGGGATTTTAGTTTTGTATGAGTTTGCTCTTACAACAATGACCAATGTGGAAGTGTGTTTTGCATAATAATATGTGTATGGCTCAGATAAAATTGCTTGCCATCTCTGGGTGCAGGGAGGGAAGGAGACAATTTGGATCTTATAATTTTGGAAAATGTTGAAATTGTTATTATATATAATTGGGAAAATAAAATATCTTTGAATAAAAAAAGAAGGATGAGGCTGAGGGGCAATTTTTACTTGGCCTGTGCTGAAATTTTATCACAGGTTTTGAGAATGGTTGTTCAGTTAATAAATATTTATTAAGTGCTTAAAAAAAGAATTATGATAGTGATGAGTTGTTTGTGTTTTATATATTTGTTAAAACATGCTTATTAGTCCTTTGTGTTTTAAGAATTTCTTTGTGAATAAATTAAATAAATTGCCATTCTATACCTTATGTCCATTCCATAACTTAAGTACTATTTCTAGAAGGGATCTAGTTGGCAAGGTGGATAGAGTGCCTACAAAAGATAGAAAACAGTTCTACCACATAGCCATAGCATAAGAGGGCTAGTTTCACAATCAAGAAAGATTAGGTTTAAGTATTGTTTCTGACATATATTGACTGTGTAACACTGAACAAGTCTTTTAACTCTTAGAGTCCCAGACAACTGTTTATAACTCTAACTATAACCATAGCTTCTCTCTGAACTTACAGAACCCTGCCTGTATTATTCTGGGTTTCTCTGACCCCAGATGTATCTGTTTCTTTTGTACTCTGCTTCATTATGCCCCCATCTTAGAGTAAAAATCTGGGGAAAAATCTCCTAAACAAAACTTATCTATGGTTAATGTCTAATGTTCCCCCCTTTATTATTAATTAATTAATTTTATTATAAAGATATTTTATTTTACCACTTACATGTGATAAAAAGTTTCCACATGAATTTTTCTGAAATTGACAATCCAAATTGTCTCCCTACTTCCCTTCCCCCTCCTGGAGCTGGTAAGCAATTTGAGCTGGGTTATTCATGTATTATCATGCAAACCATATTTCCATATTGTTCATTTTTGTAAGAAAATAATCATATAAAACCAAAACCACAAGATAAAAACCCAAATAAACTAAAGTGGAAAATTATATTCTTTGATCTGCATTCCACCTCCAACCATTCTTTCTCTGGAGATGGATGGCCTTCTTTGTCAAAGATTAATGTCTGGTTGTTCAGTTGTTTCAGTTATATCCCATTCTTTGTGACCCTATTTGAAGTTTTCTTGGCAAAGATCCTGGAGTGGTTTACCATTTCCTTCTAAAACCTATCTTGCACATCATGAACATATTATTATTTTTTTTAACCATAGGTGCTTGCATTGCAATAGCAGCATGGTCAAAGTTGTTAAGCTACTCTTTTTTTTTTTTGCCCCTCATCCTATGTTCACCCTATGTTCTTGTATAGATGGGTTTCCCAATAAAAAGTATTTCCTTTCTATTTTGTAAAATAGTATCAAAAGATGTCTAATTTATTTTATCCTTTTGTTAACTCTGGATCCCTTAATAGGGACAGTGCTTCTAACAAAAACATCCAACTTTAGCTCTTCTTTGGGTCACTTTCCTCCTAGGTTGCCTCCTCCTAACTGTGTTTACAAGCAACTACACTGACTATAAAGACAAGGTAACTGTTTAAAATAAAAGAAAGGTAAACAGATTTTCTCAAGCTCAGAGGTTTAAAGCTTAGAAAGAACCCAAGGAAAGAAAGAGATATAAGATTACTACCTTTGGGTTTGGAGTTGGAAGTTTCAGTCATATAACATTGGTCCTGATGCTAGGAGACCCTGACATCAGGAGGATGGATTAGTCCAAGGAGTCTCATACCTAGAATCCAGGTCTCTTTCTTTGTGGCAGTTGTGTGTTTGGGTTTACATGTTATGACTACACATAATTGTTTTTTTAAAATATAAATCCCACATTTTAAAATTACTGTTTAAAATTTTTATGGTTTACTGTGTGAATCATTGTGTGAAAATATTAAGATTATGATGTGATATCATGCTATACTATGAATTTGCCCATTATAAAATTGTGTTTGCATTCAAAAACTACAATGTTCTGCTTTCTTTCCTCCTGAAAGACATCAAAATGTGTTTCCATTCATTCTATAATAATGAATTAATTAGTAGTTAGGGAGGGGGAAAGTGGACAACTTACAATATTTATGAAATAAACATATCTTATTGCATATATTCTATATATATGTATATGTAAAACAAGAAGTAATCAACTATACAGAAAGAAAAAAGATATTTCACTACAAAGTCAGTGAAATTTGGAGATAGAAAGCCAAAAACTTACATGGTCACAGAGTTAGGAGTTGGGTGTGCAAATGACATCTTTAAAAAAAATACAGAAATTTTAAAGGAAAACATGATAAAATCTGTTTTAAAAAATGAAAAATTCAAGATTTTATTGACTCAATATATACATAATTTAGATGAAAGCTCTTCCTTTGACATCACTAGGAGAGTTGGCAAGAAGTATCATCAAAGCTTTTTGAGATCTTCTAGTAATATAAGCAAAATTTTTCCTTGGCAAAGTTTCATAGTAAATAGAGCACTGGACCTGGAGTCAGGAAGATCTAAGTTCAAAATCTTTTCTCAGGCATTTGCTACCTGTGAGACCCTGGGCAAATCACTTAGCTTGTCTGTCAGAGTTTCATCAACTGTTGAAGAATAATAATAGCACCTCCGAGGCTTGTTGTGAGGATCAAATGAGATAATATTTGTAAAAGCACCTAGCACATTTATTAAGTACTTAGTAACTGTTTGTTTCCTTTCTTTAAAAAAATTGGGAAAAAATTCCTGTCAAATCAAGCATATGCTTCCTTTTCTTACCAGGCTACCCATTCTGGGGAATGATAAAGGAGATTTTCCTTAAGGTCCAGAAACCACATTCTCATATAGTTAAGCTTTTTGCCCAGCAGGATCTACTTGGTGATACAGTTCTCTAACATGATATTCAAAATGTTTAACAGTCACTCTTCCAGAGTTTAACAGTTTTATCATTTTCTAATGCAGCTGATGCAATAATGTTTTCTGTTGGGTGACAAGCTGTGGAGATCACAACGTCTGTGTGACCTTGTAACTTCTGCACAATCTCTTTGGTCTGAAGGTTCCAAATGTAAATAAGGTTATCTTCTGACCCAGACACAATCCACTTTCCACCGGTGACTAAAAAGTTGGCAAAAATACAGTATTTTTCATTCTTGTGTCCAGTATATGTCTTTAGGCACTTCCCTTTGCTGTAGTCCCAAAGTTTAAGAATATTATTCAAAGTTGCAGCAAGAATATATTTACCATTTGGAGAGAATTTCACAAAAGACACAAGAGGATTATCATGACCGATAAGTGTTTTTAAACATTGACCCGATGCCGTATCCCAGATGCGGCAGAGACCATCATAACTACTTGACACTATCAAAGATCCGTCACTATTAAAATGTACAGCTGTAACTGGATCAGAGTGAGCAGGTAATGTCTTGAGGCACTGTCCCGTTTTCACTTCCCATATCCTTACGCTTTCGTCAAAAGAGCCGGAAACGATTAGGTTGGAGAGAGGATTGAAGTTACAACAAAAGACGTAATTGCTGTGTCCCTTCAAGGTTTTTAGACATTTCCCCGAGCTCACTTCCCAGATTTTAAGAGTTTTATCGTCGGAAGCAGACACAAGAAGATTGGAATCTGAAGACCAGGCAACATCCGAGATTTCCAGTTTATGCCCAGATATTGTTTTCTCACATTTTCCATCATACGCTCCCCAAATTTTAATGAGCTTATCTGCAGAAGAACTTGCTAACCATTCTCCATTAGGGCTAAATTTTACCGAAGAAACAGCTTTAGTATGTCCTACTAATGTAAATGTTAAGGTGTAGTTTGGTTTTACAGGTGCAGGTTTGCTCTGATTGGTTGAGGAGGAAGGTGTAGGTGGTGTTTTCCGGGCTTCAGATTCTGGTTTCTTTTCCGTTGCCATCGTTCTGAACTGGTCAAGTCCGGCTTCAGGCCCTTAAAGGCGTCGGGATGAAGGAAGATGCAGTTTCAACCAGAAGCCTCCACCACGAAAAGAAAACGAGTTTGGAAAGTTTAATCTCACCTCCGCTAGGCTCCGCACGAGGGATCTAAGAGAACCTTTCTCTGCCTCCGCTTCCCTAGAGTGGGACTCCTCTCGGCCTAGCCCGGGAGAGGACGGAAGCAGCCGCACAGGCTCCTCCTCCTGGCACTAGGCTATTAATATCTAAGCTTCCCCTTCTTTAGCTACCCGGTTTTTACTCCTTTCCAGCTCTAATACCTGGACTCAGTGAACTAACTTGTAAAGCATGGCTTTATTACTTTATTGTGGTGCCTCCTCTGCGCTGGGCTACATACCTCTTTGGCTTCTTTTAAATCCCAACTAAATTTCTACCTTCTACAATTCAACCCCTCTTAATTCAGTGCCTTCCCACTGTTAATTTATTTCCTTTTTGTCCTGCATACAGCTTGTTTGTATAAACTTGTTTGCTTGTTATCTCCCCCATTAGATTGTTAAACTCTTTGACGGCAGGGAATGCTTTCCTCTCTTAAGTGGTTGATGCTTAATAAATGTTTATTGATTGCTTCCTTTTTGGTTCATTTCAGGGACTTATTCGCGTCTCACAAAATAGATAATTTAGCACAGTAATTCATTTTAATTAACAGTTTAATTCATTGTTGGGCTCTTCCCCCTTAATGTTAGGCCCTAAGCTTTCAAAGACTACCCTCATGTTTATCTATATGGATGCAGGAGACCTTTTACCCTCACATGATTTGAGCTTTTATCTGGAGATATCCTGGAGTAAACTCTAGAAGGGTGCCATATGAAATAGTTGCTTGAAAGATGGAACCTGGTTTATATAGACTCAGAACCAGACATCCAGAGCCATAAATAACATGTATAATACTTTATAGTTATTGAGGGCTTTTTTGTTTAGGTATCATTGGGATAAATTTGAGATAAAGATAACTTCATCATCCTTTAAGATCTCAGCCTGGTACTCCACCTCATCACTACTCTTTGCCTCTCTGGAGGGTAGGGCCTTGAACTTTAAACTTCCATTTAAGAAGAGAACTTAGCTCACACAACTCCTTATTTCTCATTTGGTTGCACTACTTCTTTGACTGATCTTTCCATTCTCTGGCCAATGGTACCTTTTTCTCCCTTTTCTTTTTTTTTTTTTTTAGTTTCCTTTGGTGGTGATGTTTTCCCCTATTAGATTGTAAGCTCTTTGAGTACAAGAATTTTTGTTGTTGGTATTTGTATCCGCAGGGCTTGGTATAGTTTCTGGCACACAGTAGACATATAATAAATGCTTTTTGATTAATTGACTAAATATCATCCAAGGTAGCTTTGTGACAAGGAAATCACTTTAAAAGACTGATATATATTAATTTAAGGTCACCAAGGAATTCAGCTATGTAATTCCTAAATGAAAACTCAAGTCAGCAGTCAACCTTTAATGGAGTTTTAATTACAAACAGGAGGAAGAAAGGTATTAGAGAGAGAGAGAGAGAAAAAGAGAGAGAGAGAGAGAAAGAGAGAGAGAGAGAGAGAAAGAGGAGAGAAGGGAATAGGGCTTAAATTACCCCTCTGTTTAGGCTGGGCCAAAAGGCCCAAGCCCTTAGATAGCTGAGGCAAAGAAAAGAGATCAGTCCCTATCACTCACGTGACCAAAATGGAGAAACAGTCTCAGGGGCCTCCACCTCCGGCCTCCTTCAGAGCAAGCTTCTCAGAGAACAACCTCTCAGAGCAAAACCTCTCGAACTCCCCCAGTCCTCAGACCCCTCTATCTTTAAGGAAACCATCTCAGTTCCCTCCCCTCAGTTCTCACATCTACCAATCACTGTCCATGTCTTTCCTGTGCCAATGGTGGCTCTAGCTTAACCCAGGACCTCCCAGAGGTCTGATGCTTTGCACATGTCTGTTGAAGGTCATATTCTCAAATAATTAAATCTTGATCCTTTTGCTGCAGCCTTTCCTAAATCTTGTTACCCTGAGTAGGGTGGAGATTGGAAGTTCCAAGACCTGGTTCTGTCATTCCAAGTATCTATATTGTATCAATTCTAAAATCAATCATGACTCAAAGAACTTCCTGTTCTATGCTTAAGCATAGGTCAAAGCCCTTTCCATTGTTCAGCAAAAGGTTTCTGTCCTAAAGCAGTCCCAAGTAGGGAGGAGAAGGATCCTCCCATGCCAAGGGGGTTCTTACTATCAGTAGGAAATTTTTTCCAGTATGAGATTTCCCAATGGGGAAATTTCCAACATTCATAATTCTAAGAAATTTTAAGGTTTACAGCTTTAACTTGGAGAATCTGGTATTCTTTTAAAAAATTATTATTATTTTAATAAAAACATTTTGTGTATATCATAACTGTTGGGTTTCAGGGGTGGAACAATTCCAAATTCTCTCCCATCCCACCCATTGAGAAGGCAAACAATATGATGTTAATTATACTTGTGAAGTCATACATACCTATTTCCATATTAGCTATGTTGCAAAAAAGAAAAAGAAAAAAGTACACTTTGAAAGTACACTCAGAGTTCATAATTTCTTTTTTCTGGAGGTGAATAGCATTGTTTCCATCATGGGTCCTTTGTTATATCATTGTATTGATCAAAATAGCTAAGCCTTTTCACTGTTGATCATGATATTATTGTGTATGATAATCTGATTCTGCTCACTTCACTTTGAATCACTTAATTTTCCCAGGTTTTTCTGAAACCATCACCCTCATCATCTCTCAAAGGACAATAGTATTCCAACACAACCATATACCACAACTTATTCAGCCATTCCCCAATTGATGGACATTCTCTCAATTTCCAATTCTTTGCCACCACAGAAAGAACAGTTAAAAATATCTTGGTAATATAGGTCCTTTACCCCTCCCCCTTTAAAAAAAAATCTTGGGCTACAGACTTGATAACTGTATTGCTGCATTTTTATATCCACAATTTTATAACCCTTTAGGCATTGTTCCGAATTGTTTTCCAGTTTACAACTCCCCCAACAGTGTGTTTGTGTCTCTATTTTTCCAGATCCTCTCCAGCATTTGTCTATTTACTTTTCTGTCAAGTTAGGCAATCCGATGTGAGGTAGTACCTCAGAGTTGTTTTAATTTAACAAGGACTTAGAGCATTTTTTCATGTGATTATTGTTAGCTTTGATTTCTTATTTTGAAAATTGCCTGTTTTTATCCTTTGATGATTTATCAATTAGGGAATGGCTCTTATTTTGATAAATTTGGCTCAGTTCCTTACATATTGGGAAATGAGGCCTTTATCAGAGAAATTTATGTAAAAAAAAATTAAAAAGGAGCACATCACTCAATTGCACTCCTTCCACCGCTTCCCCTTTCCCCTCCCCCTCCTCCTCCCCGTCTCTCTTCTTCCTCTTCTCCCCCTTTCTTTTACATTTCTTCTTAAGGGACTCTTTAAGGGAGACAGGGGAGAGAGGAGGCAAAAGGAAGCGGAAGTCCACACCTCCGCTATAACCTCTACCTTAACCGGAACTCATTCTGGGATGGAGGGAGGAGTACTCTTGAGTTGTACAGGAAGATACGTGCGACAAGCGTGATTGCGTCATGGCGTAGATCCTAGAGCGACGTATGGTGGGCTGGATTTCGTTTCCCCGGAGATTACGACCTGTTAGCCTCGAGAGCTGGACTTTAGCTGTAGCGGTTGAAGTAGAGTGGTGGCAGCGGCATGGGAACTCCTGGGGGCCTGCACTCGGATTTTGAGGCGCTTCTCACGCGTTTCCAGGAGACCGACAGCGTCCGATTCGAGGATTTCACTGCCCTATGGAGGGAGATGAAGTTTCATACTATCTTTTAGTGAGTATTTATTTCACTCACCAACTCTTGCAACCAGAGTACAGAATTACCTTCCGTCACCATTCCTCGCTCCATCTCCTCAGCGTCCCATATCTTTCTTAATTAAACCTTCCCTCCGCATTCTCTCTTTTCCCATACCCACAGCGTCGCCTTTTCCCCTCCCCTCAGTTTCGCTCTCCTCTCTCCCCGGATTCCCCTTAGTATCAACCTCTTGCCTCCCGTGTTTATCCCCCCCCCCCCCCCCCCCTTCCCTAGTTTGCTTCTCTTCTCTAGTTTTCCCAACTTTCCTCAGTCTCTCCCTCCCTGCACCTTTAGTTTCCCCATCTCCCCCTGCCCCACTTCTCCCTCTCCACATTTCTTCCCTTCTCCTTCCCATCCCCCTGGATCCAAGCTCTTCAGCTTCCTCCCTCTTCTCTTGCTCCTCGCCGGCTTTCCTTCATCTTCCTTCCATGTGGTGCTGCTTTCCCCTTAGGAACTATAAGGCCATGCAAAGAAAGTGAAGAAACTTCAATGTGGTACAATTTGCATTGTGATTCTAGGCAAGTTGCTTCTGGACCTCCGAGACTTCTGTAAAATGGAATAGCAAGGCTTGAATCTCATTATTCCCCCACACTGGGTTTTTGGGAGGAAAATGCTTTGTAATTTTTAAGTCCTTACAAAAATGGAAGTTATTATTAACAATCAATACATGATCTCCTTCCTCCCTCTAACCTCCAATTTAAGAGGATTTTGCTTTTTGTTCAAGACTGAAAGCTTGTCAGTGTCACAGCAGGTCATCTTCTGGCAGATTAGTAGGTTCAGATTTTGATACAGGTGGAATAGTTAGTACTTCAAAGATATTATTACTGCGCCAAACCCCAGGTAAATATTGTACCATGTCTCTTTAGATACTTTGCCTTTATCTTTCTCAAGATGGCCCCCTAATCCCAATAGCCTGCCCCTTAAATCTGATTCCTCTCCTACCCCCTTTTTCTTTGTAGTTTTATTTATTAATTTCTTTTTCTTCCTGCTTTTATCTGGTTATTTAATTCCTCTAAGTCAAGTAAATCCTCCCTACTTTTTCCCTTCAACTAGTCTTATTAGTTTTTAAAATTTCATTTTTTGTGTTCCTTTACTGAAAGAATTTCTTCTACTCTCTTTTTTTGTCCATCTATTTTAGTCTCTCATTTTCTGGTTTTTTACTTCTATAATTGTCTAGTCCCTCTCTATTCTCTGTATACCTTATGAAATAGAAATTTCTAAGGTATCTATTCTGTAGTTTCTGCCATTGCCTGTTGAGCCTGAGGAATCATCTTTTCTGTTGTACCTCACTCCCAGAACAGTGCATATTCCTGCAGGTGACAGAGGAAACATGGCCTGCTTTTAGGCTCCTCCTCCCCCATGTCCCTGATTATACAACCCACCCCTGGTCTGTACCCTCTCTTTGGTTAACTTTTTTTCCTATTTAGTTCAAAATGTCCTCCCTGGGTTCTTGCCCAAAGGAGTTCTTTTCAAGCACCAAATTTCCCAGTAGCACCCTATCTTCTTTCACAGAACATCTCTTTTCATCCATTGGAATATTCAGAACCTCTTCTCATTATGAAAACTAGGCTTCCTTCTTTTCCCTCCTCCTTTTCAATCATTCCTCTCTGTACTCAGTCCCCAGCAGCCCTTCTCTTTCTCAGAGATACCAGGGGTCAACTTTCCTTCCATGCTATTCCTAGATTAGACCTGAACCATCACACACTCCTGTTTTATGCCATTGCTTGTCTCCTCCCATTTTGTAATGTAGTTTGTGAAGTTCTGTGGCCTTTCTCCCTACTTTTGCCTCCACCAGACATTTGCCTTCACTCTTATCTCCTTATGTACCTTTAGAAAGATGGCTCTTAACCAAATTCTTTGCTGTTTTCATGTTTCTGTTGCTTTTCTTGCCTGCTGAATTCATTCACCCCTCTTGCAGAATTTCTGTTGTTTGGGAGTGTTTGGGAAGCAAATAAAATTATTTTCATCTAAGAATGTTTTAATTAAGATTTTTTTTAATAAGCATCTTTTTTCATTTGTGATTAAGTCCAGATTTGCAGAATCCTATACTGCTTTAATTGGTTGGAGATGGCAGTCGTTTAAGAAGTATTCATTTATTAGAGTGGTTCTTAATCTTTCTTGTGTGTTTTGGACCACTTTGGCAGTCTAGAAAAACCTGCAGATATTTTAGAATATTTTTAAATACATTAAAAAAAATAGGATTATGGATAGAGGTAAAGTTCATGGCTAGACAAGGAATAGAGAGAACCACTGATGATAATTTTTTATTTTTTGCATAAAATGAAAGTTTTACACTGAAAAAATGACTTAAGAAAGAAAAAGGTACCTGGGCTTGGGGGGAGGGGCGGGATGATCCTTGTAGCAAGTTTCTATGATAAAGGTCTCCTTTCCAAGAATGAGAACCATAACCCAATTGATAAATGCATATGTGTCTTCCAAAGTTTCTCTGAAACCTTCCCCTTCACATTTTTTATGACAAAATATTATTCCTTTACATTGTGACAAGGAAATCACTTTAAAAGACTGATATATATTAATTTAAGGTCGCCAAGGCATTCAGCTATGTAATTCCTAAATGAAAACTCAAGTCAGCAGTCAACCTTTTATAGAGTTTAATTACAAACAGGAGGAAGAAAGGAATTAGAGATATAGAGAGAGAGGGAGAGAGAAAGGGGAGAGAAGGGAATAGGGCTTAAATTACCCCTCTGTTTAGGCTGGGCCAAAAGGCCCAAGCCCTTAGATAGCTGGGGCAAAGAAAGGAGATCAGTCCCTATTACTCACGTGACCACAATGGAGAAACAGTCTCAGGGTCCTCCACCTCCAGCTTCCTTCAGAGCAAGCTTCTCAGAGCACCTCTCCAACCACTCAGAGCCAAAACTCTCCAACCAACCCCCCAGTCCTCAGACCCCTCTATCTTTAAGGAAACCATCCAAGTTCCCTCCCCTCAGTTCTCACATCTACCAATCACTGTCCATCATTTTCCCAGTGCCAATGGTGGCTCTAGCTTAACCCAGGACCACCCAGAGGTCTGTGGCTTTGCACATGTCTGTTGAAGGTCATATTCTCAAATAATTAAATCTTGATCTTTTGCTACAGCCCTTCCTAAATCCTGTTACCCTGAGTAGGGTAGAGATTGGAATAATTACATTTTGATCTATGCTGCAGCCCTTCCTCAATCCTGTTAGGACTGAGTAGGGTGGAGATTGATTCCAAGTATCTCCATTGTATCAATTCTAAAATCAATCATGACTCAAAGAAATTCCTGTTCTATGCTTAAGCATAGGTCAAAGCCCTATTCATTGTTCAGCAAAAGGTTTCTGTCCTAAAGTAATCTTAAGAAGGGAGGAGGAGGAACCTCCCATGCCAATGGGGTTCACATTCCAATAGCCAAGACCCACTATCAATAGGAAATTTTTCAAGTATGAAATTTCCCAATGGTGAAATTTCCAACATTTATAAGTCTAAGAAATTTTAAGGTTTACAACATTCATATACCATTCTCCAATTGGATGGGCACCCTCTGCTTCTAGTTTCCAGTTCATTGCTACTACAAAAGAATAACTTTAAATATGTTTAACAGCTGGATCCCTTTCTCTTAACTCTAGAGTTACAGGTCTAATAGTAATCTCACTGGATTACAGGGTATTTAGTTTAATAACTTGGTGGAGTGGGTAGATATTAAAAAAAAAACAATTTAAATGCCAAGTGTATGCCAGCCACAAAGAATACACAAAAATTAAATGATTGCTTCTTTCCGAGAGATTACTTTCTTCCTTTTTTTTTTAAACCCTTACCTTCCGTCTTGGAGTCAATACTGTGTATTGGCTCCAAGGCAGAAGAGTGGTAAGAGCTAGGCAATAGGGGTTAAGTGACTTGCCCAGGGTCACACAGCTGGGAAGTGTCTGAGGCCAGATTTGAACCCAGGACTTCCTGTCTCTAGGCCTGGCTCAATCCACTGAGCCAACCAGCTGTCCCCCCCCCCTTCCCCCGAGAAATTACTTATCAGGATAAATGACATATATAAATATATGCAGAATAAGAAAAGGTAGCATTTTGGAAGAGGCACTGGCAGCTGAGGGTATCAGAAAAATCCTCATTTAGGAAATAGCATTTGAGCAGTGCTTTGATAAAAAGAAGAGATTCTAGAAAGCAAAATTGAGGAGGGGACAGGCTCTAAATATATGGAGATGGAAGATGTAATGTTTTATGTGAGGAACATCAGAAGGGCAAGTTGGCTGGATTATGGAGTAGCTAAACAGAGTTTAAGCCTGTAAGTAATTTTGGAAGTAATAATGAAAAGCCTGAAGTGAAAGTGTTCAAGCTGAGAAATATAGAAGCAGTAGGAGACGCAAAAGGAAAAAGAAAAATGGAGAGAAGAATGTAGGATTATAGTCCCTGTGTCAATTAGAAGCTGCAAAAGGAATGATAAGCAGTAAATTATAAATTCTTTCAGGGCAAGGAGAGCATTTCTTATTCTTAGAATGGATCAAAATTTTTAGTAGACTTTAAGTCCTATAGCATAGATTGTGACATGCATTTGGATAGATAGTGTGTAAAGTACATGTATCAATCAGTTTGTATATCTGGCAAAGACAAATTGATAGAAATTTGGACTTGAAGTTGAACATAGGATAACAAACTGATGGATTGCCTTTCAAAAATTGAAAAACTTCTTTAAGAACCCAAAGTTTCCCATAAAAACAGATTCATGTTTTTAATGTTAACATTCTCCTGGTTGTGCTGTATGGTAACAAGACATGGAATTCAACAATTTCAGAAGAATTAAAAAATAAATATAGAACAGAGTGCACTGGAGCATATAGAGGTTGTGAGCAGGCTGCAGTATATAGCCAGTGAGCAATTTAAAGAACAAGAGTAAAAGATGTTATAAAGGAAATGCATTAGAGGAAGAGGAAGGATTAATATGGCAAGGGCAGTAGATGACCCATAGACAGCCAGAATGCTGTGCTGGTATTTTCAGTGTCAGAAGAAATCGAGGAAATACTCCAGCATGTTTGGATGGTGAACTTATGAGAGAAGGTAGATAAGAATCACACAAAAAGGACGTGTGGATGGGGTTTGATCTGCATTGGAAGGAGGGAGCTCTCAAAACCATTGAGATCACAGAATCAATATAGTTTCTAAAAAGTTTTGTTTTGTTTTATTTTTTATTTTGTTATTTTTTAACATTTTATTTGGTCATTTTCAAACATTATTCATTAGAAACAAAGATAATTTTCTTTTCCTCCCCCCTCCCACCACTCCTCCCAATGGTGATGCGTGGTTCCTCTGGGTATCACATGTGTCCTCGGTCCAAACTCTTTTTGTAATATTTATTGGGAAAGGATGGGGAGGATAGGAAACTGGGGATAAAGTGAGATTTGTAGTAGGGTATAGAGGAGAGAGGGAATATCGCTTGGTGAAGCAAAGGAGAGATGCCCCCTGCTGAGAGGAAGCAGCAGGGATCCGAAAAGGACCATTTATCCTGAATGACTGAATTGAAGTTCAGCTCCCTCTATGATCAGAAAAGATAGTCCACTTATCTGACTGCGAATTCAAATAATATAAAGTTTAATAACCAGTTGGGATTGGAGTTTTTTCCTTAGCTTCAGAGTTGAGGGCCAGGCCCCAGAGGCTGGCGGAGGGTTCTTCCACTCCCGTCTACTCTATATCAGTCCTGCTTAGTCTAATTCAGAATCTTAGCAGTAGACATAAAGCAAACAAGAACAGTTCTGACATTCAGAAGCAATTGGGCCTGAATCTTCGGGCTGAAACAAAAGAGGGACACCACACCAGACTGGGCTGAACAAGCTCCTCTCTCCTCTAACATCAGGAAGCCATCTCTCCTCTAACATCAGGAAGCCAGTTCCTTCTCGCCCCCCCCCCCCCCAGGAAGGAAATGCTAGTCACAAGACCCAACTGCCACTCCCAGATGCCCCTTCCCCCACCAACTGTCAGACTTGTTTCCTTTCCACATATTCCATGTTCTTGGTATTTGCATTAAGGTGTTCATTTAGAGTCTCTCCTAAATCATATCCCCTCCACCCTGTAGTCAAGCTGTTGCCTTTCCTCAGTGTTTTTACTCCCACTGTTTGTCCTCTGCTTGACTATAGTGTTTTTTTCTCCTTGATCCCTGCAGAATGTTCAGGGATATTGCATTGTCACTAATGGAGAAGTCCATTATGTTTGATTGTACCACAGTGTATCAGTCTCTGTGTACAATGTTCTCCTGGCTCTGCTCCTTTCACTCTGCATCACTTCCTGGAGGTTATTCCAGTATCCATGGAATTCCTCCACTTTATTATTCCTTTGAGTACAATAGTATTCCATCACCAGCATATACTACAATTTGTTCAGCCATTCCTCAATTGAAGGGCATCCCCTCATTTTCCAATTTTTTACCACAACAAAGAGTGCAGCTGTGAATATTCTAGTACAAGTCTTTCTTCTTATTATCTTTTTGGGGTATAAACCCAGTAGTGCTATGGCTGGATAAAGGGCAAGCAGTCTTTTATCGCCCTTTGTACATACTTCCAAATTGCCCTCCAGAATGGTTGGATCAATTCACAACTCCACCAGCAATGAATGTCCCAACTTTGCCACATCTCCTCCAACAATCATCAAACTTCTCCTTTGCTGTCATGTTAGCCAATCTGCTAGGTGTGAGGTGATATCTCGGAGTTGCTTTGATTTGCATCTCTCTGATTATCAGAGATTTAGAATACTTTTTCATGTGTTTATTAATAGTTTTGATTTCTTTGACTGAAAACTGCCTGTTCATGTCCCTTGCCCATTTATCAATTGGAGAATGGCTTGATTTTTTGTACAATTGATTTAGCTCTTTATACATTTGAGTAATTAGACCTTTGTCAGAAGTTTTTGTTATGAAGATTGTTTCCCAATTTGTTGCTTCCCTTCAAATTTTGGTTACATTGGTTTTGTTTGTGCAAAACCTTTTTAATTTGATGTAATCAAAATTGTTCATTTTACATTTTGTGACTTTCTAAGTCTTGCTTGGTTTTAAAATCTTTCCCTTCCCAAAGGTCTGACATGTATACTATTCTGTGTTTGCCTAATTTACTTATAGTTTCCTTCTTTATGTTCAAGTCATTCACCCATTCTGAATTTATCTTGGTGTAGGGTGTGAGGCGTTGATCCAAACCTAATCTCTCCCACACTGTCTTCCAGTTTTCCCAGCAGTTTTTGTCAAATAGTGTATTTTTGTCCCAAAATCTGGGGCCTTTGGGTTTGTTATAGACTGTCTTGCTGATGTCACTTACCCCAAGTCTATTCCACTGATCCTCCTTTCTGTCTCTTAGCCAGTACCAAATTGTTTTGATGACCACTGCTTTATAATATGGTTTGAGATCTAGGACTGCAAGGCCACCTTCCTTTGTATTTTTTTTTCATTATTTCCCTGGATATCCTTGATCCTTTGTTCTTCCAAATGAACTTTGTTATGATTTTTTCTTATTCAGTAAAATAGTTTTTTGGAAGTTCAATGGGTGTGGGACTAAATAGATAGATAAGTTTGGGTAGGATGGCCATTTTTATTATATTGGCTAGTCCTACCCATGAGCAGTTAATGTTTTTCCAATTGCTCAAGTCTAGTTTTAGTTGTGTGGAGAGTGTTTTGTAGTTGTGTTAATATAGTTCCTGTGTTTGTCTCGGGAGATGGATTCCTAAGTATTTTACTTTGTCTAAGGTGATTTTGAATGGGATTTCTCTTTCTAATTCTTGCTGCTGAGCTGTGTTGAAAATATATAGAAATGTTGATGACTTATGTGGGTTTATTTTGTATCCTGCAACTTTGCTAAAGTTGTTGATTATTTTGACTAGCTTTTTGGTTGATTCTCTAGGACTCTTTAAGTAGACCATCATATCATCCGCAAAGAGTGATAACTTGGTCTCCTCATTGCCTATTTTAATGCCTTCAATTTCTTTTTATTCTCTAATTGCTACTGCTAGTGTTTCTGGTACAATGTTAAATAATAGAGGTGATAATGGGCATCCTTGTTTCACTCCTGATCTTATTGCGAATCCATCTAGTTTATCCCCATTGCAGATGATGTTAGCTGATGGTTTTAGATATATACTGTTTATTATTTTTAGGAAAGACTCTTCTATTCCTATGCTTTCTAGTGTTTTTAATAGGAATGGGTGTTGTATTTTATCAAAGGCTTTTTCTGCGTCTATTGAGATAATCATGTGATTTTTGTTGGTTTGCTTGTTGATATCGTCAATTATGTGGATGGTTTTCCCATTATTGAATCAGCCCTGCATTCCTGGTATAAATCCTACTTGATCATAGTGAATGACCCTCCTGATCACTTGCTGAAGTCTTTTTGCTAGTATCCTGTTTAAGATTTTTGCATCTATGTTCATTAGGGACATGGGTCTATAGTTTTCTTTCTCTGTTTTTGACATGCCTGGCTTTGGAATCAGTACCATGTTTGTGTCATAAAAGGAATTTGGTAGGACTCCCTCTTTGCTTATTATGTCAAATAGTTTGTATAGTATTGGGATTAGCTGTTCTTTGAATGTTTGATAGAATTCACTTGTGAATCCATCAGGCCCTGGGATTTTTTTCATAGGGAGTTCTTTGATGGCCTGTTGGATTTCATTTTCTGATATGGGATTATTTAAGAATTCTATTTCTTCTTCTGTTAGTCTAGGCAATTTATATTTTTGTAAGTATTCATCTATATCACCTAGAGTGGCATATTTATTGCCATATAATTGGGCAAAGAAGTTTTTATTAATTGCCTTAATTTCCTCTTCATTGGAGGTAATTTTCATCTATGATACTGTTAATTTGCTTTTCTTCTCTCCTTTTTTAAATTAGATTGACCAGTACTGATTTTTCTTTTCAGTTTGGTCTGCCCTTGTGTTTGAGGCTTCCAGTTGTTTCTCCAATTGGGAGTTCTTGTCTGTCAGGTTGCTGACCTCTTTCTGAATTTTCCCCCATTTTTCTTGCCCCAAGGTTTCCATCTTTTGGATAAGCTCCATTTTGAGTTCTTTCAGAGCTTGTGGATAATTTCCATTTTGGGGGTCATGTTTTGATTTTGTTTGAATTTCATCCTCTTTTTCCTCTGAAGCCTGGGTTTTCCCTCTGTAAAAGTTTTCAATAGTCACTTTCCCCCCCTTTCTTCTTGGAGGGTTGATCTTGGGCAGTGTGAGCCATCGCTTTGGTGGTTTTCCCTTTCCTTTTTAGTCAGAGGTCTGGGAGAGATGGGCAGGTTTTCTGTGGATTTAAGTGGCGGTGCTTTTGCCTGAGACTGGTTCTTCCCAGCCTCCGCAGTTCGTTAGAGCACCCGCCCCTGTGGTCTGTGGTCTCTTCTCTCCTGTGGGAAGGAGTCTCCTATAATAGCACTCTGAGGGGTAGTTGCCTGGTAGACCTTGTCAGTTCTCAAGGACCCTGGCGTTTCCCCCTTCACTACAGCAAGGAGCGGAGCTTTTGCCTCAGGCAGTTTCTACAGTTTCTAGAGTCTCCACAGTGTTTGCAGTTTGCAAGAGTCCCCGCGGTCTGTGTGCTCTCCAGTGCGCAGGGGTCTCCAGTGAAATCTCTCAGAGGGATAGTTCCCTGGCAGTCCTTGTTAGATCTCAAGGACCCTGGTGTGCCCCTCCCCAGAGAGAGACGCTCCTCACTCACTTTCTGTCTCTGGTGAATGCGCTGGCCCCTACTCTGCTTCCATAGGTGGGGTGGGGGAGGGATAACTCAAAAAAGCTTGTGTGCAAGTTTTTCCTCCTTTTTATAGTATGGAAATGTTTAAACCCCACATACCTTCATTGCTGTGGTGTACTGGAGAGTCCCTCCGTTCTTCCAAGGATGATTTTTATGCTCTTTTGAGGTAGTCTATTTCGTTTGGTGCTGGAGGAGAGGAAGCGATTCGCGTCTAGATTGCAGCCATGTTTATCCGTAAGTCCCCAAGAAGGGCTGTTTTTTGGAAGAGTGAGTTGCTGTATTCTTGAAATGATGAGCCCTCCCATCTTTGTGGTCTTTGGGCAAAGGTTAAATGATCACTCTGGGTCAGATCCAGACTCCATTAGGCTCTGTGGAGAAAGAGCAAAAGTTTCATTTTGTTAAATCTCAACAATAAATATGAAGTGAAATTTATCTTGCATTAGAATCGCCTTTTTTTTTATATTACCTTAAAACCCTGTAGTTCTTAATCCTGCAACCTTGCTTCCTGATTTCCCAGTCTCAAGAGAACCATTGCAGTTGTGAATCTCTTACCCAGCATCCCATTTGTGTGTTTACATTATGTGCTAAAGTAGGAAGGATATAATTTGGGTATAAACCCACCTTTCCCTCTCTTCTTCCCAGAATGCAGCTGTGGAAGCTAGGGGGAGAGCTTGGCAGGAAAGTTTACTCACGAGGTCATACTTAAACTTTGTACTTCTATTTTTTAATTTCTTCTAATTCAAGTGATTACTAATAAATCTTATTAAATATTTTAAAAAAAGAATCACCTTTTTGTTTCTTGTGGATAAATTTGAGGCAATGACTTTAATTGGATTTTGTTTCTTGTGAATTAATAGACTTCTTTATAGTTATTCACTGTAGATTATAGCTACATTATGATTTCTGGTCTGGAAGTTTGCTCCTCTGCCCCACCCCATTTTTAAACTCCTTTTCATTAAACTTATAAGACTCTACACAAATACATTTTCTACCAATCCTTGTTATGTGCACAGCATTTGTAGCCAAGAACCCTCATTTCTGTATTTTAACCTCTGTTGCAGGAATCCAAATTCCATTCTGATACTTCCTAAATCTTCCTTTCTCTTCTGAAGGTTTCATCTTTGATCAATAGCAGTGATGAAAATACCATATTCCCCCTTAACATTTTTAGTCTTTTGCTAAGACTTCATAATCCTTAGCTATGTTTTCTTAATGTCTTTCTGGCATATCATTCGTCCTTATATAAATCAAGAGAGGCATATTATTTTTCTTCCTCTGTTATAAAAATAGCTGCCCGATTCTTTTTAACCATTATATTCCTTATTATGTTCTAGTGGCAGAACAAGACATATGGAAAAGAACAAATTCACAAAGGAAGCTTTAGCTCTGGCATGGAAATATTTTCTACCTCCATACACCTTTCAAATCAGAGTTGGTGCTCTGTATCTTATGTATGGACTGTATAATACACAGCTCTGTCAGCCAAAGCAAAAGGTAATATTTCAGACTATTCTGAAACAGGTACAGTTTATAAAATATATTAATATCAAAATGTTTCTAGTAGAAAGGCTAATGTTTAATTATATGCATATGATGTATATTAATATATGTTTAATTACATTTTTCTTTTTTTTCCTCATTTTTAGATTAGAGTATGCCTTAAAGATTGGGATGAAGTTATGAAATTCCAGCAAGATCTGACAAATGCACAACATTATGATGCTTCTTATATTCTTAGGAAGCTGCGACTGGACAAAGCCTTTCATTTCACAGCAATGCCCAAACCTGTATGTTAACATTATATAATTCAACTCAAAAACACTTATTAACCCTCTGCTATGTGAATAGCATTGTCCTACCTACTAGGGGAAATACAAAGTTTGGAAAATTTGTAAGGGAATGAGCATTTATATAGTGTCTGTTTCATGCCATGTGCTGTGCTAAGTGCTTTGGAAATATCTTATTTGAACTTCACAACAATCTTAAAGGTTTCTTACAGTTTCTTACAATTCAGAATTGCTGAAAAGAGTTTTTTTTCTGGTGATTTTTAAAACTTTTTTTACCTTATAATGTTTCTTCATTTTATCATGATTGTTTTTGTTTATATGTTCATTTGTTCAGTTACTTTACTATTTCTTGGTAGAGTTTTAATTTGAGAGTTTCTTTTACTCTTATTGCTGATCTTTTATTTTAGTGAATATCTTGTTTTGAAGTTACCTATGAAAACTGGACCTGGCAATGAATACTTAGCCATCCTTGTGGAACACATAAATCTATTAGAGAGCCACAAAGCAAAGTTTTATTTGAAGTGTCAGGTCTGAAGTGGATAATGGGAGGAGATGTCAGGGAAGGCTTTTTGGAGGACATGGCATTTGAAGAATGGGTAGGAATACAGTAGGGTGAAAAGAGGGTGGGGAGAGACATTACAGGAATAGGAAATTGCCTGGGAAAAATGAAAAGAGGAATGAGAGTGCAGTAATTATTGAGGACTAAAATTGTCAAATACAGTGAGAGTATAGAGAACTATAAGAGGAGTAACCAAAAAGGTAAGTCTAAAAAGGTAATATTGTTGCTGAGTTGTGAAAAGCTGTCAATGTTAGGAAATGAGTTGCTGAAGATGGTTGCTCAGAAGAATGATCTAACCATGTCTATGATTAAGAGAGATTATTTTGATAAAAAGTAGGAAAGATGAACTAAAAGGAGGAGAGTTTAGAGGTGGGGAAACCTCCAGATAAATAGTAAGGAGGGCCTCTACCAGGTTGATTATTTTGAGATTAGGGAAAAGGGGACAAAATTGAGATATGTTTTATTGATAGAATTTATAGGACTTGCAAGGTAACTAATTGGATAACAAGAGATGGGAAGAGTAAAAAATAACTCAATTTATAATTATGGAAGATTTCTGGCTTGTTTTCTGATGAGCAGAAATAGTTAAGTCAGAAGGAAGATTAGGTTTAGAGGAGGAAGATAAATTCAGTTTTAGACTTGTTAAGTTTGAGGTGCTGATGGACTATATATATCTAAGTTCCAGAGGGCCTTAATCTGCAAACCTTTTTTTTTTTTTAAGTTTGGTAACTATATCAACTGAACTCATTTCTTTTGTAATCCTGTGTTTAACTCTATGCATTATAAAAGCATTATTCTAAAGCATACTGGCTTTATCAGACTATGAACAAAGAAGGGTAAGAATCTCTGATAAAGGTGGAGACATACTATAGGCAGATGGAGCTATATTAGATCTAGTGCTTAGAAGAAAGTCAGAACCACAGATATTTGTGTGGGAATCATCTGTGTAGAAGAGGTTGTCGCTATGGGAGTGAATAAGATTTCCAACAGAATATAAGAGGAAAGAGGTTCAAGGAACAACTTTTGGGGAATTCCCATGTTAATAGATTGGAAGATAGTGGTTAAAGAGAAAGAAGAAATACCAGGAAAAGTGGTATTTCTGAAGCCACAGGATCAAGTTGATGACTTTTAGATGTGACAAAGAGGAGGTCATTTATGCATGATAAAGCAGTTTAGTAGTAAAATGGTGAGGACAAAAGTATCATAAGTAATTAAGACAGTTTCTACTGAAGAAGTCAAGGCAACAGGTTTCTACAGCTTTTAAAAAAATGTAATGTTTGAAAAAGATGAGACAGATGGGATGGTAGTTGGATAGGTTAGAATGGTCAAGGTAAATCTTCTAAACTTGGGGTGATCATGTTAGCAGATGGAAAGGTGGCAGTTTTAGTGGAGTGATTGAGGATGCATTAGAAGAACTGACTGCTAATACAAGTGGTACCAAAGGGGCATATATAGAACTATTAATTTTACTGAGATATAGAGATAACTCTTCTGTAACCTGAGGGAAGTGGGAGAGAGAAGGTGATGATACTGGGGAAGTTTGAGGAATGAAAGAAGGGAACTCAGGAAGTTCACCTTGGGTAACTTCAATTTTCTTAGTAATGTAGGACTAGCATATCTTTTGTAAGAATGGTGGTGGTGGGAAAAGAAAGAGTTTGGAACAGTTGCCATAGAGAATAAGAGAGGGAATTAAGAGGGATAATGGGAGTGTTGAAGAGCAGGAAGGTTCTAGCTGGTATTATGTTCCATAAAATTATCATAAAATTATGGTGAATGGAATAAGTTTTCAAAATAAGAAAACATCTTGGTTGTGTTATTATAATCAGATTCTTAGAATATTAAAAAAATAAATCCCATTTATCATTGGATAACATTAAAAGTATGATTTGAAAAGCTTTCTCATTAAAAACTAATTTTTGTCTTTAAAATGAAGATGTACAGTTTCTAATTGTAACATGTTTCTAGAGCCTATAGGCAAACATAATGATGATGTGTATGCTTTTACCCTGAATCTTTGAGCATAGTTGCATAGTAGAAATCAATGAATAAGTTTGTGAATGGCAGACTAAAAAGATCTCTTTAAGGTAATATTAATTAAGCAGAATAGTAAATAGTATTTGAAAATAATTAGGGGGCAGCTGGGTGGCTAAGTGGATTGAGAGCAAGGCCTAGAGAGGAGAGGTTCTAGGTTCAAATCTGGCCTTAGACACTTCCAAGCTGTGTGACCCTGGGCAAATCATTTAACACCCCCCGCCCCCCCCCCCCCCCCCCCAGCCCTTACTGCTCTGTTGCCTTGGAACCAATAACAATATTGATTCTAAGACAGAAGGTAAGGGTTAAAAAGAAAAATTAAATTGTATGACCATTTTGTCTCACTTCGAATTAGGTTTGTTAATCAAAATAATTACTTTTTTGGTAGTATGTTAGATTTCTCGTAAGGCATTAATATAGTATCTTATAGTATTTCAAAATGTAGGGCAGTTTTTTCTTTATTATTATCTTCTCGTATAGTATTTTTATTGCTACCCTTATAAATAAGCACTTGTTTTTCTAAACAGCTAACTGTATTAAATTATTGCCATTTTATGTAGCTGTCTTATAGAATGAAGAAAAACATTCCACGAACTGAAGTTACAGAAGAATTTAAGGAACCAAATGACCGGGTAATGAAGCTCATCACTGCTGATACTTTAGAGGTAATTTTATTTTTGTGCTCTGAATGATTATCAGAGATTTTTTACTAGGTTCTGCTGACTTCTCAGATGAATTTAACTCATCTCAGTAAAGTACTATAAATATTACTCTATACTCTTGAGTTTTACTATAAATCTTGAAATTTGATGCAGTTTAATGACAGACTCTTAGTTAAAATTTGAAGAGCCAAAGATTGTTTAATTTTTTTTTATTGTATATCCATCAGGCTATTGCTTTTATATATTTATATCAATTATATATTTCGAATATTGGGTTTTTATTAGAAAGATTTGCTACAAATATTCCCATTAAATTGCTTCTTCTAGTTGTATTGATTTTTTTTGTTTGTACAGAACCTTTTAAATTTATATTATCAAAGGGTTACATTGTATGTTACTTTTATCCCATTTTTAGAGATATCTTCTTCCATTTTCCTCCAAGACCTGAGTTGCAGAACAGTTGCTTATCTTCATTGTTAAAAGGAATTTCCTCATCAGAAAATTTTTTAACATTAATGAAATCCTAGGTCCATACCAAAAAAATTTAAGATTGGTACTTGTATTAAATCTGACAGTTTGACAGTCAAATGCAGTCTTAATGTAACAATTTTCCCTAGATTCCTCCCTTCCCCCTTGCCTGAGAATAACTTCATCTATTGATGGGAACATGTGATCTATTAATAAAAGATAGGTCCATTGCATCTGCTTCTCACATAGAAAGTCACTAGATTCTTCCTGTTGTTTCCCCATACTACCCTTTTCACAGAGGGCTAACTACTGTTGAGGGGCAGTCCAGTCCTATTCATGGTCTATTCTTGCTCAGATCTGTCCTTGCAGGTAAAGGTCTAAATTTAAGGGTTTAAAAATCCTACCCACTGTGGCTGTCTCATTTTTAGATACAAAGTCTTTGATAGTTCTTCCCTTTCTTTCTTTTTTTTAAACATTATTTTTATTTGGTCAATTTCGAACATTATTCATTGGATACAAAAATAATTTTCTTTTCCTCCCTCCCCTCGCAGCACCCCTCCCCGTGCTTTCACTGGGTATCACATGTGTCCTTGATCCGAACCCATTTCCATATTGTTGGTATTTGCACTAGGATGTTCATTTAGAGCAGCGGTTCTCAACCTCTCAATTTGTAGCAATGAGAATACCTAATGCATATCAGGTATTTACATTCCGAATCATAACTGTAGCAAAATTACAGTTTTGAAGTAGCCACCAAAATGATTTTTTGGTTTGGGGTCACTGCAACATGAGGAACTGTATTGTGGGGTCACGGCATTAGAAAAGTTGAGAACCACTGATTTAGAGTCTACATCCCCAATCATATCCCCTCGGCCCCTGTAGTCAAGCAGTTACCTTTCCTCCGTGTTTTTACTCCCACAGTTTGTCCTCTGCTTGTGGATAGTGTTTTTTCTCATAAATCCCTGCAGATTGTTCAGGGACATTGCATTGACACAAATGGAGAAGTCTATTACATTCGATTGTACCACAATGTATCAGTCTCTGTGTACAATGTTCTCCTGGTTCTGCTCCTTTCGCTCTGCATCACTTCCTGGAGGTTGTTCCAGTTCCCATGGAATTCTTCCACTTTATTATTCCTTTGAGCACAATAGTATTCCATCACCAACATATACCATAATTTGTTCAGCCATTCCCCAATTGAAGGGCATCCCCTCATTTTCCAATTTTTTGCCACCACAAAGAGTGCAGCTGTGAATATTCTTGTACAAGTTTTTTTCCTTATTATCTCTTTGGGGTACAAACCCCACAGTGCTATGGCTGGATCAAAAGGTAGGCAGTCTTTTATCGCCCTTTAGACATAGTTCCAGATTGCCCTCCAGAATGGTTGGATCAATTCACAACTCCACCAGCAATGAAGTTGTTTTGATTTGCATACTTTTTCATGTGCTTATTAATAGTTTTGATTTCTTTAACTGAAAACTGCCTATTCATGTCCCTTGCCCATTTATCAATTGGAGAATGGCTTGATTTGTTGTACAATTGATTTAGCTCTTTGTAAATTTGAGTAATTAAACCTTTGTCAGAGGTTTTTGTTATGAAGATTGTTTCCCAATTTGTTGCTTCCCTTCTGGTTTTAGTTACATTGGTTTTGTTTGTACAAAACCTTTTTAATTTGGTGTAGTCAAAATTATTTATTTTACATTTTGTGACTTTCTAAGTCTTGCTTGGTTTTAAAATCTTTCCCTTCCCAAAGGTCTGACATGTATGCTATTCTGTGTTCACATAATTTACTTATTGTTTCCTTCTTTACATTCAAGTCGTTCACCCATTCTGAGTTTATCTTGGTGTAGGGTGTGAGATGTTGATCCAAACCTAATCTCTCCCACATTGTCTTCCAATTTTCCCAGCATTTTTTAGCAAATAGTGGATTTTTGTCCCCAAAGCTGGAATCTTTGGGTTTGTCATAGACTGTCTTGCTGAGGTCACTTATCCCAAGTTTATTCCACTGATCCTCCTTTCTGTCTCTTAGCCAGTACCAAATTATTTTGATGACCACTGCTTTATAATATGGTTTGAGATCTGGGACTGCAAGGCTGCATATCCTTGATCTTTTGTTCTTCCAAATGAACTTTGTTGTGTTTTTTTCAAATTCAGGAAAAAAGTTTTTTAGAAGTTCAATGGGTATGGCATTAAATAAATAGATAAGTTTGGGTAGGATGGTCATTTTTATTATATTAGCTTGTACTACCCATGAGCAGTTAATGTTTTTCCAATTGTTCAAGTCTAGTTTTAGTTGTGTGGAGAGTGTTTTGTAGTTGTGTTCACATAGTTCCTCTTCCCTTTATTTTTATACCTCATTCTAATTATATCTTTCTGATGACCTTGGATTTGGGATTCTGCCTCTTTTAGTAGTTCTTCAAAAGAATAAATAAATAAATAAAATGTGGACCTCAGCTAGCTCAGTATGTCTTTCCTATGGGGATTTGATTTCTCACAGTGACTCCTAGTAGTTGTTTTCTCACTTTCTGTTGCCTCTTCACAGGCCCTTCTTTCTTATCCTTAGCCTAGAAACATTAATGGACTAAATGACTCAAGACTCCAGGATGAATAATATATCAGCCATGAGAGTCCCTTTATAGGTGGCACTTATTTGTTCTAGTTGTCCCCCAGGTACATGGGCTCAAGAGCTTGTTGACCATTGCTTGATTCTTGGTCCCTCTCACCCCTACTTCTAATCCTTTACTTCACATATTTGCCTTCTTTCTTTGATATTTTTGACTGTCATCCAGATGGACAGTTTTATCATGCAGACATGTCATGTTGTTAGGGAGCAAGGAACTAGATAGTCTTGAAACTCCTTACTCAATTTTTTCTTTATCATCTCCATTATCTGCATTGGGCCTCTAGACCCAAATGTCTCTAAAATATGGATATTTTTTATGTAATCTCCTTCAGGGACCTTGCACTCTGCCTAATGCTTAATGTTAAAGTTGGGGTGCCCTACACACTGTGAAAGTATGCAGTATCTAAAAAAATCTAAAAATGCTGGTGAATCCCCAACAACAGATTGTTTTCCAAAAGAGCTGCCTAATTAGTTATAACCACTTTTAACTTGCTAATCACATACACTGTCCAAGCATGCTCCATCACAAGGTGAAGGGCTACATCCTAAATTCTATCTGGAACTATCTCAAGAACACTGTTGTTTCTTCCCATGATCTCTGGAAAACAGAAGGATGTGATTGATGGCTCCAACAGAATTATTAGATTGGGGAACAGTCAAGGGAACTAGTATTTGAACCTTCTAGAGTTGCTTCCTCAATCTTCAACATCCCCAACCCTCCATCCAGTGTGATGAGCTAAGAGAGAGGGCTTCTATGGTAATTTTTTGGTGTTACCATCACCTTGTTTTTTATTGAACAGTTTCTTCCCAAAGCAAAACTAGTAGGATCTCAGAAACTCCTTACTGAGATAGATTGTATGAAACAGTCTTATTTTACAGCTTTTTATCAGTTTTGGGTTTTGGTATGCGTTCTCTGGATAAGGCAGTATAGAGAAATGGAATGAACTTCCAAAGAAAGCTTACACAATTATGGGGGTAAAGGGAGAGGGTCTGAATGAAGAGGCAATTAGCAAGGATAAGGTTGATCCAAGCTCATTTGTTTTTATTTATTTGTTTGTTTGTTTATTTGATTTAGAATATTTTTCCTTAGTTACATGATTCTTGCCTCCTCCCTCCCCCCCTCCCATAGCAACGAGAAATTCCACTGGGTTTTACATGTATCACTGATCAAAATCCATTTCCATATTATTAATATTTGTAATAGAGTGATCATTTAGAGTATACATCCCCAATCCTCTCCCCATGGAACCATGTGATCAAGCAAATGTTTTTCTTCTGTGTTTCTGCTCCCACAGTTCTTCCTCTGAATGTGGATAGCATTCTTTTTCATAAGTCCCTCAGAAATGTCCTGGGTCATTGCATTGCTACTAATAGAGAAGTCCTTTACATTTGATTGTGCCATAGTGTCAGTCTCTGTGTACAATGTTTTCCTGGTTCTCCTTTTACTCCAAGCTCATTTGTATTAGAGTGGAGTCAGACCATCCTAGAGAGGTTGGCTAGGGAAATATATTCAAAGAGAGGGTGAAGATGCACATCTTTTGGAGATTGGGTTTCTATACAAAAACAGAAGTTGGAAGGAGATTTAGGATGAAGGGAAGATTATTAATAATAAAAAAGGAGTAAAGATATGATATGTAGAGAGGTAGACCTATGATGAATTGGAATCTTCATGTCTCTGTGTCCAATTCCATGCTTCTGTGGCTTACTCTAATTCCATTTCTGTTTTGAACTAATTCCATTTAAGATCCTAATCCTGACCAAGAGTATGGGGAGAAGTAGGAGGAGGAGAGTATTTTCATATTAGTAGCTGGCCAGATTATGCCATAGGATATGGGAGCATGGCATATGAAAGGTTAATGGGGGGGCCTAGATCTCCAGAACTTTTTTCAGTGACTTAGCATTTCCTCTGAGGGGTTAGTGAATCAGTGTCTTTGGCTTGTCACTCAAAATATGGAGATATGGAGATGGGTAAGTGACATGTGGAGGTAGCAGAGTTCTGGTCAGGAGTATAGAGCAGTAAACACCTAATCACTGGTCCAAGTTAGAGCTCAAGCTTAACCCCTGCCAACTAAAATTATTCTAGAATGCTAGGGGATGAAGCAGTTCAAAAAGATTATCTGTGGAGCATATGGATCCTTGAGTACCTTAGGTGCTCTCCTGCTCTAAATCACAAGTGAATTTTTTCTGATGTCTCTTCTAGTGGAAGCCTTTTATTGCTATTTCTTAAGGCTCATCTTTCCTAAATGTCTTCTTAATCACTTTTTTTGTGTATAATATTGTATTTTATTCCTTTCACCATTTAAAAAATATCTTTCCCTTCCTGACCTTATAAAACAAAATTATGTTAACTTCATTGTGTGGCTTTCTTTGGTCCGTACTTGGTTTCATATGTGTTTTCTTCATCTTCTTTTGTATTTTTGCAACTTTGTCATTCTCAAAACCCTGTGTTTACATTTTATTTTTCCTATCCTGATGTATCCAATGTCCTTGATCTACCCAGAAAGATTAAAGGAATAACATCGTACTACTTGAAATCTTTTGTATTTTGTAGAAAACTGAAATATCACTCCCATATTTTAAAAAATATTGGCATTTTTCTTTTGTTTCCAGGAAATTATGAATATCCATGATCATTACCAGGAAATGAAGCAGATAATTTCAGCTGATAAATCCCAACCTGATAAAGCCCTCAGCTTGATAAAAGATGAGTTTTTAGTTAACGTTAAGAACTTGGTTTTAGAACATAAACAGTGGCATGAAGACAAAAAGGTATGTGGTTGCCTCTCAACTATAAATATGAAAGAAAGTAGTAACCAGTGTGTCTTAATTTTTCATAAATATTACTTCCCAATAATGCACACGATATAAATCTACTAATTACTATATGTAGTACTCACGGTTTCTACAATAGAAAATTGGCAATGTTTTTGTTTGTGTTTTTAAAACTTTTTGAAGCCATGTTTAAATTCACCTTAGTTTTTAATACAATTTAACATACTAACTGAACTTCCCTTTTCTTAACCTAAATTATCCTTTCTAATCAGATACTGAAGTTTATTGATTCTTTTTTTGTAACATTTCTGAAATATTCTTCTCTGAAACACTACTTTCTGGCCCACATCACTCTGATGTAAGCTACTATAATGTTCTTCTCATTAGTCTCCACACATCCAAACTCTGTTCTTCATTATATCTTAGGGATATAATGGGATATAAAGGGATATAAAAAAAAACCCCATAGGAATGAAATAATATTTCTAGGTCATGATTCCTCTTCACCCTCCTCTCCCTCCAATCCTAAACTGTTACTGGTTACTAATTTTTTTAGAATAAGATACAGCTTGACCTCACATCTACCTTTCCAGGCCTATTCTATATTATATTGCTTTTCTTAACTCTTTTTTCCCAAACACATTGCATTATTAGATTGTTATATGAACTTGACACTCATCTTCTGCCCCTATACAGTCTTATTGCCCTCTGTGCCTAGAGTACATGCTTTCATAATTTACCTCAGGAAAGCCTTGACTCTCCTTAAAAACAATAGTTAAGTTAGTTAAGTTAGTTAAAAACAATAGTTAAGATGTTACTTTCTCTATTTAATTCCTTGAAGTCTTCCCTGAATCTCTTCTCCTCCCTTCCATTTGTTATCTTTTTCTTCTAAAATTACCTTATATGTATTTTTTGGGGCCCCCACTCCACTCCAATGAACAATGTAAGTTTTTTGAAGGCAAGGACTATTTAGTTTTTTACTTTGTGTCCCCTAGCAAAATGCATTGCATACAGTACATATTTAATAAATATATAAGCCTTTTAATAGGATTACATTTCAGTTGCTTTCAATAACATTTCATGTGGCTATAAGTTAGAAATAATTAAATATTATTACTGAGTGTAGCTTAACTGAATGAATTTTAAGTGTGGAGAGTGTTAGAAAAATGTGATGACATTTTTTAGATTTTTAATCATTAGAAATAATTGTTTTTAATTCTAAAGTTAATTGCCATTGTTCTGAGTTGCTTTAAATTCTGAAATACTATTCTTTCCTGTCACAGAAGCTATTAATAAAAGTTAAAAATGAAGATGACCAAAGAGAAAAGGAAGGAAGTTCACAAGAATTGGAAGTAAGGAAAATATTCTTTAAAAAATTTTATTATGGAATAAATAGATTAACTTTCAAGTCATTAGATTTTTTTTTTTATCAGTCAAAATAATTACTTCAGTAATTCTGAGCAGGGTTCCCAGATGCTTTGTGAGGAGACATCTGACTTCTTTGCTCTTCTCCTGATGCCTTATGATTTAAAATGGGAAGTGGGAATGCTGACAGCTCCTTGGATTGGGGGAGGGGATTGATGATAGGACAGGACCTGTATATACCCTTTTTGCTCCTTTTTTCACAACTTTTTTTTTCTTTAATGTGGGGAATGTTCCATTTATAGTCTGGATGTTAGAGCCAACTACAATCAGCTACAAAGCATTTATTAAGCACTTACTATGTACCAGGCTAGGGATACTTAAGACAGAAGCAGTCCCCATCCTCAAGGGGGTCAAAGCATTAACTATATATAACTATAAGATAAACACAGTAGATTGGTAATGAGGGAGGGGAAGGTGCTCACAGCTGAGTGGTCTGGGAAAGGCTTCCTGTAGAAAGTGGGATTTGAACTCAATCTTCAAGGAATCCTTGGAAACTAGGAAGTAGAGATGAGGAGAGAAGGCATTCCAATTATAGGGGACAGCCAGTGCAAAGGCACAGAGATAAGAAATGGAGTGTCAGGTTTGAGAATATGCATATCATAGGGTGGTAGAGCAGAGCAAAGTGTAAGACTAGGAAGGTCAGGAGGAGCTAAGTTATGAAGAATTTTAAATACTTGAGAGGATTTAAAATTTAATCATGAAAATAAGAGGAAACCACTGGAATTGATTAAATAGAAGGGTGACATGGTCAGACCTATACTTTAGAAAAATTACCTTGGAAAATGTAGAGGCTGGATTGGATTGGGGAGAAAATTAAGGTAGGGAGACCAATTAGAAAGCCATTGTAATAGCCAGGTGAGAGATCGAGGCCTCTGTAGAGTAGTGGCTGTGTGAGTGTGAAGGAGATGTAGTCAAGAAATATTAAGATAGAGATGACAGTTTAGATATATGGAGGGTGAGTGAGCATGAGGAAGGGAGGTGGTGAATCTGGATGATTGGTGGGATTTGGGGGGTGGTGCGGCTGTCTTAAAAGCAAAAGGGAAGATGGGAAGCCCTGGGAGTTTGTGGGAAAAGATAATGAGTTCAGTTTTGGACATGTTGAATTTGAGATCCCTATGGGACATCTATTTTGAGATATCCAAAAGGCAAGTTGGTGATCCAGAACTGTAGTGTGCGGTTTATACCGATTGGGGAATCATGTATAGAATAATAATAATTGAACCCTTGGTAGTTGATCACTTCACTTTGTAAGAGAGTATAGAGGTAGAAGAGGGCCTAAGACAGCCCCTTGGGGAACACCTGGGGATAGTGGACATGATTTGGATGAACAGCCATTAAAGGAACCTGAGAGATCAGACAGGAGAACAAGGAGAGAGCTGTGTTGTGAAAGAGGAGATCATCCAGGAGGAGAAATTATTGAATGCTGCAGGACAATTGAGAAGAGACCTTAAGAATTGGCAATTAAAATGTTTTAAATAACTTTTGGATAGGGTCGTCTAATTTGAATGATAAGGTCAGAAACCAGATTGCAGAAAGAGATTGAGGCAGAGTTCAGAATAGAGTGAGAAGGGAGGAAGTGGAGGCACTAAGTGCCCATGGCTTTCTTAAGGGCTGAAGCCTTTAGAATGGGAGGAGAGGAAAAGAGCTAGTTGGAGATACTTGGACAAAGTGAGAATCTTTAAGGATGGAAGAGGCATAAGCATATTTTTAGGAAGCAGGAAAGGAACCAGTAGATGGGGAGAGACAGAAAAATAAGAGAGAGTGGGAATGATAGCAGGGGCAGTCTTCTGGAATGGATGAGAGAGAATGAGATTAAAGGTGCATGTACAAGGATTGGCCTTTGCAAAGAGAAGGGCCACCTATTCATTCATCTGATACAGAAAGGAAGGAGGAGATATATGTCTGAATGATGTGAGATGAGAAGTGGGGAGCTCGTGATAAATGGCTTCAGTTTTTTTGATGAAGTATGAGGCATAGTCCTCAGCTGAGGGGAAGGCCATGCCAGAGGAGAATTAAAGGAAAAAAAGAGACGGTTTGGAACACTGATTTTGGAGTATGTGAAAGTGAATTGATTAGGAAAACTTACTGGTTTCCTGCTGTGAGGACCCATTTGAGATCAGATAATAAAGTTATTGTGGACCCAAGTGGCAAAGTTTCCTGATTTTCTTTTGATCTGTTCAGCAGTACTTGAATAGGAGCTAAGAAGGCAGATGGAGGAAGTAATCCATGTTTGGAATTAAACTAGGCTTGGTCTGTGGTAGGGTAAGGAATTCAAGAGTGGATTATAGAGTAGAATTGAGTTGGTTCACCAAGGTGGGGAAGGGACAAAAATGTAATCAGAGCAGGGGCAATATCCTTACATTGTAATGGGGAGCAAGAAGTATTCTGACTCCTACACAGTACAACCAGGCCTGAAAATGTGTTGAGGAGGAAGTTGTGTCATCTGGAAGGAGCTTAGTTATCAATGAATTAAATTAAATCAGCAAGCATTTATTAAGTTCTCATAGGCAGTGTGCTAAACCCTGGAAATGCAAATAAAAGCATAATATATAATAATATAAGATAATGTCTGCCTTCAAAGAACTTTTATGTTCTAATAGGGGAGGATAACACATAAAGGGAAAATAAGAAAAAGAGAGCATACAAGGTGCCATTGTATGGAGAAGTGACATGGAGGCCTCATATCAGGCAAACTAATGTGACGGCTTACCTATCAAAGCCTATTGACTAAGGGCAGAGTCCAGGGTTCTAGTGGGACATGAATGAGGATGGTGGATGGAGTGCAGCTTACTGGCTGTGTGGCCTGGAAATGCTGATGAACTTCAGTGAGATTAGGGTGGTGCCTGTTACCTGCTTGTGGTAATGAGAAAGGAAGTGATCTGAGTGATTTTTATAGGCACTCTATCCCAGGAGTGCTGTATGTGTTTTTACATTTTGAAGGTAACTTTTAAAGTAGGTCACATGTGAAGAATGACAGTAATTTGTACAAATTAAAGATATTAGACCTAAAGTCTTTGTGAAATTTAATTACTTCACTAATTGATCTTGCTTATAATAATTTCTAATGGTTATGTTACTATTCATATTTAATTTCTGTCCAATTCTTAATTTTTTTCTTTTTTGGTTTGTTTACAGGGTTCTGAAAGAGCAGGAGCTTTAGCTAAAATAAAATCAAAGGCCTATTCAATTGTGACTCAGGTAAATTATTATTTTTACAAGGTAACACATTTTTAGGAATAACTGGTCATATTTTTAATTTAGGGTTTTTCATCATTTTAGCTATAAATTTAATTACTAGAAGGCTACATTTCTACATTTTAAAGTCATTTTATTACTTAATGCTCTCTGAAATCTAGGGTTTCTTTTTCTCCAAATTCTAGTTTTAGTTTACTGTATGCAGTAGATTACTACATTCATATAATGAGAATTTTATGTGGGGAGATGAAATAAATGTAGTTAAATAAGTTCTTACTTTCAATTTCAAAACAGTTGTCAGTTGATTTAATTCTGATATGTGCTAATAGCTCTTTTGGTAAAAAAAAAAGTTTCTCTAGGTTTGGTCTATAGGCTGAATGTAGGTTTCTTGGCAGGTAGATCATTTAAAATTCTATAAATGCACAATTATAAAATTTCTCAGATTCCTCTATGGGTCATATCTACTGATTATAAATACCACAAAAATAAAACTTTCTTTGATAAAGACTTTTTAGCCTCAGCTGATGTTGCAATTCTTTGAATATGTTACCATTTTCATTGTGGTATTACTTGATCCAGTTTGAGAATCTCATGGAATTTATTGTAATGGAATTTGAATTTTAGAGCTTGAAAAGGGATCTGTTTATTATTAATCAAGTATTTTTCATTTTCATAACCTGGTGGCCAAAGTCTTACCAATATTGTCATTTTCATCATAAAAGAATCATAGACTTAGACCTAAACTGGACCTTGGAATCATCTTCAACTCTTTCACTTTAGAGATGATGAAATTGAGACCCAGAGAGGTTAAGGAACTTAACCAAGATTGCCCAGGAACAAATGAAAGCAGACCTGGAATTTGATTACAGGCCTTCTCACCTCATAGTTAGTAGTCAACTACTCTACAATGCTGTCTCCCAAATACAAAAACTGGTTAATTTTCTAAAAAATATATCTTAACCAGAACCACTCAGTAAATGTCATCTATCTTCTGATATTTTTATTATTCATTACATTGAGGACAAAGTACTTACTACTTGTATGACTTTAGGCAAATTAATTATCCCCTGTAGCCCTGTTTCCTCATATACATGTTGGGTCAGTTTTGGACTAGATTAGCTTCAAAGTCCATCTGGCTCTATGTGACTTTAAAAGAGTTACTCTCAAATGCTATGTTTTCTTAATTTTAACACCTAATTTTCTAACTATGCCTGATAAAGTTTATTAAATATTTATGCTGTCAGACATTGTTTGTGGGTATGAGCAACTAGTAGAAAAAGTCTTTCCTCTTAAGAAACTGAGATTACTCTTAATATCTATTCTATTGATTTTATATTTATGATAATATTGATCTCTGTCTGTCATGTTTAGTATAAGCTCATGCTTCCAGGATTCAGAGAAAGGAAAAATGTTTGTGGCTTGAAGTAATCAGGGCAAGTTTTATAGAGGAGTTAGGTAGGATTTGGATTAGTGGAGGGGGAGGACATTCTGACTGACAGTAATAGCATGAGTAAAAGGCATTGAAACTGAAATGAGTATAGTCTTTGTGGGAGAAAGTAGAAATTAGCTTGACTAGAGTAGCGGGTAGGAGTGGGTTGTGTTGGTTAAAAAAACAAAAACAACTTCTTAGATAAGGATGATGTTATAGTGTGATGTCTGCTAGATGTGCAATAGCATACAGAGGACATGAAGTATGAAATTCTGGAATTTAAAAAATATATACATTTTCCTGATAAAATATCTTTGTGCTTTGGTCATATTTTTTGATTTGGTCTCTCTATTGAATATGCTTCCATTCTGTATACTTGTTAGAACCAGGATTCATTGTGACCTTGTAACTTTAATTCTTTAGGCATCCAAGTCAAGAAGACATCGTCAAGTTAAACTTGAGCCACTTGAATCAGAATTTGTTAAAAAACTAGTCAAGACATCTTATAATAAAAGAAACACAGAAAAATTGGAATCAGGAGAGGAAACATCATCTCAGATTAAAGGTAACATAATAAGTTCCTCACAGAAATGAGACAGTGATTTATATCTTTGTTGTAGAAAAGACTCTCTTTTGGTCTATTTTGGAACCTTGTGAATTTTAACATTAGGAAATTAGTTTTTTGAACCACAGAATTTTAGAATGAAATAATTTAGTCCATTTTATAGACAAAGAAACTGAGATGAAGCAATTACTTTGCTCATGTCTATATAGTTACAGACAGAATCAGGACAAGAACTATGCCCTTGGAATTTTTTTAGCCTTTTGGTTTTTTTGTCCCCTAAGCTGCTACCAGTAAGTACCAGAACAAAGCTTACCTATGCAAACTATAACTCTCTCTTTACCTGATTTTCTATTCAGCATGATGCTTTTACTGCATTGAGTGTTTGGCTCCTATGGAAAGAATATTTTAAACAAGCAAACTCTTAAGGAGCAGGCTCTGAAAATAAAATGAAAGTATTGAAGTCATATGTGCAAACTACATGCTTTGAGTTTCATTTGTTTTTGTATGAATGATAATTATATATGTATATAATAATCACATATAAATTTTACCGTACATAATTCAGTGTTCTCTTGGGACTTATGTGTGTATATTTGCATTTACATTAAATAGCTTTATAATGCTATTTTGAATTTGTGTCTTTTTTTTTTTCAGATCCTCCCCCTTACCCCCCCAACTTCTTATTTTTATTATTACATTCGTATTTCTAAGGTGTTAAGGGAACTTGAAACCATGATGATCAGCTGAAGAAAGTATCCTCAAGTATTTGGAGGACTGTTAGGTTGAAGAGGGATGAGTAACCTTGACCCTAGAAATTAGAACTACAAATAAGTGTGGAAGTTTCAGAGAGGCACATTACTAGTTCAATATAAGTAAAACCTTTCCTTAAAAGTAATTTCCTTAAAAACAGAGATCCAAAAGTACAGTTCTCTGACTCATGAAGTGATGAGTTTCCTATCCCTGAACATCTTTAAGCGGAGGCTGAATGATTTTTTTTTTATGGAGGAGTGGTATAGATGATTCTTCCTCAGTTATAGATATACTCTGAGGTGGTCCCTTCTAGCTCTCATTCTGTGATTTTCCTTCCCTAATAGCCAAGTGATTTTACTATGTCATGACTCTAAACCTCATAACCAAGCCCATGAGAATTATGTGAAAGATATTCCCAGGATGTGCCAGAGTGACTTTCTTGTGAGTGGAGAAAATTACCTTTAGTGCCTAGATTTTGTGACTTCTATTTTGGCTCTTCAAAGGACTTTGCTGTTTAATGTCCTAACTCTGGGTATGCTTGGTTTAGCTGAAGTGTTGTATTTTAGAGCCTCTTAAAATTTGTTTCTCTTTTTTTTCCTTTTGAAATAATTAAATTAATATTAATAATTTAGTTAACCTAAATATAATTAAATAAAACTATTTCTTGTTTTTATTTGCTTATTTCATATTTGTAAAATAAAATGTTCTGAAATGTCCACTTACTTTTCAACATAATTTAACCAAACTTTGTTAGAAATTGGTCACCTGAAATTGATAGTCATGCTATGTTAATATCACTTTTTTCTTTAAAAAAAAAAAATTTTCATTCAGATGTATTGTTACATTATAACAGTTTAGTGCCAAATCTTGAATAATTATTGATCTAGAACCTTGAAAAAAGTGTTGTGCCTAAATTATTTGGTATAACATTCTGGTGGGAATTACAGTATGGATTTATGCTGTATAACTTTTGAAAGTGATGATTAAGAAGAGTTCATGTGTTAAATATAAGAAAATGAGGTCATCGTGATTTACATATTTTCATATACTTAGTTCTTTTCATAGAATTTGATAAATACTTAATTGTTTCTTGATGACTGCCAAGTTTTTTTTTCCAGTTTCATTAGTATATCTTTA
Source organism: Monodelphis domestica (assembly GCF_027887165.1). NCBI lineage: Eukaryota > Metazoa > Chordata > Mammalia > Didelphimorphia > Didelphidae > Monodelphis > Monodelphis domestica. Next base: position 271,406,064 of record NC_077227.1, read on the forward strand.
GGACAATTATCTTTATCAAAACAATTCTTTCCCTTGATGTAAGAATTAAAAGAAGCTGAATTGGGACTAGAGATTCTTGAAACATGTGCAAAGATAATCCCATGGCTTATTTACATGTGTACTTCAAAATACATGTATTGGATTCAGAGAAGTTACTATTACTATAATTACATTTTTTATTCTAAACATTTAGCTTTCATATATTGACATAGTATGTTATATTATAGGATCATAGAGCTAAAGCTGGCAGGGTCCTTAGAGATCATTGAGTACAACCCCTTCATTTTACAGTTAAGCAAACTGAGCCCCAGAAATAAGAAGTGATTTTCTCAGTGCCACAGTGTGACATGGAAATCACTTTAAAAGACTGATATATATTAATTTAAGGTCGCCAAGGAATTGAGCTATGTAATTCCTAAATGAAAACTCAAGTCATCAGCAGTCAACCTTTTATAAAGTTTAATTACAAACAGGATGAAGAAAGGTATTAGAGATAGAGAGAGAGAGGGAGAGAGAAAGGGGAGAGAAGGGAATAGGGCTTAAATACCCCTTCTGTTTAGGCTGGGCCAAAAGGCCCAAGCCCTTAGATAGCTGGGGCAAAGAAAGGAGATCAGTCCCTATTACTCACGTGACCAAAATGGAGAAACAGTCTCAGAGGCCCCCACCTTCAGCTTCCTTCAGAGCAAGCTTCTCAGAGCACACTCCAACCACTCAGAGCCAAAACTCTCCAACCAACCACCTCCAGTCCTCAGACCCCTCTCCCTTTAAGCAAACCATCCAAGTTCCCTCCTCTCAGTTCTCACATCTACCAATCACTGTCCATCATTTTCCCTGTGCCAATGGTGGCTCTAGCTTAACCCAGGAACGCCCAGAGGTCTGTGGTTTTGCACATGTCTGTTGAAGGTCATATTCTCAAATAATTAAATCCTGATCCTTTGCTACAGCCCTTCCCAAATCCTGTTACCCTGAGTAGGGTAGAGATTGGAATAATTAAATTTTGATCTATGCTGCAGCCCTTCCTAAATCCTGTTAGGACTGAGTGGGGTGGAAATTGTATTTTCCAAGACCTGGTTCTGTCATTCCAAATATCTCTATTGTATCAATTCTAAAATCAATCATGACTCAAAGAAATTCCTGTTCTATGCTTAAGCATAGGTCAAAGCCCTATTCATTGTTCAGCAAAAGGTTTCTGTCCTAAAGTAATCTTAAGAAGGGAGGAGGAGGAACCTCCCATGAACCTCCCAGGAATGGGGTTCACATTCCAATAGACTATCAGTAAGAAATTTTCCAAGTATGACATTTCCCAATGGTGAAATTTCCAACATTTATAAGTCTAAGATATTTTAAGGTTTACAACAGACAGGCAGTAAGTATAAAGAGCTAGGATGGAAACAGGTTCTCTGATCTTGTATCCAGGACACTTTCCACCATACACACTATTTTTGCAAAGGATTTTTTTCCCCTTGGGACTTGTTTTGATGTAATCTGTGATTGGATTATGATTCTGGAAGTATATCTGTTTTAAAAGGAAGAAAATAGTTAAATAGGAGCTGGGGAAGATGAGATGGAAGCAGAATAACACTATACTAAGAAGGAATATGAAGAAAATCTAGGAACCAGAGGGAAGTTATGAAAAATATTTGGGTCAACATCATTTGATATTGAGAAAAAATACTGGCATCAGAGTATATTACAAACCATCTCAATAGAGAGCTCAATTCAAGGACATAGATTATTACCTGGCATAGAGGTATGATATAGTATTCATGGGAAACCGCATTTATCTGAACTGAATATAACTAGCTTCAAGCCCACTCTGACAAAAACAAAAGTAAATTTTTTCTTTTCTTTTTTAAACCCTTATATTCTGTTTTAGAACTGATACTATTTAGTTCCAAGGCAGAAGAGTGGTAAAGACTAGGCAATGGGGATTAAGTGACTTGTCCAGGGTCACACAGTTAAATGGTGACTGAGGCCAAATTTGAACCCAGTAGCTCTCCTGTCTCCAAGCCTGGCTCTCAATCCACTGAGCCACCTAGATGCCCCAAAAGTAAATATTTTATTGAAAAGGCCTAATTACTTCCTTTGATCAAAGAGATGGGGAGCCATCCATCCTTTGTGATCCTATGAATGACTGCTTCATCTTAGCGTTTTTGTTAGTGAAGAAAAGGAAAGCCAAATCAACCAACAAGCTTTTAAGCACCTATTTAAGCACTGAGTTCGGTGTTGTGGATAGAAATATGATGAAATAATTCATACTTGGCAAGGAGTTTGTGTTCTAATTGGATAGACACTAAAATTACATATAGAATAAATATGGAGAGAATAAGTACAAAATATTTATATACAGTATAGATTGGGAAAGAGGAAAGCTAGCATTTGGGAAGAACAAGAAAGGTTTTGTGTAGAAAGCAATGTTTGAACTGTGTCTTGAAGTAAAAGAGGGACTGGAATCTATGAGGCAGAGGTGAGATGGGGTGAGAAAGCGAAAGAGAAATAGGGGAGAGAGGAGGAGAGAGTGTGTTTAGAGGTTAGGGAGAGTGATTTTCTATGAAACTGGAATGATGGATTGGGGCCGGGTTGTGAAGGGCTTTAAAAGCTAAATAAAGAAACCACCAGAGCTGATAGTGTGGGAGAGTGCTATGGTCAATTGTATACTTAAGGAAAATCATTTCAGCAGGTATATGTGTGGGGTAGAGTAGAGTAGGAAGAAACTTGAGTCAGGAAATCAGTCAGAGTTGGTTGCTGTTATATACAGGAGAGGTAATGAGAGCCTGAAATCAATTGATAGAGAGCAGTCAGATGATCTTATGTAGGAAAAAAAATGTCAAGATTTGATAACTGGTTGAATATATATGAGGAGTGAAGGAGAATCCTTAGACCATAAACTTCTTAAACTGGAAGTCTAGTGGTGCCTTCTCTATAGAAAAAAGGGTTTGGAGAAAAGAGTTATGAGTTAAATTTTAGATACAGTAAGTTGGAGATATATAGAGTCATTGCATTTGAAATATCTAGTGGGCAATTAGTGATATAGACTGAAGCCAAGGGAAATGACCGGCTGAATGTTACCAAGAGAGTTATGGAAAGATGATTTAGTACAGAACTTTGGGGGTATTTCCCACAATTTAAGGGAATGAACTACAGTGCAAAGGAATTGGAGGGATGGTCATACAGAGAGAGGAATGTCACACAGGTGACAGGATAGTGTCATGAAAATTTGCATTTAAAAATGGTTAAGAAGTAAGAAGACAGACATGGAGACAGTGAATATAGATAGCTTTTTCAAGTATTCTGGCTGTGAAAGGGAAGAAAGATATAGAATGATAGCTTCAGAGGATGCTATGATTTAGTGAAAGTTTTTTTAAGAATATGAAAGACTTAGGAGCTCCCTATCTGGACTTTGCAATTACAGAAAAAGGATAGGAACCTCAAAGGAAAATGTCTTTTTTTGAAAGAGTAGAAGAGCACCTAGGACTGAATAAAGTCACCATTAGTTAGTAAATGAAAAATTAAGGAAGCACTAAATTTATATGATGAAAGCAAGCACCTACCTTTTCTGCTATTAGTTTTTCCCCATCTTCTTTCCATCCAGCACTAAGGACCTCTAAATGGCTTGTGTATTTTAGAATAATAGCATTATGAGTACAAAGTACATCTTGCCCATTACAATCATTACTACTGATTTGTTCTTATTCTTTTATTGCAGGATATTTGTTGTATTGCCTATGAAAAACACTCTTGTCTCTCAAATTTTGAATGACCCAAATGTTGTGTATTAAAATAAGTTTTTAGTGGTAATAGCACTATAATTAAAAATGAATTTGTTAAAAAAAAAAAGAATATGAAAGACTTAGGCATGTTGGAAGGTAACAGAGAAAGAATGAGTAGATAGGGAGATGCTGAAAATTTTAGAGAGGGAAAGGATGATAGAAATTTCATTCCAGTGGAGAAGATAGGAGGAAGTGGGATGAAGTGTATGTGTTGAGGGGCTGGCCTTGGCATTAAGAATAGTCATCTTTTTGTCCTGTGTGAGAGGAGGAAATAGTGAAGCATGATTCAGGGGGTTTTGAGATGAAGAGAAATAAAGAAAAGGAATTTCACTCTCAGTGAACTCAATTTTTCCAATATAGTAAGAGGCAGGGTTCTTAGCTAAAAGAAAGAGGGGAAGGGTGAGGTATAAAGAAGGAAAGATTTGGAATAGCTTCTGTGGGTAGGACTTCAGAAGAGCTATAGCCCAAGGTCCTGGAAGACACTAGTGGACACGATTGTTTAGCATGGTCTTTGTAAGATTATGAAAATTGGGAGAGGTTCTACAGAGCTAGAGAATGACAGATGTCTTTTTACATAAGGGAAAAGTGGAACTTGAAAAATGTAAGCAAGTGGATCTGACTGGTTCCTGGCAAAATTTAGATGCTGAAATGGTAATCAAAACAACCAGAATGATTTCAGCTTATTTTCTGTTTTTGACAATGTTACTAAACAGGTGAATGAGGAGGCATAGTTTAGAACTGATTGAATGTCAGCAGCCAGAGTTTGCACTAATGGTTTGACACCTGGCAGGGAGTCTCTAAAGTGGAGCCTCAGGAAAATGCCATCATTGTGCTATTTCACATTTTTGTGAGGGATTTGGATAAAGGCATGTGTGGTATGCTTACCACACTTGAAGGTGACACACATCTAGGAGAGAGAGCTACTGTGTTGGATGACATGCTAAGCATCCAAAAAGATCACAGGCTACATTATTAGACTAAATCTAATAGGATTAAATTTAGTGGTGATAAATATAAAATTTTACCCTTGAGTTTTAAAACAATTAAAATAAGTACAAGGCAGGAAAAATATGATGAGATAGTTGGTTTGAAAATGACAGGAGAGTTTTTGCGAATTTCAAGCTTAATGTGTATTAGCATTAATATCTTTTAAAAAGCTACAACAGTCTCGTACTTCCTTAAGATAGTCATTGTATCCAGAACTTGAGAGGTTAGAGTCTATAACTATAGATGTAGAGTCTGTATTCTTCCCTGGTCAGATCATTGATATGTAGGGGCACACAGATATGTAAATACTGTTTTCCAAATATTTCCTTCTAGGTAGCAAGCAGAGTATAAAGAAAGAAGCTTCATGTCTCAGTATGCCAGTTATTACTAAAGAAGAAGAAGAAAGTGAGGTTTTTAGTGAAATGGGTAAAGTTGAAGTGTCAAAGAATTCTAGAAATTTTAATTTTAGAGATTCAAGTACTTCTTTCCCTGAGCACTATTCAGATATTTTATCTCCCTTCTGTAATACTTTTACATTTAGTATTTTGTACTACTTCAGTATTAATCCATTCCAAATATCATGCCACTTAAAAGAATAAAGAATAATAATAAAGTCAATATGCTCAAAGTCTTTAATGTGATCTAATAAAATACTAATAGATTTCCCTAATTCTTGGGGCATCTTTTGCAGATATCAAGGATTATTTTATTGAATTTTTAGGTATAATTTTTTTCAAGTTCTTTGAATAGAAAAAGTAATGGCCACATTAAACATTTAAAAAAAACTAAATATCAGTGTAAAATTCAACTAGGTGAGGTTAAATTGATTTTTTTATAACTTCATTTCATTAAAATGTCACTTATACAAAAGATGACATAGCAGAATACTAATGATTTAGAGCTCGGCTATTTTTCTTGATTGCTATTATGTTGGCAATAGAGTGCTCAATATATGTGTGTGTGTACTTTTGTATTCCTCTAGGCACTCATAACTTGGTGAATTATAAAGTGGTTCCTGAATGTCTCTTCATCTTCTCATTTGTACTGTTTAAACAATTTTTTTGAAGCAAAGAATTAAAAGATAGCATATTTAAAGGGACATTTCATTATTTGAGAATGCTAAAATTATAAGGAAAGAAAAGGGATTACTTTTTCAAATATTTTTGTAGCACAATGTGAAATGAGATTTAAAAAATATATATTAACGAGCCATCCATCAAAGACTTTTGGTTGAAAACATACGTAGGCTTGTGCCATTATAGCCAAAATCTGGCCTGTGGGATTAAAGGAAAAAAAATTCACCCAATTTTTATAAGCCTTTTTCTCTTCACACTTATTATTGTCTTTAGTGATTACTGCACATATAATTAAACCTCCTTTATCCAGCACGGTTGAGAAATAAGTTATTTTGGACCACAGATGTTTCCAGGTAATTGAAATTACCTCTTTACACATATATCTTTAGCTTAATTATTTCTTATACTTATTTGCTTCTTCTTTCCCCTACCCCCTCTAAGATGTATTACACAATTTCTTGGATTTGAGAAGAAAGTGTACTTTTAAATATTACATTGATAAAGGAAGTTATAGAGTCATATAGATTTAAAGCTAAAAGGGGTCTCAGGAACCATCTTCTTCAATTCTCTCATAGCACATGGTTTGTAGAGTTAGAATTAGAAGGGACCTGAGAAATCATCTATCCAGGTTTATTTATTTTACAGATGAGGAAACTGAGGGCCCTGAGAGATTGTAACTTGTTCATTTTCTCACACAGAAAATAAGTAAATTGACATTTGACCAGATTCTCTGTTTCCAAAGTTGGTATTCTTTCTATTGTCCCCTGCTGCCTGTAGAATTTCAGGTCACAAGCCTCTAGACTAGGAAATTATTCTCTTTTTTAACTTTTAGGATTTGCTCCCCAATCTAGAATCTTTCTCCTTCTTTGCCCAGATTTGTCCTTTGCTTTGTTCTGTTTCTCTGATTTCGAGATACTCAAATGGCTTATTTAAAGGATGGCTTCTAATGTAATGATTAATCTTATTTTTCTGTCATGTGTATCAGCAGTTTCCAGATGTTGCATGTATCCCAGAGATCTGTTTTTTAGCCCATTATTTGTCACTTGGAATGCTATTTTGCAGAGACAGCAGATAGAAAAGATAAAAGGGAAAGAAAAGCAGAAAGCTAGACCTGACATTTGAAAACATGAGTGAGAGCCTGGTGACCTTGGGCAAGTCACTGAGCCTCTCATACCTCACTTTCTCCATTATAAAATATGGATGATAATATTTGCACTACCCTTTTCATAGGGTTGTTATGAGATCACATGAAATTATGTATTATTTCCTTGTAGAAAGTGTTATTATTATTGGTTAGATTTCTGTAGTACTCATGAAAATGTAATTTGTGATATAGCTTAACTTTAAATCCATTTATGTTCTATAATATTGTTTCTTTGGACAGGTTGTGGGTTACAACTATGATACTAGGAACAGATTGCTTTCTTCTCTGAGAGTGGAAGGAAGAACTTTTTTACCATGTTCTTTCCCTGATCTAGCAATACTTTTTTGCCTCTCATGTTCATGATACATGTCATTATAAGGGACTAAAGCTTTAAAAATTCATGGGATGGGATATCATTGAGACTGGTTTCAAGTATAAGAATTTCTTAACCTAACCTGATGACAGGGAGTGTAGGGACTCCTACAGTGGCAGTGATAGCAGCAGTTTGGGATTTAGATAGGGGTTGGAACTTTTTCCCTATTGTCCTGGGAGTAGGAAGTGATGCCTTTGATGACAGGAGATTTCAGAATGGCAGCAGCAGTTCTGGTGGTGGTAATCAACTTCTGACTGAAGGGGCCGTAGAAGGGGTTGGAAATTTTGTGGCAGTGGTGGTGGGGTAAGAGTACACAGATGCCAGGGGTTCAAAAGAAACTTCTTAGCATTATGAACTTGACAAACACCAACAAACATGAACGTTTCCATATACCAAGAAGTATAGAAAAAAAAATTATATGTGAAACTAAATCACAATTATACAAAGATAATTTTAAAGCATTTATTAATTTTAATATGTAGTACCAAAAGTACCCTACTTGGATATATCCCCTTCTGAATTCTCTTTTGCTCTCTTTAATTTTAAAATATTTGTTTCTCTTTATTGGTATCATTGTTAATACCTTAATTTTGCTATACAAAACAAATTCACATTTTGACTGGATCTGAGAATATATATTTCAGCCTAACCTCTAGCCTGTTACCTCTGCCAAAAGATGGGAAATATAATTCATCATCAGGTTACTGCAGTTATCATTGGTCATTACATTGATCAACATTCTTAAGTCTTTCATAGTAGTTTTCCTTTGTCATATTGTAGTCATTGCATAAATGGTGTTCCTGATTCTGCTCTCTTACCTCCCTATCAATTTGTACAAAGCTTGGGTTTCTTTGAAGCTATTCCTTTTATTCTTTTGATGCAATTTTACATTACTTTCACATACTTGCATTTCCCAGGTTATGGGTACTTGGTTTCTAGGACAATAAAAATAAATAAATACAATAAAAAGTGCTGTTATACATATTTTATGCCTATGGGTCGTTTTCTTTTTTCTTTTTTCTTAAATTTTTATGGGATTTTTTTTTCCTCTTTAGGGATATATTTGTGTTCCCAGATGATATTTTGCTATTATTTTTTTTCTAACCTTTGTGTAATTTGATTGGGATAGCATTGAATTTGTAAATTAGACCTAGTATTGTTGCCATTCTTATTTTATTGGTGTGGTCCAGCAATGAGTGACTAATATTTTTCTTTTTTTTTTTTTTGACTAATATTTTTCTAATTATTTAGTCTTTTTCTTATTAGTCTTTCAGTGTTTTATAGTTTTAGAGCTATAATTCTTTGTGTATTTTAGTACTCTCCATTCTCCTGCTGGATTTTGTTGATAATTTAGAAAAACTGTTGATTTTTGTAGGTTTATTTTATTTTATTTATTTATTTTCTTGCTTTGCTAAAGTTATAAAATTTTCAAGTACCTTTTAGTTGAATTTTAGGTTCTTCTGGGTAAGACCATCATGTCTGAAAAGAATATTGATCTTGTTTCTTTTTTTCCTATGCTTACTCCATTAATTTGTTTTTCTTGTCTTTTTGCTAATGCTTGTATTTCTTGAGCTATGACAAATAGTAGTGATGACAATGGACAAATTTATTGGAAAGATCATTAGTGTTTCTCTGTTACAGATAATGCTACTTGCTTGGTTTAGATAATTAAGAAATACTCCATTCCTTTATTTTTAAAAATATTTTTTATTGTATTTTGCCAAAAGCTTTTTCTATATCAGTTGATTGATGTAGTGTTATTGTTTACTGTTTTTGTTATTAATATGGTCTGTTCTATTTATGGTTTTTATAATATTGAATCAATATAGGATCATGGATTAGAGCTTATAGAGGCCTTTAGAACCTTTAGTCTAACCCCTTCTTATTTTATAGAGAAAATAGAGGCCAATAGGACTGTGTCACATAGCTACTAAGTGTTTGAGGTATTTGGATTCAGAGGCTAGCTGGTACTTAATGTTTTCTCCCCCACCCTCCTTTTTCAATAGCTCCTTGTCTATTTGGATAGGCAGGACATATAATATAAGATCTCTAATGCTTATATATTTCTTTTTTCGTATGTTTCAGAATTTTCCATTTTAATGGAAAAACTTTGCTCTAAGTACTGTCAAGTACCCTTTCACTTAAATATGTTCTTGGATGACTACATTTCATATATTAAATGAAAGTATTAAATTTCTATAAAGTCTTTCTGAAGGAAAATCTCATGTGCAGATTAGACTTGCATTTTCTTGGATTTTTGAACCAATTGGCTATGGTTAGAAAATCTATTTCTGTCCTATTGTTTAATATTTTCAGTATTAAATTAAAAAAAAACTTTCATTTAAGCTATGTAGTTTATGTAGAGTATAACAGAGTAAAGCTCGCCAGGTTGTTAGCTGTCAACTCTCAGAATAAATATATTTATCTTTACATTTTTGCTCCTTGAAAAATAAATGAAACTATTTATAGATGATACACCACTGCTATAATTTAGGAAGCATTGTTTAATTTCTGATGTCATCTATTTAGGCCTAATGAACTTCTAAATTTTCTTATGCCTGTTTTCAGCACCTAAGAGGAAAAGAACATGTTGAACAAGAGCCTGGACTACAGAGTTTTGTGAAATTTGAATTTTGGACAGGTAAAACCTTTATGTGCTGAGCATGAAGACAGCAAATGTGAAAGAAGGCTGTTCCATGTTTTTTTCTGGATTACCACAGCAATCTTTTGTGGAAATTGGTTTACACTGCTGTACATGCACTCAAAATTGCCTTAACATAGTTTTGGCCATATTAATTATTACATATTCTTATTTTAAATTAGCCTTTAGTTTAAATGAGATGTATATTACATTATATTTAGTCATGGATTAATTTATAACTTGAATGAAATTCTCATGTACTTTATGGGTAAGTGCAATAAATAAATTTTTCTTCATTACTACTAGACTATAAATTCAGTGAAATAATGCCAGTGGTTATCACAATGCTTTGCATATTGCCGGCACTTAAAAAATGTTGAAAATATGAGTGTAGCAGATTCTTAATGTTGAATCAAAATGCTTTGTTTTATTTTTATATCAAACTTCTATTGATACTTCCTGTTGTAAAAATCATAACTCACTTGTTATTTTGTAATCAGTCTTTCTTTGTATATCATATTAGTTACTTTAAAGCCAACTTTGTTTTAATGAACTTTAAATATCTAGACCAATGAAAAAATATGCTGATATGTTGATTAATCTTAAACAGATTACATCTAGATTTTAATAGATATTTTTTCTTTTTAGGGAGTTATTGAAAGCTTCCAAATAAAACTTTTAAAATAATAGCTTAAGTACTGCTCTTTATTGAACAAAACATGATCATGCTAAAAGATTTATTTTCTGTTCTTGACAATAGTGTATCTGTTTTCAAAGAAATAGTATGGAGAGGCTTCTCACCAATTGTCCATTCACTTGATGTGATGGATTCCTTGGCCATGACAATCTGTGAAATGAATAAAAAATTAAAAATAGCTCTTAGTACTTTGGGGCCCTTTCCCAAATTTACATTAATGATGATAATGTTGGACAAAGGGACTGAAGGTGCTAAGAACCCCAACATTTTTTAGATAATCTGTAATGAAGGTTAATTTAGCTATTGGTTTCTTAGATATGAGATTAATTATTAAACGGACTACTAGAAGAACTGAATTGTAGCAATCAGTATTAACATCCTTACTATAAATAAAGTCAAGAAGACAAAAGGAAGTTGCAGTAAAATGAAAGTTTACTCAAGATCTTCTTTAAGCAAGTAAAGGAATTGCCATAATTGTTTTTTTTTTATCATGGCCTAACCCAACAAGAGAATTGTTATTTGGAATATTCGGTTATCTTGCTGTGCACAGATAAGCATTAATAAGACCCTGAAAATAATTGTCATAGGTTCAGAAATTAGAAAAATTTCATTTAAAAATTCCTGATATCCATAAAATGAAATCAATATATACTTGGTGACTTCAGTGAAAGGTGGTGAGCATAAGGAGAGTGGCAAAAATTATAATGGAAAGTATGATTTGAGATTAATCAGCAGCCTTATATAATGTATTGTATTTAAATGTATTTAAACAGATAGAAAGTTACTGCTTGCCAATAAGGGAAGTTATTTTTGAATCAACTGTCTTTGTAGACTCAGACTACTGACCTATTAGAGCAAGGTAAAAGGCCATGCCAAACTTAAAGGAAGAAAGAAACATGAAAAGCAATGGTATGAAATTGAGGCAGGGCCAGCCTATTCTGTTTAAGTTGTTGATGCCTAAAAATGAGAAATAGATTCTTTTAAAAAAAGACATTTTCTAAAAAAGTTGAACAAATTTAAGTCAAGTGCTATATCAAAAAAAGTACTTCGTAGAGAAACTAGCCAAGAGGGCAAGGTAAGAGGAAGCAGTGCAACCTAGGTTCCCCACAACTCTCATAACAGGGCCAGATGGCACATCCTCTTCATTTTCTCCCACCAGACTGCACCATGGACAGCTCTATCTTGCCCCACTTTCTCCCTTTCAGCTTGTTTTCATATATTGTCTTCCCCATTAAAATGTAAACCCCTTGCTTGTATTTGTATTCCCGGTGCTTACTTAGCACAGTGGCTGGCACATAGTAAGCTTAGTAAATGCTTATTGACTTGCTAAGATGAAGTAGTAACCTGACATCAAAGGAAAAACAACAATAGGTCATCAGCACAAGGTCAAAAGTTCAACCCACACGCAAGTGGGCAGGAAATTTTATAAAACAAGGGCAGGCCAGGATCATGAAACCAGACCTGGATACAGGACCAGGTTAATAGGTATTTTGTCCTTGCTCCTGGGCAAAGAACAGGACCTCAGTACTGCTGTAACTAGGTCTGGTCAACAGAGACTGGATTTGAGATTTAAGACTTGGTCTCTGGGCAGAGAGTTTTGTCTAACCTGGGAGAAGAGACCTGGTAGTATGAGATTCTAAGACTTATCTCACAGACACTGGGGCTACGGTGCTGCTGATGTTGTTATGGAGGATCTTATATCCAGACTCTTTGAGCAGAAGAGAGCTGATCGTCTCTAACCTAGGAAATAGGGACTGGGACCTAGACAGTGGGTGAATGTCAGGACACTCGAACAATATAAGCCAGGATCATGCAGGGTCATGATGGTCCCACCAGAAATGCTCAGAGTCTAGCCCTAATACAAAATCCCAGTCTGGGAAGGATGAAAGGATGGGTAAACAAAAAAGCTACAGTTATTACAATAGTGTTCAAAGTATCAAACCCAGAATAGGAAAAAGACTTCAAACACCTATAAGCAAAATTTTAAAAGAATATTGGCCAAAGGATCATTTAGGATTCTTAGAAGAAATAAAACAATTTACTAAATTAGTCACCTATTGAAAGAATCTCCCAAATAAAACTCCTGTGAATGTCTTAGCTGAAATCCAGTTTCCTAAGTCAAAGGAAAAATACAAGTAGCCAGAAAGAAAGGATTAAAATACTAAGGAACTCACAATACTACTCTGAAGGAGCTGAGCATTGAATGAGATAACTCAAAAAGGTGAAAGATACAGGACTACAACCAAGGATGATATTTAATAAAACTATAATTTTATCATGGAAAAATAGAGACCTTCAGAGAAATAGAGAATCCCTAAGCATTCTTGATGAATGGATCAGGACTACAATGCAAATCTTGGCATTGAGAGAAATATAAAAAGGTAAATGTAAACAAGCATTCTGTAAAGATAATGATAAGTTTACATACCAATGGGGAGGGATGACTAAGATTCTGTTAGAACCAACTCTATTGTGGTGGGGAGTCATAGAATTAAATGAGAGGGTCTGATGATCTTGAAGGAAGAAAAAGGAAGAAAAGAAGAAAACAATAATACAGTAGGGGGAGTTCTGATAAGGGATTTATCTCTTGCAAAGTTACATGTAGAAGTCTGTATAGAGTTGGAATATCTATACACATGTAGAAGGAATTGGAGTGAGTAGAAGATTATACAGATGTGGAGAGGCTAGCACAGTGGATAGAGAGCCAGGCCTGGAGTCGGGAGGTCTTAGGGTCAAATCTGGCCTCAGACACTTCCTAGCTGTGTGACCCCTGGCCAAGTCACTGAACCTCAGTTTCCTAATCCTTACCTTCTCGTTATCAATTTTAAGAAAGAAGGTAAAGCTTCAAAAAAAAAGTCTACACAAATGTGGAAGGAGTTAGAGTAGGTGTCACTTGAACATCACTTTTATTCAAACCAATCACTGGAGTTTGGTGTTGAAATATATTCAACTTGATGGAAACAGAAAAGGGAATTAGAAGAAAGGTAGATTCAGGAAGAGATCATAAACAGTGTAGAGATGGAGAGGACCATGAAGAGTGATTTAAAAGGGAAAAAAGGGTAAGAGCTTGTAATAAAGGGGATGGAGAAAATAGAAGAAAATAATGATCATAACTGAATATGAAAAGGTAGAACACCCATCAAGTAACAGAGCACAAGGCAGCAACATTTTATAAGAAGCACACATGAAACAAAAAAAAAACAAACATGATCTCAGAAAAGAGAACAACAAAAATAACGAGATAGAGAAACTACATTTTGCTGGAAGGTATCATTGGTGAATTAATTTTAACACAATACATATGCAGTGAATGGCATGGCATCTAAATGTGGGGATGAAGAGGTGCACCCCTTGGGTTTGGGAAGGATACCTTTCTGCAAGAATGCAAGACTGAAACAGCTTAAAAATAAAAAGAAATTTATTAATTCAGAAAATAATGTTGAGAATGGCCAGGAGGATGGTACAGGTGGAACAGCAAGATGGAAGGCTGCTCCTTGGGAAGACAGCATGGATGGAAAGGTCTCCCTGAGAGGACAGCGTGGATGGAAAAGCTGTCCCTGAGGCGATATCAATAATGGGTATTTTATACTCTTTACAACAGATGCTGTATCATGGTGAGGATGTGACTCGAGTGGTAAACCCTCAGGCATTCGGTCAGGGTTTTGGTCATCTGACGGGGTCTGCCTGGAGACAGAGGGAATGACCCTCATAAAAGATTCTTTAGTTTTAGGGAACAGACAGATGTCTGAGATACAACCCCATAGTATCAAGGTGTAGCCTGGAGGTGCATCTCTGTCCATCCTAAATCTAAAGGAGGATCAAAGGAGGACAATCCTCAAGGTTTTATAGGGGTTATTGGATGTTTTGGGTTAGGAGTCACAAGGCTGTAAGGGAGCAAAGGAATTTCCCTGATAATAGTTTGCCTGAGTTTCTGGGAGTACAGTGCCCATGTCCTAAATCTGTACAGGAAATGATAAGTTACTGGGAGAATTAGAACTAATCTTGCGGGACCTCGGCCTACCCCTTTCACACCTAGAAAAATATAGAAATGAGGAAGAAAGTAAAACAATGGAATTTTTGAAAGTTAGATATGATCTCTTCTAGTTCTCAAATGGGAATTAGTCAAATCAATAAGCATTAAATGCCTACTATGTGTCAGGCACTAGGAATATAATGTAAGGCAAAACAAAACAAAATGTTCCTGATCCAGAGGAACTCTTGAGGAATGCAACTTGCAAATGATTATGTAAATATATGTAGAAACAAATTGGATGATCTCCCAGGGATGGCATCAAGATAGGATTGGAAAGGAGGGACTTGGGTTGAAGGAAGTCTGTAAGAGAGACTTCTAGGCACTGAAAATAACTGAAAATGCACAGAGTTGGTTGGAGTGTCATGAGCAACAAAATTACAGATTTACAAAGCTGTTGTGTGTTATTTAATCCTCACACCCAATCATGTGAGTTGGATGCTATCACCGTTTTACAGATCAAGCAACTGAGGCTGAGAGGTTAAGTGACTTACCCATGATCACAAAACTAAATAACTGAGGTGGAATTTGAACTTTTTCTTACTCCAAGTTTAGTGTTCTTAATCACTATGCTTCCTAGCTGCTTCAGAACAGAGAGATGTAAACCTATTTCTCAGTTGCACATAACTTTTACAAAAATTATCCACATAATAGTGGATAAAAGAGGGGGCAGCTGGGTGGTAGCTCAGTGGATTGAGAGCCAGGCCTAGAGAAGGGAGGTCCTGGGTTCAAATCTGGCCTCAGACACTTCCCAGCTGTGTGACCTTGGGCAAGTCACTTAACCCCCATTGCCTAGCCCTTACCACTCTTCTGCCTTGGAACCAATACGACAGAAGGTAAGAGTTTAAAAAAATAGTGGATAAAAGATTACATGAATGCAGAAAATTTGTGATAGTTAACATGCCATTTACTCACTACAATGCAATAAAAGTTTGACATCGGGTCATTAAAGGATTAAAAATAAACTAGAGGCTAAATAAATTAATCATAGAATTATCAAGTCAAGGATCATAGAAATGATAATTTCTGCTTCCAATTTCTGAGAGGGCTCCAGGGAAGGGAAGGAGGGAAGGGGACAGTTTGGATCATATAATTTCAGAAAATGTATGTTGAAAATTGTTTTTATGTGTCATTTGGAAAACAATAAAATATCTTTGAATAATTTTTTAAATTTCAAAATATAGACACCTACCTGAAGAAATGAAGAGTCATGTGGGGACAAGATAAAGTACCTATTATTGTCCTGTCTCCTCCTGGAATTGTTCTAAAGATGTTTTCAGTGAGGCTACAGAGAAAAAGATACATCTGAATGTGATTATTCAGTTAGTTATAGGAAGCAGTGATTGTATTTCCCTGGGCAAAAATTTGAAGGACATTAAATATAAAATAATACTAAGAACAAAAAAATGAAATTACAATTTCATTAAAGATAGTGATAGCACATAACACGATTTTTGAGATGGATACATGACCTACAATACAAAAAGTCACAAACAAATCAGAAGAACATGGAAGAAATTAACTTTTCAGATCTATAGATAGGGGAACAATTTATGGCCAGACACGAAATAGTTATCACAAAAGTTTAATTACCCTATGCAATTCTAATTATATAAAATTAGAACATTTTTGCCCAAACATGGTCAATGTAGCCAAAAATAGAAGGAAAATAGAAAACTGGAAAATATATATTAGCAGCAGGTTTATTTGAGAAAGATTTAATTTCTAAGATTTCCAAAGAATTGATTCAAATTTATGAGAATATATTAGCCGTTCCTGATTGATAGATGATTGAAGGATATGAGCAGTTTCCAAGGAAAGAAATCCAAACTATATGTAATGGGGCTAATATCTGCCAGTATTTCTCCCACAGCATTGGTCAGGTCCATTTCCCCACTACCACCTTTCCCCCACCCCCAGTGAATTAAGGGAAGACAAAGCTGTCTCAGAGATCTGATTGGCCCTTATTTCCTTTGATACAGCTTTCTGATCACCGAAGAACTTAAAAAGTCCCATTCATGTAGAATCTGGACCTCTTAAGACTTAATGGGTACCCGAGACCACTTAAGTTACTACATTTTGTCTTGCTGACCAGGTCATTTTCCATTAGGGGGCAAGGGAGGCCACATCTATCAAAGCTGAAGCTAAGCACCACTGTATCTTTATTGACTATCTTTACTGTGTTGGGGCAAAGTAAGTCTCCTTTTAAGTGTTCAATGACTTATTTCATCCCCAAATTGAACCAATTGAATGTGTGTTAGCATTATGCTCATATGTGGGACAAGATTGCCTAGGGCCTCCCATTATGGCTAAGGCGAGGGAAGGGCATTGCAAATCTGAAGGGTGGGATGATTGGATGGCTAAATGCCTCCCAATAATTTGTGATTGCTAGGGTTCTTTTGCTTCTTTTGGAGAGTCCTTTCAATGAATAACTCAGTGGATAATAGAGGAAATATTGAGAGCATCAGGTTCAGCATTCCCAGGTTATTGGTCATCCTGTAGAAGCTGAACTAGTGTAAGAAGTCTGGAAGTAAATTGGATCAATATATTAGGTATCTAGAACAAGAATGTTCAGCTATGTGTATTATGTGTGCAGTGAACAAACTGCAGGGAAGGCCAACAGTCAGTTAATTGAATTGGGGTCTGCATATGTGAAAGGGATTGGAGACCAGTGGTTTATAGCTTGGAAATGTGGGGCCTTGACCCAGAGGTTGCACTGAATCCCTATGATACCAGAGCAATGAGAAGAAAATGAGAACTGTAGTTAGGAAGATATTTGAATATTTCCACTGATGATAAGGTAGTTTCAGGCTTACCCTATGACTGCATTCCAGAATGATTTTCTTTACTAAGAGATAAATGGGTATGGCAGTTTTTTATTATACAAGATTCATTGAAAGATATAATCCTAGTCCCCAAAACTATGAGTAGGGGACTCTTCTTACTAGAGAGGAATGCTCTGCCCTGAGTGAGATGGAATGAGATAGAATTGATAAGAATAGGAGAAAACAGAGGTTTTCATTTCTTTTGTCTTCAAGTATCTTCAAGTTGCTTCAGGTACTTTGATTTCCATCTTCCAGAAAGAAGATAGAAGATAAGACTCTGGGGAGAAATGGTCACAAGAAGAACTGGCAGTCTCCTTGTTCATCTCTGTAGCTTGCTACTTTAGAGACTTAAGGAAACTTTATCTTGGGTCTCTCTCTCTCTCTCTCTTTCTCTATCTCAGCCAATAACTATTTATTAGAGGGACCTAGCTTCCTCCAGAACTAGAATCCCAGAACTTCCTCACAGTCTGAGACCCCTACCTTCTTGAGAGCACTGCTTTTATTCCCTTCAGTGCCCAGCTGCATCCTTATGTGTCAGACATCAGTGCTTTGTCTCATTGGTGGACTCCAAATTCTTGGTACATCCCTTGGTCACATTGCTACTAAACGATAAGGTAGGCATATAGCAACCAGCCCATACATCCCACCTTTAAGAAATCCTCTCTAACGACATGTCCAGGACAGCCATGCTTAGTCCAATATATAATATTTGGTATTAGACCAATTCTCTCGTCTAGGCATCCATGTCTGCCTAACGTGGGTCATGAGCGAAGCAATACAGGCTGAGAGGGCTCTTGATGCATCATGGGGCTTTCCACCGAGGCATGTGGCTTCCGGGTGAAGACCTCTGCAAAGCTATGCTGTCAAAGAGTTTAACATAGAGTTTTCTGAGAGGAAAGACTTATTTTTTAGAAACTATTCAACTATGAACTATAATTAGCTGCTTCTGATTATTGTTTGTTATTAATAAGTAACTAATCATCATCCCTTTGGAATCACAGTAAACTAGAGAGTACTGTTTAGAACTAATCACAGGGATAAAATTATTCATTTAAGATGGGCAAGAGTCTACTTAAAATAGAGTAGGGGGTCAAATTATTTCTCATAGGATACTGATAAACCAAATCTAGAAGCTGTCTTATCCAATTCTGTATTGTCTTCTGGACAATAGAATTTCTTCATTTGCTTGGGTTTTCGTGAAAAAATAGTTAAATCAAATTTTTTCATTAGTTAGGGATCTCGCTTAGGAGACTTTGCCATACTCTGCCTATCCTAGTCAACACAATATCATCCACATACCATCTATATGACCTCAGGACCTATTAGACATGCTAGATTGACTACATGATACTGGGGAACACCATTGGCAAAAAAAAAAATCATCCCTCATATTTGTACTTTGTTTCATGTTAAAAACCAGGTGGTCACTAAGACAGTTGTTTGTTGCCATATAGCTAGGGCAGGCTCCTACATGTTATATGAGGGTGTCATTGTGTAACTCAAAGGGAGATAGAATAGAAGATGGTGGAATAAAGTGAGGGACTCAACTGAACTCTCCCAAATTTCCTCCAAACAACTTAAAAAAAAAAAACAACCTCAAATCAAATTCTGAAGCAGTAGAATCAAGAAAAGGTCAGGGGGAAATAAATTTCCAGCTGCAGGAACTCTCACCCCATAGACAATAGTGGGTCTCCAACAACTGGTCAGAGGAGATTGCAGGGGACCTTCTGCTGGCTGTAGATGCAAGACCTTATTGCATTGCCCATATACAGTTCTGGGTCACAGTTTCATGACAAGGAAGAAAGCTTGCATTCATTCATAAGGGAGCAGAAGCCTTGGTCTCAGGTTCAGGGAAGAAAGGAGCACTAATGCTTACAGCTGCAAGAGAGCAAAGAGCTGAGTTATATTTCCAGAGGCAGAAGAAGTAAGAGCATTTGGGGTCTCAGAGAAGGAGAGGCCCTGGTCACAATTCCAGGGTAGAGAAGAATGCTTGTGGTAACTCAGGTCAGAACAATGATCACACCTTTCCCTAGATCATATTGCTTTGAAAGAACTAAAAATTTACAAACCCACAGAACTATCTCTGAAAATAGCAGCATGAAAAACTTGAAGTCTGGGACAGTTTATGCACCAGATGCAGAGTCTAACTTTAACATTAAGTTAAAAATCAAGAAACAAGCTGGAAAAATTAATAAATTACAAAAATGTTAATTTGACCATTTTAATTTCTAGGGTGACATAGAAGATCAAGATGAAAACTCACAAGACAACAAAGCTGAAACAGCTAAAAGCAAAACTTCTGTAAAAATAATAGTTCCTTGATGTAAAAATAAAGATTCCCTCCACTGATTGTGACGGTGTATCAATGGAGTACAGGGAGAGTTACTGGAGCAGGATCAGTATATGAGAGTGATAACCAAAGCTTGACTGGAGCTAACTTCTGTTATCCTCTCTCCTCCCTGAGGGAGGCAGCTGTCAGTTGCAGCACTCGGTTCCCTGAGGAAATTGCTGGAGGGGAATTGAAGACAGGCTTCCCCTACTAACTAAACCTAAGGATGTCCTCAGTTCTCCCACAGAGAGGATCTAGAGGCAGACCCCAGCAGGGGCTTTGCCTCAGAGGGTCTTGGCTCAAATGACTTTCTATTGTTCTTGTATCATATACCCTTTAAAACTATATCAAGAGGCTTAGCCAAAATCTGACTGCTTTATAAAGGTTTTCATGAAGGATCTTAGGTAAACTGGGTAAAGAAAGGAGGGGATTGGTTACCCTGTTGTGCTATATGTGTTCTCTGGCCTAAATAGCGTGAGCCTCGCCCATTCAAGTTTCACTGACCTGTTCTAGCTAAATAATCCCTCTATTAATTAATATATCTATTTGACCTAAGAGACTACAAAAAGAATAGGTGCAAGAAGTCAGGAAAGGGCAAGGGAGCTGGGATCTCCTTACTGTGAATCCACAGCCCTACTTAGGGGTTTGAGGGATCTTCTCAGTTTAGAGGTGGTTGGAGATGTCTGATTGAAGAAAGATCTCCAGGAAGCTTGAATATAGGAACAGGATTCTCTCAGGTGGATTTCAATGAAATCCCCAGCCTCAGAAATAGGTCTTCGCAGGTCACAGACTCAGCTCGGAAGTCCCCAGAAGCTCCTTAGAACTTCCCCAGGTCAGTTTCCTTTCCCAGAATCCTTTGTTCTCCAATCAGTGCTGACTCTGCCTCAGCCTGATGTCAGGGTTCCAAAAATCCTTTATGCACCCATCATTACACTTCAAAGAAAAATGTGATTAGTTATTGGCTGAGATCTCTGCCTCATCTTTTATTGCAAATTGGACAAATTTCTTGCAATACAATGCATATGGATCCATAGTTGGAGAAGAATAGACTAGGATAGTTTTTGGGAAATTGCACATTGCTTTTTTTTTTGATGATCTTAAGTTTCTCCCTTGAAATAAAGGCCCATCTTTTAAAAATAATATATCTATCTCAGTCAGTAAAATTCTGCCCTCCCAATTTCCCTTCTCACCATATGAATAAAAATAAAAGAAAAAGAAAACCTTGCTTAGAAATGTGTAGTTAAGCAAAACACATTTGCATTGAAAGCCCATCTTCTTAACAATAATATTCTTCTAGTGGTGCTAGCTATTTGTGTGCCATGAACTTCAATAATTTCCCAAGACTTAAAATTGAATGTTATCCAAAGGACGAGAGGCACATAGTGAGTGGGAAAAGGCTACAAATTGTTACTAGTGAAAATTGCACACACAAAGAAAGCATTGTAAACATTGTTGTCTAAGAGATAAATAACTGTGGCAAGAATGAGGAATAGCCTACAATCTCCTCCTGATAACCATTCATTGTCAAGAGTTCTAGAAGAAGACCCCATCATGTTTGGGATAGTCCATGTGGAGGATTACTGGAAGGTCATTAATAAGAGATGTCCAGGATG
Organism: Monodelphis domestica; assembly: GCF_027887165.1. Taxonomy (NCBI): domain Eukaryota; kingdom Metazoa; phylum Chordata; class Mammalia; order Didelphimorphia; family Didelphidae; genus Monodelphis; species Monodelphis domestica. The sequence continues at coordinate 271,427,549 of NC_077227.1, forward strand.
GGAGAATGGAGTATTTATTAATTGTTTTGTTGAAGAAGGTACTTATACCGATGGCTTATAGAACCATCAAAATAATAAAATATCAATATTGACATGATTCACTTCATCCAATAATATGCTATTTGTTTCTTATTGGACAAAAATCTCATACTTAAAAGTATACATAATGAAATAATATTCATGTTCTTGTTCAGTTACTCTCAGTAACCCCATTTGGGGTTTTTCTTGGCAAAAGATGCTAGAATGGTTTACCATTTCCTTCTTCGGCTCATTTTGCAGGTGAGGGAACTGAGGCAAACAGGGTTAAATGACTTACCCAAAGTCATACAGTTAGTAAGAGTCTGAGGCCAGATTTGAAATCAGGAAGATGGATCTTTCCGACACCAGGTCTAGCACTCTATCCATGCTCTATATTTAGAATATCCATAATAAATATTAAGAGTATCCATAAGAAGATAATACCTATAGATTGTCTAAAAATGGCCTCTTCCACTGTTCAATCATTATCATTGTGGAATTAGAAAGCAGGCCACTCAAGGGCCATTGTTCATCTTTCTTTGTTTCATGTGTTGCTGGGGCCAAGGCATCCAGAGGCCAACTTACTTTTGAATGACTTCTCTGAACTGAGCTAGTTTGGCCTTGGATAGCAAACTCAGTCTCTATGACCATATATTAAGTCCTTTAAAAATGCAAAGACAAAAATATTGAATTTCAAAATAACTTTTGTTATTATGTTAAGCACAAACCCTATAATATCTATAAGACAAGGAAACTAAGATTATTGATTCATATAGCAGTGTTTAAAGGAATTCTTTTTATTAATGTGAATCCACAATGTGTATATCACTATAACTCTATTTTTAAAAATTCAAGGCTTATACCTTTAGCTCACTGCTAAAGAATTAATTTATCCCTCAGAATCTTTCCATGTGTGTTCTAAGTATCTCTTTCCAACTTGACATTTTATTTGCCTGTACTGGGAGAGTGGAGTGTTCTGGAAAATGGAACTTTGAAATGTGGTTTCACTAGAAATACACTAAAACAATATTTTATCTTTGATGATTTAAAGGTGCAAGTTATTTATGAGTTATCCATGAATTTCCCAATTCCCTATAATTTCTTACTGAGACTATAGTCTGATCTGAAGAACAGATCCTGTTGGCGCTTTAATAAATGTTCAATTCAATAAAAAGTGTATTTTTAATATTTATGTTTTCATCAATACTTTCATTGCTATGATATATTTAGCATTTATATGAACAATAAAAATTCAGATCTTTGTAGAGACTCTTGCTTATCTGATATTCACAATGCCTAGATTATTTGCTTTTATATATCATTATATCATTAGCCTAGAATTTCTTGATTGTTAACATTATTAATTTGGTTAAAACAGCAAGAACGATGCTAGGCTACATCACTAGGAGAATAATGTGTATATATATACACACATACACATAATATATACATATACATACATATATTATATATAGTGTAATGAGATATGTTTCCTATTGTTATAATTAAAATAGTATATGGCTTAAACTGTAATAATTAAAATTGGTGAGGGATAAACTTTAGTGATTAAAATATTTGTAGATATAAATTAAACTGTTATAGTTAAAATGGTTGAGCCATAAATTGTTATAATTAAAATGGTTGATGTTGTAAACTGTAGTGAGTTAAAATGGCGGAAGATATAAATTATGATAGATATAAGAGAGGGTGAGTAAATTTGACCACAGAAAATATGTTTCACTACAGTGTCTTGGTTTTTAAATCAAATATAAGGTGGTCACCAGGGAAATATTCCCAATTATTCAAATACCCAAGTCAACTGGGTTTTATAGAGATTTTAATTAATAATACAATGAGTAATCAAAGAAAGACAGAAAGAGTAAGAAAGGAATAAGTATGAAGGGCCTTAAGCCAACATGGCCTAGACCTGAGTCTTAAGAGAGAAAGATCAGTCAGTTTTTCTTTTATCACTCACCACAAGGTTTGTCTTAAGCAAGGATGTCTGGGGAACAGAGTCTCCCCAGAGGGATTTCCAGCCAGAGTCAGCCTCCCAAGGGACTTCTTCTCAAGAGCTCTTCAAAGGGCCTCCTTCAAAAGGATCCATCTCCTAGGATCTATCTCCAAGGATCTCCAAGCCTCTACCTCCAAGGAATCTCTCTCCAAGGATCTAAGGATCTCCAAGCCTCCCTTGCTCCAGAAATTCCTTTTCTTATATAGGGTTTTTTTTTTCCTATGTCACCTCCCCTAAGTTCTTCCATCTACTAATCACCATAGATGTTTTCTAAAAGATAGCCCATCTGAATTCCAGCTAAGTCGACTAATCCCCTCAGTAAGTCTGAACCAGAGAAAACACAGCTGAGGCGACTAATCTCATTAAGAGAAAACCTGCCTGACCTTTTTAGGTACCTAGCATCCCATTGTATCAATTCTAAAAAACAGGCATGGCTCAAAGAACTCCTTGCCTTATTATAAGCATGGGTCCAAGTACTTTCATTGTTTAGCAAGGAGTTTTCTCCCCTAAAGCAGTCTTAAGTACAGGTGGAGTAGAGGGCCTCCCATTTCTGATCCTGGTGAGTTCTCACATCAAAATGGGGAATGTTTCCAGTAGGGAATTTGTTCCAATGGAGGATTCCTCAATGTGGAAATTTTTTAACATTCACAAGTCTGAGAAATTTCAAGATTTACAATCCCCCTGATGATCATTGGGAGACTAGTCTCCTCATTGATCATTTAACATAATCAATTTGTAATCCTAAATGCACTTCTAACTATAGATATACACGATATTCAAATTTCTAAGAGGAATTAGAATAGTGAGGGAGGAAATAGAAAAGAAAAGAAAGCAAAACCAATGTTTTGCTAGGTGCATTGACAGAAAGCCAAATTAGGGGCAGTCCCTTTTGGCATAAATGTGTACATTTACAATAAATGTTCAATCAAAGTTCAGTTCAATCAATCATATCCAAAGTTCGTTCTTGATCTTCCTGATGAAGTGTAGGTTTTCTGGCATCTTTCTGCAACAGTTCATTCTCTCGATTTAGGAGTTAGCAAGCCTCTTTCTTGAAGATCTTTTCTCGAACAAAATTCAAAATCTTGAATTTTTATAAAAGTACAATCTTAAACAAAAAATCAAAATTCTTGGATTTTTATAAAAATACAATCTCAAACAAAAAAATAAAAAATTCTTAGATTTTAAATTAAAATACACCATCAAGATGACCTCTGATCCAGTCTTTATTAGATTACTAAATTTGGTTTCTGAGCTTCACAACTTAGAGGAAAGTAGATAACTCATCCAGGAAACTTAAGAGCCCAAAAGCTGTTTAAAGGTTCATAAAATAGATCTACAAAAAAAGAATCTCACTAAACTGTGCCCACCTGTTGACCCAGTGATACTTCTACTAGGCTTCCACCTCAAAAATATCAAATAAGGAAGAGAAAGATCCACTTGACCCCCCAAAATAGGCACAGTAGGGTTTTTGTAGCGGCAAAGCCTTGGAAATTCAGGTGGCAGACATCCATCAAGGAAATGGATGAACAAATGCCATCTCAGTGTCATGAGAGAATATTGTACTATAAGAAATGAGGAAAGGGAAGGAGAGATCTGGGGAGATTTGTATGAACTGATGCAGTGTCCAATGAGCAGAACCTGGGGAACAATTACACAGCTACAACATTGTAAAGACAAACAACCTGGAATGACTAAAGAGCTCTGATCCATGGAATGACCAGTCACAATTCTACATGCATGCTCTTGTATTTTGGGTCGACTCAGGCAAAAGCCGTGCAACTTCTTCTGAGCAGGATTTCGAAGGATTTAGAACGCTAGAAATAAGCACAAAGCCGAGGAAGCATCCTCAGAAATTCTAGGGCCAAAAAAGCCCTGAAGAATCTCCCAGTTGTTGCATTGTTTGGGGGCGGGGGGAGGGGACGAAGAGGATGAAAGGAGGAGAGATGCTGCGAAACTGGAGAGACAGATCCCTCACTGGGCTAACCGGGTGAGGTGTCTGGCGGCATCTTCGGGGTCAGCTCCGCTTCTGACCACTGCCGCTTCCTCCAGCACCTGCCACACCAGGGGGAAACCACGGCTGCAGCGGCCGCCTCTTGACAGAGCGGGACTAAACCCGAGCGCTGCCTGGCGCTCGGCAGTGGCCCAAAGACCTGGGAAGGAGAGCGCGTGGCGCACGGACTCGACCGGCCCTGGAGCTCTGTGAGAAGCCAGCGCTGCGATAAAGCCCCTTGCGGGGCAAGCCATGGCTACTGACAGTAAGTCCCCTGATAACGCAGAGTCGGGGTTGGGGAGTGATCGGAGTAAATTGGTTGAGATGCCTTGGGGCCGGTCTCCCCAGTTTAGTCTTAAAGACAAATCTCTCCATTGGTCCCTTCCCCCATTTGCCTCCAGCTCCCCATCTGTCTTTCTGCCTCTAGGAGCTGGGAAGCGAGCGAGAGATGTGCCGCCTCCCTGGCAACCAGTGTTTGGCACTGCATCTCTGTATCACTGAGGCTGTTCTGGCCCAGTTGCTTTGGAGTGTGGGATGGTGCTCAGTTCTTTGGTGTGTGTGTGTGTGTGTGTGTGTGTGTGTGTGTGTGTGTGTGTGTGTAGGAATGGTGCTTCGAAATTGTCTGATGCTTTCCCTGGTGAAGTAGAAGTGGCTTGCTGGCGTTGGACACATATTCTGGTTGGTCAGGTGGAGAAGCTACAGTCTCTCTGAGTGGCGGATCCCCGGAGGCCCTCCTATCTTATGTTTTTGGTTTGAGATTTGTCTTGGCCACAGAGAGTTCCTGCCTGGGTTCATTCTCTATCTTTTATTTTTTTAATTAACTAAAAAACAATTAAAAGGGTAACAACTTTGAGCCTTGCCTGACCCAAATGCTAAAATATTTTCCCCAAAGCTAGGATCTTGTTGCAGCATGGAAATGATTAATAGTGTAGTGAGTAGAAACAGCGATGAACTATTAAATGGAGGACGAGGACACTGTGCCCCAAAGACACCATTGTCACTTTAGCCATTGATTGTTAACTCAGAGGTTTGGAAATATTATTACATTTATGCACCCTTCTAAGTTAAAAGCTTATGATGAATTCCCTTTGCCTCTATGCATTCATACACACAAGAAACATATTTCAAGAGTCCACTGTGAGCAGAGCCCCCAGCTAACTATTGGGCATAGATGAAGGTGAAACAGTCATTGAATCTTGCTCTTTAAGATGCTTGTGCTTCAGTTGGGGATAAAACACTAACTCAGATCTGATTTTAATATGCAATTTACCTAGAAACCAAGAATCTCTATTTATTGAGATTTATATTTACATAAATTTATGTATTTATTTACATAGATCAGACCATAAAGAGACCAATCAGGGTTGTTCTTCTGTGAAGGTCCTTAAGGGATGGTTGTTACTCAATTCAAGGCTCAAGGAAGACCTTTTGGAAAATTATTGTGCATTCTGCCACACTTTTCTTTCTTTTTTTATGGATGAGTTTATCTAGATTCACTTTATAGTTAAGATTTCCTTTTTTATCCCCTTCTTACCTCATCTTTACAAAGTAGGAAGTTGAGAAAGAGAAAAAATCTGACCAAGACTAGTAATCTTTAATTCAAGAATTCTATATCTATTGTTTTGTTGTCTTCTTTTCTTTATCCATACCTCAATCTCTGGTTCTTACACATTCTTTCTCCTTTTTTAGTTCCCCTTTACAATCAACCCTCTGAAGTTGGAGTTTGATTTTGAAGTGACCCTGCTTTTAATATACTGTCTCTTTTCTACTTTTTCCTTGTTTTCCTGTTGGATTTATGTATTTCTACATCAAATTGTATATTTTTGTGTGTCCCCAGTTTATCTAGTTCAGACAAGAACAAGGTTATCAGAATGCCACTCTCTTCAGCTTGTCCTACATATTTTTATTATCTTTCCCTGAATTCCAGTTATGAAAAAAAGTAAATTCCTCTTGTTTCTTACTCAATTCTTCTCTAAAGTGTTTCTTTTCCCCTTGCTCCCCCCCTCCATCTTAAAAGCAGCAAAAAGAGCAAAATCACACTTGTTCCCTATGTTTGTTTAAGTCCTTTTGTGACTCTTGAAAACATTGGAATCTTGAAGGGACCCTTAAATTTCTCCCTTTATTAGAATACATATGCTTCATCATTGTTTAGACCTTTGCCTATTGCTCAAGTGCATTTACTTTTCTAGGTTTCTCTTGCCTCCTGTATTTGCATTTACTCATCTCTGGCCTTCAGAAAGAATGTTTGAAAGTTCTTTATTCTATCAAAAAGAATTTTTTCTTTTTCCTTTGGAGGGTTTGAATAATTTCTAGGGAATCTGTTACTTGGATAAGATTTGCCACTTTCTTCTTTAATCTATTTATACTTTTTCCCCCTGAAAATTTCCTCCTGAACTCTAATTTCATTTATAGTGGTTTTTTTTTAAAACTCATTTGTCATTTCTTCTAATTGCTTTTGTAGTCATTGTGTCAAAGCCATTTTCCCACTGAGGTTCTGCTTGTTGTTCAGAAGATCATAGGGCATAGATTTAGATTTGGAAAGAACCCAAGAGGCCATAGAATTCAATCCTCTCATTTTAGAGATGAGGAAACTGGGGGCAAGAGTGTCTGTCAGTCAACTAGCCTTTGATTTGCCCAGGGTCACAAAGGTAGAAAGTATCTGTGGAAGATTTGACTACAGCTCCACCTGACTCCAAGCTCAGCATTCTAATCCATTTTATGTGCTTGGGATTTCTTTAGTCCTTCCACCATAAAATCTTACTGGTGATGGTATTTTTTCCCTTCAGGAATGGAGTTTTTTCCCCCAGAATTCTGAATTCTTCAGTTCACTAGAATTACTCTACTTGTTAGTTTCACCACTTATTGTCCAATGCCTGGGGAGGAATACAGAATACAATCACAAACTGTGACTCAGGTTACCCTTAGGAAGCAATGTTTTTCCTGATAGGTGCTTGTACTGTCACAAGGTAGAGAAGAGGAGAGAATTCTGAGGAAGAGCAGAGTTTGGATATGTTCTTTTATTGTTTTTCCTAATTCTTACCTTCTGTTTAAAATTGATACCAAGTATGAGTTACAAGTGGAAAGGGCTAGGTAATTGGGGTTAAGTGACTTGCCCAGGGTCACACAGCTAGGAAGTGTCTAAAGTCAAATTTGAACCTGTGACCTTTCATCTCTAGGCCTTACTCTATCCAACAGTATCCATGAGCTGCCTCACTGCTCCTGGATATGTTCTTAAAAGCAAAGAATTCAAAAAGAGTGAGAAAATGTGGAATAATTTCTACTTAAAAAAAAAAAAGACAACAGGCTAAGGGTAGCCCTTTTTGCCTCAGGCAGCAGCCATTTCCATGCAAACCTAATTAGTAGCTTTGTCTTCCTAAAGAACCAAACCAGGATGTATGCCCAGTACCTCAAGAAATACCCCTTTCTGACAAATATCTATGACCAGTAATTTCATCAAATATATTAGGGGATTAAATTGATCAAGAGATTCCCTTGTCAACCTTCTGCTATATGTACTTAAAATATTTTGATGGCAACTTATGCTAACAAAGGAATTACATTGGCAAGATTATATTTATATATTCTATATTGAGTTATTCAAGACCAAGTTCAAGGGTAGAAACTGAATTTGTAACAAATGTTCCGCTTATCAATCAAAATTTCTGTATAATTTGCAAGAATTATCTCTTCATTTGAGATATTTGACAGTTTCTGACATCTTTATTGAGATGAAAAAAAATGGAAAGAAAAGGCAAAAGAAAAGGGATCAGTAAATGGGAAGAATGACAGTTATCTCTATTGTAATGTTTCTTGAAGCATTTGAACTCCATGTGTTCCCTGGTAACAAGTACTAATAATTTTTTTTGCTTTTAATAAGTCTTTTTCCTCTCACATCCTTCACTTCCAGTTATAACATTACCGTAATAGGTTACTTTTTGGATATATATTTTTAGTCACTTTTGTCTGCTTATTTTAATTTTTAAATTCTGAACTTGACAAATACCATTAAACATGAACATTTTCACATAAAAAGAAGAGGAAGATTAGAATTACATGTGAAACCATGAGTCTTTATTGTAGCTTGTATTTATTTTAATTTTTTAAAAAACTCTTACCCTGAGTTTTAGAATCAATACTGTGTATTGGTTCCAAGGCCAAAGAGAGGTAAGGGCTAGGCAATGGGGGTTAAGTGACTTGCCCAGGGGCACACAGCTAAGAAGTATCTGAGGCCAAATTTGAATTTAGGATATCTAGTTCCTAGGTCTGGCTCTCAATCCTCTAAGCCACTGAGCTGCCCCCTTATAGCTTGGATTAAAAATATATATGATAATTTCAATTCAGCTAAGGGTTTAAAAACACTATCCTTTACTGTCTTCTATTAGAAATAATATTAACTCATAGTTTTAGATACTTACCATACTAAGGAATTATCTGCTTATTTCTGTTATTTTTTTTATTTTTTTCCAATGGATATATTCAAAGTAATTTATATTGTTTCATTATCAATGGTTCCTAGTATCATAATGTAATTTTCCTTGTACTCTCTCTGACCAGTGTCAAATCTTCTTACTAGAAGTGATCTTGGGCAAATTACTTAACCTCTGTCTTCCTCTGTTGTCTCATCTTTAAAATGGAAATAGTAAGACCACTTATCTCTCATGGTTATTGCCAGGATAAAATGAGTTGATGTTCATAGAGCATTTTGCTAACCTTAGATTGCTATATAAATACTGGTGATTATTTTTAGTTATTATTCTGCTATTGCCTTGTCTGACATTATGATTGCTACTCCTGCTTTTAAAAAATTATCTGTAGCAAAATATATTTTGTTCTAGCTCCTCATTTTAATTTTGTCTTTATATTTCAAATGTGTTTCTTGTAAACAATATGTCCAATAGACATCTTAAACTAAAAATGTCCCAAACTGAACTCATTATCTTTTCCCCTTAAAGCTCTCCCCAACCCCTTTCTATACTCTTTTGTTATTGTCAAGGGCTCCATTAATGATACACAACCTAGTTGGCATCCTCACATCCTTCTTCTATCTCATCCCCTTATCTACTTTTTGCCCAAACCTATGGATCTCATTTTTTCTTCTCTCCAATAATTCTCCCTTCTTTTCTTTGACACTGCCACTACCCAGGTGTACATCCTCATCATCTTGTGCCTGGACTGTAGCCTGCTCAATAGTTTCTCCCCACTCTAGTCTATTCTCCACTCAGCTACCAAAGTGATTTTCCCAAAGGGCAGGTATGGCTATGAAACTTCTACTCTCAGTGAACTCCAATAACTCCCAAGATTAAATGCAAAATCCTCTATTTAGTGTTCAAAACCCTTTATAACCTAGGCCACCCCATCCTCCCATCTTTCTAGTCTTCTTACCCTTTAATTATATTTTTCAATCCAGTGACACCAGCCTCCTTGTTGTTGTTTAATGAAGAAGACATTCGGCTTCACAGATCTGAGCATTTTCTCTGGTCATCCTTCTTGTCTCCTTTTTCTCCTCTTTGCTGCCCCTTGGCTGCCTTCAAGTTCAACTAAAATCCCCTTTTCTGTAGGAAGCCTTCCCTAACCCCTCTTGATTCTGTTGCCTTCCTTCTGTTAATTATTTCCTATTTATTCTGTAGATAGCTTGATGATACATATCCATTTGCATGTGTGCTCTCCCATTTGATTTTAAGTTCCTTAATGACAGGGACTGTCTTTGCCTTTTTGTGTCCTTACTACAGAGCCTGGAATGTGGTAGGTATTTAACAACTGCTTATGGACTAACTGATTGTTCCTGAGCTTTGTATTTCCTGTTAGGTGAGATAGAATGGTCTTTCCACTCTCTTTCCCTCTGCCTTCCTATTTCCCATATTTCTCTGTAGGGGATTGGGCAAGACCATGTAGATTACTGAAGGCTTCTTAAGAAAGTGCTGGAAACTCCCATGAGAAGGGAAAGAGCCCAATGGTCATCTTCAGGGAGATGGAGTGATTTAGCTACACGAAAACTTGAAAAGTTCATTTTTTTTTTTGTAACCTATATGGTGACTTTTTGTCATTTCACATTATATCTTGGCATGTGTTTTCAGATGCTAATCCTTTCTGGTGGGGAGAGAGAATTTAGGGAAGTTCTAGTATTGTTTAATTTGAAAGGAATATATTAATTCTCCTGGCATACACACAAAAAAATTAGTTTTGATTAACATTGTGATATTAAAGACATTCCTTAACTTCTTCATTTCCATATATGTATTTATTTATATTTATATTTATATTTATATTTATATATATCATACCAACACCATGTAATGGGGAACTGTCCTAGAGGGATATTAGATGTTACAACCCACTTAGGAACTTCCCAGGGCCAGTTAAGCACAAAATTCCTTGGCTTATGGAAACAAATTTTATTTTAATAAAGGGAATAAGGGAAACTGATAGATAGGACCCTAGCACTCTTCAAACTACCTCCACCCAACTTTTAAGTCCCCAGCTTAAGGAGAGTCTTCTGTTTCTTCTCTGGGCCCTGTGTCTTTCTAGCATATTCCCTCATTTAGGCACACAGCATCATATTCGGCTTTGTCTCAGACAACTGAGTTATACCTCCTTCTGATTATATTGTTATAATTAAAATTTAATATATCTCTACTAGATATTATTTTTCATAAAGTTTATTAATAGAAAAGGTAGATAAGCACAGAGTTAAATATCATTCTTACTCTAAGTTCTCAGACCACATGTTCTATTCTATAGGCATATTTCTCTATTAGCCTCACCTGTCTCCCAGCCAGCCGTTCACTCAAAAAACCCTCAGGTGATCTCTGCCCCTTTCTTTTATTGACGTTCAGGATGTCCACAGATATAAACCCTGGTGTAACTTGGTATTTGAAAAATGTTAATGTAGAAGTTGTCCCTCTAGGAGGGGGAGGGGATAAGACCCCCCCCATCCCCTCTGATCCTTTGGGATACCAGTCTCCCCAATGGATCATTTAAACATAACAATTTTATATCTCTATATATCTTCTAGCTAAAGACACATACAATATTGCACTTTCTAAGAGGAAATTACAATAGTTAGAGACAAGAGATATGAGAAGAAAAATATAAAAACTGATCAATAGATGCATTGACAAAATGCCAATTAGGGGGCAGTCCCCTTTGGCATAAGAGTTTACATTTAAAATAAATATGTTCAACCCCCTTCAGTTCAGTTCTTTATATCCCAAAGTTCATTCTGGATTTTTTTGATGCAGTGTGTGACTTCTCCAAAAGGATCCATTTTTTTGATTCAAGATGTTGGCAAATTTCTTTTCCTGAAATTTCTCCAAAAAAATTTAAAATCTTGGATTTTAGAATATTTACACAATCCCCCAGGGGGAGAATGTTGACCAACACCAGAATCACCCTGGGATACATTGCTGAGTTATGAGGTGTATGAAACAATATTCAAAAGAAAAAAAAACTCTTCACAAATCCCAAATAAAAGAGCAAAAATTAAGTTCTGTATAAAAATAATAAGTACAGAAATGATAAAAATAAAAATATTACATATATAAAATTCAGAGTAAAAAATAAACCTGTAACAGGTTCTTGAATCAGTAGCAAGGCCCAATTAAAGTGACTTATGTCCTCTAAGCCTGTAGGACAATAGCAGCAACACAGCACTTTACCCATTTGCAACCAGGACTACAGAAAATTGCCAAACTATAAGAGAGAAGGGACTAGGTTTTAGCAGCAAATGGGAAAAATCATTCCCTGGTCTGACTGTACTTTCACTGTCAGAGATACAGGGAGCCAGGATGATAGCCAAACTGAAGTACTTGACTCAGAATACTGCACAAGGAGTGTGGTACAAGGAGTCATGCATCTTAACAAGTGCCACAACCTTGATTCTCATACTAGGTTTAAGTTCTTTCATATCGGCATAGAAGTTCAACAATCCTCTTTGAATTGGTTTGGTCCTTTTTGACCTTATGCTCCTTAGCACTGTATAGTGGCTCTTTGCTCCTTCTCCTGGAATCAAACACAATCATTAAACCAAGTTCCATAACATTTATCAATAAATGGCATGTTTCCATAGTTTAAAGCTTTTGAGTATGCCTAGTTATTAGGGCTAATAGATACTGTAAACTTATCCTTCAAGTAAAAAAAAAACTGTTAATACTGATCTCATGTACTTCAAATATCAACAAAGATAGGAACAAAGAAAGGAAAAAATCAAATATCCTATTGTAAATATAAAGAAAAAATTATTAAAAAATCATAATTTCATAATTCACAGTCCATGTGACAATGTATTAGCCAATCAGAGGCATAACACAAAAGGTGCTCACTCAAAAATAAGATTTATATCCCTCTTAACTTGGTGAGGCTCCACAATGTGAGTGTACATAATTTTTTCACCAAGTAAAAGCCTTTTAAAAACAGTAGTACAACAACTAATACAGATTCTAAGAAGTACCAAAATTTCCAAAATTATAAGAGCCCATTTTAGGACAACTGCAAACAAACCCATTCCTTGCAACCATGAGAGTTTCCACCAGCTACCATTAGGATTCACATGAGTCACTATTGCTACTTGCTGTGTTCATTAAAAAGTTTTTGGAGTTTATGGATATTTGTCACAAGTTCTCTAGACCTATTTACACAAACAAGACTGACTAATAAATGCACAAGCAGTTCCTGATGAGGCTATGAACATGTTGAGGGCCAGTTGATTTTGTAAGACTGTTTTTGCTAAAGAGTCAATCTCCTCCTGTAGATAAGAGATGACTTTAGTGGTTTGGGAGATGGCTTGAGCTGTGTCTTGAGCCAATCTTTCAACCTCAGCTGAGATATTCCTAACAGAGTCTATTACTGCCATCATTCCAAAATGTGGCAGGAGAAAAACCAGAAAACCTCTGTACTGTTGATGAAAACCTCTTGGATCCAAAAATGTCATCAAGAATCTAGATTATTCTGGTGGAAGGGTATAATAAGATGAAGAGTTACAAGTATAATAAATCCATTTCAAAGCTACTAGGCTTCACAGGAAAAATCACTCCCACCTCCCAGATGAGCTTATAACACATCACATGGTAACTAAGCCACTTGGACACCTCCCTCCCTCTTGGTATGAGACTGTAACAGTAGCAGAAATGTTTCCAATAGGTCTCATCCATTTTCATGTGGAGCTGAGGGCTAAAAAATGAAAATCACTTCAGAAGTGTAATCCATTACATTTTCAATAAATGCAGAGATGGGAAAATACAATAGTGCCATTGCACTCCATTTCAACTATAAATGGACCCTTACCTCTTGTTACAAACAACTCAGAGACAGGCAAATGATCAGACAGCTGAAAATCACTTTTGAAGACCCATTATTATCAATTGAGATTATTAGATAAATAAATTCTCCAAAACTTGTATATAGGTTGAAACCAGTTTGATGAAGCCCATCCATCATCATATATGTGACAATTTAACAAAGGCAAAAAAAGAACAAAAGGCTGTTCATGGGCTTTTTACAATGAAATGTTCTTCATTAGGGAGGCACTGTGAAGATTGAATTTATCTATCTACTGATTGTAACAATGAAGGTACTTAGCTCTTCCTTTATTGGGAAGATTGAATTGTAACCCACAATCTATTTTTAGATTTTAATCCCCCCAAAGTTGGCTAGTATTTGAAGTAGATCTATCCATTTTAATCTGCAAAAGTATTAACTCAGTATTTGAAGTAGATCTCTATCCATTTTAACTATAAAAAGGTGTTAACTAACTACAAAAGGTGAACTAACCAAAAAAGGTGTTAACTAACCACAAAAGGTATAACTAACCACAAAAAGGTGTAAACACCCATTTCATGCACTGAGTGGGAGGTCTGTGACCCACATGTGAATGAGTGGGCAGGCCTGGAGAGGAGTGTCTGCTGTGATTGGTAGATGTGAAATTTAGGGGAGGTGACACAAGAGAAAAAAGATCTTTAAATAGAGGAAACAAAAGACTGAAGAGGATAGTGAGTCACCTAGGTTTGGAGAGAAGGATCAGTCACTCTGAGCTGGAAGGAAGACAGACAATTGAGTAGAGACTGGAAGACAGACACTTGAACTTGGCTATGGAACCCAAACCCTGGATGAACTCATGCAGGAGATCTCAGACTGCTTTCTTTTTAGACTATCACAGTTGGTGAGTGAAAGGCTGACTTAGTGACCACACCTTTCTGGAGGTATGAACCTCCAAGAAAGGCCCATTGTCTTGAGACTCTTTTCCCTGATTAGGGCCTTAGAATTTCTATCTGGCTCAGGGGAAGCCAGAGTTTTTTTTTCTCTCTCTCTCATTCCTTAATACCTCCCCTCTATTATAAATAAACTATCATAAATTCCATTTACTTTAGTAATTCATTTTGGGAATTTCATAATTAAATCCCTGGTGACCACCAATTTTAATATATTCAGGTCCAGCCACAATTAAATTTAACAGTACAAATAAAGACAATGTAACAGAATATTTCAATTTTGACAACTTATGAAGTGGTTAACAGTAAATTGCATATATTTTGTATTTAGAATTGTGTTACAGAGACATTCATTCTGGGGAGGGGAACAAACTGGAACAGTTAACATCAATAAGAGAATGAGGTCTGAAAAGGCTTAAAATTCACCTTCAGACTCTTTGAGGTTCCTTCCCCTCCCCAAAACCATCATTCATCTAAATCCCTTTTTCCACACCTTTGTGGCCCCCCATATTGAGGGGGGTTCCCACACTGAGTGCAGATGTTTGGGTGTGAGTTTTGATTTGCCTCATTCGAATAACTATTCCTCTTATCAATATCATTATTTCTGAAACTTCTCTTCCTATTTTCCTGATTTTTCTTCTTATAATTCATAATTACATGACCCACTTTCCACAAAAATAACATTAGTAGTTGTTTTGTGGATTCTTGTAAGGGAGCTATGACCTCTCCCTGCTTTGCCCTTCCAACTGTTTCGGTTAATTCTTTTATTTCCTTCCTCAATGTCTCTATTAAAGTAGCATTCTCTTTATCCTTCTCTGTATAGTAGATAGTTTCTTTACTTTCTTCCTTAATGTTTTCATTAAAATCAGTGTTCTCCTCCTTTTCCTTATGTCCCTCAAAAGCATAAACTGCCATTCCTTTTAAGTCTTCAAGGTCCATAGTAGGTCAGTTTGGACCGCTCATCATAAAATAATTCTTAACTACCTTATGACTGTTTTTCACAAATTGTATTCTGATTTGTTTAAAATCTCTTTCCCTAGCAAGATCCAATTCTATGTATCTTCCTCCCAGATCAATAAGCCTATCCATAAACTGAGAGGGGTTGTCATTGTCTTCCTGTTTCAGATTCTCGAATTTAGTTCATGTACCAGGCCTATCAGAACAAGCTCTCATAGTTTTTAGTAATGCATTTATAGTCTGGCATAGTTGTAAGTAATCTTGCTCTGAATTTGGGTTCCATTAAGGATCTTTAGTTGGCCAACTAGGTGTTCCCTCTGTCTGGGCCTGATTATCAAGAGAAAGAATCTTTTTCTTTCCCTTTCTGTTAGCAATGTCTGGAGCAAATATTCCACATCAATCCATGTGGGATTATATGTGTGGAAAGTGCTTTCAATCTTATTTATGATCAGTATAGGCTCAGATTCAAAGGAAGGTAATTTTTCTTTGAATCTTTCAATGTCCTGTGGTGAGAAAGGTGTATGATGTCTAATGTTTACTAAATCTCCCTGTCTATTATAAGTATGGACATCTCTTAAAAGAAATAGACTTTTATTCAAATCATCTGTGGTAACTGCTGCTTTGTCTGTTTTCTGGATTTCAATGGAGGGGGTTGTAGTGAGGCTAGTAGGGAAGGGGGGAGTGGGTGAATGGAGTGGGAGGGACTGGTCAGGGGATGGGGAGGCAGGACAAAATGATTCAGCAGTAGGGCTGGTGGAGAGGAACAGGGGTAAGGATGGGGGTCTGGTGTAGAGGAATGGGGGTAGGGATGGGGAGAAGAGTAGGATGGGTGAGGTCTAGAGGAGGAGTCATAGTAAGGTGGGTGGGATTGGTCAAGGGGAGGATGGTAGGGAAAAGGATGGCCAAGAGAATAAGGATAGAAATGGTTCAGGTAGCTATAGGGGAAATGGGTGGGTACCAGGTAGTGAGGAGAAAACTCTTGAGGGTATGAGTAGTGAGATGGTTAAGGGAGGATAGAGAGATATATTGGGAGGAAGGGGGTTGGGAGGAGTGGGGGTTGAGCGAAGTATGACAGGAAGAGGAGCTAAAGGTTTCAAGTCCTGGTTTGGGTCAGTTTGAGAAAACTCATAGGCCAGGTGGGATGATAGAGTGTGTTTCTTGCTAGATCTAATCAAGGGTTCAGGAGGAGGAACTGAAGGAATTAAGCCAGAATGATCTGGTTCTAATGAAAAAAAAATGGTTTCCTTACTGGAGGGAATGGTTGATTTATCAACATGATATGCCTACAAAAGCCAGTATTTATAATCTTTGGAATCTTTATGTTTAATGGCTAACTTCAAATCTTTTAAGATCTTGAAGTCAAAAGAGCCATATTTTAGCCATGTAAAATATTTTTCCATCCAGGCTTACAAAATTTTCTAGCTTCCTTCTTTGTCATCTAATTCTCCTTAGGAAGATTAGTATCACCCCAAGATGAAAAAGTTTATTCAGGGGTGAATCTGGAGGAATATTTCCTGATTTCTCTGGATTTGTTGCAGTATTTCCCATATTGTCTAGTCTGTCTGTCTTAATCTTCCTATTTAAGCTAGTCTGAGTATTGCTAAATGGTCAGTTTAAACCACGAAAAGTTCCTAAAACATACAAAAATGGAGACACAAATTTCTTCAATGTTATTGTGGAAGGCAATGAGAGTAGGTTAAAACAATAAGCTAATATAAGGAAGTAAGTAATTGTTGCACAGCAATAGTACCAATAATGAATGTGCATTTAGTATAATTATTGTTGTTATTAATAACTAATAATAGTAAATAATAATAAACAAGTATCTATTATCAATAATAATGATTATTAACAATTATTAGATGTTAGTAGCTAATAATAGTTATGGAAAATTAATAATTATTGTTGAGAATATTATCAATACTATTATATTCTATAATTATTCCTTAATATTGCATTTAATTAATTTGATTTAATATTGACTTTGTTCAGTTTTAGAAATTTGGTTTCAATTTTAATTCAATATTATTAATATTTAACTATTAATAATTCTTTTATTTAAATGCACTCAATTTGATGTTATTTTGCATCACTAGGAGTAGCAGGGAAGGTATTTTCTTTTAAATTTCCTGCAATTTTACTCCTCAATAGTAGGTGGCACAATAACTGTGTAGAGTGTAACACACTTGAGGTTAGGTCTTATCTGAACAAGCAAGGAGAAAAGAATGTGTGTGTGTGGGGGGAAGGGAGAGACCAAAAAGAATAAAACAACACTTCCTCTTAGCTTAGTCCTAAAGATTGTTTGATAGGGGAGGGGAGGAAAGAAAATTCAGTTCAGTCCTTTCCCTTCTCCCAGAGGTGAAGTCACATGTTTTCAAAGTTGCAGGTGGGTGCTGGGGAGGGAGTTCCTATCAGCCAGTGACTCACGTAATCAGTGCTATATTTTTAACCTAGGATCTCCTCTCAAGCTACTGAGCTAGCCTGTTACCCCTAATTTGAACCAGGATTTAAAATGCAGCACAAGCATCACCAGCACCTCAGCCAGTGCTCCAACCCCTTACTGTCAAGTTCTAAAGTGGTGGGGCAAGGGGCTGGGTCTTAGGGCCTCCTCACACCAATTCTAAGGGGGCCACCCCTGCAAGCTGAGTCCCTAGGCTTGAAGTACCCCCAGGATCTATTTTTAGGGGGGGAGAGGCTATTCTCACACTGTGCTCAGCTCCCGTGCAGCGCTGTGCTGAGCAAAGCAGGCCAAGACAGCGTCTGTGGAAAGTGCCAACAGTGACTGGGCTGGGAGAAGTTCCTGCTGGTTTCTAGGGTCCCATCTGGGCAAAAAGGCTTGGGTTCCTTCCTCTACCACCCCACCCACATTCAAGGTAAAAGAAATGGTTGGGTTGGGAAACACAACATTTTTCTCCAAGTTGCAGGGGGGCTGGGTCACCAATCCCTTTTGCCTCAGCTTCACAGTACTGTTGGTGCTGTGGAAAGTAAAAGAGCAGGAGTCCCTATTGAGTCCTAAACTCCCCTGGTTCTCTATATGCAACAAAACAAAACAAAACAAACAAAAAAACCCAACCCTCCTCTAACCCCTGTCCAAGCTGAAAAAAATGGGGATAGGTGGGAATGTGGGAGGGAAATTCTCACCCTTCCAAACCAGGAAAACATGCAAAAAGGAAAACTGTCATTTCTCCGTCCCAGCCAAAGCAATCAAAGCATGTGAAGGCAGACAAGCAGCTCCTCTAAAATCCCTTTTAAACTTTCCTAATCACTAATCTAAAAACTTCTCTCAGAAGAGAATTATGAATTCTAAATAAACTGAGGTGGTTGCCAAGCTGTTATATTTAAAATTAAGATATCTCTACCAGATATTTTTTCATAAAGTTTATTAATAGAAAAGATAGATAAGCACAGAGTTATCTCATTCTTACTCTTAAGTTCGCAGACCACGTGTTCTATAGGCATCCTTTCTCTATTCCCCTCACCTGTTTGTCAGCTAGCTGTCCTCACAAATAAACCCCCGGTGAGCTCTGCCCCTTTCTTTTATTGATATTTGGGATGTTCACAGATGTAAATCCTGGAGCAACTGTGGTATTTGAAAAATGTTGATGGAGAGGTCGGCCCTTCAAGAGGGGGAGAGGATAAGATCCCCTCAACACAATATATAGCATATAGCATGAGGTTATCCCTCTGGAAAAACCATCCAAAGCTCCTAGGTGCAAGTGGATGTTACAAGTAAATGGGTTAATATTTGAAGAGTCAAAACTAGAAATATTTGTACTTAGACCATCAAAAACTATGTCTAGGGCAAGTGGATTAAATGTGTATTCAGATTACTCTTTTCAGACTACCATTCTGCCCACTGAGTGGGGGAGAACTGGGTGAGGAGGCACTCACATGAGCTTTAACGTGCTGAGATGGGAAAGAGGGAAATAAGTATTTATTTAACACCTACCATGTACTAGACACTGCACTGAGTGATTTACAAATATTGTGTCATTTAGTCCTTGCAAGAACTCTAGAAGGTAGGTGCTATTAATATCTCCATTTTATGTTTGATGAAATTGAGGTCAAGTGACTCTCCCAGAGTAATAACTGGTGTCTGAGGCTAGATTTGAACTCAGGTTGTGTTATCTAGCTGCCTCTGACCTTTTGGCAATTCATTCTTTTTGTTCTCTAGATCTTAAGCTTCTACATTTTTTAAGGACCAAAGGAACTTTTTCTTGTTCATTTGTTCAGTCATGTCTGACTCTTTGTGAAGTCATTTGGAGTTTTCTTGGAAAAGAAACTGGAGTGGTTTGCCATTTCCCTCTCCAACAACTCATTTTACAGATGAGGAAATTGAAGTAAATGGGGTCACAGAGCCAGGAAGTATCTGAGACTGGATTTGATCTCAGGCAGATGAGTCTTCCTGACTGCAGGTCTGGCATTCTCTCTACTAGACCACCTAGTTGCCCCTAGAGCTTTTAGGTTTCTTTAAATTCAGAGGCTTGGGGCAAAGTTCAATCACTCTGTCTTTATTATGCCTCCAAATACTGTTATTGCTTCTATTTGTGTCCCATTATGTTAAATTTACTGTAAACCAAACCAAACCTCCAAAACCTCAATGAAAAAATACTAAGATTAGAGGTCAGAATTAAGGTGATGGTGGAGGTGTGGTGGGACTGAGATTACTTTTTGGTAAATCAGGCAGGCTTTTGGATGTCTGATTACTTTTTTTGGGCAAATCTACTTTATTCCTCTTTTTTCTGAGTCCCCACAGATGACGCCAGACTTTTTTTTTTAGACCTATAGATTTGTATTTAGAAAGTGTTTCCAATTTTATACTCATTTATGGATGTGCCTTGATAGTTGCAGTTTGATTTATCTGTCCACCAATTATTCAACTTGTTTTTTTTTTAATTCTTATGACAATTGCTTTTTTAAGGAAAGCAGTAAGACAGATCCTCAGGAGCAATTGTTGTTTAATTGATTAGATATTTCTATGTTTCACAAAAAATGAGATATTATTGATCATTACATTTTTGTATAAATTTTTCTCTGCTTATACTCATTAACTACTAAAAAAAGCCCAATCTTTAAAATCAAAAGATGTTGCAGATAGAGGTCATGTTTTTCTTCTAAATAGCCTAGCTCAAGTTTAGATTTATTTCCTGAATAAATTATATGGTCATTAAAATGACACTGAGACAAGTTTTCAGGGCAGTATAATAGTTTATTAACAGTGACAGGGAAAACTGTTAAGTAAGTGGGCCACTCTGGGGATGCCAGCAAAGTCAAGTTCCCAGATGGGATGGAAAAGACCATTTTTATTGAGATTTGAAAGAAGGGAGTGTAAGGAGTCATTGCCAAGTCTTATATAAGCTTTAGCTGGGGGAAGTGGATTGGCCTTTCAGGTGTGGCTAATCATAACTGTTTCTGACAGTTAAGAATGTTAATGGATTATTTATCCTCAGCTGAATTTAGGGAATCATAGTTAGAAAATCAGAACCACTCCAGTGAAGATCATTAGGGTAATATGATTCCTTGTGGGGAATCAAATCACCCCTAAGTTTGATAAGGAGAGAAGGGGACAGGAGATTCTGAGGGGTCCAGCCTGCAGGTTCTTTGGGTACAGATAAACACAACTGTGGTCCCAGTTTAAACTGGTTAGTAAGCAAAATGTCCCGGCAATAAGAAGGGATCACATTATTCAAATGTCTTTAGTTCTAGACTGGTCTTTAGAGCTAAATGGGCTCAGTCAAATATTGACAATTCAAAAAAAATCAATGAAGCCTAAAATCATTCATATTATAAAATCACAATAGGAATCAAAGGAATTATTAGTTTTTATCTATAACAGCTAAATGCTTTTGGTTACACAGGTTTTAAGGAACAAAACCAGTAACGTAAATCTAGGTCCACTGACCCTCTTAATTTTTTGCTTTTTCTGCTACAATACATTTCCTTCTCAAGTTGTACATATACAAAATTAAGTACAGTACTTAAAATAAACATACCATATAATTTGTCATAAAGGAAAACAGTATTACTAATTAGAGCAATTTGTTTTAAGGTATAATATTTGGGAAAATTAAAAAAATCTTAGGTAACTTGTTAAAATCAATGGAAGGTATATCAGAAACACATTTTTGTATTCTTGAGTACTGAATTTTACAGGGTAGCCAATGTAATGGAGGCTTAATTTTAATTTAAAGTTATTTCAGAGGTCTATACCCCAAGGACGCCATTGATAAGAATAAACTCTATATGCATAAAAATATTTATAGCAGTACTTTTTGTGATGGCAAAAAGTTAGAAACCAAGAAGATGCCCATCAACTTGGGAATGGCTAAATAAATTGTGGTATGTGAAAATAATGGCATATTACTGTGTTGTAAGAGTTGATGCATGTGGTGAATATAGAGAAGCACGGACAGATCTATATGAACTGATTCAGAATGAAGTAAGCAGAATTAAGGAAATATACACAATAACATAAATAGAACAATTACATGCCAAAAAAAATCAAAAGTAAATGTAACAAAATTATAAAGCTCAAACAAGACTCAAATGAAGAGATATTAAAAGACACTCACAACCCATCCCTTTATGGAGTTGGGAGGTATAACAGATATTATACATTATATATGTAATTAGAATCTGCTCCTCAGGACTCTAGATTCCAGCATCCCATGTTCCTTCTCACGTTACATCCTTACATTTTGGAGATAAAATTTGTGTGTGACTCCGCCCCTCTCTCTTTTCCTGCTAACTTGGCTGGGAAAATGTGTCTTTATTCAGACTTTTATTTTTGTCCTTTTATTTCTTTTACTTCAAGTGATTATTAATAAATTTATAAAATATAATACTTGGAGTTATTGGATATTAATTTTAATCTTATATATACATTTTCAGACTTTTTTCACTGTTGTAGTTATTTGTGCTTTTTCTCTCTCTAAAAATACTATTTGTTATAAGGGATGGCTCTTTGGGAGGGGAAAGGGGAAAGATACTTAGGATAATTTAATAATGTCAAAAATAGAAGACATCAATAAAAACATTAAAAAATAAAATATAAAAAATCTTTCAAATGTAGACTTTCAAATTGCTTATTCTATAATATAGCCAAATATTAATTACTAACATAAAGAAGGAAATAAACAAATTAATAAACTAAAAATCATTTGTGTTTCAGATTGCTACATATTTTGATTCTTAAATTTGAATATTTGCTTGTGATATTCTGAGACTAAATTGAAAACTTAATTATGAAATCATACTTCATTGCTAAAAAATTATCCAGCCTTTTATACCTGTCCTCTCAATTAATAATACTCATATTTATAAAGTGCTTTATACTTTTCAGAGTACTTTATATATATTATCTAGTATGTTTATAGAGGATGTAATATAGCCCTAACTAGAGAGAACCAATGTGGAAAAGTAGTTCAATTGGACTTAGGAATTATGAGGTTATCAAAGGAATGATTTGCAAGGTAGTTGAAGAAAGAGAAGATAATAAAAATGTGGGACAAAAAAAAATCTCAACCTGTATTAAGATTGAAAAAAGGTGACAAAGGGAACATCAACACTTACTATCCTATATGTCTACTTTGAGGGAAGTAAGGTGGCACAGAGGATAGAATGCTGGATTTGGACTCAGGAAAACCTGATTTCAAATCTGGCCTCAATTGCTTACTAGCTTTTTGACTATGGGTAACTCATTTAACTCTTTTTTGCCTTAATTTTCTGCTCTGTAAAATGAACTGAAGAAGGAAATGACAAACTACTCCAGTATCTATACCAAGAAGACTCCCCCAAAAGGGGTCACAAAGTCAGAAAAGATGAAAACAACTGAACAACAGTATGTTTACTTTTCCATCAATACAAAGTATTTATGGGATTCACCAAAACTGTCAATGAGAGGTTTCTAAGTGAGAACATGAATTGGGGAATAGGCAGGCTTATTCTTCATTAAAACCTGTGGATCACATCTTTATATTCTGAAAAATGTAGAAAATTAAAGATTCCACTGTGCTTTTTATTTGTTGATTGTGAAAAAGCATTTGATTTAGTAGATCAAAATTGGGACAAAGCCTCTATTCCAAGAGCATATCTTATTCCCTATCTAGAAATGCCTAATGATTCCTTGAAAGATATAACAATTGATATATCTTTGTTTAGTGACCTCCTGATCATTAACATCAGATGAGAACTAAAATAGAGAGATGGATATTTACTGAAGTTGTCACGGTGATGGAAGAGATCTAGTACAGTTAGTTTGTTGTTATTGTTCAGTCGTTTTTAGCTATGTCCAACTTCTTGTGATCCCGTTTGGAGTTTTCTTGGCACAGATACTGGAGTGGTTTGCTATTTCCTTCTCTGGCTCATTTTGCAGATGAGGAAACTGGGGGAGACAACATACAAACAAGCATGTAAAAACAATTTCTAAACAAAATAAATAGAAAGTAATCAACAGAAGAAAGGCTCTTGGATTAATAGGGATTGAAAAAGACTTCCTGTAGAAAGTGGGAACTTTAGCTGGAACTTGAAGGAATGTCCTCTAGTATGTATATGTGGGACAGACAATATCCATGGGCAACAAGTCAAGGCCAGAATTAAATAGGAGAAGAAGAGTAAGCTAGGCTATTTTTAGGAAATTCCTGAACTCCTTTACTTATCTGAAAATGCCTCACACAACAAGGGCCATCTTTTAAATACTAATGTATTGCATGAGACATGGAACTTATTTGTCAAGGAATTGAAAATGAATATCTTAATAAGGGAAATAGGTAAGTCTATGGTCAGTGGTTTTCTGATAAATGATTAACAATTGGTTCTGCCAAAAAACCCCTAAAAATATGTACAATGCAATTTTAAGTTTAATATGGATTATTAATATTTTCCACCCCTTTCTTAAGTGTAGACATTTGACAAACAATATATTAAATCCTGATTTGTGGCCTTTGCAGATTTCTGAGGTGTAAATACACTGAACATTTAACATTTGGCTTTTGTGATCCCATAGGGTTGATTCCATCTCATCCCCTGCATATGGTAGTTACTATCAGGCTACAACTTTTGAGGAGTGAAGAATTTTGAAGAGGAATAGGAATAAAATATGTAATCAGGAAAATGGGTAATAAGTTATGTATTTTGGGTAAAAGATGACACAAATAAAATAGTTTGGGCAGATGTTCTACTGGTATCCTCAAAGTGTTAGGAGAAATCAAGGAAGACCTGTATTCTTGGAAGAACCCCTGAGGGAAATTGATGGGAGGACATGGACAAGGACTACATAACTGGCAGGCTAGATGGTTGCAACCTAAAACGTTGGATTGCAGTGAAATTAATGAGGTCAGAAATCTATGAGTAGAAAAACCTGTGAGGTAGAGTCAAGATGGTGGCTTAGAGACAGCAACAGTTCAGACCTCTGTAAACCCTTCCTCACTGAATCAAAAACACAATGCTCTGAGGGGACTACAAACCAAGTCTAACAACAGGACAGAGCTAGGGAACCCTCCTCCTGGACCCAACTTAAAAGGTATATCCCCCCAAAAGCTTGCATTATAGAACACACAGGTTTAAGGAGAAGGAAGAAGGAAGGTCCCAGAACTCCTTCCCCATCGTGCATTGAAATTGACTCAAAAAGGGAAGAACAATCAGATCCATTGGGGTAGAGAATTGGTTTTCACCCTATAGAGAAGTAGAAGGGTAACAAACAGACTGGTGGGGAGGGAAACAGTACAAGGAAGGGGAAGGGTAAAAAGGGAAGTAAAATAAGGGTGGGAAATAGGGGGCCTGATTAAAAACAAAACACTGGGGTAGGAGGAAATAGTGAAAGAAGAAAGGGCAGGACTAGGAGTGGTAATCAAGATGTTGGGAAATACACAGCTGGTAATCATAACTCTGAATGTGAATTGAATGAACTTACCCATAAAACTGAAACAAATAACAGAGTGGATTAATAACCAAAATCCTACCATATGTTGTCTACAAGAAACACATATGAGGAAGGTAGACACACATAGGGTGAAGGTAAGTGGATGGAGCAAAATCTTTTGGACATCAACTGAGAAAAAGAAGGAAGGAGTCACAATCATGATATCTGACAAAGCCAAAGTAAAAATAGATCTAGTAAAAAGAGATAGGGAAGGTAATTATACCCTGATAAAAGGCAGTATAGACAATGAGGAAATATCAGTAGTAAACATGTATGTACCAAATGGCATAGTATCCAAATTTCTAAAGGAGAAACTAGTGGAGGTCACGGATGAAATGCACAGAAAAACTATACTAGTGGGAGACCTGAACCTTCCTCTATCAGAACTAGATAAATCAAACCAAAAAATAAATAAGAAAGAGGTAAAAGAAGTGAATGAAATCTTAGAAAAATTAGTAGATATGTGGAGAAAAATAAATAGGGACAAAAAGAAATACACCTTTTCAGCAGCACATGGTACATTCACAAAGATTGACCATGTACTAGGGCATAAAACATTGTAAAGAAGTACAAAAGAGCAGAAACAATAAATGCAACCTTTTCAGTTCACAATGCAATAAAAATAATAATTAGTAAGGGTACATGGAGAGCCAAATAAAAAATTAATTGGAAATTAAATAAGATTCTCCAAAATTAGTTAGTTAAAGAACAAATCATAGAAACAATAATTTCATTGAAGAAAATGACAATGATGAGACATCCTATCAAAATCTATGGGATGCAGCCAAAGCAGTACTCAGGGGAAATTTATATCCTTGAGTTCATATATTAACAAATTAGAGAGGGCAGAGGTCAATGAATTGGGCATGCAAATTAAAAAACTAGAAGATGAACAAATTAAAAATACTCAAGTGAAAACTAAATTAGAGATTCTAAAAATAGAAGGAGAAATTAATAAAATCAAAAGTCAAAGAACTATTGATTTAATAAATAAGACCAGAAGCTGGTACTTTGACAAAACAAATAAAATAGACAAAGTACTGGTCAATCTAATTTAAAAAAGGAAAGAAGGAAACCAAATTAACAGTATCAAAGATGAAAAGGGAGACCTCACCTCTAATGAAGAGGAAATTAAGACAATCATTAAAAACTATTATATCCAATTATGTGGCAATAATTATGGCAATGTAAGTGATATGGATGAATATTTACAAATATATAAATTGCTTAGATTAACAAAAGAAGCAATAGAACACCTAAATAACCCCATATCAGAAAAAGAAATTGAACAAGCTATCAAAGAACTCCCGAAGAAAAAATCCCCAGGACCAGATGGAATCACAAATGAATTCTATCAAACATTCAAAGAACAACTAATCTCAATATTACACAAACTATTTGATAGAATAAGCAAAGGAGTCCTAACAAATTCCTTTTATGACACAAATATGGTACTGATTTCAAAGCCAGGCAGGTCAAAAACAGAGAAAGAAAACTATAGACCAATCTCCTTAATGAACATAGATGCAAAAATATTAAATAGAATACTAGCAAAAGACTCCAGCAAGTGATCATGAGGGTTATTCATTATAATCAGGTGGGATTTATATCAGAAATGCAAGGATGGTTCAATATTAGGAAAGCCATCCACATAATTGACCATATCAAGAAGCAAACCAACAAAAATCATATGATTATCTCAACAGATGCAGATAAAGCCTTTGACAAAATACAACACTCATTCCTATTGAAAACACTTAGAAGGTATAGGAACAGAAGGGTATTTCCTAAAAATAATAAACAGAATATATCTAAAACCATCAGCAAACATTATCTGCAAGGGGATAAACTAGAAGCCTTCCCAATAAGATCAGGAGTGAAACAAGGATGAACATTAACACTTCAATTATTTAACATTGTACTAAAAACACTAGTGGTAGCAATTAGAGAAGAGAAAGAAATTGAAGGTATTAAAATAGCCGATGAGGAGACCCAGCTATCACTCTTAGCAGATGATATGATGGTCTACTTAAAGAATCCTAGAGAATCAACTAAAAAGCTAGTAGAAAGAATCAACAACTTTAGCAAATTTGCAGAATACAAAATAAACCTACATAAGTCATCAGCATTTTTATATATTTCCAACACATCTCAGCAGCAGGAATTATAAAGAGAAACTCCATATATACTCACCCTAGACAATATAAAATACTTAGGAATCTATCTGCCAAGACAAACACAGGAACTATATGAACACAACTACAAATCACTCTCCACACAATTAAAACTAGATCTAAATAATTAGAAAAACATTAATTGCTCATGGGTAGGATGAACTAACATAATAAAAATGACAATCCTACTCAAACTAATTTTTTTTACTTATTTACTTATTTTTTGCTTTTTTTTACTTATTTACTTATTTAGTGCCCTACCCATTGAACTACCAAAAACTTTTTTACTGAATTAGAAAAAAACATAATAAAGTTCATTTGGAAGAACAAAAGATCAAGGATATCCAGGGAAATCATGAAAAAAAAATGTGAGGGGAGGTGGCCTAGCAGTACCAGATTTCAAACTATTCTGTAAAGCAGTGGTCATCAAAACAATATGGTACTGGCTAAGAGACAGAAGGGAGGTTCAGTGAAATACACTTTGGGTAAGTGACCTCAGAAAAATAATCTATGATATACCCAAAGATTCCAGCTTTGGGGACAAAAATCTGCTATTTGATAAAAACTACTGGGAATATTGGAAGATGGTATGGGAGAGATTGGGTTTGGATCAACATCTCACACTCTACACTAAGATAAACTCAGAATGGGTGAATGACTTAAATATAAAGAAGGAAACTATAAATAAATTAGGTGAACACAGAATAGTATACATGTCAGATGTCTGGGAAAGGAAAGATTTTAAGAACAAGCAAGAGTTAGAAAAAAATTACAATATGTAAAATAAATGATTTTGATTACATAAATTACTTTTTTGTACTAACAAGGCCAAATGCAACCAAAATAAGAAGGGAAGCAACAAATTGGGAAAAAAATCTTCATAACAACAACCTCTGACAAAGGTCTAATTACTCAAATTTATAAAGAGCTAAATCAATTGTACAAAAAATCAAGCCATTCTCCAATTGATAAATGGGCAAGCAATATGTATAGTCAATTTTCAGATAAATAAATTAAAACTATTAATTAACACATGAAAAATTGTTCTAAAATCTCTTATAAGTAGAGAAATGCAAATCAAAGCAACTCTGAGGTATCACCTCACACCTAGCAGATTGGCTAACATGACAGCAAAGGAAAGCAATAAATGTTGGAGGGGATGTTGCAAAATTGAGACATTAATGCACTGCTGGTGGAGTTGTGAATTGATCCAACCATTCTGGAGGGCAATTTGGAACTATGCCCAAAGGGGGCTAAAAGACTGTCTGCCCTTTGAACCAGCTATAGCACTGCTGGGTTTGTACCCCAAAGAGATAATAAGGAGAAAGACTTGTATTAGAATATTCAGAGCTGCACTCTTTGTTGTGGTAAAAAATTGGAAAATGAGGGAATGCCCTCCAATTGGGGAATAGCTGAACAAATTGTGGTATATGCTGATGACGGAATACTATTGTGCTCAAAGGAATAATGAACTGGAGGAATTCCATGTGAACTGAAATGACCTCAAGGAATTGATACAGAGTGAAAGATGTAGAACCAGGAGAACATTATACACAGAGACTGATATACTGTGGTACAATTGAATGTAATGAACTTCTCCATTAGTGGCAATGCAGTGATCTAGAACAACTTGGAGGGATCTATGAGAAAGAACACTATCCACATTCAGAGGAAAAACTGTGGGAGTAGAAACACAGAAGAAAATAAACTACTTGATCACATGGGCCGATGGGGATATGATTGGGGATATAGACTCTAAATGATCATCCTAGTGCAAACATCAACAACATAGAAATAGGTTTTGATCAAGGACACATGTAAAACCCAGTGGAAATGTGAGTTGACTACGGGAAGGGTTCGGGAAGGGGAGGGAAAGAATATGATCTTGTAACCAAGGAAAAAATACTCTAAATTTACTAATAAAATAAAATTAAAAAAAAAGAAATCTATGAGTAACTAATGTTTAGCATTTTCAATGAAAGTTTCCTAATGTTCTCTAAAATACCTCAACAACAATCTATTCTATATTAAAAATAAGTACCTTCTTTACATTTTTATTTTAATTAACATTTTTCTTTGCCTATATTATTTTACATGAGATTATAAAGTACATTGCATATATTGTGCTATGTAAATATCAGCTGCTATTATAAATCTGATTTATTTCTTGTTTTGCTTAGATTGCAAACATATGCTGCATTTTGCAGCTATATTAGAGAGCTGGAACATTAATCGAAGAGCATAAAATTATTAAAAGGATTGATAATAGTGTTATAAACATTAGAGCACATGCCTACCTACTTTTCTCTATTAGAATTGAGAGGATTGGTTTTAACTTTACAGTGTATATCTTCCTCTAGAAAATGTTATAAGGCAATGATCTCTTTATTTAGAGATTTTTTTTTGTGGTAAAAATAGTAGGACTCTGTGGATAGAGGCAATTTTACCTGAGAGAGTGTTTGTTAAGGGGAAATAGAAGGGTAAGGGGTGACATTTATCAGCTATTGTTAGAATAGTCAACACAAGGTTACCCTTTGCCATGAGTAGTAACACCATTCCTTTAGGCACCAAACTTGTCAGTATCAGTGTGTTAGGGGAATGAGCCTATAGATATTTATATATTTATGAGAGTTCATTATTCCCATGGTTAAAAC
Source organism: Monodelphis domestica (assembly GCF_027887165.1). Taxonomy (NCBI): domain Eukaryota; kingdom Metazoa; phylum Chordata; class Mammalia; order Didelphimorphia; family Didelphidae; genus Monodelphis; species Monodelphis domestica. The sequence continues at coordinate 271,457,474 of NC_077227.1, forward strand.
AAATGATATTTTGGGAGTATACATTTTCCAGTCTGATGAAGGTGACCATCTCATAGATTCAACTAGATTTCTGTTTGGTACAGCTTCAAATGAAAAAGTAATTTTTATCAAGTAGATAAATGATATAGTAGATTGCATGCTAGACCTGGAGTCAAGAATATCTGAATTAAAATCTAGCCTCAGATATTTACTAGCCATGTGATCTTGGGTGAATCTCTTAATTTGTTTGCCTCAGTTTTTTTCAACTAGAAATGAGGTTCATAATAATAACACCTATCTCGCAGAGATTTTGTGAAGATTTGTGAAGAACATATATATATATGCGATAATTATTCTTATGGACAAAAATTATTTTTTCATGGTTTTAGCATCCAATTCTTTATTTTGACTTGCATGTGATAAACATTTTTCTTCTTAGTGACAATAAGTAGCTTTTATTATTGTTTTTTTAAATAGTTTCTCCACCTTTGAGAAGCCTATGCCTCACTTTAGAAGAATAAATAATAGCTGCCAGGTCCCTTTGAAGTGTTCTACATGTTTTCCAATTATTAATTTATTATTAATGTTTTGAAGCAACAATTTGCCAGTTTTTGGTATTGTTTCTTTTCAACTGTTTTTTTTTTTGTTTGTGTTTGTGTTCAGTGCCACTCATCCATTTCACTCTGTACTCAAATGATCCTTGAAATATGTGACTCCCCTAAATCTCCAATCCTTATACATGAAAGTCATTATGGGTAACATGCTGAGATCACCATAAATTTTTCCATTTCTCTTTGAGTTACTTATAATTCTCATTCTTCTCAGAGAGGAGTGTTTCATGATTCATAGTCACCCTGTATCATCAGTAGAATATTTTGTGCCAAAAGGCAGTTTGGGATTATTGAAAGTTCTATGTAGTTTCCCCAACTTTATGCAATTGGATCTTCTTATTATTCTCAATTCATGATCCACCTGTAGTACTTGTCTTTGATATCTATATTGAAGAACTAACTCCGGGAGGTATCTGTCTGTTTTCATGTGAGAGCCTGGACAGTGTATATTTTTGTTTTTGCAATTTCTCATGGCTGTGGAATTCACTGAGTTTGTTGTGTCCTTTGGTTTGACCCAGTTTAGTGCAATGTTATCTCAAATGGCAGCATTTGGAGAACCTTGTCCTTACTCAGGAATCCTTGCTTTATTTGGACTCTGCACAGAACAACTTTCACAGTAAACTCTAAATATCTAATTTATTCATCATTCAGAGTTTATGCATTTTCTCTATTGGCAGCCATGACATTTCTTGCCTTCAGTTTTAAATTGCTCTGGAGCCAAGACTTCTTCTGTTCTACTGATTCTGTAGTACACCTGATGTAAAAAAATGTACCATAATTCTTTACACTGCTTAACTCTCTTCTTGGCAATATCGTAATTACAACTGATGCTGATTGCTTTGTAGCTGTTTGTAATAAGAGGACAGAATAACTTGTTGATCTGTTCCTTAGCTCTGTCTATAACAGTAAATGGGCCTCCATAGGAGTCATCGAGGTCTGATGCCCTTGATTTGAAAATGACTTGTACCTTGAAAAGGAACATCTAGTCTCCCTCTCAGATTTGGCAAAGAATTTGAAATGTAGAAGCTAGGCTAGAATTGATTCTTTTTTTAAAAACTCATACCTTCTGTCTTAGAGTCAATAATGTATATTGGTTCCAAGGTAGAGGAGTGAGGGATAAGTACCTTGCCCTGGCCTCTTAGCTAGGAATTGTCTGTGGGCAGATTTGAACCCAGGTCCTCCTGTCTTTGGGTCTGTCTCTCTATCCACTGAGTCACCTACCTGGGCCTCTAGCATACATTTTTAGAAATAAGGGAGAAATGGATAATGAAGTATAAATGATGGAAACATTGTGAAGAAATAATGAATTTATAATGTATTAGTGGAAAATTGGCATAGTCTAACAGGGATGTGTTGGAGCCAGCTTGTATTATCTCTCTGACAGTCAATTGTTAAATTTTCAGGGTGAGCATTTGCACATTGGAAATGAGCAAATACTTTTAATCAGGGCTATTGCTTTGGGGTTTGTCTAAACTTAAGAAAATGGTGGAGAAAATGTTAATAATAATAATGCAGATTAAACTTAAAAGTATGTGGGGGCAGCTCCATGGCTCAGTGGATTGAGATCCAGGCCTAGAAATAGGAGGACCTAGTCTGGCCTCAGACATTTCCTAGCTGTGTGACCCTGGGCAAGTCATTAAACCCCCACTGCCTCGCCCTGACCACTCTTCTGTTGTGGAAATAATACATAGTATTGATTCTAAGACAGAAAGTAAGGGTTTAAAAAAAGTGTGATAGACACTTTTAAAATTCTTTTTTTTTTAAAAACCCTTACCTTTCATCTTGGAGTCAATACTGTGTATTGGCTCCAAGTCAGAAGAGTGGTAAGGGCTAGGCAATGGGGGTTAAGTGACTTGCCCAGGGTCACACAGCTAGGAAGTGGCTGAGGCCGGATTTGAACCTAGGACCTCCCGTCTCTAGGCCTGGCTCTCAATCCACTAAGTCACCTAGCTGTCCCCATACTTTTAAAATTCTTATAGAATCAAGTGTTAAACATTTACCAACACGTACCTGGAAAAGCACATCTTATTTAAGAGAATGGATTTAAAAGAATTCAAAGAAAGTTAAATACTTGACCTTAAATTCTATGTATATAGCTACCCATGTGTGATGGGATGCTCTCAAGAGTGAAATTCTGATGATAAGTAATTCCTTGGTAGACAAACTGAGAATATCAAAGATTCATGGATAGATTTAGATTTTAAAAGACAGATAGAAAATGAGAGTAAAGACATGTCATTTGAGTACAAAGACAAAAGAATGATAACTTTGAGAATAATTTTGGTAGCACACTAAACCTCAGAAAAAGTGAAACTGCCTTAAACAACAGGAAATAATTTTTTTTTTCTTTAAAGGCTTTTTGGAAATAAGATAATCAGAGAAGGATAGGTCACTATTAAGGATGGCTGGGATGAAGATGACTGACTAACAAAAGAGAGAACAGATTCATTCATATAACATTTTGTTTTTGCCTTTTCTTTTAAGGTTCAGACTGAGAGTACTGAACAAAAATGGCTAAGAGGTTTCCCCTCAGATAAAACCTCAGATACATTGAGTTGATAAAAGAGTACATATATGCTTTTATGTGGCTAATACAACAGGTAGATTTGTATCCAGGACAATAAAAGAATAGATGTGAATTTTTTGGCTCTGCTATTGTTAATAAGTTTTAAAAAACCATGGAGAACATGAATCACTGAATATCATTGTTGGAAAAGACCACAGAAACCTTCTAGATCAATCACATATGAACAAGAATCCTTTCTATAATCTCTTTGTCAATTAGTTATTAGGCCACTTCTTGAAGACCTCTAGTAAGGGAGTCTCTACTTCTTCTTGAGGCAGCCCATAACCATTTTGAATAGCTCTGATTATTAGAAAACTTCTTACATTAAATTCAAATTTCTTTGCCACTTCTCCCCATTACTTGTTGGTAATGGAACCATTGGTTGGTAATTGGAACCATTACCATTACTTATGGTTCCATTCTCTGGGTTAAGGCAGGATTAGTAGCTCTTTCATGTTATATCCCTTCAAAGACTTGAATATAGAAATCATATCTTCCCTAAGGAGGGATATTGTGATACTCAAATCAAATAATAGGTTTTTTTTTTTTTTGCAAACCTCAAAGCACTATATAAATGCCAGCTTATTATTATTTTATTAGACTGTAGTCACAGGCTTTTAATCTGTGTTCCCTGAGCCTTCTACTACATTCTTGCTGAGATCAAGCAATGTTTATGGAGCAATATAGCTGTTCAAGTAAATGTTTAACAATTAGGTTCTCCAAGAACACACATACACACACACACACACACACGTGCGCACATGCATACATGCTTACTTTGCATCATTAACACTTTTCAAAATCCAAAAATCCACAGAATAATAAATCAAACCTTGATTTATAGGAATTACAAATCATACTGAAAATTTAACAATTGATTTTTAGAGCTGGTTCTAATACACCACTGTTTTTTCTGTAGCACACCTAAGTTTTCTACAGTCTAAAAATCCCCATGTCATTCAAATAAACTGAATATGGCATAAATTGGTGGCTCTTTACTATTCTGGTTGCCTTCAAATCTTTTCCCATTGCAAATCAATTTTCACAACTGCAGCAAATTAATATTCCTAATATCATATGTTTTATGTGATACAAGGTTTGTAGGGGTCTGTGATAGTTTCAAGAGGATTTTCAAATAGTCTGGTATATGTACTATAAGACTACAAGCATTTATCACATCTTATCATGTGGATTATAGGGTAACATGATTATAGTCTAACAGGAGAATGAGGGGGCTATTTTGGTGCAGTGTCCAGAAAGCAATGGAGATTATGCTCATGTATCCAGTGGTGATTGATTTGCACTCAAATGTCAAACTGTTGTGGCAGTTTGTAAACAATTTGAAGACAGGTTGAGAAATTGCAAGAATCCTTAGAAGGATTCTTCTATAACAGAAGCAGTTTGATATAATTATTGCACAAACACTGAAATTACTGTGTATGTGATCAGGTTAATTTTGAATTGCTGCAGAAATAATCCTATAATGCTTCACACATACAAATGCTTGTCATAGAGAAAAAAAAACAGTAGTAACATAGTTGAGCAATTATTTAGTGCTTAAGGTAGCATTCTTAATGTGAACCCCTTGTATTATCATCTTGAATCTACATGAACCATTAAATGAAAACCACCATTCTACAGCACAGTGGTTATTTATTGATTTTATTTGTTATGTCTTTTAGGGAGGTCTATAATCATTAAGTTATTTCTGTACACCTTCTCTTCAAGGTCATTCACAGAATTCATGTATTCTTTTAAGATTGTTGGTGTTTGCTTTTACTGAATTTTCTTCCACTGCAGTACTTTTATGCTCCAAATATATTATCTTCCCTTTTAGAGACTTTTTCTTTAGAGAAATTCTCTATTGTGTATTTAATTAAAAATATGCTGTTTCTGTTTTTTAATTCTGCTTGGAGAACGTCTAAGAGCTCTAATTTCATTTAATTTCTCCTCATAACTTTTAGTTTTCTTTTGAGTCATTATGGAATTTATTATTTTTGCCCTGTAATATTTAGGGAGTTTCTTTTGCCCTGTATAATTTTGGTTTATATTCTTTCATCATATGATACTTGGTCATTGGTTTCTAGTCTTTTACCTAATATGCTAATCTTCTATTTTACTATAGATAAATTCTGTTGTGTTCTGTTTCTTTTATCATTCATTCTTCTCCCCTTCTGCAGTTGCTTTCCCTGTTATTGGGCAGACTCAATGTCTTTTGATCCATTTGATATAGGATTCAGGTTGAGTCACCATAATAATCCCAACTTCAACTCCAGACAAATAGAGAAGGGGCCATCCTGTATTCATGTTGTTATATCAAAGTTAATCCTATATCCCTAATTTTAAGTGTAGAATTAGTATAAGTTGTTCTTGGGAGAGAGACAGAGAAAAGAGCTCGAGACTCCAGAGAAAAACGAAAGAATGACTTTGAAGCTATAGATATGTAGAAGAAAACAGCTCTTTAATATGTTGCTGATTTACAGCTTGCTTTCCTAGAATCTTCAGACTGAATTTCCCCTTTGGTGAAATCAAGTTTATGAATCTTCTGGTATGTTTTAATATTTATAACTTCTCCAATTTCTGTTTGATGTTTTGCTTAGATAAATGGATCTATTAGTTATTAGGTATTTGAGATGGCCTTTTATTATAAATTACATTTGATCTCATATACCGTGCACAAATTAGAGAAAAGAATGGCCTACCTGGTCATATATATATATGTATGCTCTATGACTCTTTTTTTCTACAGAGGTGGACATATTCCAGAGATATGTTTCCATACTACCCAGAAACTACATCTTTTCATTTAGGTAGCACATGTTGATGTGTGTGTGTGCATGTATATACATATTATAGAGGGACATGTCTGCATTGCTATTAGAGGAGTGGTCAGAGACCCCTGCAGCTGAATCTTGAATCACAAATCTAAGAATTTATTTTGTTCATGGTGTTTGGCACATGGTCAATTGCTTGGTCAATGGAAGGGTGAGCTGAATGGGACCAATGAGTATCTAAGTTGTCTTATCTTGTAGATTTAGCATTAATTACTCTATATTTGGTGCTTATATCCAATTTAGAAGTGTAACTAGCTTATCTTCACATTTGGAAAAAGGGCACAAATAGCTTCCTCTCCCCCAAGATTCTTCTTGCAAGGGGCAAAATACTTTAAAAAATTATCTGGTTAGTTTAGCTATGGACTTGAATTAATACAGTGCCTCAAGAGTCTTATGCCTGTCAAGATAATTTTAGGGTTGTGACTTAAAATCTAGATTTATTGGTCGCTGGGGAAAATACCAAATAAAATACCCAAGTCAGTCTGGAAATTTACGGTAATTTAATTAATATAGAGAGAAGGAATTTAAGGAGAAGGAGGGAAGAGGACATAGGATTTCTCCTGCTTGGCCTGTGCCAGGGGGAGTTTTAAAATTCCTGCCTCTAGGTCTCTGAAAAAGATTAGAGGCTTCTAAGAGGATAAAGTTGGAAAGTAAAGGAGGAAAAACTCAACCAGAGCTCACCACCAAACTGGACAATAGCTTGTAGCCATGCTAAGATGCCAAAAGTCTCAGCATGCTGCTATCAGCCAACTCTCTGCCGCAAAAGGTGCCAGAGAGAGGAAATGAGCCAATATATAGACCTTTCACCCTTGTGTCCCCTCCTCTAAATGACCATTCTTTTAGAGTTCTCATCTTCTTTGATTAAATTATATCTTTAGAGTTACTTAACACTTCTTTGTTAAGTTCACCTTTTGTGAGTTACTTAACCATTTTGTGATTAATTTAGCCCTTATAGTTACTTAACACATTTTTGTATTAAGATCTTAAAATAGACTTAACTTAAAGTTCTAGCTTCACTATAAGGTAAGAGGTAAGCATTGTTCAATCAGGAGATTACAACTTTATCTTCCCCTAAAGTACAGTATAAGTAGGGTGGAATAATTTAAAGTTCCCAAGACATTCCTGATTTTGTTAAACTAAGTATCTTCATTGTTACAATCAGGAAATAGCTAAATCCAATCTTCACACTACTAAGACTTTGGAAACATCTTATATAAATGAGAAGTCATAAAATTATTTTACCTAGGCCATTGTAGAATTCACTTGAAACAAAAACAAAAACACTTATGTATTTTTCTTTAAGAATACTGATAATACAAAAATATTTATAGCCATGCCTTTTGTGGTGGCAAAAAATTGGAAAATAAGGGGTTGTTCCTCAATTGGGGAATGGCTGAACAAATTGCTGTATTTGATGGTGACGGAATACTATTGTGTAATAAGGAATGATAAACTGCTTGATTTCCATATGAGCTGGAAATGAACTGATGTGGAGTGAAATGAGCAGAACCAGGAGAACACTGTACACAGAGTCTGAAACATTATGGGACGACCATATGTAATTGACTTTGCTACCGATAGCAATGCAAAGATCCAGGACAATTATGAGGGACTTAAGATGAAGAATGCTATCCATATCCAAAGAAAGAACTGTGGGAATAGAAACACAGAAGAAAAACAACTGCTTGATCACATAGGTTGATGGGGATATGATTGGGGATATAGACTTTAAATGATTACCCTAGTGCAAATATCAATAAAATGGAAATAGGCCTTGATCAATGACAATGTAAAACTTGGGGAAAAGGGGAGGGAGAGAACATGAATCATGTAATCCTGGAAAAATATTAAAAAAAGTTTTTTTAAGTAAAAAAAAATGAAGGTAATACAGAATTCCAAGCTCCTAGTTGGCAAATTAAACCTTTGATTTGTTTTATAGAATTTGATACCTTAAGGAATCTGATTGAGTGCCTAATTTGCTAGATATGGGTTGAGATTGTTCAGTTGTATCTGACTCCTCGTGACTCTGTGGACCAAAGCACTCTAGCACCTTCTACCCTCCACCATCTTGTCTATGGAGTTTTCTTGGCAAAGATACCAGAGTGGTTTGCTATTCCTTCTCCAATGAATCACCTTTTGTCAGAAATTCTCCCCTATGATTTTCCCATTTAGGGTAACTTGGCAAAGCATAGCTTATGGTTTCATTGAACTACACAAGCTCCTCTGTCATGGCAAGGCACTGATCCAGGAGAAGAAGATAGGGGAACCTACTGGTAAAATGCACCATCAAAGTCATTAATACATCTGGTATAGAAAGGATTGTGGAGACAAAGGTCAAATGCTTCCAAGTATATTTAGGGGACAACTAGGTAGTGCAGTGGGGAGAGCATTGCACTTGTCAGTTAGACCTGAGTTTAAATCCTGCTTTAGTCACAAGTTGTATGATGCTGGGCAAGTCACTTAACTGCTATCTGCCTCAATTTCCTCATCTGTGAAATGGGAATAATAATAACGCCTTTCTCGCAGGATTATTGTGAGAGTAAAGTGAGATTTGAAAAGTGCTTTGTGAATCTGAAAGCACTATATAAATGCTAACTATTATTATTTTTAGTTTGCTTTGGTTCTGGGATACATTCATTTTGGAGAGTTGTTGGGGGCTGAACAATTTACCAGAATTCTCAGATGTCTGAAGCTCTGCAGGTGAGTGTGATAGGAGCTTTGTTATTTAAATGGGCACATGTAACTTTGGGTTTCCTAGGAGGTATCAAAAAAGGTACATGTCAAAACAGATGTGTCAACCTGCATTTTCTATCTTAGGCCTTTGGCTACTTTTGCATCATTATGCTTTCATATTGAATTGAATTGAATTCAGGGGACTTCAGGCACAAAATGACTGGATCTGGGAAGGCCAGGATATAGGGGAATAGAGACACATGTAGTCGCAAAAGCACTACAAACTTCCAGCAGATTTGACTTTAGATGTTGTATAAACATTTTCTGGAACAGTCGATAGAGTGTAGGGCCTGTAGTTAGGAAGACTCATTTCCTGAGTTCAAATCTAGCTGTGGACATTTATTACTAGTTGTGTGACTTATGGGCAAGTCATTGAACCCTGTTTGCTTCAGTTTCCTCATTATAAAATGAGTTAGAGAAGGAAATGGCAAACCACTCCAGTATCTCTGCCAAAAAACCCCTATATGGGGTCACAAAGAGTTGGAGACAACTGAACAATGGCAATGACAAAATTTTTGTGTTATTTTTTTAAACCCTTACCTTCCATCTTGGAATCAATACTGTGTTTTGGTTCCAAGGCAGAAGAGTGGTAAGGGCTAGGCAATGGGGGTCAAGTGACTTGCCCAGAGTCACACAGTTGGGAAGTGTCTGAGGCCAGATTTGAACCCAGGACCTCCCATCTCTAGGCCTGACTCAATCCACTGAGTTACTCAGATGCCTCCTCTATGTGTTATAAAGGTTTTTTAATGAGTTTGGCAGAGAACTAGTTTTGAACTGAATATCAGTGGGAAAATGGAATTAATTTTTACAGCAACTTGCTTTTTAGCCAAGAGATGGTTTACATTTTTTTTTAGCAAATAAAGAGATACTAATAGTTATTCAGGCCACATTCCTATCTATAGGTTTGTATGAGGTAAAACTCTAGAAATCTTTTATTCTCTGAATTTACTTTCTGAACTCTATTTAGTCAAACACTTACTATACAATCAAGATTATAAGAAATCTTCAATGTACCCAAATGACTCAGTTATGGCGTACATATTTTGATTTGTGTACTGATTGTGGGTTGCAAAATTAGCATGGCCTTAGTCTTCATTAGACAAAAAGCATAAAAAACCCCCAAATCAGCATGTACTCTGTCATGTTTGTATTGAGGTAACACCGAGTAACAGCTGTGACTTTCCATTGGCTTAATTTGTTTGATAATTGCTTGGTAAAAACAGCTCCCAAATTGACTATTTCAGGATGACAGATGGCATTCTAGATAATTTTTCTTGTATCTAGAAAAGATAGGAGTCAGAATCAGAAAAAAAAAACTAGCCTAATCTGAGAAAGGAAAAAGGACCAGGAGAGGAAAGACATCATAATTTAAAGCTCTGTTCTTCCAACTTAAAAGGAGATGATAGTTGAACAGTAAAAGGGAAACAGGAAAAAGGTTGTTCCAGCTCAGACATGTGATGGAATGGGAGAATGGCTGCCCATTGCATGGGAACAGAAATTCCCTCTTCTACTACCAGGTCATTTGCTTTCAAAGATTTGTTCGCTGGTCATCCAAACACAACTGCATTAGATCCTAAGAAGCTTTTGAAACATACTTTCCTTTCACCTTGGCTTCATGCAAGATTTTCTTCATTAGAGCCTACCCAGAAAGCCTCAAATAGTTCTCTATCCCCTCATTTTTTTTTGCCTTATTAACTTAAGTTAGTACTAAATGAAAACTTCGTATTTCTTAGGAGTCAACTTTTCCTGTATAAGTAGTTCAGTTTAGATAGTTTAGTGTAGACTGTGGAAGGAATGTAGCTTAAAACTGACATATCTCAATAAGATTTTTATTTGGTTTCTAGTTAGGGGTATGTAATATGCTGTCAGTTGAATCTCTTATTTCATTATCTCCCCAATACCTCTGGGAAAGAAGCAGACAGAAATTTGACTTTTTTCAGATCTAGCTTCTTCTTTTTGCTCAGGCAGGGATTTTCTAGTGGGTCAAGCTAATCTTGGCAGACTTCCACATTCCTTAATGGTATAACCAAACTTGGTTTCTCTCCATTAAAATCTCGACCCAGAACTGGCTTCATATTAATTCTCCCCTAGAGCTGGCTGTCTTGATGCAGGGGCTGGATTCTGTGATTTTCTTTTATTCCTATAATATTTCACTTAATATTCTTAGCAATTTCCAAAAAGGGCTGCAAGTAGTAGCAATGCATTATTTGTTAGGGTCACAGGTATTACCTGGGGTTATATTTCTAGACTTCATAGTTTCTCTTCCACCTGATATGAGAGTCATTCTCTATTGGTCATCTATATTGTATTTTATGGGGGCACCAATTTTGTAGCAGGACTTTATATCCTGGCTGGGATACCAATATCATATAATATCTTGCCTTTTTGTTTGAGACTACTCTTCAGTGCAATGTTCCTGTCAATCATTCTTTTTTACTTTAAATTCATTTTATTTTTTTCTCCAATTACATGTAAAAAGAGTTTCCAACATTTTTAAAAGAATATTGAGTCTTGCATTCTTTCTGTCCTTTCCTCCCATTCCCCAGATCCTTTGAGATGATGGCAAGCAGTCTCATGTAGATTTTATATGTAAAACATTTTCCCATATTGATCGCTTTGTGGAAGGAAACTCAAATAGAAAAAAAAAATTAAGAAAGTGAAAAAAGTTTGCTTTGATCTTGATTCAGACATTTTTGTTTCTCTGACAGTAGGTGGCATTAAAATATTTTTTTTTTATGATGAGTCCTTTGGGATAGTTTTGGATAATTGTATTTGTAAGAATAGTTGTTATTCAATTGTTCATTATAAAATATTCCTGTCTCTGTACAATGTTCCATATTCCAGAACCACTGATCCTTTAATGTAGAAGCTGCTAAGTCTTGTGTTATTCTGACTATGGCTCTGTACCATTTGAATTGCGTCTTTCTGGCTCCTGGCAATATTTTTCCCTTGACCTGGGAGTTTGGGAATTTGGCTATAATATTCCTGGGAGTTATCCTTTTGGGGTCTCTTTCAGGAGGTGATCAGTAGATTCTTTCAATTTCTATTTTATCCTCTGGTTCTGGAATATCAGGGCAGTTTTTCTTGATAATTTATTAAAATTTTTTTTTTAAATTTTGAAATATTTTTCCATGGTTACATGATTCTTCTTCTGGCCTTCCCCGTTTTCCTCCCCCATCCCAGAGTTTATAAGCAATTTTACTGGGTTATACATATATTATCATTCAAATCCTATTTCCATATTATTCATTTTTATAATAGAGCAATATTTTAAAACCCCAAACCCAAAATATATACCCATGTAAACAAGTGATAAATCATATGTTTTCTTCTGGATTTTTACTCCAACTATTCTTTCTCCAGATGGATAGCATTCTTTCTCATAAGTCCCTCAATGTTGTCCTGGATGCATTGCTTTTAGTAGCAGAGTCAATCACATTTGATTGCCCCAAAATGTTTCAGTTACTGTATATAATGTTCTCCTGCTTCTGCTTATTTCATTCTAGATCAGTTCATGTAGGTCTTTCCAGTTCTCATAGAAATCAAGCAGCTCATCATTCCTTATAGAACAATAGTATTCCATCACCATCATACACCATAATTTGTTCAGCCATTCCCCAATTGAAGGGCATCCCCTCATTTTCCAATTTTTTTTTTGCCACCACAAAAAGTACAGCTATAAATATTTTTGTACAAACAGAACTTTCCCCATTTTTAAAATCTCTTTGGGATACAAGCCTAGTAGTGATACGACTGGATCAAAGGACAGGAAGTCTTTTAGAGCCCTTTGGGAATAATTCCAAGTTGCCTACAGAATGGTTGAATCAATTCACAATTCCACCAGCAATGCATTAGTGTCCCAATTTTGCCACATCTCCAACATTTATTATTTTCCTTTAATGTCATATTGGCCACTCTGCTAGGTATAAGATGGTGCCACAGAGTTGTTTTGATTTGCATTTCTCTAATCAGGAAAATTTAGAACGTTTTATCAAATGATTATTGATAGTTTTGATTTCTTCATCTGAAAACTGTCTATTCATATCCTTTGACCATTTGTCAACTGGGGAATGATTTGATTTTTTTTATAAATTTGATTTAGTTCTTTGTATATTTAAGAAATTAGACCTTTGTCAGATAATTTTGTTATCCCCCCCCCTCCCGTTTGTTGCTTCCATTCTAATTTTGGTTGCATTAGTTTTGTTTATACAAAATCTTTTAAATTTAATATAATCAAAATTATTCTTTTTATATCCTATCAGTTTCTCTGTTTCTTGCTTGGTCTTAAAATCTTTTCTTCCCCATAGGTCTGACAGATATACTATTCTATGTTCACCTAATTTGCTTATAATATCACTCTTAATGTTTAAATCATATGCCCATTTCAAACTTATCTTGATATAGAGTGTGAGATATTGATCTAAAACTAATTTTTGCCATACTGTTTTCCAATTTTCTCAGCAGTTTTTTGTCAAATACTGAGTTCTTGTCCCTAAAGCTGGGATCTTCAGGTTTACTGAACACAAGATTGCTGAGGTTATTTACCCTTAGTCTATCCCATTGATCCATCCTTTTATCTTTTAGCCAGTACCAGATTTTTTTGCTGATCACTGCTTCATAGTACAGTTTAAGATCTGGTACTGCTAGGCCCCCATCCTTCACAATTTTTTCATGAGTTCCCTTTATATTCTTGATCTTTTGTTCTTCCAGATGAATTTTGCTATTTTTTCTAATTCTCTAAAATAGTTTTTTGGTAGTTTGATAGGTGTGGCACTGAATGAATAAATTAATTTAGGTAGGATTGTCATTTTTATTATATTAGCTTGTCCTACCCAAGAGCAATTAATGTTTTTCCAATTGTTTAGATCTAGTTTTATTTATGTGGAAAGTATTTTGTAATTGTGTTCATATAATTCCTGTGTGTGTCTGGACAGATAGATTCCAAATATTTTATATTGTCTAGAGTGATTTTAAATGAAGTTTCTCTTTCTAACTCTTCCCTTGATAATTCTTGAAAGATGATTTCTAAGCTCTTATTTTGATCATGGCTTTCAGGTAGTCCAGTAGTTCTTAGATTATCTCTCCTGGGTTTATTTTCCAGATCAGTTGTTTTTTTCTATTGAGATATTTCACCTATTCTTCTGTTTTTTTTTCCCCCATTCTTTTAACTTTGTTTGATTGTTTCTTAATATCTCATTGAGTCATTAATTCCTACTTGTCCAATTTAATTTTTAGGAAATGATTTTCTTGAGTGAATTTTTGTACCTCCAATTTCATTTCACCAATCCAGTTTTGTAATAGTCCTTTTCCTCAATGGATTTTTGTACGCTTTTCCCCAAAGGGTCAAGTTTGCCTTTCAAGAAGTTTTTTTCTTCAATGAATTTTTGTAAATCTTTTTCCATTTGACCAATTTTGCTTTTTAAGAAGTAAAAATTCATTTTGAGGCACAATATCATTGCTTTTTAGAGACTAATTTGGTAGAAATCAGATGGATCCCTATACTTTCTTCACTATCTTGCCTCCACCCCTGTCAATCATTCTTAGTTGGGCCACATATAGAATCATAGTATATGAGTGTTAGAAAGGGACTTCAGTGATCGTTTAGTCCAACCCATACTCAAAAGGAATTCATATTATAGCATACAAAACAAATCTCTTATTAATCCACTGTGGTTTCTCTCCCCTTTGCATGATCATTAGTCTAGAGTTGGCTCCAACCCTTGCTGTGTCCCTGATAGGTCCCAGAAAGATCATATTGGTCTCAGACCTTCAGCTTGGCCTTTCTGGCACTGATACCTAATCAGTGATTTGTCCTTGTCTCCTGCTGTGGCTTCTAGTGGTCCAGTGAGTGCCTAGATGGGTCCTGTCTCCCTCCACAGTGATGGTTCTGTCTACTACTTCAGTTCAGACTGACCAGTGCCAGATTTTAGATTCAAGCACCTTATTGTTGTTATTGGTGGTACTTTATGAGGACCCATATTCAAAGACTTTCTTGGCTTTAGGTTAATTTCTGGGAGTCTATGCTTCTTCTATTCTTCTCGTCTTCTCTTGATTCTGCCCTAGTTATTGGAGTTGGAGTTGGTCTTGCTTTTTCTAACTTGATACTTTATCCTATCTCTCTTGCTCCCTTGTTTACTTGAGGTAGAACTGGTTTCACTTTTTTAACCTTTTTATATTATGCTATATTTTTGTGAAGTCTTGTGATGGGTGGAAGAGTTTATCTCTATTCATTTCCATAATTCTTTATTAATGGTCTGTGACTCTTGTTAGATTTTTGTCAGGGTTTCCATTGAAGAGTTGAGCTTCTCAATGGCTTGTCACATCACCATTTTTTAAAACCAGAAGTGGTTGTTACTGCTTATTTTTGCTGAAATAAGTCATGAAAGTAACCATTAAAAATGAGAAACCATTTGAATTTTTACTTTGGGGGGCAGTTAAGTATTATAGTAGATAGAGTGCCAGGCCTGGAGTCTGGAAGACTCATCTTCTTGAGTTCAAATATGATCTGAGAAACTTACTAGCTGTGTCATACTTGCCAAGTCACTTAATCATGCTTGCTTTGGTTTCTTCATCTGTAAAATGAGTCAAGAAGGAAATGCAAACCACTCCATTGTCTTTGCCAAGAAAACTCTAAAAGGGGTCATAAAGAGATGGACATTATTGAAACCACTGAACAACAACATTTTTCTTTCTGTTTATCATTGTATCTTTTCTTGCCTAGGACAGTGCCTTTCTCCTTCCCTTTCTCCATCCCACTTATATACTGGTTTGAGAACAGCCTCTTGGTCAGCAAATGATATACAATATTCCCTCATTTGTTACTTGAATTGTAAAATGACATTGCCTTCCTGTGGGTTTATAGAAGATAAGGCACAGGAAGATATGGAATAGTATTATAGCATTTCGAGAGTCCTCTGGGGGTATTTACCAAGTACACACATTATCATAACCAATGTCACATAATCTAACACATGACACATGAGCTGGTATTGAACCCAGCCAGAATTCTGATTCCTAATTCTATGTTATTTCCAGTGTGCTATAGTTTAGTCCTGGGTACTACATTTTAGGAAAAACATTGATAAAATGGAACATGTTCAGAGGAAGGTAACCAGAGTGACAGGAGAATTAGAGGCCATGCTGTATGAAGAACTGGGAATATTTATCTTGAAGAAGAGAAGACTTTAGTGGGGAACATGATATGGAAGACATATTAGACTTGTTTCTCTTGGTCTCAAAAGATGGAGCTAGAAATAATAGAAAGAAGTAGAGAAAGGCATGTTTCAACAGAAAAAAGCACTTTTAAACAAATAAGGCTGCCCAGAAAGATGAGAAATATTACAGAGGTGATTCTTCTTTGGAAAGGTATTATGGAAAAATGGAAAGAGCACTGCCTCTGGAATTAGTGATTATAGGTTTAAGATCTACCTAATTTTAAAAAGAAGTGAAGTGACTTGGGCATGTCTTATTCATGGCTGAAGCCATGCTTCCTTTGTGATTATCCCTGCCTTTTCTTAATATGAACAAATCATACTTTTCAGGTGGGATTTTTAAGTTTAAAGTGGATTTTTATCATGAATCAAAGCCAGCCTAATGTGACTTTATAGTTTTCTGATGGCACTCTTGTCCTTTTTGAAAATTAGGATTTTGCCTTTTTCTCATCTCAGAACACTTCTTTTATTTCCTACAGTCTTTTAAAGGTCAGTAGGGACAACTGAAAATTCTTTCAGTACTATGAGATGTAATTCATTTGACCCTAGTGACCTGAATTCAGCAAAGAAACCCCAATGTTCTTTGTCATGTTTAGGGAGGACTAGTTCCTCTGGTATGAGAGCTTGCTGAGTCCTTTTCAGGGCTGCACATCTTTCACTTAGTCTACCTTTCATCCAACTCTCACCCATGACCCCAAGAAGCTGTAATATGTGCAATGGCTACACCCTGGTAAAACCATTTTGGAGGACAGGCTAAACCAGGTTGAGAGGAACAAACAATATTCAGATCTATAGTTGACTTAGGGGGATCTCTATCCCAAGTGTGTGAAGACTTCCTTTGGCAAAATGGGCAGATGAGAAACAATTTGTTGCTGGGGCATGTCCTGTGGAGTGCTTAGAGCTTGATCAGACATCAAAGATGCCAAAGATATCCTCTGCAACCTGGGCCATTGCCAGTTGTTCTGACTTCTGTTTTGCCACTGGACTTTGATGATTGTGGAAGAGTGAAATTGATGACTTTGTATAATTCTGCCTTACTTAGATCCAATTAACCAAAGTTGTCAACCATGATGTTATTGGTTCTTTTTGAAAAAGATAGATGAACAAAAATAACTTCCCAGGGCCTTAGTTTTCTTATAGGTACATGGGAGGAGTTAGACTAGATGGCTCTTCAGGTAGCATCCATGATTCTGTGATAAGATATGCCTTATCTGGGTTATTTTTGAGGGCTTTTATAGCTCCGAGGTTCTTTATGTTTCTGTGATGTCCTCTTGGCCAAACATTCCTTGTCCCTTCAAATAATCCTTAAATGACATGGTTTTAAGTCTTCTCATAATCCTTGTTGCCCTTCTTTGGACAAGTTCCAGCTCATCAATATCCTTTCTAAAGTGTTGTGCCGAGAAGCGAATGCATTTACTCCATGAGGTCTAATCAGACTACAGTGGGATTTTAATTTCCCTCGAAATGCTTCTGTTAATGCAATTCATGATTGCATTAGCTCTTTGGGCTGCCATGTCATCCTGTTGATTACAACTGAGCTTGTAGTTCAGTAAAATATTGAGGCTTTTTTTTTAACACAATCTGTTGTCTAGCCCCATCTTCCCCATCTTTTCCTCATGTAGTTGATGCGAAAGAGAAATAGCTCTTCCCACACTTTGCAGTAAAAAATCAATAACACACACTATCAGAGTACTCAGAATATAGTATTGAAATATCTCAAGCTCACTGGGGACCCACTAACTGCCAGAAGAATATAGGAAATGAAGCTTAACTTTTTCTTCTTGATAGGAAGCCATGACTATAATGGAATGTTTTCTTACAAGATAGATTATGACTTGAGATTTCCATTTCTTTATGCTCTTATGACCTACATTGTCTCTCCCTTTCCTTTTAGGTGCACTTTCTGACATTATCTCTAGACTTTCATTATCAGCTCAATAATGGATAAGGCTACATTTAGTTTGTGAATCTGACACAGTATAAGAAGATAGTTGCAACTTTTCCTTTGACTCTTCTGGAAAATATCAAGTGTTAGTTCTATTTGGAAATAGTGTCTGTCTATGGAAGAATAATTGCACACAGGTGCAGATCAATGTTCAGTAAATGGCCACATGGAACTTGGAAAAAAAAGAGAATTTTGGCAGTTGGAGTAAATTAAGAAATGAAATATCAGCTTGGGTGCTTTAAAAATGAAAAGCAGAGCTTTTGAATTTTAGGTTTTCTAACATTAGCAACAATAAATATTGGAGTTATATAGTAATCCTTACCTCCCTATCACCACTTTTACTTTATTCACACTTTTAGCTTCTATATCCTACATGTTGCTGCCAGACTGATTTTCCTTATGCACAGATCTGGTCATGTTATTCCTTTGTTCAAAAACCATCATTGGCTCCCTATTGTCTCCTTTGCCTAGAAGACCCTCCATAATCTGATACCACCATATATTTAGAACTTTATCTTACATTACCCTATTCCCTACATTCTATTCTTTAAGCAAAACTGACTACTTTCTCTTCTCCAAACACCTTTCCCTTACCTCTGGAAAGTCTTTCCTTTTCCTCAGTCATTGAAGTTCTTTTGTCCTGTCTAACTCTTCATGACTTCATTTGGGAATTTCTCACCAAAGATACTAAAGTGATTTTAATTTTCTTTCTCCAATGAATTACTATCTACCCTTTAAAACCTAACTCAAATACTTCTGCTTCTGTGAAACCTTCCTTGTTTCCCCAAATCATGACCAGTAATAAATTCCCTCTTCAAACTTTGTAATGTTCTTTGTCTTGTATCTTTCATGTGATATTGTATATAATAGCTTTGGGGCATATTTCAGATTCTCCTAATAGACTATAATATCCCTGAGTGCTAGGACTCTTTCCTATCTAAATTTTGCATCTCCCCTAGGGGCTAGCATAACGAGGTCTGTGTTGGAACTCTCTTGAACTGGGAGATTATTTTTTAATTAAAATTACCTTGGAAACTGGCTCTCACTGAAAATCAGTGCTTGATTTATTATTTTGTTGATTGTCTAGTCTTAAAGTAATGAAAAAATGTTAATGATTAAACTTAAAAATATGTCCTCACCAGTTATCAAATATTTACCAGCATAAGTATATTATTCTACATGTGGTAGATAGTTATAAATATTTATTGTTTTGCAATTACTGTTTGGTTATTTCATAGGATCATAGATTTATAGCTCCAGGGAACCTAAAAATCACTTATTCCAGATAGTAAATAGTAGAGTTGGGATTTGAACCCAGATCCTCTGACTCCAAATCTAATAGACTTGCTGTTGTTCTGATAAAAAATATTCAAGAAAAGAATTAAAATAATTAATAAAAATATAAAGGAAGGAGCTCTAGCAGTATCAGATATTAAATTGTATTTAAAATGCAGTAATTTGCAAAACTACCCGATACTGGCCAAGAAACAGAAAGGTAGATCAGTGGAACAGGATAGACATTGACAAAAACATAGATTCAGGTTTTGGGGATAAGAAATCACTATTTGTTAAAAATTTAGGGGTAAGTAGAAAGTAGTTGGGTAGAAATTAAGCAAAGACCATTACGCCATTCACCAAGATAAGATCAAAATGGATATATAATCTAAACATAAAAGAAGATATCATAAGAAAATAGAAGAATAGGAACATATTACCTATCAGACTTATGGATAGAAGAGGAATTTATGAAAGTCAACAAGATAGAAGAGGAATTCATGAAAGTCAACAAGAGATGGAGAACATTGTGTGATGTAAATGGATAATTTTGAGTACATTAAATTAAAAAGGTTTTCTACAAATAAGACTTATTACCAAGATTAGAAGGAAAGCAGAAAATTAGAGGTCTTATATCTAAAACATTTGGACTTTGCCAAATTCATAGGCATAAGAATAATACCTCAGTTGATAAATGGGCAAAAGATATGAACAACAATTTTCAGATGAAGAAATCAAAGCCATAAATAGATGTATGAAAAATCCAAATTTTGAAAAAGCTCCAAATCACTACTAATTAGAGAAATGCAAACCAAAATAGTTCTGATATCCATCAAATTGGCCAAAATGACCAAATGGCAAAATGACAAATGTTGGAGGGGATATAGAAAAATGGGGACACTAATACATTGTTGGTGGAACTGTGAACTGATCCAACCATTTTGGAGAGCAATTTGGAATTATACCCAGAGAGTTTTAAAGCTATATATATTCATTAACACTATTGCTGGGTTTATTTCCCAAGGAGATCAGGGAAAAAGGAATAAACTGAAAAATGAAAACATGAAAGGCAAAATCTATATATACACATCTGTTTGCTGGATGATGCCTTCTATGATGTGGGGAAAGAAGGGAAGTGCTAGGATACTTGTAAATAAATTCTATTAATAGAAAATATATTTGAGAGATTGGTTTTTGGGTAAGAATATCAATAGGCTAGCATAAAACCAATAAATTAATAGGTCAGTGATCCTTTTGATGATCAAAGACCAGGAAGTTCCTTCACAGAGTTTGATAAATATAATTTGGGAACTCATGATTTAGTTTTGGCTTTGGACATCCTAAGACAGTGATGGTGAACCTTTTAGAGACCAAGTGCCCAAACTGCAACTCTCCTGCTGCATGTGAGCCCCCAGGCAGGGGAGGGAGGAAGTGCTCCCATTGGGGCTACTGGGCTGACAGATGGGTCATGTGAGAAATGTCCTTAGGCATGGTTTTTGGAGAGGGGGAAGGGAGCAGTCCCCTCTAGCACTCTTGCCATAGATTCC
Organism: Monodelphis domestica; assembly: GCF_027887165.1. Lineage (NCBI taxonomy): Eukaryota > Metazoa > Chordata > Mammalia > Didelphimorphia > Didelphidae > Monodelphis > Monodelphis domestica. The sequence goes on from NC_077227.1 coordinate 271,478,175, forward strand.
CCAACAGAGTGCTAAGATATCTCTAATTGGTAAATAGCAAATGAAGAGGTAGACTTAGAGACCTCAACCCCTCTCTCAATACTTCATCAAAAAGGACATGGGTCTTTGCCTAAATAAGGAAGACTTCAGCACTTTCACCAGTCTTGTGGACCATACTTTCAAAAGGTTCACAGTTCAATATGGCTGATTAGCTCTGCTTTTAATTCTTTCAAAGTCTTATCAAAAGACAAAAGGTCCCAGCCCACTTTGATAGTTTGGGGAATGGGGAAGCTTGGAGTAACCTTAGCTTGGAAGCAGGTTATTTCAGCCTGACTTTGAGAGGCTAAGAGGGAAATGATTTCACATAGAAATGTTGCTAAAAATACAATTCAACATTAATTTTCCTCACTATCATGCTATATTGCTCTTCTTTGTTGCTCTGTTGTTTGGTACAGTGGTGCCTCATTGTTTCTCATGCTGTGGAGTGAGAAATCAGTGTATTATTCTCAAGTTATTAATAGTTATTAATATCTAAAACCTGGTGATTCTCCCCCCCACCCAAACTTACAAAAGCTTTATAGATTTAAGTAAGTGTCTCTGGGAATTGCCCTAGGCAGGAGTCCCAGGCTGATGTCTTAGATCCTGAAGCACCTGGGATCAACTTTTAGGTACCAATCTTGAGTACCCTTTTGTCTTAGAAGACTCTCCTATTGTATCTTTGTATTTGGATTATTGAAGCTTCTTCCAAGGGTCATGCTCAGTGGCTTGACTGATCTCATGAGCTCATCAATCCATGCTAGATAATCGAGTCTTGATCTACCCTCCTCCTTGTATTTGTCTCCAATTTCCTGGCCATTTCTTTAAAATATTGATTTGCTTGAATGTATCAATTGTGAAGGTATTCTCTAATTTCTTGAAGATGTTAATTAGTTTGAATGGGTTTATTGTAAAGCTGTTGTAAAGCTATTCAATACTGTCATTTTATTTGCTGCAGTTTTCTCATCTGCAAAATGAACTGGAGAGGGAAATGGCAATAGGAACTCTGCCAAGAAAACCCAAAATGGGATCATTAAGAGATAGTTATAACTGAAAAACAACTGAACAACAAAAAGTATGGTTTGTGTCCAGAAAGTTCCCAGGAACTTCCTTGAAGGAAAGACATTTAATGTTCAAAGTAGATTGCAGGTGTAAGGACAGATGTTTGTTTCTAACATGACAAAGAAACACTTAAAACTCAAAAGACTCATAAGTGCACATTGACAAGTACTTAAAACATAAGAAACTAATTTATCACTTTTCTTATATTCTCTTTGTAAATGAAGACAGCTTTATAAAAAGATGTTTAATGATCATATCTGTACTGTCTACCCACTCACAACTTGAGATCTTCTGGCCAGACAGCTGTGACTCCTCAGGTTTTTGAACTTCAGTGTGAAAAATCCTCTTGGTAGTGATACCTTTCTTCTTTAAGAAGTTGTTGGGAAAAAAATCAACTCTTGGACAAGAAGCTTCAAATCTTTTGAATGGAATAGGTTATCAACTGGGCTGGAAGTACCCATTTCTCAGAATGACCATCCAGTGACCTGAGGGAAAGGAACATTAAACAGAAAAGGCAACCAGGAACTTGAGGTCCAGTCCTAGTCTCATTTGGGCAAGCAAATTATTACATGGGCTTCCTGTAACTATGAAAAAAGCCCCAAACCTCACCTTAGAATTGAAATTAAGTATGGATTTCAAGGCAGAAGAGTGACACGGGCTAGGCAAACAGGGTTAAGTGATTTGCCCAGGATTACACAGTTGGGAAGTATCTGAGGCTAAATTTGAACCCAGGACCTCCCATCTCCAATCCTGGCTCTCAACCCACTGAACCATCTAGCTCCCCCACTATTAATTCTTGTGGAACTCTACTTCTGCCTCACTAGAAATCCAAAGGAAAAAATGGCAGAATCCTAAACAATACTCTTGAACGAGGGTAGAAGCCATTTCTTTTTACTCTTTATAATTTACAGAATGGGTGCTGGCTCAGTTAACCTTTCCCCTTTGGCAGAGCTCAATGTCATTGGAACATGACAAGGAATTAACTAGAAGTTGCTAATAACAGAACTACACGGGAGGTCCCTTATCACCTCTACTATAAATGCACGAAGACAGAAAACACTCCTCCAAAAAACAAGCCTCTGTAATTTCACTGAACAATTTCCCTAATTTCATCACACTGGGTAAATAATACAATATGGGATAAGTAGTGGCTGGTGAATTAGTATCACTCATTTTGATATGTTGATTTTTCTCCTAAGTGCATTTGTTTTGAAAATGGTCTTGTGCCAAAATATCTTCACCCTCCCCCACCCCCTTAATGAATATAAAAGAGTTAGAGAAAATGAACATATAGAAGCTCTGGAGTGCTGAAATTCTGACAGTGATTTGAAATAGCTTGGCTAATAGAGTAGGAGGTGATGCTTTCTCCTGGTGTGTGAAGCTACTCCTTTGCTTCTTAATTAAGTCACTTTCCTTTGTTTATCACTTAAATATTCTACTAATCCCTTCACTTTGATGTTGGGTAGAGAAAACGACAACAAGAAAAGATTGCTTTATTCCTTGATTTCCTTATGGGCATAGTAGTTACATTCTAGCCTCTGTCTCCCTACTCACCGGCAATTTGTTTTCTCTCCAGTGGCTGAGATTTTCACTTTCAGTCATCCTTGCAATCTAACTATTGACTTGGATTTAAAGCACACAATTTGATTATCCTGTGCAACACATACTGAAATTGGGTCTTGCTTTGTCTCTGGTGATCAAGGTCAATGGATTTCAGCTCATTGTTGATACAAACTGGAAGCTTTGGATCAGTAGCAACGTGTGATTTAGATGGAGTTAATGTGGTTTAGCAATTGTTACTATGGCTCTGGATAGGAGTCCTGGGACTGAACTGGCAGAAGCTAGAGAACTATAATGGAATTTTAAGTATTTAGTCTGCAAGTCTGAGATGAGGTGGCTGCATTAGCTGCAATGGAGACAAATTAAAGAACAGTTTATCAGTGGGGATAAAAAACTGGAAATGGAGAGGAAGGCAAGTTTCAAGTCAGAATTGAACAGGACTATCAATGAACAATGATAGTACCATAGAAATTAACGAAGCAAAAGATTTTGGTCACAAATACAAAGAATCCACAAAATATTTCAGATTTTCTTTTTGGTAGAAGACATCCATTTAGTTCCATCAACTGGCATCATGCAGTTATGTCCTTGTGTCTTGCCAGTGATATTTTGGTCTTTCAAGGGGTTTTGCAGAATGCATAGGCAATTATTACTATATTAGTTGACTGTTCTGTCTACTTTTTTAATGTCATGGACACTGTATGATTTAAGAGATATATATTCCTGTTTCAGGGATGGACAAAGGGAACAGTATATTGTATCATTCTGGATTTGGTTCATGGGACAAAGAGAAAGAATTTGGATAGTTGAAGGGAGATTATCAAGAGAACATGGGGAACTCCCCTTTCAATTCAAGTAGACCCTTATTTACTTAATATTTATCTTCTAGATATTTGCCCAAAACTGCAAGTCAGATGCAAGCACTGCTTATTTCCTGAGCCACTTCTACTTCTAGTTCTAGTTACAAGGCTATGCTTGTAACTGTTTTCATATTTTTTCTCATTTTCTTGCTTATTTCTTGACTTTTAACTTCATGTTAAAGTTTGGTTCTACTAACCTCCTAAGTTTTCTCGGGCTGAAAAAATTGTTTCATCCTGACCTTTTGTTGGTACTTCATAATTTGATTTCAGGCATTATTTTAAAGTTGATTGGAAGGGAATTTGGGAGAATTAGAGTGAGTTCCTGCTTTTATTCCCCCCACCTAGGCTTGGTTCCCCCCAAGTCTCTCTTATTATATTTTGATGAGATTTTCATTTAATTATGTTATTAAACTTTAAACCACATGGAAAACCTTTGTAGTCATTCCAATGTATATTCTATATCTCTATATTTTTTTTTCTTCTAGAGATTTTGCCTTTTTTTTTAAACCTTTAACATCTTTCTTAGTAACAGTTCTGTCAAAAGGGCAAGGGCTAGGCAAATGGAGTTAAGTGACTTGTCCAGGGTCACATAGCTGGAAAGTACCTGAGGCCAGATTTGAACCTTGGTTCTCCTGACTCTAGGCCTGGCTCTTTATTTTCTGTGTTACCTAGCTACCCTCATTTTCTAAACTTCATACTATTTAATTATAGAGTTACTGAATTAGAAAGGACCTCAGAACTTACATAATAGAAGATATATATATATACACAGAAATTCACTATCCAAATATACCAAGCAAATGGCAAGCAAATTTAGCATTTTTTATAAGACTTCTAATGAAGGAGAACTCACTAATTCCTGAGGAAGCATATTTCACTTTTATATAGCTTTAGTTCTTAAGAAGCTTTTGTTTATATCAGACTTTCATTTGCCCCTTTAAAACTTGCTTTATTGCTCCTGGTTCAATCCTCTGGGTCTATGAAAAATAAGACAAATGATATGACAGTCCTTCAAATTCTTCAAGATAGAGATCTTACCCTCCCTAAGACTTATCTTTCTTTGCATTGAAAATCTCCAGTTCCTTCAGGCAGTAAGCAAACAGATCAGATTTCATTGTAACAGGAACTTTTTTTTTTTTTGCTTATTGATTCTTTTAATATCTCCATTATTTTCCCTTCTAAGTTTTTCTGTCATGATTTCTTTCCTTTCCTCTCTTAAAAATTATTGTTTATTTGCTTTACATGGCATATTTGTTGCTTTTTTTTGAGATGGTGAAGGGGACCCGTTTTAGACATGCCATTCACTCAGCCATCTTGCCAAGAGTTTACTGAGATTTATTTAGAAGACCATAGAATGTTGGACTTGGAAGAGACTTTAGATGTCACGTACTTCCAACAACCTTAAATGCTTAAGTTTCAAAATCTTCTCTCTGAGCACCATCTCCTATCCTTTCATTTTGATCACTTCTTTAACACAAGATATATTTAGTAACCATCTACAAGACAAAAAATGAAATAATCTTAGTCCCATATGGGGTTTACAGTCTACTGTAAAAGTATTAGACAAAGAGGAAGAGAGTAGTAGTAACAAGGGGGTTAGCAAAGGCTTCATGGAGAAACTGGCTCCTGGGATGAGCCTTGAAGGAAGATTAGAATTCTAAGGGGAAGACAGCACTCTAAGTATAGGAGATGGTTTGGACTAAAATGGGAGGGGGAAGGAGATATAATCTAGAGTTTGAGGAATACTTAATTCCCTAAACCATTTGTTTGGATCATAGATTTAATGAAGGTGAATAGTCTGAAATTAGGCTGGAAAAGTAGGAATGAAACCAGATTGTAGAAGATTTTAAATGCCAAGCTGAGGAAGTTGCAATTTTCTTTTAGAGGCACTAGAGAGTCCTTGAAGATTTTTGAGCAGGGGGACACTTGGCAACAACAATAAAAATTTTTTCTGAAAAACATAAAATTCGTGAATATTATATATTATATTTTCATATATATCTGTATATATGTTCTCCATATTTCTCTTCAAATGTAGCTTCAGATTTTATCACCCATTGATAGATTTGTTTTTACTAGATATAATTTGTTTAGTTAACTTAAAATGTAGATATTAAAGATTTCCTGTTATGTTTTACATATGGGACATTATTTCTCAGTGTCCAACAGTAATTTTCCAGCATACTTTGACTTTATTTAGCTTGATATGCTTTTCCATTATGGGGATTTCTTGATGGAATTATTCATATTGTATATATTCTAGGAAGAAGTTAAAATATGAATCCAAAAAACTGAATTTTGAGTGACATGTTAGATTTGATAATTTTATAGGTTTTGAGAAGACCATTGCACATTTCTTGGTAGTTTTTGGCCTTGCTTTTCCCCTAGAAATTTTTGATAGTTAAAAAAAAAAGATTTTTTATAGCTTTTTCTTTCTCAAAATATTCATTTTCTTATAATTTCTTTTTTGTTAGGTCCATAAATATTTCTCTTTAATTTTAACTTCCTTAATTATTATATATTCATTTTTTAGATAAAGGAAACATAGTGTTTTGACCTATTGCCTCAACAAGAATTTTCAGTAAGCTAAGTTTAATGTGCAATAATAGTGAAGAGAATTTTTTCAGGACTAACCTGTCTTTCCTGAAATTAGTTCTTTCCTTTGATGCCAGTTTTTAAAAAAGTAGTTCTCTCCCTCCCTCCCTCTCTCTCTCTCTCTCTCTCTCTCTCTCTCTCTCTCTCTCTCTCTCTCTCTCTCTCTCTCTCTCTCTCTCTCTGTCTGTCTCTCTGTCTCTGTCTCTCTGTCTCTGTCTCTCTGTCTGTCTCTGTCTGTCTGTCTGTCTGTCTGTCTGTCTATCTGTCTGTCTCTCCCTCTCTCCCCATATCAGTAACAAATAAAGCAGCGGTGTTTGGCATTCTCAAGGCATTATCCTAATTGTGGCCAGGGAAATGCCATAATTCAGATCCACTCAATTGTGCCAGGAATACTTTTTGGTCTTAAATTCTCAGGGAAATTTCCATTTTTTGAACATATTTTGGTGCCCTCTTGTGGAAGAGTCCATCCTTTTCATGCAGAAACAAACAGCTCGGCTTTATTTTTGGAAAAATTAAAATCATAAGTAAGGTTTTTTAGGTCTGTAGGAGTTATTAATTGAAGACCTAAAGATGTGCCTTTGCAGAGCAGGGGGACCAGAGATGCCTTCTCAAATCCTAGCACCTTATGGCAAAATGAGCCTGTATATCTATGTATATACATACATACATACATATACATGTTCTCCATATTTCTCTTCATATTTACTCATTTGAAATCTTTTAGATTCTTACCTTGGCAGGCTTGACCTTATCATTACATTCTAACTCAACAGGTCATCTTCACTCAAATTAGTTTCTAGTGGATTTGGTACAGTAGTTAGTGTACTGTCTTAAACAGATCTTATAGCTGATGTTATATTCGAGTATTGTATAGAATATTTAGACTTGGAGGTAATTCCCAATAGGTTATGTTTTATTATTAAAAAATAGCAATCCTTTGGATAATTAAAAAAAAATCCAAGTTATAAGAGCTAGAAGTGGCATAAGACAAGATAGATGTAGGTAGAAAGTTAGGCAATAGCACAAACAGGAGTCTATTTCACACCAAAATAGAATGATTGATGAATAAACCTTCTGGAGAGGAGATAGTATTAAGGCAGGGTATGCTGTAGTCAGTTTGAACCATTTGTTAAATTTCAGTGTGAGCCTTTATACATTGGAAATAGGCACAAATCAGAGTTTGATTTTTTGTTTTCTTGATTGTCTAGACTTAAGAAAGTGATGGAGAACATTTTAATAATATAGACTAAAGTTAAAAGTGTGTGCATGTGTGTGTGTGTGTGTGTGTGTGGTTTTTGTTGATGAGGGAGAGAGAGAGTGGTTATTGGACATTTAATAGTATACCATGGGATCAAGGCCACCAAGAATGCTGTCCCTGGAAAGATGTAGAGTCCATTCTTCCTCAGGACTCTAGCCAGATCTAGGAGTGGGGAGATGTAAAGGAGAACAGTTAAATATGCTGAAGTATTTTTATTCATAGGGTAGTTCATACTTGGCTTTAATGATTTTGTTCAAATAAGAGGTGGGAATATCTCCTGAGAGAAAGGGAGCTTGAGGAGAAAAGAGATTTGGAACAGTTTTTGAGGGCTTGTGACATAGAATCAGTCAAGGAAGAATAAAAGAATTGGCTGCTGATGGTGAGGCCAGTTGATATTAGATGACATGATTCTGTAGCGGATTCAAATGTTATTGTGGTGTGATTTGCTTGAGCAGATTGGAAATAAAAGTAAAGATGGTTGATCATAGCTGCATATTGGTAGAGTGTGAATAATGGTAGTCCAAGGGGGGAATGAGTTCAAGTGTAGAAGGCAAGTGTGTAGTTGAATTGGTTAAAGGAAAGGGTTGATGTACTGGGTGAACAGGGAGAGAGGGAGTTTGTGATGAAGATGAAGAAATTAATTTAGGAGGAATGCAGAAGATGTAGAGATGTAAGTTTAGGATGAGAGAAGGGAATTTCAGAACTCAAAACCATGGAGATGTCATTGGTGTCATAGGGGATCTTCTGACATCACATCTTGGTGAATGGCTGAAATTGAGTGAAGATGTAGGTGATGAACTGGGAGACATTTGAAAAGTTATAGAGTACTCGATATTGAAATTTTGTAACTATGAAGGCAGGGGTTGAATTGGAGAAGAAGGCTGAGCTAGATAAACTCTTTTGAAAACCAGGGGAAGTGACCAGGAGGCTAACAGATAACATAAAAGAATCAGAACCAGTTAGCAGAGATGAATACTGTTTGAACCTCAAATGAGAGGTTGCTAAGTGGTAATGGAGAAGGAGAATCTGGAAGTGGCATGGGAAGCATGGAGCAGGCTAACTCTTCCTCTTATCCAAGTGTGTTGGGTGACATTAGAAAAGGAACAATCAGTGCTGGGAAGGGTGACCAGGAATATAATATATTAATTATGAAGCCAGATTTTCATGAATGTAAGAAAATTATTATTAAAAATAAGAGCTCTAGATGGAAGAGAATTTGGAGAGAAAGAAGAGGAAAGTTCTCAGGAATGGTAGGGCTTTGTATAAATACTTTGTATTGACTTGTGATTTATTTTCCCAAGTAGAATTAAAACCATTTGAAATTAAAGATAATTTCATTTTTGTCTTTGTTATAGCAAAGCACAGTACCTTGGGCTTAGTAAATGCATATTCAATTAAATTGAGCTGGATGGAGAAAAAAGTGTGGGAAGAAAAAGGGAAAGAAGTTTTCATTGCTACAGGGATAACTTTTGAATCATACAGAATAGGCAAATATGAGTTTTGAATTTGTTAATCATTGGCCCAGTACCAGATGAATGGGACCTTTATCCTCCAGGGTCCTGTGATGGTGGAGAGTAGTGTTGGTATGGTTACTCCCCTCCAAATACTGGAGAGCTTGGGGCAGAAAGCTTGGGTCCCCTTTAACTAAATTAAGTTCAAGGAAGGCACCAAGTCTTTAGCTACATTTCAAGATATTGAAGGATGACAGATACAGATCCTTGCAATTTTTTCCACCTCATGCATCAAGCATTAGATCAGGCCTGGTATCTGGTTCTTTTGGCATTCATTTTATTTTTTGAGGCCCCAGGTGGGGTAGCACTAGGTCTTTGATTGAGGTATTAGTGTTGTAGGTCTAGGCATGGTGTTTAAGGGCTTGATATTGGAGGAACATTAGACTTTTGTGCTTATTGTTAGATTGGGCAAGGCAGGAGGAGATCCTAGTCAAAAATCAGGAACCTGCAGGGAAGGTTGAGGGTGGGAAATCAGCAGCTCATACATTCTAGGTACACAGGTACATCTAAATATTTTACAGCTGTTATTCCTTAGTCACATTAAATCTGCTCACTCTTCCATTCCAGTGTGATCTCCAGGCTCTTGATTTTTTCCCCCTATTTTTCTATTCCATATCCCCTAACCTGGCTTCATTTGCCTTCGTGTCCAGTCAGGATCTCAGGGTTTGTAACTGTAATGATTTATTAACCATCAACATAACCCCAATAATATAAAGGGAAAGAACCCTCAAGGACTTAACAATTATAATCAGTGCAATCAGTGAAAGGAATCAATGATGCCTTCAGATGACCAACGATGAGGTATCCCTTTCTGTTATGTGAGAGAGGTGATGGACTAAAGTTGCAGAATTAATCCTATGTTTGCAGTCTAGGCCAGTGTGCTCATTTTTTTTTCTTATTTGTTTTGCTTGGCTGCACTCTTTGGTTACAAAGGAGCATTCTTTTAGAAGAGGGGGCTTTTCCAAAAGGACAGTGTTTGAAAAAAAGAAAGAAGTCATATACAAAGAAAAGCAAACATGGATTCCTTGGGTTGGATGATCCCTAATGTATCATAGATCTAACATTCTTTCATGGTGCTTTTGTTTTATTTTGGGGGAAGGATTATCTTTAAGCCCTCCTTCAGTATCCTTCCCCACTCTTCCCCTGAATGATCTCAAGCTTCTTGCACGCCAACTGGGAAGAAACAATGGCCCATAGCACCTAGACATCATGCATAGCTAGTTAATAGTGAGACTAAAACAAATGGCCTTTTTTTTTTCTCTCCCTGGACATCCTCTCTAGCAATAGACTTGTAGTGTCCTGGAGACTTCTTTACCCATTATGTGGTAATCCTCTCTTCCCAGACTCATCTTGTCACATTCCCTTTAGTCAAATGGAATATACCCTTTGCTAAATGCATCTTATGCATTCATCTTCTACCCTACCTTTATACCTTTAGTCATCTGGCTCCTTAAAAGCCTCCATCGCCCTCCTTTCTTTCCCCTTCCTGCTTAATTCCTATCCATCCTTTAAAGTCCAATTAAAACCTTCCCCATTCTGCTTTCCCTGATGATCTTAAGTTCGTAATCACCTTTTCATCGTAAATGCAACTTTGCTATCATAACATATTGATGATATTATATTAGTTATAATTAATTTGCATATAAATCATATTTGCTATCATTTTGTATTCTAGCTATTGGATTGAATGCAATATTCCTCTTTCGAAATACGGAGTTCTGTGAGGGCAAAGATAGTCTTATTTTACTTTTGTATCAGTCCAAGGATTTAGTGTAACACCCTCCACTCAATCAAGTTTTTCAGAAATATTTGTTAAATTGAATTGAATTCTGGTGAACAAGATTCTGTTGTCTCAAATGAATTCTCTTTAAGTTTGACTCCCTGGCATAGGGGAAATGAATTGCTAACATAAAAGTAAATTTTTGTTGAGATTTTTCTATTTTTTTAAGTGTAGATTTTTTTCCCCCTCCAAGTTCAGTGGGATCCTATCCATAGAAACCAAAGGGGCTGTGCTGCCTACTGTTAACCATAAAACATCCTTCTGTGTTATACAGATGATGATGAAGCACAGTGAGAGGTGATAAAGACATAGGTAATTGCTGTAGAATAATATTGCTTCTGCCAAGAAGATGATTGAACTCCCACCTAGAAGGTGAACAGATGGCAAATTTATTGAAATTCATAGGCTGGAATAAAGGAATAATTGAACTGATGGACAGAAAAATTCCATTTTAGAAGGATTGAGAGAATTCTGAGGAAGAATTTGTATACCACTAGGTGGCATGCTTATCCAGGGGCACTGTGGGCTTTGCTTGAAGAGCCTTTGCTTTCCCATGTAAAGGGGAATTCAAATTGTGCTTGGTCTGAAGCATGACTAATTTGTGTGCTCCTGGCTACTGAAAATCTCTCCAAACAGCTGAATGACAAACAACCCTTTAGATGTCCAAACATCATGGGCCTTAGTTTCAGAGAATAAAGGGTGGATCTCATTATTAAGCGTTATGAAATTTGTCAGACTGAGAAATAAGACAGAAGGAAAATTGTTAAAATTTTAACTGTGGGAGACTTGCACCTTTTCTGCTTGTGCTTTACCTCTAGTCTTTCCCCCTCCCATCCATCCTACATACCACTGCCAGGATTAGTTTTCTGATGCACAGCTTGGTCCCCTGATCTTACTTAGAAATGGTTAATGTCTTACCATCTCCTAATAAATAAAAGTCCAAATAGCTTAGACTAGTCTTCCATAATCTGTCTTGCAGGCAGCTCACACAGTGGATTGAGCACTTAACCTGGAGAAAGGAAGAGTTCAAAACCAGCTTCAGATAATTTATAAACGGTGTAATCCCAGGCAAGTCACTTAGCCACTGTCTGCCTCCATTTCCTTAACTGTAAAATGGGGAAAATAAAGAGCACTCACTTCTCAACATTGTTTGGAGAATCAAATGAAATAATATATGTAAAGTGCTTTTGCAAATCTTAAAGTACTATGTATAAATCCTATCTATTTTACATCCACATTCATTTTACATATTCCTTTATATAGGATCCCCAACACAGAACTTCTTACTTTCGACAAGAAGAAAGCATGACTGCCACCTTCCTCAGAGGAATTTCCTGATTTAACCTAGCTCTGGAAATTTGGATTTTTTTCTATTTATGTATATATATATATATATATATATATATATATACAATATATTCCATACATAGTAGAGTAAAACCATCTTTTCTCTTCTTTTTTCTTCTTCCCTCTCTTCCCTTCTTTCCTTCCTCTCCTTTCTTTTCTTTCTCTCTTCTTTTCTCTTTTTCATTCTAAACATCTAACACAGTACCTAGTATCCAAAAAAACACTTAATGAATTCTTGTTGAATTGAATTTGTGCTCTGTTCACTTCAATTTGACAAATCTTTATTTAATATCTACCACAATTTTTGGGCAGTTATGTGGATGTAATCTTGTCCTCTGCTTTCTCACCTTTTTTCCTTCATGGTGGTATCCACCTCTTTATCCCTAGATTATCCCATCTTTCCCTTCCTTTGATCCAATCTTCCACTTTTGAAATTCTTCTTATTCCTATTTAATTAAATAAAATTCCTATTAAAGACTGAGCTCAGTTAAATTAGAGATACAGCACTGGAAAGAACTTTAGACGTCAGATTGCCCAAGTGCCTTGTTTTAGAGATGAGGAAAGACAAAGACTCAGAGAGGTCAGATGACTTGCCCACAGTCACACATGTAGAAGTGGGATTCTCATCCAGGTCCTTTGGTTCTGAATCCAATGATGTTTCCAATCACCTTTTCTGCTAAGTCTTTCTTGATTCTTCTAGGCAAAAATAATCTCTCTCTCTCTCTCAATGGATCATTTACAGCACTTCTTAGCTTTCTTATATGCACCTACTGCATTTTATTTTTATTTTGTGTCATCTCTTCTACTAGATTGTAAAGTCCTTGGGGCCTATGGAGTGTGCAGGGGGGATTAGCATCTGGTGTGAGGACTTGCCTAGCCCTTTTCTGGGTTGCTCATCTACCTTCAGTGTCTACCTGTCATCCAACTCTCACTTGTGGCTCTAAGAAACTGTGGAATACACAGCTAGCCATCGCCTGGTAAACCATATTTGAGGGTAACCAACAGACCTCAAACCTGTCAGTAACTTGGGGAGATGTCTACCCCCAAGCACATGAAGACATCCCTTGGTGAAATGAGTAGATGAGAACAATTAGCTCTAGGAGCGTGGTTAGACATGGAAAACTCCAAGGTCATCCACTGTATCCTGAGACCTCATCAGTTGTCTCGACTTTATCTCACCACTGTACTTCAGTGATTGTGGAAGAGAGTCATTTTTTTAAAGAAGAATTTACTTTTTTTGCATGAGAGGGCTATGCTGGGAAAAGCATATGCTGACTTTGTACAGTTCTGCCTGCACTTGAATCCAAATTCATTGGCAAATCAAATCATTACCCCATAAATTAATTGATCCTCTTCAAAATGAAAGACAAACAATAAGCTCCTTGAGAGCAGGGCTATTTCTTATTTACTTTTGTATATTTGGTTCTAGTTTGCATTAATTAGATACTTGCTATTAGACACTCAGTACTGTTCCCAATGATTTCCAAGTGGAGGTGAGAAGCTCACAGATTTCATGTTCCTGGGCTTTGAGTCTTACTCAAAGGGAGACTGGGAAAGTCACTTAACTTTTCTAAGCTTTGGTTTCTTCATTTGTTTGAAATGATCATAGATTTAGAGCTGGAAGAGATTGTAGAGATCATTTAATTCAATCATCTCATTTTTGAAATAAGGAAACTGAGGCTTAGTGGCAGAACTGTAATTGATCTTTGGTCCTCATCTCCCAAACTTGACACTTTCCCCTGAAACATGGTACCTCTGCTGGGGGATAACAGTATACTCCTTCTGCACTTTATTGGTGAAATGGTTCCACACACACACAACCCTCCCCCCCCCATCAAAACAATGTTGGGGTTGGGGAAACTAATTCTGTAGGAGCAATGGTATTTGACAATGGCGATTGACAGAACACTGTTACTATGAGTTATTGTGATTTTGAGGCATTTAAAAATAATGTATTAACCATGTTATTATTAAATAATATTGGTGAGGGTGTCCTTTGTTGGATCATTCCTTTGCATTAGCATTACCTACTTCACAGTGGAGATGACTAAATGAAATAATGTCCCCCAAACACTTTATAATTATAAAGATATATTATCCATAATTTTTAATCAGGATAAGAGGATTATAAATTGAGAGCTGGTCCCCAGAGGCCTTCTAGAATATTCCTTTCATTTTATAGATGAGGCTTATGGAGGTAAAGTAACTTGCCTAGGGTCAAAAAACATCATAGATGTGATTTGACCCCAGTTATTCTAACCAGCTATCCTTTACCTTGGACCTCATTGCCTTCCTATAGCAGCACTGTGTTAAAGTTGAAAGACACTTGAACTTGAAAATGCTAAACTTGGAATGACTGGATCTGAGTTCAGTTCCTACTTCTCTCACTTACCTGTATAACTCACTTAATTTCTCTGATCTTTACTTTATCCATCTGTAAAGTAAGGAGGTTAGATTAGATGGCTCTAAATCTATGAGCATTTAAAAAATGAGGAAACAGAAGTTTAGGACTGAAAGCTATTTCTTCTGAAAGGTGGTAAAGCCTCAAGATAAAGGTGCTTAGCTCAGATGATTTACTGCAAGCTGAGGAAGGCAGGAAATAAATCTTATTTAAAAAATTAATTTAATAATTAAAAATATTTTTTTATGTTTACATGATTCATTTTTTTCCCTCCGCCCTCCCAGAGCTGACAAGGAATTCCACCGGATTGTACAAATGTTGTCACTTGATATTTATTTCCATATTATTCACTTTTGCGATAGAGCGATTTTTTAAAAGCCTAAACCCCAAATCACATACCTATATATACATGTGATAAGTGATGTCCTGTGTTCTTCTTTTGCATTTCAACTCCCATAGTTCTTTCTCTCAATGTAGTTAACATTCTTTCCCATAAGTCTGTTAGGAGTGTCCTGGATTGTTGCATTGCTACCAGCAGCAAAGTCCATTACATTGGATTGAGGGAACAAAACTAATGCACTCTTGCTGAAGCTTGGTGCCTCTGCCCATCCCAGCCTTCCCCCACTTCCCCTGTTCGTCCTGTACTTATATTGCATGCCACCTGCATAACCTGATTTGCATGTTAAATGACTATTGAGCTACCGCTTGAGCTTTTTCAGAAAGAGAAAGAATAGCTTTTATGAAGCCATCTGTAGATGAAAAATAAGTAGCAACCAGCATGCCCAGAAAAATGTGCTAGTTTTATTGTGAGCTCACACTCTCAATCAGGCAGCTGATTCACCAACCAAGTCAAGAAGCCACTGAAGAGATTGAGTGTTTACAAGAAAATTGGGGAGGGAGGAAGGAGGCAAGGAAGATAGAGGAAAAGAATAAGTTAACTACTCAGAACCGCTAGTCGTATATACATCAGGAAAAGATTGTCTGGCACCTGTCATTTTCTTTGTATTCTTCAGCCTCTTACTCTTCAGCCTTGTACTCATTTTCCATTTCTCTAAGACCTGAATGGCAAGGTCTTTGCTTTATTTATTTTGTGCCCAAATCAGGTGGGTTCCTTGAATGATGTGGAAATTTTCCTTTTGTAGTTTGAATTTGTGGTTATGTGGTAATACTTAAACAGAGGGAAAATGTATGTAATGGAGTAGAGAGCCAGCCATGAATACCAGCGTTCACATCCTGCTTCTGCCACAGAGTGTCTGTGTGACTTTGGGCTATTATCCAGGACAAATAAATTATAGGAAAGGTGCTGATCTGCATTAGTAAAGGGAGTTTCTTCCCCTTGAGCTTCCCTTTAATTGGTGAAATCATGGGTTCATGTCTAGCCCAAACTATCTCAAGAGAATGTCATGAATTAAACTCATTCACACTTGGATATACGTATTACAAGGTTGTTTTGGAAAAACAGTGGTGGAATATTAAGCACCAGAATTATTTTTTAATGGACCTGTGACTTCACATGTACGAATGACAATCCATTGTAATTTATAGTCTTAGAGAATTTGCTTGGGAGCAATGAAAGGTTAAATGACTTGTCCAGGGTCACAACAATAATATATGCTAGAAAAAGGACTTACACGAATCCTTTCTAACATCCCACTGTATTCATTATGCCATATCATCTTTCAACTCTAACTTTGGACTCTGTAGATGAGGGTAGGGAGTAGTTTGAAAAGGAAGTCAGGGAACTAAAGATAAACTTTGTCTTGAATAGTTTCAGAATTTCATAACAGTGAATTTCATTGATGCTTTTCTCCTCTTCATATGTGGTGACCAGAGCCCTAGCTTGTTTCCCACCAGCTTCCATGACAAAGTATTTTCATGTGTCTTTTCTCACTCTTTAATCACTTCTCTGTCTTTTTTTTCTTCCATCCTCTGAAGACACATCCCAAATTTCTGTTCTTAACTATTTATTCTCCCTATTCCAGGTTCAAATATAAAATACTCATTTAAAACCCTTCATAATTAAGTCTCTTCCTTCCCTTCCAACCTTCTTATTCCTTACTTCCCTCCTCAATTTTTACACTTTATTCCCCTCCATTGATCCCTTGCTTGTTCTATGAAAAATACACTTTATTTCCTGACTATACATTTTCATTGACTGTCTTCTTTGGCTGCAATTCTTTCCCTCTTTATCTCTGTCTCTGAACTTTTCTTGTTTCTCAAGTCTCAGTTAAAATTCTGCCTCCTACAAGAAGTCTTCCCTTCCTGTTCAATTGCCTCCCCTTTGCCAGAATCTTCAATCAATCTTGTACCTATTTTGTTGGTACATAATTGTTTATATGTCATCTCAACCTTTAAAATGTGAGCTTCTTGATGGCATGAACTTTGTTTTTGACTTTCTTTGTATTTCTAGCACTCAGCACAGTGCCTGGCATATAGTACGTTTTTTACTATATACTTGTCATGACTTGGCCATTTCAGCTATTGCTTCAATTATAACTGCTACAGGTCTGGCTATCTTGAATTACAGACTGGTCCAAATCCTCCAGACTTTTTCCACCTGGATGCCTTACTTATATCACAAATTTAACATGTCCTAAACAGAACTTATCATTTTTCTCTAAAATCTTTCCCTCTAAATAGTGTATGTTGCTAGATGTTAGCAATAGGTTCTCCAAACTTCCAGCGTGCACTTTAAAGTTTAATCTGCATTTTAACTTTTTTTCAACATTTTTTTAAGTCTAGACAATTAACAAAATAATTAATCAAGCTCTAGTGTATAGCATTTGCCTATTTATTAGATTGAAATATCCACTCAGAAATTTTAAGAATTGATTCTCAAAAGATGTTATGAGCTGGCTTGCCTCTAATTCCCAACTACTTTTGTTAATAATGTTATTATTTTTCCAGATGTGAACTTGGAGTAATTTTTTCACTTCTCTATCTCTTTTATTTTCCTCAGCTGCTAGGTCCAGCTATTCTACTTCAATAATATTTATTATATTCATCCCCACATTTCCACTCCTACTTCAGCCTCCTCTCTAGTTTGAGCCTTCATTATCTTTTGCCTGGACTATTACAATAGACTCTTACCATTCTCTCTACCTCCATTCTTTCCCCTCCCAATTCATCTCACTGGCTGTTACCAGATTAATCTTTTGAATGCACAGCTCTGATTACACCACTCTACTTTAAAAAAAAAACCTTTGATGGCTTTCCAATGCCTATAGAAAAAAAGCTCATATTCATTTTCATGGCTCTGACCTGTCTTTCTACTTTTATCTTGCCTCTCTCACCTCCACATTCTGAGTGCTCCAGCTAAACCTGAGTAATCACCATTTTCTAAACTCATCCTTCCCTTTCCTTTCTCTGTGTCTTTGTTCAGGTCATATTCAATGCCTAGAATATCCTCCCTTCACAACTCTGCCTGCTGGAATCCTCCCTATTCTTCAGAGCCCAGCTTCTCTTCTTAGACCTTGGCCAGACATAATCTTCTGAAATCTCATAATATTTTGTTTGTACCTTTCCTGTATACTTATCACATTGTATTTTTTTTAATAACGCTGGTCTACTTTTCCATGAGACCTGACTTTTCTTCTTGTCACAAATCCCAGAAGTTGGCTTTTTGTTTTCCCTTTTTCATTTCTGGCTTTTCCAGTGCATGGCACATAGTAGGCACTGCTCCTACTTTCCCTTTCTTAACCTGGTGGTTAACCCAAGTGGGTAAAATATTTTATCTAGACAACTGCTTTCTTCTTTGTATATAATCTTTCTTTTAGATTTCTTATAGGGATTTAGTGACAAGCACTTCACAGAAAATAAATTATGGAAGTTAAAGTTTACAGAGGTTTTAATTTGTGTTAGTCCCTTTTCTTTATCCCCTTCTCCTACTCTCCTGATATTTTCTTTTCTTTTCTTTTTTCCTTTTTTTTGCCTCCCAGACCTGTTAGGTTTGAAAAACCTTGAAGAAAGTAACATACATGCTCCAAGCAGAATTCATTATCTCTTCTTTACACCCACAAACAGACTCTTCCTACTCCAAAATTCCTCTCTTTCTGTCAAAGGTATCATCATTTTCTCAGTCATTCAGGTTTACAACCTTAGAATAATTTTTGATTATTTATTTATTTATTCTTGATTAATTAATTAATAATTACTTATTTATTCTTGATTAATTAATTTCTCTCCTACAATCAGTCACTAAACCTTATTGATTACATCTGTACAACATCTCTTACACTCATCTTCATGTTTTCACTATTGCCCATTTGAGGCAAAGGATACAGAAGAGACAAAGTGACTTAGAAAAGAATAGCTGACTAAGAAGCTAAGAAGGTAGTGTTTGAGAATTTTTATTTCTGGACTACAAACTGAAATTTGGGATGACAGTTTTCTGGCCAGGGATGGAGTTCATCCAAAAAGGCTAATAAGAATGTCTTTGCAAGGAATCTTACAAGTCTGATGAAAAGTGTTCCAAACTAAAAAGGGATCAGGGAAGGAGCAGCCATAATGAAGGAAGAATAATAGTACTTGATACTCAGAATTTTACAGGAAATGAAATTCAAGAAAATAAGCCATTAATTCTTGGGCACAAATGTCTATGCACCAGTACTTATATTCAGGCAATAAGAGGAAGAAGAAGCCTTATTTCAAGGAGATAGTTTCAGTCTTAGTTATAAGGCTCTCTTCCTCCTCAACCTTATATTATATTATATATCTTATATATGTTCATGAATCCTATCATATATGTTATCTTGGGTAAGTCTTCTTTCTTATCTCCCATCCTCTACACGTCATCCCTCAGACTTCCAGCCTACAAGAAATTTAATTATTTCCCTTACCTTAGGCCAGACTCACTACTTTAAGAATGTCCTGTAATTGCTTCTTAATTACTTAAATGAGAAAGATGCATTTCTATTCAGCCTCCAAAGGTTTCACTTCTCCATTTAACCACTCTGCACTGCCAAGTGTTCAAATCTTGGAAGTTACCTCATTGTATCTCTGGGAGATTTTAATAGGTTTAGATTTGGAACCTCTCCTTTTACCTCCCTATTATGTTCTAGTTGGTTTGTCTGATTTTAATCCACTGACTTCATATAACACTAGAATTGCTCAGATGAGGTTTACTTCTAAACATTATTGCCCTTGACTGGCATCTGGGCACCTTCTTTTCTGGGAGTTATGTGGCTAATGCTTCTGCTGTTTTCTCCCTTGAGTCTGATTTCCCAATAGTGCTCTTAGCAGATAAGTTGTCCTGAGCTGTCCTGTTGTTGAGCTGAACGTCTTTAATTCAAACCTCTGATGAAATTAATTTTCCCTGAATTTTTATTTCCCAGCTGCTTTTTGACTCCCGGACCCTTAGTAGATAGAGGCAACAGGCGCATTCTGAGGTCAGCAAACTATGGATAGCTATTCCTAGTCCTTCTGTTTGTTCCACTTTCCTATTGGTACTCCCATTGTTGAGAGGTCCTACGACTGACTGATGCCCTATTTTTTACATAGGACAGAGCTCTCTAGAAACCAGGTTCACAACAGGAAAAAAAAATACTTGGCACACACAGTAAAGAATAATCAATAGTTCTTCCCAACTAATCAAGATCCAACAAATTACATAATCTAGTATTTTACATACATACACATACATAAATACATGTATACATACACACATGCAATTTATATGTATATTATATAGATAGCCTATCTTACAGCATTTACATTAGGAATACATAAACTCTTTTAAGGCAGGAATTTCACATTTCTATCCAGCACCTTGCACAGAGGAAGTGCTTTATAAATGTCTCTTGAATTGATGAGAAATGACTAAATATATTTGAAAGGATGATTTTGTGTGTGGGAAAAGCATTTCTTTGGTCTGGTTTCAGGTAAAGAACTAGGTATATTGAGAGGAAACAAAAACATGGAAATGAAAGTGTTGGAAATCTTATGGAAAAGAAGATTTGACTTTGCAGTGGTCTCTCAGGTAGTGCTAAAGGCCTTGTTAGTCTGGGGTTCAGGGCTAAATTGAACCAAACACTAGGGAGCAATTCTGCTCAAAGAAGAAAGATGGATGGGCTCATCTGAGTGATTTCCTTCTGTTCTTTACTTTCATAGTGAATTACTGCTAAGTGAAAGCAAAGTCACTGAATCACAAAGGGTAGATCCTTGTTCAGTAGGGAGAACTTTTTTCTTTTGTTTGAATCTAGAAATCTAAAAAATGGCTTCCTAAAGTGATTGCCATAAAAAAGCATGAAATCCAGTTCAGGTTACTGCCTTTGTTATGAGGGCACACATCACACAGTGTATTAAAAAGATACCATTTCAGGATTCTGTGAAAGGCTTCCACATAATAGCACTTGCAAAGCAGCATGGTTGATTTCAGTTGCCTGGTGATGGATGAGTGTCATCTTTAAACTTTTTTTTTCTGCCTTCCCATTGTTCTCCCTCTCATGAAAGCAAATGGAAGGGAAAGTTCACTTGGTGAGATAAGCTGAATATGATAAAATTGAATTCAATATCTATTTGAATTGCAAAGCAACTTGTTCAGATTCTACAAGCTATAGAAAGGTGTCCTATTTTTTTTTTTATCTTGATGTTGACCTCTTATGATGTTGAGATATTCCTTAAGTGGTTGATTGCTGATATTTCCTGTTGGGATGTAAGTAGAATGAGGAATAACTAATGGAGAGGTTACATATTCCAGAGGTGTCTGGGAAATGTCAAGAAGTAGGAAAATATGCCCAGAATATTCAGTGGACTCATGGGGGATGTGTGAGAAGACATGGAAAAAAGTCTTGCAGGACGAGAAGGCTAGAATAGATTGTGATCAGCCCCAGTGGAAGGAATATTGACATTGATGGCATCAGAGAATCCATCAAAATATTGAAGAGTCATATTGAGAGAAGAAAAAGAGAGCAATTTAAAATGTACTCTCAGTTTCTATGGTGTAAGTGATTAAGAACTGGTATTACGATCATGAGAAAGCAGAAAGAAGATGATTATTTATTGAGAGCGAGAGATTTATTCTTAGAATATATGTATTTTATTTTTCCACTAAAGCCTTCTTCTGATGCTCAGTATGACATGGTGATCATACTCAATTCTCAAGGTTTATGACAAGAAAGTGAAAATTCTTGTAGGTCTTACCACAGCAAGGAAGATTTTGTGTGTGTCTGTCTTTTGGGAAACACCATAGGTATATATAGAGAAGATCTTTACCAGAAAGTTACATACCAAGTTATTTACCACCAAGTGACAATTGTTTTTGACTGTCTCAAATAAAGAAACCATCTATTAAAGTATGAGGCTAGGGGGTAATAAACTGGTCATTGAAGAGAGTTTATGTTGAAATATTTAAAGTATTAATTTGTTACATGTTGAAGAAATGATCTTGGAGAAAAATAATTAATATTAAACTAAGAATATTGTATTTGGAGTCATAGGATCCTGATTTAAATTCTGATTCTGTCCTTAAGTAACTTTGGGTCACACAGGTACTTAGTGATTTCTTTGGCTCACAGTTTTCTCATCTTTAACATGATGGATTGGACTAGACACATCTAAGGACCCTTATAGTATGAACCTCTATGAACTTCTCTCCATAACAGATTCCTAATTTCCTATGCTTAAGTAAACAACAGAGTTACTGGGTATATTATTTGTTAATAGCAGATAAAAATAAAAACACATGCATAAATAATTATATATATCAGCTGTGAGAAAATTCATAGCCAGAATTAACTTGAACAATCACTATAACTACTGTCTTCTCAATTATGGAAACACAGTACTACAATTCATTTCTTTCAAAATACCATTTAAAATATTTTTAAAAGAATTTCCTTCATCTTTTGTTTTCCAAAGAAAATTTTATTTTAGTCTTTTTTTTCCTTCTTTATTCTTTGGGTTTCTTTCTGGTCATTTCCCCCCTCGTCTTTCCTCCTCAACCACCTTGCTACCACAGAGTAACCTCTGTGCTCCTGAAAAGTTATTGACTATCAATACCACCATTTTAGGAGGGACCTTGGTCATGCTGTAATGCATTCGTGACTGGACTCTGGACTTTCATCCTTTCCCTTAACAACTATCTTGTCCTTTCAGACCTCACTTTTTCACTTTTCAGATGCCCTTTTTGTGTTGTCTTCCTCCATTAGAACATAAACTCCACTAAAGTAGGGAGTCTTGCTTGCTTCTACTTAGAGAACCAAGAATAGTGCTTGGCTCATAGTAAACATTCAATAAATATTTGACCTACCTCTCTACCTATCTACTTCTCATTTATTATCTCATCAGAAACTTTGGCTGCACTTAATAAATACTCTCTTCCCTCCTCCTCTATTTGACCCCTACTGTTATATTTACCAATCTCTCCAAAATGAAAGTTCAACTTTAAGCCTTTCCAAAATCCAGTAACAGCATCTATAATCTCTGTGGGGGAGGCTGATTGAAGATAGTGCTACATATCATTTTGATTTTTTTCAATATTAATGTAAATATGGATTTTTAATATGCCTGTTGTATTTCATGTAAACATTCTCAAGGATTGTCATCATTTTTATCATTTGTATAGTGTTGAAATTGTAGTATTATCCCATTCCCCTATTCTGAAGAACTTCTGAAGAATAAAGCTCGTTGCTTTATTATAAATAATGTTCTTGTGGACATCTTGTACAAGTTACTATTTTTTAAAAAAAGTAATATTCTTGAGATTTTCCCCCTGAACTGATTATTGGGTAAATTTTTTTATAGCTCTTGTGCTATATTGCCATATTGCTCCCCAGGAAGAGTCAACCAATTTACAGTGCCACAAGCAATATAGCAATGTCTCCCCATAGTCTCATCAACTTTGAACATCATTGTTTAAATTTAATGTTGTTAGTTTAATAGGTATCTAAAAGTGTCCTAAAATTGTATGTAAATTGTATTTTGTTAAGTAATAATCAATATGCCCACATTTTTAACATAATGAATTATTATTTATGTTTTTTGTATGTGATCTATCTATTTTCATCATCATTTATTTATCAAGTAGAGTATAGGTAGGGAGTTTATAGTGTCTGTATTTCCTATTTTCTACAGTAAATTTTTTATTTTGTGTCATATTTTATTCCATTATTTATTTTTGTATATTTATTTTGTTGTGTAGTTTATAAAAAATACATTGCTATGTTATAATATAGTCATCTTGTCTCTAATGAAAGCTAAATTTTTTAATTAGGAATTTGTCTTTCTTCCAAAGATAGGATAAACATGTTAGGTCATTTTTATTATAGTCTATCTTTAATTGAGGATTTTAAAATTTATTCTTTTTCTAGTTTTTTAGTTTTATGCCCAATCCATTGATCTGCTTTTTTCTGTCTTATTGATGTAAAAATTTAGAGATATAAAAAATTTTCCCTGAGTATTATTTTGGCTATTTCTCATAAATTTTGATATTTTGACTCCTCATTGTCATTCTCCTTAGTGAGATTAGTGATTGTTTCTGTAATTTGTTATTTGACCCATTACACTCCTTTTTTTTTAGAGCTAGATTATATAGTTTTCAATTAATTTTTGATTTGTCTTTCAATGGACACTTATTGATTATAATTATTATTGCATTATGACTTAAAAAGAATGCATTTATCATTTCAGCGTTTCTGCATTTGGTTGTGAAGTTTTTATGCCCTAATATGTGGTCAGTTTTTGTGTTGGTGCCAGGTACAGCTAAAAAGAAGGTATATTCCTTTCTTTTCACATTCAGTTTTCTCCAGAGATCTATTAGCCCTAACTTTTCTAACATTTTGTTCACTTTCTTCACTTTCTTCTTGTTAATTTTTGGTTTGATTTGTTTGGATCTGAGAGGAGGAAGTTAAGGTCTTTTTTCTCTTGAAGATCATTTTAATTTCTTCTTTTAAAACTGGAGGCTATATCATTTGGTGCATATATGTTTAGTATTGATATTACTTTATTGTCTATTATACCTTTTAGCAAGATGTATTTTCCTTCCTTCTCTCTTTTAATTAGATGTATTTTTACTTTGGCTTTTTCTGAGATCATGATTGCTACTTCTTGTTTTTTTTTTACTTCAGATGAAGCATAATAAATTCTGCCCCAGCCCCTTAGTTTAACTGTGTGTCTACCTGCCACAAATATATTTTGTACAAACAATATGTCACAGGATTCTGATTTTTAATCGACTCTTCTGTTTTATGGGTGAGTTCATCCTATTCACATTCACAGTTATGATTACCAACTATGTACTCCCCCTACATCTTATTTCCCCCTTTTGATCCTGCTCTTTCTCTTTTTACTCCATCCCTCCTCCTAAGCATCTTTCTTTTAATCAACACCACCTATTTCTCCTTCTCTTCAATCACTGCCCCCCCTTTCCCTCCCCCACTCCCATCTTATTCACCTCCTACTTCTCTATAGGGTAAGGTAGGATTCTATACCCAAATGGGTATGGTTGTTATTCTCTCTCCGAGCCAGTTATGATGAGAGTAAGGTTTAAGCCTTGCCTATCACCACCCTCATCCTCCCCATCACTGTAATGATTGTTCACACTTCTTTAGGTGAGACAATTTATCCCATTCCACCTCTCACTTTCTCTTTCTTTCTTTCTTTCTTTCTTTCTTTCTTTCTTTCTTTCTTTCTTTCTTTCTTTCTTTCTTTCTTTCTTTCTTTCTTTCTTTCTTTCTTTCTTTCTTTCTTTCTTTCTTTCTTTCTTTCTTTCTTTCTTTCTTTCTCTCTCTCTCTCTCTCTCTCTCTCTCTCTCTCTTCTTTCTTTCTTTCTTTCTTTCTTTCTTTCTTTCTTTCTTTTCTTTCTTTCTTTCTTTCTTTCTTTCTTTCTTTCTTTCTTTCTTTCTTTCTTTCTTTCTTTCTTTCTCTCTTTCTCTCTTTCTCTCTCTCTTTCTTTCTTTCTCTCTTTCTTTCTCTCTTTCTTTCTCTTTCTCTTTCTCTCTTTCTTTCTCTTTCTCTCTTTCTCCTCTTTCTCTCTTTCTCTTTCTCTCTCTCTCTCTCTCTTTCTTTCTTTCTTTCTTTCTTTCTTTCTTTCTTTCTTTCTTTCTTTCTTTCTTTCTTTCTTTCTTTCTTTCTTTCTTTCTTTCTTTCTTTCTTTCTTTCTTTCTTTCTTTCTTTCTTTCTTTCTTTCTTTCTTTCTTTCTTTCTTTCTTTCTTTCTTTCTTTCTTTCTTTCTTTCTCTCTTTCTTTCTTTCTCTCTCTCTCTCTTTCTTTCTCTCTCTCTCTCTCTTCTTTCTTTCTTTCTTTCTTTCTTTCTTTCTTTCTTTCTTTCTTTCTTTCTTTCTTTCTTTCTTTCTTTCTTTCTTTCTTTCTTTCTTTCTTTCTTTCTTTCTTTCTTTCTTTCTTTCTTTCTTTCTCTCTCTTTCTTTCTCTCTCTCTTTCTTTCTTTCTCTCTTTCTTCCTTTCTTTTCCTCTTTTTAACCCCTTGATTTTTTTGCCTATCATATCATCCTAATCAGCTTACTCCCATGTCCTTCTGTCTATGTATATTCTTTCTAATGTTCTAATACTGATAATTTTTAAGAGTTACAAATAGCTTTCCAGATAGCAGTATAAATCACTTAATCTTATTGAATCCCTTATGTTTTCTCTTTCATGTTTATCTTTTTATGCTTCTCTTGAGGCTTGCACTTAACACCAGATTTTCTGTTTAGGTCTTATCTTTTCATCAGGCATGTTTGGAAAATTTCTATTTTATTAAATAATCATCCCCTCTCCCCCTGAAAGAATATACTCAATTTTATTGGGTAAGTAATTCTGGGTTGTAAACTTAGGTTTGTTTGTTTTTGCCTTCCAGGAATATCATATTCCAAGCCTTCTGATTCTTTAATGTGGAAGCTGTTAAGTCCTATATAATCCGATCATAGATCCATAGTATTTGAATTGTTTCTTTCTGGCTGCTTGCAGCATTTGCTGTTTTGCTTGGGAGCTCTTGAATTTAGCTTTAATATTTCTGGGAGTTGCTATTTGGAGATTTATTTCAGGAGGTGATCTGTGCATTCTTTCAGTGAAATTGAATGTTGTTGATGAATATCAGGGAAATTTTCTTTGATAATTTCTTGTCTTATAATGTCTAGGTTCTTTTTGGGGGGCAACATGTACTTCAAGTAGTTCAATAATCCTTCAATTCTCTTTCTTGGATATATTTTCAAGTTCACTTGTTTTTTTTTTTCAATGAGGCGTTTCTTGTTTTTCTCTGTTTTTTTTTTCATTCTTTTGATTTTGTTTTATTTTTTTCTTGATGTTTCATTAGCTTCTAGTTGCCCAATTCTAATTTTAAGAAATGAATTTCTTTCATGAGTGTTTGAACTTTTTTCCCATTTGATCAGTTCTACTTAAAACAATTTTTTTTCTTCATTGGATTTTTGCACCATTTTTTTTCTTTTTGGTTAATTTTGCTTTACTTTGTTTTCATTTCTCTTCCCCATTTTCCTCTGCCTCTCTTAATTGAGTTTTGAAATCTTTTTTGAGCTCTTCTAGAACCTGAGACCAATTCATATTTTTCTTTGAAGTTTTGTGTGTATTGCTTTGTGCTCCCTATCCCCTTTTGATTCTATGCCTTGCTCTTTTCATAAATTTTTTTTATCATTCAGTTTTTTTATGTTTGTTCATTTTCCTAGCCTTTATCTTGACTTTTACTTTTATCTAAAAGGTGGGCTCTGTTCCAAGGGGAGAGAGTACACTCTCTTATATTTCTGTTTTTCCTTTCTGCTACCATTAGCTCTATTTCTGGGTTTCTGCAAATTTCACTTCTTCCAAGTGGTATAATGGCCTGTGGATTGGGAGCTCTGAAAACCAAATCCCATTGCTAATTTTATCTTAACCTAATTCAATCAATCCTTATGGCTTGCAGAGCTCAAAGCACTGGGAGCTCCCTTGTGCTGTCACTCAGGGTCTGTCCTCAGGCTTGGGCAGTGGCTTTTGGCCTAGCTCTGGGCTATAGGAGGTCAGTCACCCTGTGGACTGACTTGTGCTAGAATTTAGGTCCTCATTACAGATTTGAGCAAGGGCTCTGGGACTCTTCTTGCACTCTTACCAGCGAGGTGCCTTGCTGACTGCTTTGCTTTGGGGTTTTGAGCCTCAGTTTGGACTTGAGAAGGGATCAGAGCTTCCTTCTGGGCTTGCACCAGTCAGGTAAACCATGGACTGCCATGTGCTAGGGTTTGGGGCCTCATTGAAAGATTTTCCTGGGACTTCGAACTTTAAGTGGTATTCCTGAGGGTTGCACTGCTATTGCCTTAGACAGGGCCACAGAGTCTCAGTGTTGACTTGAGCCTAGGTTCAGAACCTGGAATAGTAAATATGGGACTGTGAGGCTTGTTGTTTTGCATAGGTACTTGTTAGTGGGGCCTTGCTGTGGGTTGGGCTCCCCTCTCACTCCAGTGAACCAGATCCTTTCTGCCTAACTTTCAAGTTGTTTTCTGCAGGAAAGTTGCTTCACTCTGTCCTCTTGTTGGTTCTTTCCCTACAAAATTATTCTGAAGTGTTATTTTAAGGTTAGGTGGAGAGGATTCTCATAGTGGTTTGAGCTTTTCCTGCTTCTAAACCACCATCTTGACTTTGTTGGAATATATGGTACAAAGTTATCCAGGATAATTCTACTTCAAACAGATGTCCAGTTATATCAATGACATCTATTAAATTATTCCTTTAGCCATTCTATAACTTCTAGCTTATCATTCATCTTATTGCAGTTTGAATATATTTCTAGTATCTGTCATATTTCAATGGTCATTTCCCCCTTATATCTTTAAATCAGTGCCCAGTTCAGGTTTGATAATTGTCCTGCAATGTGTTTTAAAGTCTGAAGGGTAAGGGCAACATTATTATCTTAAAACATATATGTGTAATCTTTCTCTCTGTCTCTCTCTCTGTCTCTTCTTTCTCTCTCTCTCTCATTGATTTATGGGTATCAATTCCAATATATATCTTTTGAAAGAATCATATGCATGTTTATATATTTCCCAAGTAGTAAATGGGAATGGAAGAAATGAATTAAAAGTATGATGATCTAATTTATGCTTAAAGGCTGGTTAAAATGTAAAATTTATAAAGGTATCTGATGTCTCCCAAGAATATGTATACGCATACAACTTACAAATATATATCTACACACATTGTATATAGACATCCTTTTATATACATACATACAGATATATACATATATAAAGAGTGTGTGTGTGTGTGTGAGTATGTGTATATGTTCAGGGAAGATTTACTTCTCTGGTGTGAGAGCTTGTTGAGCCCCTTTGAGGCTGCTTTCCTTCTTTTGTGACCACCTGTCACTCAGCTCTCATCTTTGGCTCCAAGAAGCTGTAGCATGCCTAGTGACCACACCCTGGTAAATAGTCTCAGCAGGCAGGTTAAACTAAGTTGCATGTAATTTATAGCTCTCAAAGCAATTGGTGAGTTAGAGGAGTGTCTACCCCAAGCATGTGAAGACTTGCCCTGATGGAATTGATGAATGAGAACAGTTTATTCCAATAGTTTATTCCTATAAAGATAGTGGAAACAGGTGCCATGGTGTGCATAGAGCTTGGTAAGACATTGATGATATCATCTTGGGCCATTGCCAGTTGTCTTGACTTTTGTCTTGCCACTGGATTTAGATAGCTCTGAAACATAAAGTGGTTCTGTTAGCTTTGTCCAACTCTGTCTTATATAAATCCAATTTATGTGGGAGTCATTAGACATCCCAGTGATATCATTTTGGTCATTTTTAAGAAAAAGGATACCAACCAACCATACTTTTTTAGAAATGTGATTTTATTTTTGTGAGAATTCCTGGTCTAGAGATTTTCTCCGCCAATTAAGATTAGCAATCCAATTATAATTTACAGTGCTAGACATTTGCCTAGGGCACTAGGAATTTAAGTGACTTGCTCCTTAACTACAAAGATTTTATATATATATATATGTACATATATATGATAGTACTTGAATCTAGTTCTTCCTGACTCCACACTTAGCCCTTTATTCACTATACCATACTGTCTATCTATTTTTATCACTATAAATATACATATAAATTTCTATTTTGTGGGTAGCAAGTTATTCTAAGTATTTAAAAATTATTATTATTTTAATTTATTAAAAAACTGATCATCTATGAATGGTGTGTAGCCATACAAAAATAACATTTTCTGATACATCATTCCATTGAAACAACTCAATCCTGAATTATTGGAAAAAGTAATCAGCAATAAATAAAGGGAAATGGCTTTCAAAAATAACATTGACATTGATTCAATAATTATATTTACATTTAAATAATTTAATTGTTAGAAATCTGTTGCTCTAATAAGGAAACCAAAAACTCTCCCATAAAACAGCATAGTCAGCAAACATTTGACTTAATTAACAAATGGAGAGGGATGGCATCCAAAGGCAACACTAGTTTAGAATATAAATTCCTTTATAAATTCTCACTAAGGATGATAGATGATTATGGGCAATGCCATTTCATAAAACAGAAAGACACAGTGAAAGCTAAAGCCAATTTAAAGAAAGCTTGGCAAGAGAACCAACCAAGTATAGTCTTCCAAAGGACATTTAAGGACAAAAAAAGAGGACAATAGAAAAATGGAAAAGATCTATAAAGATTGTTAAATTAATTTAATAACCTGATTTTAAGATGAGGCATAAAACAGCGAAATATAGTCTCATAAACCAAATTTCTATGATGGAAGAGATCTACAGTCCAAATTGAAGAGTTTCCTTGTGGTTGGTAAGGTTCTCTCACATTCTCTTGTTTGCAGATGATAATATATAGGTTGCACAAAGCCTCTTAGAAAAGATTTGTAACCATTCAAGAGGTTGGCTTGATTGTTCACAAAGGAAAGTTGAAGGGAATAAAGAATCTTTGCCTGGATTATGTGGATGGGAAATTGTAGAACTAATCATCATTCTATATGTCTGAGATAGCATAGATGGACAATGAGTTGAGAAGAAAGAGAAGAAGACTTTGGGAAGTTAAAAAAATTTCCTTAAAAAGTTTCTCCAAGTTTTCATAGAAACAAAATCAATCTTTAAACGTCAGCATTCTACCAGAGATATATGGTGGTGAAACATGGGATGCAAGAGTTTTTGAAGAATAAAAAATGAAAACCACATAGAGGGCAATGGAGAGATGTGATGTGAACTGGCTGCAGCCAAGGAGGAACTTTGAATAACAGGAGAGAAAGTTGTCATCAAAGAAATGTATACTAGGAGAAGATGGGATGGCCATGTGGCAAAGGTGATGTGGATAGTTAGAATACTCCACTGGTCAGGTCAATCACATGTGACAAAGGAAAAATTAAGAATTGTAAAAAGATGGCAAAATCCGTTGCCAAAATAAGATGCAGTTTGCTGTAGTGAAGTATTAAGGACACTCTTTAGGTGTATTAGAAGGGGCAGCCAGGTGTTACAGTGGATAAAGTACTAAAGCTGGAGTCATGAAGATCCTAGGGGGTTCAAATCCTGCCCCAGATACTTCTTACCCATGTGACCTTGGGTAACTCACTTAATCTTATTTGCCTCAGTTTCCTAATCTATAAAATGAGCTGGAGAGGGTAATGACAAACCATTCTATTATCTTTGAACCCCAAATAAGGTCAAGAAGAGTCAGAGACAACTGAAAAAATGACCAAAACACCACACATGATATTAGGAGACCTGGAGTCTAGTTTTGGCCCGGCTACTAACTATATGCGAGACTTTGGGAAATCCATTACCTCTCTGTACTTATTTATTCATTTGCAAAATGCATATAATGAACTAGGTCATAAGATTTGGAACTGTAAAAGGCTTGAAAGATTATCTAGTCCAGAGATGTAAAACTTGTGGACCTTGGAAGAATGTAGCAAGTAAAACTCCTTAGTGAGGCCCAAACTCAATTAAATGCAATTGGGAAATTTTAACAAAATAAATAAACACACAATACAGCATGCTGTTTGGTCATTTCAGTCTTGCCAGACTCTTTGTGACCCCTTTTGGGGTTTTCTTGGCAAAGATATTAGAGTGATTTGTTTTCCATCTCCAGCTCATTTCACAGATGTGGAAATTGAGGCAAACAAGGTTAAATGCCTTGTCCACATTTACACAGCTAGTATTTGAGTCCAGATTTGAACTCAAGAAGATGTCTTTCCAATTGTAAGCCTAGCACTGCCCTACTTAGTTGCAATACAGATAATGTTAATTTGTGATTTTCTAAATCAATATATTGCCAGCAAGAATCCATTTCTTTTTTTTTTTAAACCCTTACCTTCCGTCTTAGAGTCAATACTGTGTATTGGCTCCAAGGCAGAAGAGTGGTAAGGGCTAGGCAATGGGGGTCAAGTGACTTGCCCAGGGTCACACAGCTGGGACGTGTCTAAGGCCAGATTTGAACCTAGGACCTCCCGTCTCTAGGCCTGACTCTCAATCCACTGAGCTACCCAGCTGCCCCACAAGAATCCATTTCTATTTGAGTTTGACACCACTGAATATAGTTGAATACCTTCACTTTACAAATAAGGAAACTGAGGCCCAGATTATTTCAAAGATCCCTTCCAGATATATTATTCTATGATTTGAGTAATTGCTGTTTATTCTCTCTCTTTTAAAGAAGCTAGAGCTCACTTAAATATATAAAGTACAGTAGGTAGAATCAGCTTCTTTGTATTTGTTTGAGAATCAAGGTGATGATGATAGCAGGGCATTGTTTCTTCTACTGAGGTTATCTTTCCTCAGGACTGGGGTTCCTACTGGGTTTTTCTTCCTCTCCAGTGACTTTGTGAGACTTGGCTATATTTTGGAAATATGAGTGTTTCTGTAGTATGTATTGTCAGCTTCTTTATTGTTATTATTTTTTCTCCTTCTCCCCATATTTCTATTGAAAGGGGTTTAACCAAGATAGATTATCCAGTTTTTATATTACCATCTTGGTGGATGTTAGAAATATTTTCATCCAAAACAGTTAGAATAAAAACAAGGGAATTTTCCTTGAGGAAAAGGGGACTACTTTTTTTTTTTACCTTTTATTTGTTCTATCATGCATTCTTGGAAGAAGTTGGATAAATAAGGCATTATATAATATAATAAATGATGTGATAATATGATATAATAAGTGATATAAAGCAGAGAAACTAATTTAAGCCTCAGACAGAAACTTAGAAATCATAAACACCTCCTTTTATCATATGAATTGTGACATCTGGGACCAGAGAGACAGAGGCACTTAACGAAAATTACAGTCAAAAGAAATTCCTAATTAGACTTTAGGACTTCTGACCATCAGGCCAGTGTTTTCCCATTTTTCCATGTCAATTTTCTCATTCCTTACACTGAAGCCAGGATTGGTTAAGATGACAGAGGGAGAAAAGGTAGCTCTTGTTACCTATTTTGATTTCAGAGGATAAAGGAATATTCCCTTATGGTTGAAAGTGTTTCCTTCAGCTATTTTAGTTCAGATAAGGAAAACTTTGTTCCCCACTGACTGAAAAGTGCTCTGTAGTCATTTGTTTGGTCTAAAGAAGCTAGGTGGCTCAGTGGACAGTGCAACTGGGCCTGGGGGAAGGAAGACTTGATTTAAAATACATCCTCAGATACTATTTGTGTGACTCTAGGCAAGTCACTTAGCCTCTGACAGCCTCAGTTTCCTCAGCTGTAAAATGGAGATCATAATGACACCTGCCTTCCAGGGTTGCTGTAAAGATCAAATGAGGTAATATTTGTAGTGTGCTTATAAAGTAGATGTTTAAAAAATGCTTTTTCCTGTCCCTTGTAGATGTTTACCTTTGTTAAAATGCATATAACACTGGCAGAGGCAACATTTGAAACTCTTTTGACCAGAAAAAGCTGGTGATGATGGACACCTGTCATGGAAAATAGAAGAAGAGACATGGCTGGGTTATTGGCAGAAGGACCCAGAGTTGAGAGGACAAAATGAAGCAAACTTCATTACTTTATAATTTTGGCTAAGTGCACCATATTGGCTGACACAAATGGAATTTTCCATTGAGTTAAGCACAAAACGTCCCTTGAACCAACACAAAATGTCCCTTGAACCGACTTTCTTCCTTGCTCCCTCTAGGGCTACTTGGGCAATGCTAATTAATTCAATCGGGGTCATGGGAGCATAGAATCCTAGATTTAGGGCTGGAAGAGACATTAGAGGCCAACTTCCTTATGTTATAGATAAGGACTCTGGGAAACAGAAAGATGAAGTGATTTACCCAGAGTTGCCCAGGTATTAAATATCTGAGTCAAAATTTGAACAAGGTCCTTCAGGGAGCTTATCATATGCAATTGAGAGAAAGCAAAATGTACACAAAGACAAAGTGGGTTAATCAGGGGAATCTGACCAATCTGCCAAATTCCCCAGTCAACCTGATTAGATTAGAGATTATTTGACGGTATCTGAGAGGTACCTCTTGGTGGTATGTGATTGATTATACCTATTGGTTCCTTGATGCAAAAGCACAGAGGAACCCAAAATGATCAACTAGAACAAATTTGCTAGGATGTAGAGAGTATGAGATAATAATATTTAGTAGCATTGACAAAAGAAGACTGGGATTATGGTACTCTTCTATCAGGACTAGGAACAAACCTTTTCACATTAATTGAAGCTTAACTCCTATGCACGGGGGCTTTTGAGACTTTTAACTGGCTTCAAAATCCGAATTTGTTCAATTCAGGCCTTTCTTTATGCCTATTTTTATTCTATTGTAATTTGCTATTATAATAGAATTATGCAATATTTTATTATACCTATAATTGAACAAACATGGCCAGGTCCCTAGTGATCCTCATTAAGTGATATTATTAATTTTTTAAATTTGGAAACTGATAAAAGATGTCAATGATTTTGCATCATTGAAATGAAGAAGGTGAAGACATGGAACTGAAAACTCAAAGCAGCTATGTCCTATGTGTTCAAGAAAAACCAAACCCGGTAGATCTTTAAAAAAAATAGAGAGGAAAGCATTATAATCAATATTTAGGAGGTTCATTTAACCAAACCCCTTGGCAACAGACTTTTTATAGTGCTTTGAAAAGATACTGGGGCTTTCTGACTGGGGATTGGCTTCTGGGTATAGAGAACCTATGAAAATGAGCTCAGCTTGCCACTGAACTGGAAGCAAATTATGTTGCCAGGGAAACTGGCCACTCTTTGCAGCTCAGGTGAAGGATGTTTGATCTTTAAAATAAAAGAGCAGAGGCTTATATGAAGAATATTGTCTGGATTAAAAAAAAAAAGGAAAAGTCATCATTAAAGGCCACAAATGGAATATTTCAACATTTTAGCAAGACTGTTAGAGGAAGAAAATTCTGAGTATGAACTTTTAAAAGGTACATAGGCACAACTTAATCTCAGACCCATTAGTGTTTTATACTTACTTTTAAAAAAATCCTTCCTTTGTCTTAGAATCAATTCTAAGCATTGGTTCCAAGGTAGAAGAGAGGTATGGGGTTAAGTGACTTGCCCAGGATCACACAGCTAGTGTGCTATATATACATTTAATAATAAAATGGGGAGAAAGAAACTATATTAGAGAGAAAACGGCAATGCCTTGTTCTATTATCATGCTATCAAAATATTATAGTCTCCTATCATAGTGTCAATTTAACTACTAGTTATGACTTCGTTAAGGCATGCTGCCTTGCCTGGAGTGGGGATTCACTAAATATTTGTGAAACAATATACTTGATCTGAGTACACCCAATTTTACCAAACCTTCAGGGTTTTGTGTCAGGGAAACCTTTTTGTTTCCAAAGACTTTGAGTAAATGAATGGAAAAACTGTGAATGAAAGAATGAGGGATTTAGGTGCTTACTATATGCTTGTGTTTGAGTGTTTTTTAGTTTAGGAAAGGAAGAATATATTGGATTCTGTAAAATGTGAGGGATTTTGGGGATAGAATCACCCACTCCTTTCTTTTCTGGCTCTTCTGTCAAGGATCAGCTACCTTAATGTTACAGCATCATTCCAGGGTGATGGCATGAGCACCAGGTGACTCATTTGTTGGGTGAAGTTACAGATGACTCAACTTGTACTGCTCCAGTGTCCAGGGAGCTTTTAAATTATTGACTTAAAACAAGGTCTCTGGCCCTTGTGCTTGCCAGCTCTCAAAGACTGTTGAATAATGTACTGCATTAAAAAAATCCTTTTACTCTAATCATTTGTTTCCAGGTGGAAGTAGACTGGATTGATGTGCAGAATGCTCTGAGGAGTCTGGGTGATTTTTGGCTGCTCTACTATACAAGGGCAATGTTGAATAGAAGGCAGGAAGGCAAATAAACCATTATTTCTGTATCATTATATTCTCTCATTTCTGAAAACTGGCGTAGCTCTGGGCCAGTCTTGGGAATGCATTTGTGGATCCTGGGGGCCTGGGAGAATTATAATTTACAGTAATGCTAGAATTCTGGCTTGGTCCAGAGTGACTTTTGGTTTTGAAGATTCTGGGGAGATTTGAGAGGTGATCAAGGCTGTTTTACTGCTAATTTGTGTCCATACATTTACTGACAAATATAGGAAGGGTATTAGTGAACTCGTGAGAACTTGGACACTTACTTGGGCAATAGGATCACAGTTTAGTCTGGGAGTAGGGTTTGAGGGCTGGTGTTCTGAGCTCGAAACATGGCTTGTTCAAGATGTTTTTCTATAATTGTGATGGAGAAGTAAGTCTGAAAAATACCATGAAAGGAGTATCCACTGAATTTGAGCCAGGGTCCTTTGCTGGGAGTCAGTCAAAACAGTGAAAGGATTAGTATAGAATTCAAAATCCCCCAAGGGTTTAGATTAGGAATAATACATGTTAGGTAAACAAAGGAGATCCAATAAGATTCCTGTGAAGGAGTTTGTGGAGTATGCAGTGGCAAAAAGATGGTTAAAGATTTCTGGGAGCCATTTCCTTTCTGTAAAAAAATAACCTTTTAAATTTGAAATTACCATTTATCAACAAAAATGAACATCAGTGTACAAAGAACAAAATTATAAACTTGTTTTGTTTTAAAGCATATATAAAAATTGAATATGGTAACAGCAAAATTGCTCTGATTAGTTATACCCTCTTCTTTTTTTCTGTACATTTAAAAATGTTTCATTGATGTTTTCATTCTTTTTTTTTTGGATTTCTGCCATTATTCACTAAACTAACTCAATCCCATCCTCCTTGGAAGAAGTTTCCCTTTGTGGGGATTAAAATCATGCATTATCCTCCAGCATGTATTAATTAGTATTAGTAATCTTAGATTGGGAACTTCCCGTAGAAAATGAGTGAACATTAAGTGCCCTTCAGAAGGGAGATACCAATCTTTCCATATGAAGAGTAGAGAAATCTCCCCCCCTCCCCAAAGCAGCTTTGTATTTATACAGATACACCTTTAATGCACTATTTTCTGATGTGTTCAAAACCCTCTATTCCCACCCCCTTTTCTTAATAGCTCTGACAGTATTCAAAAGGTTAATAGAGGTTAGATTCCTATGGGAAAAATCCTAAGACTTATAGCTACAATATTGACTCCCTGTTTCAGTCTGAAAGACCTTGGCCATGTTTAAACTCAGACTCAATTTAGCAATTGAAAATTTGAGGAATGTTCCCATGAGTTTCAGAGAACTGGGAAACTTAAGGAGGGTAGGACAAGATAAAGAAAATATAACATTGTGTTACACAAAGGTGGTAGGCAACAAAAAGGGAGCATTGTATTGATTTCCTATGAATTCTGACTTCATTTTTGTATATTTTTGGACATTGCTATTGAGTTGACCACTCAGAGAAGTGCCTGCATCCTCTCCCCTTCCTAATAAAGGCTGCATTTTCTTTGCAAGCATCTTATTCAGTCTTTGCTCATTAGAGTTATTTTTGGGGGTGCTAGCACCCCCAAAATTCTACTCCATGCACCCTCATAACAAGTAATTAGTGATGTCTGAAAATGTATGTCTCATCCTGCACTTTTAATCTATCAATTCTCTGCCATGTTGGGATAGTATACCTCATCATTCTTCTGAAATAAATGATTATAAAAATAACTGATCAGAGGTATATGGCCTTTCAGAGATATTTACCTTTATATTATTGTGGTTATTGTATAAATTGTCCTCCAGGTTAAGCACTTTTCACTTGCATCTGCTCATATAAATCTTCCCAAGTTTTTCTGGATCTATCAAATTCTTTAAAAAATTATAGTAATATTCTATTTCATATTCAAACATCAAAATTTGTTTAGCTTTATGGGCCCCCATGCACTATATTTTCTCCTTCTTCTTTGAACTCTTTGGGAATATTCTTGTTAACACTGCTTCTGGGCCAAAGAGTGATTCAGTGTAATAACTTCCTAATCCAATTTACATTGTTTTACCAAATGATTGTGCCACCTCATAGCTCTACTAACAGTGCATTAGTGTGCCTATCTTTCCACAGTTCTCCCAAAATGGTCACTTTCATTTTTTGTCATCTTTGCCAAATTGATAGACATGAGCTACATCCTTCAAATTGTTTTAATTTTTGTTTCCCTTATTAATTTTTATTTAGAGAATTTTATGTGGTTTTTGATAATTAGCATTTCACCATTTGAAAGTTTCCTGTTCATATTTTTTAACCTCTTATCTATTGGGGAATGGCTTTTGTTCTTATACATCAGTTTTAATTCTCTATATATCATGGATGTCAGGCTGTCATCAGAGAAATTTGCTGCAGATAATTCTTTTCCCTATTGTTTACCTTCAAACTCCAACTGCATTGATTTTGCTCATGCAAAGGCATTGAAATTTTATGTAATTGAATTTGTCCCTTCTATCATATGTCATTAGCTTTCTAAGCCCACCTTACTCAGAAATTACTGTTGAGCTTCACGTGGTACTGATAACTTGTATATTTTGGTTTCAAGTCTAAAACCAAGTATAGAAAAATGAAAATGTTTTTAGACAAATATTCTTCATTCCTTGATTTTGTCACAAAATGTCCTTCTTTCCACTACTGGTTGCACTTTATAGTGGGCAATATAAATCAGCAATATGATGCTTTATTTTTGTTGTTGAGACATTTTCCAGTTATGTCCAACTCTTCATGACACTTTTGGAATTTTCTTGGTAAAGACTCTGGAGTGGTTTAACATTTCCTTCTCCAGTTCATTTTATAGATGAGGAAACTGAGGCAAACCAGGTTAAGTGATTTATCCAGGGTCACACAACTAGTAAGTGTCTGAGATCACATTTGAACTTGGGAAGAGGAGTCTTTCTGACTTGCAGGCCCAATATTCTATCCACTATTCCAGTTAGGTGCCCTGTGATTTTTAATACATTTGAAATACCACAGTTTTGCCCTTTATTCATTACTGTTTTCTAAAAATATTATGAACCATAAGTAAATAATTTTTATTCCTCTTCTTCATATAATAATTATTTCAAGATTTTCCAAACACATTTTAATTATAAAATTTAATTTTATTAATAGAGGCAGCTAGGTGGTACAGTGGATAAAGTAGCAGGCTTGGAGTCAGGAAGACCTGAGTTCAAATATGATCTCAGACACTTGCTAGTTTTGGGTCCTTGGGCATGTCATTTAGCCTCTGTTTGCCTCTGTTTCCTCATCTTTAAAATGAAAATAAAAAAGCACCTACCTTTCAG
The DNA here is from genome assembly GCF_027887165.1 of Monodelphis domestica. Classification (NCBI taxonomy): domain Eukaryota; kingdom Metazoa; phylum Chordata; class Mammalia; order Didelphimorphia; family Didelphidae; genus Monodelphis; species Monodelphis domestica. The sequence goes on from NC_077227.1 coordinate 271,517,153, forward strand.
GTTTGATCATTTGAATAAAACATTTAACACAGTACCTGGTACATAATAAGTGATATGTACATTTATGTACAGATAGATCTAGATATTAGTTATTATTATCATCATTAGAATAATAAAATCATTTTTAAGAAAGAAAAAAATTGCTAATTTTACAAGAAGGTAGACCATCCTTTTGTCTGTAATGCTCCAGGGATATTCCTCCATTATCTCATTTACTCTCTCCTAGAGCTAACCCTTTACTTTTCCACTGAGGTTCCCTGGCCTTCCAGAATTCTTTTGGATAAGTGGGAGGTTTTAAATGTGAGTTGACATGACAAAGTCATTTTATGCTGCCTTTGTGGACAAGATAAAAAGAAATAGGTAGACATAAATGGATTTATAATTGATTGGCTATTTAGACTCTAAGAGAAATCAACATGAAGGGAAAGCTTTAGTGAATTGCCTTGAGGATATATTCTTGGACCTTTGTTCTTTAACCTTTTTATTACTGAAATGGATGCAGGCAAAGATAGCATTCTTATGACACTTGGATATTGTAAAGTTTAAAGAAATAAAGAACACATTGGATGATGGAGAACCAATGAAGAATCTTTGATTGACTAGACTGAGTCAAGAAAGATTACTATGTACTAAATCTCATGTTCTCTTATTAAGCATCACAAAATCAACCTCTGTTCTGCTGTCTGACATTAGCAGTAAAAATCCTCATCCTCTTTTTTTTAGGTGAAAAGAGTGGAATTAGGTTTTTACTTATAAGATATTGCAAAACATGAAACTGCATAAAAATATGATAGAGATTTTATATAGCGTTCCTGTAGTTCAAATTTTTCAGTTATGCTATAGTATTATATTAAAAAATCTTATAATTAAAAAAATTAAATTAAATTAATTTTAATTTTTAATTAGTTAAGCTCAAGGAAGCCTTTTAAGCCTTTTCATTTTCATGAGACTAGAGAGTTTTAGTTCTGTATAGCTTCCTAAAGCCTTCAATCAGGGCACACATTTTTTCAGTTTCATTAAGTTTTTTCAGCAGTCAAAGAATTATTTGAAATTGTTTCCAGAATAACCAGGACAATTTTGCTGTCTTTTGTAGTTAAAAGGTTGATTAAGAGTTCCAGAATGCCATTTTGGACAAAACACATAATCTGTTCAATTTTCCCTGACTTGTGTAGTTTGTGAGAGCCCATGCTATTTACTTTTCTACTTGAGGTCTATGAACAGCCACTGTGTACCCCCTTCCTGGGGTTCTTTCAGTGGGGCTTCTTTTTTTTGGGGTGAGTAAGACTGGGTAGCCTTTGCAATCCATTTTAATTCTTGGTTTTTATGATTCTGCAACTTTTAGGAGCCCATCTAATCTCTATATCTCTTACCTTCAGAGGTTAATTTAAAGTAGGATGGCTGTACTAATCAATTTATGCAATTAAATATCATGTCCTCCCCCTCCCACTACTTCAGGATTATACCTCTTTTCCCCCTCAAAGATATTTTCTTTTCCCAATTACATGTAATGACAACTTTCAATATACGTTTTCTGAAATGATCAAATCCAAATTTTTTCTTTCCCTCTCTTCTCTCCCCCCTTTCAGATATGATAAGCAATTTGATCTGGATTATACAACTATTATCATGCAAAACATACTTCCATATAGGTCAATGTTATATGAGACTACTCATATAAAACCAAAACTTTCAAATAAAACCTTAAATAAACTAATGTGAAAGATAGTATGCTTTGATCTGCACCTGACTCCAATAGTTCTTTGAAGGTGGATAAAATTCCCTATTATAAGTCCTTCAGAATTGCCCCAGATCATCGCATTGCTGAGAGTAGTCAAGTTTTCACAGATGATAATTATATAATATCGCTGTTATTATGTGCAATGAACTACCAATTCTGCTTAATTCATTCTGCATTAGTTCATGTAGATCCTTCCAGTTTTTTTTCTTATAGCACAATAGTATTCCATCACCAACATATAACACAATTTGTTTAGTCATTCCCCAATTAATGGGCATCCCCTTAATTTTCAATTCTTTGCTACTACAAAAAGAGCTGCTATAATTATTTTTGTATAAGTAGGTCCTTTCCCTCCCTTTTAATATCATACTTTGTTATATAGACCCAGTAATTGTTTTATAGGATCAAAGAATACTCACAGTTTTATAATCTGGGCATGATTTCAAATTGTCCCTTAGAATAGTTGGATCAGTTCATAACTCTACCAATGATGCACTAGTGTCCCAATTTTGCCACATCCTCTACAACATTTATCACGTATTTTTACTGTTATATTAGCCAATCTGATAAGTATGAGGTGGTACTTCAGAGTTGTTTTAATTTGTATTTCCCTAATCAAGAGTGATTTAGAACATTTTTTCATATGATTATTGATAGCTTTTATTTCTTAATCTGAAAATTGCCTATTCATATATCTTTAGATCATTTGTCAATTAGGGAATGACTTGTATTCTTATAAATTTGACTTAGCTTTTTATAGATTTGAGAAATTATACCTTTATTAGAGGTAATAAATTTCCCCCACTTTGTTGTTTCCTTTTTAACCTTGGTTGCATTGGTTTTGTTTGTACACATTTTTTTTTTCATTTTGCATCTTATCTAGCTCTTGTTTGGTCATAAATTCTTCCCTTTTCTGTACATCTTCCGGGTAAACAATTCTATGGTCCCCTAATTTACTTATGATATTATTCTTTATATCTGAATAATAAATTAAGTACAACTTTCTTAATACTTCCTAGAAATTTTGTGCTTTTGCTCTTTCATTTTCTACTTGTGTGTTTCACAGGGTGATTATGAGGGTCAGAGAAATACACATTCTTCATGCCAAATACATGGATCTTCAAATGTACAGCATTAAATAATGTAAGGAATTGTTCATGTTATATTACACAAAGTCTGGAAATTATGGAATTTCTAGGGTGAAATATCTAAATTTCATTTAGCAGACATTGGAGAATGACTACTTGCAAGGTATTTTACTGGTAATGCAGAAATAATAACAATTTGTATGTTATACTTCGTATGTGCCATGCACTGTGCATTGATTATCTCATTTGATCCTCACAATACCCCTGAGAAAAAATTCACAATTTAACAGGAAGGGCTGGACTTGACACAAAGATACAAAAGCATGATTCAAAATATAATAAAGGCTAAGTAGAGATCAAGGCAAAATACTTTGAAGAGAAGGCTTGATGGAATAGGCTCATGAGCTTTATGGTCCCATTAGCTCTCAAATTCTATTTATCCTATTGTGGGGTATTATGAGAGCAGTATGAGAAAAATTAGATTTTGACCATCACATGAACTAGCCCATTGTTTCTTTGGTTATTTGGGCACTTAAAAAGTGGAATACTGGGGCATACGGATCATCATGTCAGTATTCCATGCAGAGTTGGGAACATGAAACAGGGAAACAGCTATCATGTTGATATTCATCAGAAGCAGTAGTTGGGATTTAAAGGTTGAACTAGATGCAGATTAGAGACAGAGACTCAAGGCTAAGGGCAGAGATAGTTCATATTTATGTAATTTTTATGTATGTTCTCCTATGACATAGAATAGTTGTGTTGCAGAGACCTGGTGTGGCCCATGTTGTAAAGATTTATTTAGATAGAAATGGTCTGAAATTGGACCCACTCTACCTCTGGTGAGATCGTGATGCCTTCTTTTGTGGGGAACAGGAAGTGTCATGCCCAGGTGTTCACTCCACTCTCCTATCTTCAAGAGGTGCATTAGCTCAAATTTAATGGCTTTTCTACATATAAAGAGATGCTTGTAGTGTAAGAATGCAATGCTCCTTTTTTTAGATTTTAAAAATTTTATTTAATTAATTGATTTAGAATATTTTCCCATGGTTCCATGATTCATGTTCTTTCCTCCCCTCCTTCCATCTCCTATAGCCAATGAGCAGTTCCACTGGGTTTTACATATGTCATTGATCAAGACTGCAATGCTCCTTTTTGAGAGGGATTCAGGATAAAATTTACTATCACTGCTCTTTCAAATATGAGTAGTATCACCCCAGATTTGGAGGGCAATGGCTAGCTTACTCGTGGTTGCTAACTTGGCTTTGTTTCCACAAGATATTAAAGGCTTGATAATGAACACAAAGAAAACAGAGTTTTCCACCAGCCAGCCTTGCACTATCCACATATGGAACCACTGATTATAGCGAATGGGGAAATTTTTAATGCTGTGAATAAGTTCACTTATGTTGGCAATATACTTTCTAGGAATGTCCACAAAGATGATAAGGTTGATGCATGCATTGCCAAAAGTTAGCTCAGTGTTTGGGTTCCAAAAGAAAGTGTGGGATAAAAGAAGTATAGACTGCTGACAAAACTGAACATTTACATAGCCATTGTATGTCAGAACATGGTTGTATGCCTGTATAAATTGGATAGGATACCAACATCATTCTGGGAAATGGAATCCTTTTCATTTTAATTCTTAGGAATATTCTGAAGATCATCTGGCAAGATAACCTTGCAGATACGGGTCCTTTGAGCTGAAGTGCCAAATATTCAGTTGTGCAAAGAGCACAACTTTGTTGGGCTGGCCACTTTGTTCCAATGCCAAGCATATGTTTATCTAACAGACTACTTTTCAGAGAACTCACACAAGGCAAGTGCTCACATGGAGGTTAGAAGAATAGATACAAGGACATTCTCAAGGTCTCTCTGAAGAATTTAAGATCAATTGTGAGACATGGGAGACTGACACAAGATGGTCCTGCATGATGTGCCTTCATCCAAGAAGGCACTGAGCAAAGCAGAATTGCAGTAGATTAAAAAAAAGTGAGATGTACAAATTTAGTGACATCTCCATCCAAATATTCATATGAGCTATTTATGCTTGAATACACAAGAGCATACTTGAACATTGATACAGCTTTCTGAGCTCATATTGGTCATGTACATCTGGACACACTGTACGTTGATCCTGACATAGAGATACCATTTTGGTCCTCCTAGAGTATGAATGACAACAACCATTACACAAATTATAATCATGGAGAATGAGTAAATGTTTTATCAAAGCAAATAGTAAAATAATAGGGAAGTTATGTGGATTAGATTAGGCTTTAGAACACATAGGAATTAGGAGGCTTTGTGATTCAGAAGTGAGATAAAATCTAAGCTCAATAAAGGAGGAAATGAGATCTTTGAAGAGTGAAATTCTTGAATGAGATCATACAAAAAGGCTACTCTTATGTTGTGGCTCCTGAGATTTCCATTAGTTATTCAAAGTCCACATCTTACTTCCTCTTGTCTCTCTTTTCTCAGCCTTTCTGCCAATTCAATCTTATGATCCCACCCCTCACCTGCTCCTCTCTTCTCACATATTTACAGCATATATTTCTATAGAGTTATTCTTCAGGGAACCTCTCCATGATCACTTGGGAAAGAGTTATTACATAGTCATAAAACCTTTTATCTATGGAGCTAGAAGTGTTTTCTGAGGCCATATAGTTCAGCACTCTCATTTTATTATTATTTTTTAAATTTTTATTTAATTGATTAATTTAGAATATTTTTCCAGGATTACAAAAATCACATTCTTTCCCTCCCCTCTCCCCAACCCTTTCCCATAGCCGACAAAAATTCCGCTGGGTTTTACGTGTCAGCACTCTCATTTTAAACAGAGGAAATAAATCCCATAGAGAGGTTTAGTAAGTACAATATATAACTAATGAGGAAATCTGAAGAACAGAAGTAAATAATGTCATTGAGAAATTATATGTTGGAAGAGAAAATGGGCTGGTCATGTATTAAGAGCTAGAGAGGAAAGGCAGTCACTGTGCTTCAGTGATTCTTAAAGGTCAGGAGAAAATGAGGAAAGTCTATAGCATGTTCGGTGGATCTCTTATTTTGAACTTAATGGGAAGATATGGACAAGAGTTACAAGATGCACAGGTATGAATGGGTTATGATCTGCATTGTTAGAGAATCTCTGAATTGATAAGAATAGGGATCACTTTAATATTTGAATACCTTGAAGGGTTTTAATAAAATCTTAATAAGATCATACATGTTAAGCACTCTATAAATATCATATTATTATTTCTTGTCAATGTTTTCATTTTCTTGGAGGATTTAATCCAAAAGGAACCTAAGCTAACTTAATGGAATATATCTCTTCCAAAAAGATAAATTTAAACTAGCCTTTAAAAAAGACAACAACTGAATGTTAAAACCCATCTTGAGATTTTTCTTTTATTCTTCAAACAGTTAATATAGTTCTAGGTACTCAAAAAGTGTTCAACAAATATAAATTATTTATTTACTGATTAATTTTTTATCATGCAATTTATAGTCTTCTTGCTTTAAATTCTCTTTTTTGCCGGAAGGTATTCCTGGCAACTTTCCTTCTCAACACTCTTTCCTCTTATTAAGCATTTCCATTGCCTTTTAAAATTAATTTCACTACCTTTATTCTTTTACTTTAGTGCCTTTAATAAAAATATCCCAGATTTACTTCACTTACCCATCATCTCCTGCATCACAGTCAAACCCTTAAAATAACACAGCATAATTGAAAAACTTCATGATGTAGACCTGGACCTGGATTCAAATTCTTTAAAAAATTTAAAATATATTTTATTTTCCCAATTACTTGGAATAATACATTGCAAAATATATTTTTCTAAAATAATAAGATCAAAACCTTTCCCTTTGACCATTCCTTCCCCCAGCAGGTAACAGTAAGCAATTTGATCTGGACGATACATATAATATCTTGCAAAACACACATCCACATTGGTTATTATTGTAATAGTACACTCATACAAAACCAAAACCCTAAAATAAAATTGTTAATACACTGATGTAAAAGATACTATGCTTTGATCTGCATCCGTCCAACTCCAATATTTCTTTTTTTGGAGGTGGATACCATTCCCTGCCATAAATCCTTCAGAATTGTCCCAGGCCATTGCTTTGCTAAGATTATCCAAGTTTTCACAGCTGATCATTGTATAATATTTCAGTTACTGTTTATGATGTTCTCCCAGTTCTGCTCATTTCTCTCTATCATTTTATGTAGATCTTTCGAGTTTTTCTGAATCATCCTGCTTATCATTTCTTATAGCACAATAATATTCCATAATCAACATATACCACAATTTGTTAAGCCATTTCACAATTGATGAACATTCCTTCAATTTCCAATTGTTTGCCACTACCAAAAGAGCAGTTATAAATATTTTTGTACAAGTAGATCTTTTCCCTTTTTTATGACCTCTTTAGGGTACAGCTGCAGTAGTGGTATTTCAGTATCAAACAGTATGCATAATTTTAAAGCCCTTTGGACAGAGCTCCAAATTGCCCTCCAGAATGGTTGGATCACTTTACAACTCTACCACCACTGCATCAATGTCCCAATTTTGCCACACCCCCTCTAACATTTATCACTGTCACATTAGCTTGTCTGATAGGTATGAGGTGGTATCTCAGAGTTGTTTTGATTTGCATTTCTCTAATTATTCTCTGATGTAAAGATTATAAAAGATTTAGAACACTTTTTCATGTGCTTGTTGATAATTTTGATTTCTTTATCTGAAAATTGCCTATTCATGTCCCTTGCTCATTTATCAATTGAACAATGGCTTGATTTTTTTATACAATTGATTTAGCTCCTTGAGTAATTAGACCTTTATCAGAGGTTTTTATTGTAAATATTTTTTTCCCAATTTGTTAGTTCCCTTCTAATTTTGGTTGCATTCGTTTTGTTTGTACAACCCCTTTTTAATTTAATGTACTCAAAATTATTTATTTTCATTTTGTAATATTTTCTAACTCTTGCTTGGTCATGAAATCTTTACTTTCCCAAAGATCTGACAGGTATACTATTCTGTGTTCACTTAATTTACTTATAGTTTCCTTCTTTATATTCCCATCATTCACCCATTCTGAATTTATCTTGGTGTAGGGTTTGAGATGTTGATTTACACCTAATCTCTCCCATACTGTTTTCCAATTTTCCCAGCAATTTTTGTCAAATAGTGGATTTTTGTCCCCAAAGCTGGGATCTTTGGGTTTATCATAGACTCTCTTGCTGAGGTCATTTATCCCAAGTCCATTCCACTGATCCTCCCTTCTGTCTCTTAGCCAGTACCATATTGTTTTGATGACCACTGCTTTATAGTACAGTTTAATATCTGGTACTGCTAAGCCCCCATCTTTCACATTTTAAAAAATTATTTCCCTTGATATTCTTGAGCTTTTGTTCTTCCAAATGAACTTTGTATAGATTTTTTCTAATTCAGTAAAAAATGTTTCTTGGTAGCTTGATAGGTATGGCACTAAATAAGTAAATTAATTTTGGTAGGATTGTAATTTTTATTATGTTAGCTTGTCCTACCCATGAACAATTAATGCTTTTCCAATTGTTAGGTCTAGTTTTAATTGTGTGGAAAGTGTTTTGTAGTTGTGTTCATATAATTCCTGTGTTTGTCTTGGCAAATAGATTCCTAAGTATTTTATATTGTCTAGGATGATTTTAAATGGAATTTCCTTTTCTATCTCTTGTTCCTGGGATGTGTTGGAAATATATAGAAATGCTGATGATTTATGTGGTTTTATTTTGTATCCTGCAACTTTGCTAAAGTTGATTATTTCCACTAGCTTCTTAGTTGATTTTCTAGGATTCTTTAAGTAGACCATCATATCATCAGCAAAGAGTGATAACTTAGTCTCTTCATTGCCTATTTTAATACCTTCAATTTCTTTTTCTTCTCTAATTGCTACTGCTAGTGTTTCTAGTACAACATTAAATAATAGAGGTGATAATGGGCATCCTTATTTCACTCCTGATCTTATTGGGAATGCATCTATTTTATCCCCATTGCAAATGATACTTGCTGATGATTTTAGATATACACTGGTAATTATTCTTACGAAAGGCCCTTCTATTCCTATACCTTCTAGTGTTTTCAATAGGAATGAGTGTTGTATTTTGTCCAAGGCTTTTTCTTTATCTATTGAAATAATCATGTGATTTTTGTTAGTTTGCTTGTTAATATGTTCAATTATGTGGATAGTTTTCCTAATATTGAACCATTCTTGCATTCCTGGTATAAATCCCACCTGATCATAATGAATAACCCTCATGATTACTTGCTGAAGTCTTTTTGCTAGTATGCTATTTAAGATTTTTGCAACTATGTTCATTAGGGAGATTGGTCTATAGTTGTCTTTCTCAAATATATGTACTCAAGGATATAAATTTCCCCTGAGTAATGCTTAGGCTGCATCCCATAGATTTTGAAAACATGTCTCATCATTGTCATTTTCTTCAATGAAATTGTTAATTGTTTCTATGATTTGCTCTTTAACCAATTCTAGAGAATAATATTATTTGATTTCCAATTAATTTTTGATTTGCCTCTCCATGTACCCTTACTAATTATTATTTTTATTGCATTATGATTTGAAAAGGTTGCATTTATTATTTCTGATTTTTTTGCACTTGTTTGCCATGCTTTTATGCCCTAATACATGGTCAGTCTTTGTGAATGTACCATGTGCTGCTGAAAAGAAGGTGTATTCCTTTTTCCCCCTATTTATTTTTCTCCACATATTTATTAACTCTAATTTTCTAGGATTTCCTTCACATTTCTTACTTCTTTCTTATTTTTTTTGTTTGATTTATCTAGATCTTATAGAGGAAGGTTCAGATCTCCCACTAGTATAGTTGTACTATCTATTTTCTCCTTAAGCTCCACTAATTTCTCCTTTAGAAATTTGGGTGCTATACCATTTGGTGCATACATGTTGAGTACTGATATTTCCTCATTGTCTATACTGCCTTTTATCAGGATGTAATTACCTTTCCCATCTCGTTTAATGAGATCTATTTTTACTTTGGCTTTGTCAGGTATCATGATTGCAACTTCTGCCTTCTTTTTCTCAGTTGAGTCCCAATAGATTTTGCTCCAGCCTTTAACCTTTACCCTGTGTGTGTCTACCTACCTCATGCATGTTTTTTATAGACAACATATGGTAGGACTTTGGTTTCTAATCCACTCTGTTATTTGCTTCTATTTTGTGGTTGAGTTCATCCCATTCATATTCAGAGTTATGATTACTACCTGTGTATTCTCCAAAATTTTTATTTCCTCTCCTAGTCTTGTCTTTTCTTCTTTTGCTATATCTTTTTAAACCAGTAGTTTGCTTTTAATCAATTCCCCTAATTCCCACTCTTATTTTACTTCCCTTTCTACCCCTTCCCTTTTTATTCCCCTCTTATTTTTTAGGGTCTATTAAATTCACTTCTTCCTCTCTTTCTCTCCATTTTTGTATTCCCTGCCCTACTCTTCCCTCCCCCCCACACCTTGGTTTTTCCTTCTCAATTTCCCTGTAGGGGAATAGAATTTATTCCACTGAGAGTAAGGTTTGAGTATTATCTATTAGCACTCTCTTCCTCTCCTTCTTATAATAGTATTCTTTCTCTCCCCCTCTCATGCACTTCTTTGTGTGGTATGAATTATCCTATTTTTCTTATTCCTTTAAGTTTCTCTTGGTGCCATCTTCTATTACCCTTTTTTGCATTTCATCTTAAACCATTTATTACCCCAACCTCTACCTATGAATAATTCTAACTACTATAATAGTGAATAGAATTTTTGAGAGTTACAAATAACATTTTTCCATATAGGAATATAAACAATTTGATCTTCTTGAAGTCTTTAAAGAAAAAACAAATTCCCTCTCTTATTTACCTTTTCATGTTTCTCTTGATTTTTGTATTTGGATATCTGTTTAATTCTGGTCTTTTCTTTACAAATTTTTGGAAATCTTCTATTTTGCTGAATGTCCATACTTTCCCCTGGAAGTATATAGTCAATTTTGATGGGTAGGTGATCCTTGGTAGTAGACCCAATTCTCTTGCCTTTCTGAATATCATATTCCAAGCCTTGCGGTCCTTTACTGTGGAGGCTGCCAGATCCTGTGTAATCCTAATTGATGTTCCTTGATATCTGTATTGTCTCTTTCTCATTTTTTGTAAAAATTTTTCCTTAGCTTGGAATCTCTTGAATTTGGAAATTACATTCCTTGGGGTTGTCTTTTGAAGATTTAATGTAGAAGGTGATCTATGAATTCTTTCAATGTCTATTTTGCCCTTTTGTTGAAGAACATCAGGGCAGTTTTCTTGGATAATTTCTTATAGCATGATGTCAAGGTTTCTGTTTATTTCTCGGTTTTCAGGTAGATCTAGGATTCTCAAATTGTCTCTTCTAGACTGGTTTTCCAGGTGAGTCATCTCAGTGAGATATTTCATGTTTCCTTCTATTTTGTCATTCTTCTGACTTTACTTCATTAATTCTTGCTGTCTTGTGAGATCATTAGCTTCTACTTGTCCAGTTCTGGTCTTTAAAGATTGGTTTTTGGTTATTATCTTTTGATTTTCCTTTCTGGTTTGGTCTATCCTGCTTTTCATGGCTTCCAGTAGGTCATTTCTGGTCTTCAATTTTCTTATCTTTTCATTTCATTTCTGGGCTTCTTTTTCCAAGTGGGAGATTCTGTCCTTTAAGTGGTTATATTCTTTTTAAACTCTTTCCCACATTTCTTGCCAGATTTCTCCTGTCTTTTTAACTTGGATCTCAAATTTCAGCCTGATTTCTTGGAGGGCTTGTGACAAATTTCCATTTTTTTGGGAAAGTTTGGTTTTGTTTACTTGTTTGTTGTCCTCTGCTGTCTCATCTGTAGTCTGAATTTTTTCTCCATAAAATTTATCCAGGGTCAATGCCTTTCTCTTGTTCTTTTTGGTGTTTGTAGATTATATTTATTTGGTGTTGGTGGCCAGTGCTTTGTTGGTTTTTCCTTTCCTTTTGAGTCAGAAATCTGAGTGAGGAGGGCAGGCTTTCTGTGTATCAAGCTATGAAGCAGTTTTTGCCCTGAGGTGGAGTCTGCTGTGTGCCACCCCTCTTTGCTCTATCTCTGTGCCCGATGTCCACCTTCCTCAGCCTCCTTAGGTCCCAAGTCTAGTTGATCTCAGGGGTAAGTCTGTGGTGTTCTCAGCCAGCTCCTGAGAACTTAGAGATTGCCCCACACTCACTCTGATTCTGGAAAGCTGGTTCTGACTCTGGAGCAACAGGCAGAGGGGATGATGAGCTCGTGCTTTGGTGGGAGTTATTTCACCCTCTCATAGCATGGAAATGCTCCAATACCACCCACCTTCAAGGCTGCATCCTACTGTGGAGCCCTTTCACTCATTTGATTTCATTTTTTTGTCCTTTTGAAGCACTTTATTTTGGTTGATGGTAAGGAGAGGAAGATCTTTGCTTCTATACTGTGGCTATCTTAACCCAGAAGTCCACCCTTGATCTTATTAGAAAGACTTATGACTTATTCCCATTCCAGATGATACTTGCCAAGGGATTTAGGTAGATACTACTTATCATTTTAAGGAACAATTCATTTATTTCTATATTTTCTAGTGTTTTTAATAGGAATGGGTATTCTATTATGTCATAGGCTTTTTCTGCATCTATTGATATATCCCGTGATTTTTATTAGTTTGGTCATTGATATAGTCAATTATGTTCATAGTTTTCCTAATATTATAACTACCTTTCATTCCTCGTATAAATCCCACCTGATCATTGTGAATGATCCTTGTGGTATTTTGCTGTAGTCTTTTTGCTAGTATTTTATTTAAAAATTTTTCATTTAAATTCATTAATGAAATTGGCCTATTATTTTCTTTCTGTGTTTTTGGACTTCCTGGCTTTGTTAACAGTACCATATTTATGTCATAAAAGGAATTTGGTAGGATTCCCAAATAGTTTATATAATATTTGGATTAATTTTTCTTTATATGTTAGATAGAACTCACTTGTGAGTCCATCTGGCCCTGGATGAATATTTCTTAGCGAGTTCATTGACATTTTGTTCAATTTCTTTTTCTGTGATGGGATTGTTAAGTATTCTATTTCCTCTTTTCTTAATCTGGGAAAATTATATTTTTGTAAGTATTCATCTTTCACTTAGATTGTCAGATTTATTGGCATATAATTGGGGAAAATAATTCCTAATGATTGCTTTACTATCTTCTTCATTGGTGGTGTTCACACTTTTCATTTTTGATACTGATTATTTGATTTTCTTCTTTCCTTCTTTAAATTCAATGAACCGATGCTCTATTTTTTTTAATAAAACTGATTCCTAGTATTATGTTTTAGTTAAATGTTTCTCTTACTTTCAATTCTTATTAATTTCTCCTTTAATATTTAGGATTTCTAATTTAGTCTTTAATCAAGGTTTTTAAAATTTATTCTTCTTCTAGTCATTTTAGTTGCATGCCAAATTCATTTAGCTTCTTTTTTTTTTCTATTTTATTGATGTAAGCATTTAGTGATATAAAATTTTCCTGAAGTATTTCTTTGGATGTATCTGGTAGATTTTGAAAGTTTGTCTCCTCATTGTTACTCTCATTAAGGAAACCAATTGTTTCTAGAATTTGTTCTTTGATTCCCCCCAATTTTAGCATCAGATTATTTAGTTTCTAATTATTTTTTGTCTTTCAGTGGACTGCTCTTGATTATAATTTTTATTGCATTATTGTCTGAAAGTGATACATTTATTATTTCTGCTTTTCTGAATTTGGTTGTGAAGATTTTATCCCTAATACATAGCTAATTTTGGTGTAGGTGCCAATTTCAGCTGAAAAGAAGATATATTCCTTTCTATTCCCTTTCAATTTCTTCCAGAGATGTATTAGTTCTAACTTTTTTTTTAACATTTCATTAACTTCCTTTATTCCTTCCTTGTTTATTTTTTTTGTTTTATTCATCTATATTTGAAAGGGGGGAACCGAGGTCCATCACTAGTGCTGTTTAGTTCCTCTTTAAGCTCATCTGATTTCTCCTTTAAAAATCTGGAGGCTATACCATTTGGTGCATATATAATTTATTTTAATATTACAGTGATCCCTCACCTATCATAGGAATGTTCCAGAGACCCCCATAATAGATGACAATTTACAAAGTAGTGACACAATATTTATTTTATTATTTATATGTAAATATTAAGGCTTTATAAGCCCTTCCTACTTTCCTATAAACCTTTTCCACACTCTTATTAAGCTACAGTCACTGAGTGAAGGCCCAGTATACGGAATATAGCTCTGTGGTTGGTTACCTTCCATTCCATTAGCCAATAGTGTCCTGGGATAAGTGTAGCTCCATAATACAGAATTAGACATGTTGAAAAAAAAATAAGCCATGGGACACAGTGAAGCCTCAATAAGTGAACCAGGATACAGCAAGGGACAACTGTACTTCATTGTCTATGGTACCTTTTAGCAAGATGTAGTTTCCCTTCCAGCTTTGAATCTATGAACCTAAAATCCTTCTGTTCCTTTTAGGTTTAATCTGTTAGTTGTCCTTCTAATCATGGCTACTTCTGGACTTTTTTTTCCCAAGGTGGAGACAAGGTGGAGGTTCACCAGTTTCTTACTGTTTGTAATCAAAACATTTCCAAAAATCTACCTCAAAGGAGTCTTTCCAACTTAATTAGAAGATATATGATAATTTCCTTCAGTTTTCTATCTCCCCTTAAATAAAACCCCCTTACAAACCTAGAAACTCCAATCCATTTTAATTGCCTCATTAATGCCTTTAATATGTGGCCAATAGGATGTATAAATGTCAACTTTCACTTATTTATTACTATATTTACTTTCCTACACTAAAGTCTTATTGAAATGACTTGGAGAAGACCCTATATTTTCAAAGTCTATGTCAGTAGAGTGCAATTTGACAGGACTTGCCAAGCTAAAAAGATCTGGTAACAAAATGACTTGTATGTGTGTTGTCCAAGGACCAATAAAGTAAGCAGAAATCACAGAACATCATTTTTAAAAAGACTGGCCACAAGATGATGATGATTATTTTTTTGCTCCAATATTTCATTAAGATTGTCTACTGAGGTATGGATAGGTTGAAAGCATCCACCACCCTAAAAACAAATCATAAAATATATTGGAATTCTGTGCTTTGTTCATTACACAGCTTCAGATAACCCTATGTTTGAGAAACATAAATCTCTCATCTCTTATCTTACCTATTGTAACCACTAGATGACAATCCCTTCCTGTGTTTCAGCTAGTTGTATTGGGGTAAACAATTTTACCCATGCATTTTGCAGTTGTATCTCACTAGGTGCCACAGTGGGATATAGAGGAAAACCTTATTTATATCTTCTAAACATATGCACTCTGTTACTGGGACTTAGTTCAGCCTGTGCATGACAAATGGAGATGAATTATCACTTTGTCACACATTAATTTTCTGGTGCTTAGAGTAAAAAAAGTTTCTAAAAAGCAAAGTGACATTTTCAAGAGTTTTGAATTCAATACATCATTAATAGCAGTTTGAGAAACAAGAAAAAAAAAACTGTCCCACAAGGGCAAGACTAGTTGTGGAGTACCTGCTTGCATCCTTGATAGGACTACTTTGGGATAGTTACATTAGCCTCATACACTAATTTGCTCATTGTGTTCTGTTGTCTTCAGTTTTAAATTAAACTTAGTAGAGTCAATGTTTTACTTTTTTAATTAAAAGATGAAAATCAGTTCAGATTACATTTTATTGTTATAGTTCATGTATTGTAATTTATGAGTTGAGAGCTGGATACATCCATCAAATGCAGAATTTGACAACATAGGACAGAAGAAACTCAGCAATTTCAATAACCAGTGATAGCTGCTGTAGAAATGGAAGTCAGTAACACCATAGCTCAGAAAGTTCCATTTTCCAAACTGTGTAGCTTCTGGATGTATGCTCTGGCTTGGCTAGGAATATTTGCTCCAAGCCCTAACTCTAAGCTCAGGATTTGCTTGAGTCCTTAGGAATTGCAATGTCTTGGGCACTGTCTAGTCTCTTATTTGAGTTTTTTTTTTTTAAATATATTTTATTTGATCATTTCCAAGCATTATTCGTTAAAGACATAGATCATTTTCTTTTCCTCCCCCCCACCCCCCATAGCCGACGCGTAAGTCCACTGGGCATTAGATGTTTTCTTGATTTGAACCCATTGCTTTGTTGATAGTATTTGCATTAGAGTGTTCATTTAAAGTCTATCCTCTGTCATGTCCCCTCAACCTCTGTATTCAGGCAGTTGCTTATTTGAGTTTTTTATGGGGCCTCTATTCTTACCATTGACTTTGTATTTTCTACATAGTTTACAGTATGTGTTTTTACCCTAGGGATGCAAGGAGGAGTCAGAGAATTTCCTTGCATATTTCTAGCCAATCACCCATGTTATTTCATTGCTTGGATGCCATAGGGATGAAGAAGTTCCTGGATAGTTCCAGTTGGTCATGGTGACAGAACTTAAGAAGTTCTGGGAATGCCAAGGGCCAAACAACTTATTGGCTACTAGGCAGATGATATTGATGACTCAGTAAACCTTAAAAAAAAAGAATGATTGCCCCATTTCTCCCTTTAACTCTACTGTGAGAAAAGTTGGCTCTTCCTTCTAGACTTCTTATGAAGAGAGAGAAGAAGGAAAAAAAAGACCATCCTCTCCCCTACCCTGACTACATGGCAGCCAAACCAAATGCCAGATCAAGGTGATTCTGAGATTTCATCTCAGAGCTAGCCTGAAAGCACAGACATTAAGGTGATGATGAAGAACTAAAGTGAAATGTAACAAAGCTTATTCAGCACTTGTAGAAAACTGCTTTATCTTCTGGTGCACTTAAATCTCAACTGCCCAGGAGACTATAACAGCATTTATCAGCTAAGTTACTGAACCCTGTTTTAAGGTTTTCTTTTAGTGCTTCCTTGGGGGTGCTTTGTATCTCTTTGGTTGAAGTGAATAAATACTGTCCCATTCCCAATTAATATTGCCTTGATTGTCTTTTTTATTTTTTGCTTTGGGACATGCTGGTTATGAACTAAAATCCAAGTCTTAAGCACTTTCCCTACAGGACACTGATTCACTGAGTTGGGATAAAGAAAAAAAAACCATATACATATATATTTAGGTGTCTTTCTATCCTATATATAATATATTAACATATTACAATATATGATACTAACATATTATATCTATGCAATAGGTATAATATGCCAATTTTGTGTTACATGATATTTATTAGATATGTTTCTATATATTGCACATGAGGAAGAAAATTAGTTTTCAAGGCTGGAATATTCTAATCATGTTCTAGAGAAGAGAGGTGGGATTAAATCCTGTTGGATTCAAGGATGATCTGGAGATTTAT
Organism: Monodelphis domestica; assembly: GCF_027887165.1. Lineage (NCBI taxonomy): Eukaryota > Metazoa > Chordata > Mammalia > Didelphimorphia > Didelphidae > Monodelphis > Monodelphis domestica. Next base: position 271,534,407 of record NC_077227.1, read on the forward strand.
TCTTTTGGAAATGAAGCCAAAGCTCCATTCAAGCTGAGGCCCAGGGAGGTTGTCAATTGGGTAAAGTTACACAGATAGCAAGTAGAAGGACTGAGGTTTGAAATGAGGTATTCTGACTCTAGATTCAATGGTCATGTTGCTATACCTCATTACTTCTAGTTTTTAAGTCTAAAATTTAAGACATTTTCACCTCCCTCCTCCTGATGGACCACTCTCCCTTCCCAGGTACCACTTCCTACATTCAAAATTTGTGTTAGAAATTTGGATAACATCTTCGCCCTAAATATTTAATGATGGCATCGAGAGCATAGGGATTCCTTTGTCTCTGTGTGTATAGAATTAAGAATGAGGTTAGAAAGCTTTCATTGTGGCTCTCTACTAAAATAGAAGTGTTATTAGTGACAAGAACAGCAGCTTAGCACTCTAACAATCATCACACTTTGCATTTTTAATGTGATCAGTAGAATCTCTTCTTTTTCCTTTTTATCCAGATGCTGAGGATGGATTTGGGTTTGGGTTGGGAAGGGGGTGTCTACTACTAATCTAAGATATTTAGGAAAATCTAGTTCATTATTTGATTCTTCATGTTTTGCATCATGGCGCAGAAATCGACATTCAATGAGGCAGGGCAGAATGTATTGGGTTTGAATCCCAGCTGGGCTGTGTTTGTTACCTTTGTGATCTTGGAAAGATGATAATTCTTTGGGCTTCCATTTCCTTGCCAGTGAAATACAAGGTTTGGACTAGATTATCTCAAAAGTTCTTCTCAGCTCTAAAGCTCCATTGCTTAGTAGATACAGAACTAGCCTGCGAAACTGGAAACTTTAGGTTCAAGTCCTTCCTCAAACACATACCAACTATGCAACTATAGTCCAGTCTCGTAATGTCTCAATGCCCCAGGACAGTGGTGTCAGACTCAAATAGAAAAAGAGCCTTTAACCCGTACAAGTGGAATTCTGCTGGTCACACATTGACTTAATTTTAAAAGATAATACTGTATTATCTAAATTTTATTTATTTTCTGGTTAAGCATTTACCAATTACATTTTAATCTGGTTTAGGCTGTGCTTAGATGTGTTGCAAGCCCAGTGTTTGAACCTCTGCCCCAGATAGTTCTACATAGACAAATTGCTGATTAATAGCGATAGTGTGAATTGTTTTTATATCAGTTTTTTCCCCTTTGCTCCAACTGACTTAAGTAGACATTATATGTTATTTTTAATGAAAACAAATTTTGTTGTGATGATGTTTTTCAATTGCATCTAATTCTTTGTGATCCCATTTAGGGTTTTTCTTGGCAAAATACTGGAGTGGTGTGCCATTTCCTTTTTAACCTTATTTTATTGATGAGGAAATGGAGGCAAACAAGGGTAAGTGACTTGCCCAGAGTCATACAGCAAGGAAATGAGGCCAAATTTGAACTTAGGGAGTTCTCTTCCAGATTAAAGACCTATAGTGCTCTATCCACTGCACCATCTAGCTGCTCATTAAAAAAATAATAGTAGATTTTATATATAGTGCTTTAAGGTTTGCAGTTATTTGTATATTATCTTGTTTTAATCTTCATAGTATACTTTGGAGGTAGGTGCTATTTTTACCCCCATTTTATAAATGAAGAAATTGAGGCTGAGAGAGGACAAATGATTTGCCCACAATCGTACAACTGGAATCTGAGTTCATATTTGAACTTTTCTTCCTGACTCTAGATCCAACATTCTATCCACTGTATCATCTCTCTAGTTGATAATTTTGATTTTCTCTATTAGATTTATTTCTAGGAAATTGTTATGTGTCAACTATTGGTAAGAAAAATATGCTGATGTTCTTCATTCATTATTAAGGTACCTTTCATGTTTGCACATGTAACTGGTATGATACAATATTTAGTTGTAGACATATAAGAACTAAACTGAAAGGATGCATTAATAGCAGAAAGGGAGGACTCTGAGCAATTTGCTTTTATTAGTTAAGGATAGTGAAGGGAAAATACCTGTTATACATTTGCATAAATCTTGCATCATCTTATATGTTCAAATTAAATATTAATTTAAAGTATTTACCAAAATTGCCACTTAAACAGCTAATTATGCTAATTTGATCTATAAATATGGAAACCAGACTTTTGGAAACTATTTCAGAAATGGTAAGCATTACACAGATCACTGAAATTACTGTACAAAAAGGAAGTCCTAATTTTAAAGGAAGTCCTTTGAGTCCTAGCTCTGCCATCAAGTAATTATATGACCATGAAAAATTCAATTCAATTCAGCAAACATATTATGTGCTAGGTTTATGCCTCAAGTATGTCACTGAAAGAAAGAATACCAAAATATTCATTTGTTGTTGTTCAGTTGTTTCAGCCATTTCCAACTCTTTGTGACTTTATTTCGGGTTTTTGTTGTAAAACTTTTATTTTTTTGCTATTCGCAAAGAACTAGAAACAAAGTAGGTGTCCAGTGATGAGAGAAATGGTGGTACATTAAAGCATGAATCATTGCTATGGTATAAGAAAAGAGCAGAATTCAGAAAAGCATGGGGAGACTTACAGATCCTCATATAGAATTAAGTAAATAGACAAGAAAAAGAATATACTCAATGACTACAATAATGCAAATAGAAAGAATGAATGAAAGAATAAGCATTTAATAAGTTCTTATTATATATCAACACTGGGCCAACTACTGGGGATACAAATACAAAACCAAGATAGTTACTACTAGTACTACTACTAGGAGATTGTGTTGTAATGAGGAAGATACTATGCAAAGGGACATTATCAATGAAAAAGTCTTGAACCCATATTTTCACGGTCACACTAGAGACCAACATTTTGGTCAGAAAAGTTATGGAAAAGGGAGTGGAGTCTTTGGGAAGTAGATGTTTATACCCCAAAATGACAAAATGAAACTGAATGTTGTGTAATTTTACTAATCAAGAACAGATGAAAAAATGCATCTCCTTTCCTTACCATAATAAAGTATGTTGAAAATCTTTAAGTGCTGTGTACAAGATTATAGGTGTGGAATCATCCGAGTATTATGAGACATGGCCCAAATATTGGTTGACTTTACAGGACTTTAAAAAACATGAAAAGATCTTTATTATGAGCGAATATTCACTGGAAAAGGGAGAATATATCCAGAATGTAATCTAAAAACAAAAATTTTAACAAAAAATTAAAACCACATTTATTCAATATCTACTGTATAAAAAATACTATACTAATCACTAGGGATACAGAGATGAAAATCATCACTGTCTCTGCCCTCTAGGAGCTTATAACATTAAGTATAATATAAGGTAGGTTGAGAATAGGGAAAGATCCAGATAAAATGTCCTGGGAAATTTTGAATAGAGTGAGAGTGGTCCTAACTAGGATAAATTATTTAATTCATCTGTAACTCAGTTTCCTTATATGTAAAATAAGAACTTTGGACTAGATTCATTCAACAAACCTTCAGCCCCTACTATTCAGAGCAGGGAGGATTACAGTGGTGCAATCAAGCAAACAATTAATAATAATTAGAACAATTGTAAGGACAAATTGGGATATGGCCATCCACAACTTATGTTCCTGGGAGATAATTTAGAAACACCACAGGAGGTATGATACAAAAAAAAATTAAAAATGAACAGAGAAAGGCATAAATTGGAAGTTTAGTAACAATTTTTTTGGGAGAAAATTTGTGATTAGTCTTGTGTCTATGAATATTGAAACTGTCAGGAAAGCTCTTTCAGCCCACACATCTGCAGTCTTTCAATTTTAGCTTGTATGACCATTGTTCTGCCTTTATAATGCCAGAAATAAAAGCAAAGTGATTTTAATTTGTGTGTCCTTCTAATTTTTAAATTCTATAAGGTTGGCTCAAACTCAGCCTGAGGCTCTGCAGAACTATTCAATGAAATAATGAGTGACTAATGCCCAGAAAATAATGTATTTTTTATTCTCTGCTAGGATATTCACACAAGATTAGGCATTTTGTCTTCATTAGAGAGCCAGCTGTGATCCTGTACTTACATTTTATTGTAGGGTCTGTCAACTCCAACAAAAGAAACAAAGTGCTTTTCTGATTGACCCCAAATATTTTATGGCCAGAGTCAGAATTTAGTCAGGGCAGCAAATTACACTTTGGTCTAAAGAGAATAATTACTTCCCATTTGATGGCAAATTAATAATATGTAACTTTCATAGCAAATTTATCAGCAAGTTAATTGTATTTATGAAGTGAGCTCTAATAATGTTACTATACAGGTGATTATGTTTTTGGAAAAAAAAAGGACATTGTTAAGGTAGAGAATTTTAATCGCCTCCATGGTGAGTAAGGTAGGGTGGTTTTTCTTCCTCCTCTTTAGTAAACATTCCTTTGGTGATTTCTCACACTTAGGAATATTTCACATATTTCCTCTCCCTCTCTCTTCCTCCTCCCACTTCCCTCCAGTTAATCTAATTACGGAGTTTGGTTTAGGACATCCATTCACCTTGGCTTCAGTTAGTGTTAACTATGGATGTAAAAAAAGTCAGAATTTGACCTAGAGTTAGAGAAAAAAGGAGCCATAATTGAGGAACAGGTGGCTATTTTTATGGATTCCTAACCAACTTGAGAACGCTTGTGAGATCCACTTTTGCAAGGTAATTTCATATCATATTTGATTAGTTTTGCAGCTGAATACAGGAAGAATTAATTGGGTAAGCTGACTTGTGAAAGTTTCTTGTGTTAGTTTTCCTATTCTTAGGTAGGCAGTTTCCTCTGAAAGCTCCAAAGTTCTGAAAACACCACAAATTTAGCATATTCATTAGATATGCATCTCTAACACAACCTATGTAGAATATTTAGTACATTTGGTATAGTTAGGCCACATTTTAAAATTTCATTAGATTTAAAAATAGAAACTTCTTGGAAATAGTTTTGAAAAAAAATTAAAAACATTAGACTGTCATAAACAGAGAGGAAATATATTGTATCAGAAAGAAGGTAACTTTGGAAACTATGATTGGTTGGCTATGTATGAGTACTTCAGTTTTTCTACCACATCATGAATTAATTGGTTCATAGATTAAATAAATCTTGTTCCTTTATGAACTACTGACCTTTGTTCCCTAATATTTAAGCCAATTAATGTCAATCACTGATTATGAATCTCATATCTACAGACTTGTATTCCTAAATTTGAATTTGTTGGTGTTCCAGTTATCAGTATTTCTAACTTAGTGAATTTTCTCTGTACCCCATGTTTCTACAGGAGAAGTTTTAGACAGGAAATGTATTATTCTTCAGTCTTTCCCCCTTTCTGAATGTGGATTTTCAGTTTGAGAAAAGGCTCTCTTGCCTTATATCTCTTTCACTGGAAATGTCATTTTCCGAATCAGTCTGATGGTCTCTTTTAATTAGAACCTATTCATGTAAGCATCCATCTCTTCTGTTCTGCTCCTCAGAGACACCTAATTTCCTATGGGCAAGGTGATTGAAGGGCATTTCCTTTACTAGACCTCTGCCACTCTTTGGAGCTCATCTGTAAACAAGCAAAGTTGCCCAGTCTCTCAGTAACCAGGTATGAATTAGCTCTAACTTCTACCATTGTCTGAATAGTAAGGCGAATAAAACTTAAGCCATTTAATATTATTTATTTTTTCTTGGCTTGTTTCATATTTCAGAGTCCTTCATTAGACTTCTTCTCCCATCACCAATCATCTACAAACATCCGAGGCAAAGACATTTTTTGTTGTTTTATTCATTCATTCAGTTGTGTCCAAATCTTTGTGACCCCATGGACTATATAACATGCCAAACTCTTCTATCATTCACTATCTTGCAAAGTCTGTCCAAGTTCATATTTGTTTTCATGACATTCTCTAGCCATCTCATCTTTTGCTGTCCCCCTTTCCTTTAATCACTCCCAACATTTTCCAGAGAGTTCTGTCTTCTCATTATATGACCAAAATATTTAAGCTTCAGTTTCAGTATTTGATCTTCTAGTAAATAATCTGAATTAATTTCTCTAAGTATTGACTGATTTGATCTCCTTGCTGTCCAAGGGACTCTCAAAAGTCTTCTCTGGACCACAACTGATCCAATAAAATAAGATACACAAATGATGCTTCAGTACTATCTAGTGAAAAACAAAAGATGTTAGCTATAATTCTACTTCATAGTCAAGTTCCCTGGATATCATATATAGCCTTCACTCTTCTATTACATAGCATGTTAAGATTAAAATTTTCTAGAGACTATATCTTAATTTATAATTATTTAGTAAATCATTAAAAAGTGGGTCAGAGAAAGAAAGAGGCTTCTTACCATGTATGGCTGGCAGTTTCCTTACCAAGCCTCCTCTGAGCCTGGGAACCAGGAGGACCCATGAACACCTTCTTGCTCTCAGTTCCCAGAAAAAAAGGTCCATTTCCTCCTAGGACCTAAATTTAAGCTCTCAATTATCCCTTTCAAAAAGACCTTCAGATTGAAGGATTCTGACCTCACTCTGGTCAAGAGGTGAGACTCCTCACTTTTTGCCAGGGAGTCATGAGGGACAAAAGGGATATCTTCCAAACACATTTAGGATCCCCCAGAGTACCCAATGTCTGCTCTTTCCTCCCCCCATTATATTTTCCCTATCTATGGTTTTGATTACATCATAAGGCAGGGCTGGGTACAGTCAATTCCAATCAGGATCATTCAATTCAATCAAACTTAATATCCAAACTCATCCTTTTAAATATTCCAGGTCAATCTTGGAGTTCCAAAAAAGGAAAAGGGATGCATGCTAATATTAACTTCTCACAAGGAACCTGGCTTTGGTATTATGTAGCTTTTAGGACAGAGCATCTGCATTCAGATTAATTGTATCTATTAGTATATCCTGAAATTATAGTGTTAGATAATTTTGTGACTCGTTTCTGACAGTATTATTTAACTTGGTACTGGTCAGACTATGTCAGTAGATTGTTATCAGTCCATAAATGAAATTTTGCTCCATGTATATATAACCTTTGAACTTTCCTATGATAGACCATTTCAGAACCAGGAATTCTAGTTTGTGTCTAAAGTAATGAGTCACTTTACCAAGTAAGTTAATGGATGCAAGTGATTTCTAGTGATCATCATTCTCTTTGAAGGTTGGTATCTGTGTGTAAGTCAAAAGACTTCCTTGGATCTGGATAGAGCAACCCTGACTGTGTCTTTGAAAACCTGTTCTCATTTGTTCATCAGTCACCAAGACTTTGTAGGTTTTAGAGCATTTTAGCTTTTCTTGCCCTTTTGCTTCTGGATCTTTTTTAAAAATTAGTTTATTTAGTCAATTTAGAACATTATTCCTTGGTTACAAGATTCACATTATTTCCCTCCATTCCCTCCCCCCACCCTTCCCACAGCCGACCCCAATTTCATTGGGTATTACATGTGTCCTTGAGTAGAATCTATTTCCATGTTGTTGGTGTTTGCATTAGGATGTTCATTTATAGTCTACATCCCCAGCCATATCCCCTCGACCCATATATTCAAGCAGTTGTTTTTCTTCTGTGTTTCTGCTCCCACAGTTTTTACACTGAATGTAGATAATGTTTTTTTCTCGTAGATTCCTCCAAGTTGTTCAGGATCACTGCACTGCCACTAATGGAGAAGTCTATTACATTCGATTGTACCACAGTGTGTCAGTCTCTGTGTACAATGTTCTCCTGGTTCTGCTCCTTTTGCTCTGCATCAATTCTTGGAGGTCATTCCAGTTCCCATAGAATTCCTCCATTTCATTATTCCTTTGAGCACAATAGTATTCCATCACCAACATATACCACAATTTGTTCAGCCATTCCCCAATTGAAGGGCATCCCCTCATTTTCCAATTTTTTGCCACCACAAAGAGTACAGTTATGAATATTCTTGTACAAATCTTTTTCCTTATTATCTCTTTGGGGTACAAACCCAGCAATGCTATGACTGGATCAAAGGGCAGACAGTCTTTTATCACCCTATGGGCATAGTTCCAAATTACCCTCCAGAATGGTTGGATCAATTCACAACTCCACCAGCAATGCATTAATGTTGTGACTTTGCCACATCCCCTCCAGCATTCATTATTTTCCTTTGCTGTCATGTTAGCCAATCTGCTAGGTGTGAGGTGATATCTCAGAGTTGTTTTGATTTGCACTTCTGATTATAAGAGATTTAGAGCACATTTTCATGTGCTTATTAATAGTTTTCATTTCTTTAACTGAAAATTGCCTATTCATTTCCCTTGCCCATTTTTCAATTGGAGAATGGCTTGATTTTTTGTACAATTGTTTTAGTTCTTTATAAATTTGAGTAACTAGACCTTTGTCAGAGGTTTTTGTTATGAAGATTGTTTCCCAATTTGTTGCTTCCCTTTTAATTTTGGTTGCATTAGTTTTGTTTGTACAAAACCTTTTAAATTTGATGTAATCAAAATTAATTGATTTTACATTTTGTGATTTTTTCTAGCTCTTGATTGGTTTTAAAGTATTTCCTTTCCCAAAGATCTGACATGTATACTATTCTGTGTTCACTTAATTTGCTTATAGTTTCCTTCTTTATATTCAAGTCATTCATCCATTCTGAGTTTATCTTGGTATAGGGTGTGAGATGTTGATCCAAACCTAAACTCTCCCATACTGTCTTCCAATTTTCTGAGCAGTTTTTTTTTAAATCAAATAGTGGGTTTTAGTCCCAAAAGCTGGGATCTTTGGTCTTGTCATAGACGGTCTTGCTAATATCACTTACCCCAAGTCTATTCCACTGATTGTCCTTTTTGTCCCTTAGCCAGTACCAAATTGTTTTGATGACCACTGCTTTATAGTATAGTTTAAGATCTGGGACTGCAAGGCCTTCTTTTTTTTCATGATTTCTCTGGATGTCCTTGATCTTTTGTTCTTCCAAACGAACTTTGTTATGGTTTTTTTCTAATTCAGTAAAAAAGATTTTTGGTAGTTTGATAGGTATGGCACTAAATAAGTAAATTAATTTGGGTAGTCTGGTCATTTTTAATTATGTTAGCTTGTCCTACCCATGAGCAGTTAGTGTTTTTTCAATTGTTTAGATCTAGTTTTAAACGTGTGGAATGTGTTTTGTAGTTGTGTTCATATAGTTCCTGTGTTTCTCTCAGCAGATAGATTCCCAAGTACTTTATATTGTGTAGGGTGATTTTAAATGGAATTTACTTTCTAATTCTTGCTGCTGAGATGTGTTGGGGATATATAGAAATGCTGATGGCTTATGTGGGTTTATTTTGTATCCTGCAACTTTGCTAAAGTTGTTGATGATTTTGACTAGTTTTTTTGTTGATTCTCTGGGGTTCTTTAAGTAGACCATTATATCATCTGCTAAGATTGATAGCTTGATCTCTTCATTGCCTATTTTAATACCTTCAATTTCTTTTTCTTCTCTAATTGCTACTGCTAGTGTTTCTAGTACAATATTAAATAATAGAGGTGATAATGGGCATCCTTGTTTCACTCCTGATCTTATTGGGAAGGCTTCTAGTTTAGTTTGTCCCTATTGCAGATGATGTTTGTTGATGGTTATATATATATATATATATATATATATATATATATATATATATTGTTTATTAATTTTAGGAAAGGTCCTTCCTATGCTTTTGAGGGTTTTCAATTGGAATGAGTGTTGCATTTTGTCAAAGCCTTTTCCTGCATCTATTGAAATAATCATGTGATTTTTGTTGGTTTGCTTGTTAATATGGTCAGTTATGTGGATGGTTTTCCTAATATTGAACCATCCTTGCATTCCTGATATGGAATCCTTCCTGGTCATAGTGAATAACCCTTTTGATCACTTGCTGCAGTTTTTTTGCTAATATCCTATTTAAGATTTTTGCATCTATATTCATTAAGGAGATTGGTCTATAGTTTTCTTTCTCTGTTTTTGACCTGCCTGGCTTTGGAATCAACACCATATTTGTGTCATAAAAGAAATTTGGTAGAACTCCTTCTTTGCTTATTCTGTCAAATCGTTTGTATTATATTGGGATTAGTTGATCTTTGAATGTTTGATAGAATTCATTTGTGAATCCATCTGGACCTGGGGATTTTTTTTAGCGAGTTCTTTGATGACTTGTTCTATATTTTTTCTGATATGGGGTTGTTTAAGTAGTCTCTTTCTTCCTCTGTTAGTCTAGGCAATTTATATTTTTGTAAACATTCATCCATATCACCTAGATTGCTCTATTTATTTATTTGGGCATAATAATTTTTAATGATTGCCTTAATTTCCTCTTCAGTAGAGGTAAGGTCTCCCTTTTCATCTTGGATAGTATCAATTTGTTTTTCTTCTTTCCTTTTTTAAAATTAGATTGATGAGTATTTTGTATATTTTATTTGTTTTTTCAAAGTCCCAGATTCATCTTATTTATTAAATCAATAGTTCTTTTACTTTCCTCCTTTGATTTTTAGGATCTCTAATGTAGTCTTCATCTGAGGATTTTTAATTTGTTAACTTTCTAGTTTTTTAATTTGCATGCCCAGTTCATTGACTTCTGCCCTCTCTAATTTGTTAATGTATGAACTCAAGGATATGAATTTCCCCTTGAGTACTGCTTTGGCTGCATCCCATAGATTTTGAAAGGATATCTCATCATTGTCATTTTCTCATCTTAATTATTTTCTTCAATGAAGTTATTGTTTCTATGATTTCTTCTTTAACCAATTTTGGAGAATCTCATTGTTTAATTCCAATTAATTTTTGATTTACCTCTCCATGTGCCCTTACTAATTATTATTTTCATTGCATTGTGATCTGAGAGGGTTGCATTTATTATTTCTGCCCTTTTGCACTTGTTTGCAATGTTTTTATACCCCAATACATGGTCAATCTTTGTGAATATACCATGTGCTGCTGAAAAGATGGTGTATTCCTTTTTGTGCCTATTTTTCTCCACATATCTACTAACTCTAATTTTTCTAACATTTCATACACTTCTCTTACATCTTTATTATTTATTTTTTGGTTTGATTTATCTAGTTCTGATAGAGGAAGGTTCAGGTCTCCCACTAGTATAGGGTTTCTATCTATTTCATTCTTGAGCTTCACTAGTTTCTCCTTTTGAAATCTGAATGCTATGCCACTTGGTGCATACATGTTGAGTAATGATATTTCCTCATTGTCTATACTGTCTTTTATCAGGATGTAATTACCTTCCCTATATCTTTTAACTAGATCTATTTTTACTTTGGCTTTGTCAGATATCATGATTGTGACTCCTTCCTTCTTTTTCTCAGTTGATGCCCAATAGATTTGGCACTATCCTCTTACTTTTACCCTGTGCGTATCTACTTTTCTCATATGTGTTTCTTGTAAACAGCATATGGTAGGGTTTTGGATTCTAATCCACTCTGCTATTTGTTTATGTTTTATGGGTGAATTCATTCCATTCACATTCAGAGTTAGGATTACCAGCTGTGTATTTCTCAGCATTTTGATTTCTATTCCTAGTCCTACCTTTTCTTCTTTCACTATTTCCTTCTACACCAATGTTTTGTTTTTAATCAGGTCCCCTAATTCCCACCCTTATTTTCTTCCCTTTCTACCCCTCTTCCTTCTTATTCCCACCATTATTTTCTTTGCAGTCTTTTTAAAACTATCCCCCCCCCCCCACCTTTTTCCTCCCTTGTACTGCTTTCCTTCCTACCAGTCCTTTTGTTACCCTTCTACTTCCCTATAGGGCGCAAATCAATTCTCTGCCCCAGTGGATTGGATTGTTCTTCCCTCTTTGAGTCTATTTCAATGAAGGTAAGAGTTGAGTATTTTCTATCTCTGACCTCTTTATCTTTCTGGTGCATTGATGTTCTCCCCCCCTCCCGCCATGACCTTCTTTGTGACATATAAATTTATTCCCTTTTGTTTCTTTTCCCATTTCCTTTTATTATTAACCTCTTTTTTAGCTATAGGTGTATATGTATATATGCATATATACACATATATATATTTATGTGTACACATATCTATATACATATTTATGCCTTGGCATTTCATCCTATACAGTTTGTCACCATTCCCTCTAAGTGTAATTCTTCTATCTTCCCAGGTGATAATAACAATTTTTAAGAGTTACCAATGATCTCTTTTCTTATAGGTATACATGCCATTTTAATTTACTGGGTCTCTTAAAAGTAGTTTTTGTTTTGCTTTGTTTTATTTTTCTTTTCCCCCCTCCTTTTTAATTACCTTTTGATGATTCTCTTGAATTCTGTGCTTGAGCATCAGCTTTTCTGTTCAGGTCTGGTCTTTTCTTTACAAATTCTTAGAATTCTTATATTTTGTTTAATGACCATACTTTCCCCCTGTAAGAATATAGTCAGTTTTGTTGGGTAGTTGATTCTTGGTTGTTGACCTAGTTCCCTTGCTTTCCGGAATATCATATTCCATGTCTTTTGGTCCTTCAGTGTAGATGCATCCAGATCTTGTGTTATCCTCACTGTGGTTTACCTGAATGACTTCTTCTTAACAGCTTGTAATATTTTTTCCTTGGCTTGATAGTTTTTGAATTTGGCTATAATATTCCTGGGTGTTATCAGTTGGGGATTAAGTACAGGAGGTGATCTGTGCATTCTTTCAATCTGTACCTTTCCTTCTTGTTCTAGAATGTTGGGGCAGTTTTTTTGGATAATTTCCTGTAGTATGATGTCCAGGATTTTTCTTTTGTCATGGTCTTCTAGTAGACCAATGATCCTTAGGTTGTTTCTCCTGGAACAATTTTCTAAATCTTATGTTTTGTGAATGTGCTTTCATATTTTCCTCAATTTTTTTATTCTTTTGATTTTGTCTTCTAATTGTTGTATTCTGGTTCTTAAAGACTGGATTCCATCCCTGGCTTTTTGGTCATCTTTCTTCTTCTGATCTGATTTTTTTTTGGAGGTCATCATTCATTCTCTTTGCCTCCTCTTTCATCTCTTTTGCCTCATTTTCAAGCTGGTTAATTTTGGCTTTCAAGACACTGTTTTCTGTTTCTAGATGACTTATCTTGCTTTTAAAGTTGTCATCAGCCTCTCTTAATTGTGTTTTGAATTGTGAGTTCTTCCAAAGCCTGTATCAATTCACTGGGTTTTCTGTTTTATTGCTTGGTGATCCCTCCTCCTTCTCTGTTCTGTTTGCTCTTTGTTCATTGCTTTTATAGAAGCTGTTGATTGTAATTTGTTTTCTTTTTCTGTTGTTTGCTCATATTTACCCCTTCTTTACTCCCTTTTGTTGTCTGAGCTCTTTCTCCTCTCATTTTTTTTTGTGTGTGTGGTTTTGGGATGTTCTTTCCTTCTTCACCCTTGGAGTTTTGTCAGCAAATCTCTCAGTGCAGTCTGTGGGGGAGGGGTTTTGGAGCTTGAGCTTCCCTGTCCTCTGGAAGCTTTGATGGAATTAAGTCTGGCTGGGTTGCTGGATGTGCCCTGAGGCCAAAATATTGGTAAGGGGGGGGAATATGGTGAGTCTCAGCTGCAATAATTATGCCTCCCACTCTATACTCTGCATTTCTCCTCTATCTGCTTCCCCAGTGCCTGTGTTGGATGCTCTGAGCCTGGTACAGCTTTGCCCACAATGTATTCCGTCCAGACCAGCACCTTTGCCTTCCCAGAGGTTTCAGCTGCCGCTGGAGGCTTAGCACTGTAGGGGGGGTGTCTCAGGACCTTCCTTCTTCCTTCCCTTCCCTGGACTGCTCTCGAATTTCGGCTTTTGGGGGTGTACCTTTTAAGTTGAGTCCAGCAGGAGAGTTTCTTGTCTCTGTCTTGTTGTTAGGTTTGATTTTTCAGTCTCTTAGGAGCATTTAGTTTGCAATTGTTAAGGAAGGGTTTTCAGAGGTCTGAACATTTGCTGCTTCTAAGCCACCATCTTGACTCCACCCTGGATCTTTTTAATTACCCATGCATGACTAAAGTAATTTAATGGTTCTGAATTTGTATTTCTGAGAGAATTTTAAAATTTGTGATAATACCTGTCAAATTATTGGAAAGTCCTTAGATCTTGGAGATATTTAGGGATGACCAAGCTATGGTTGTGTTTCTATTCTCTAGAGCAGCACTAATGTCTTGCTGAGATATTAGATGATTCACATTTTGACAAAAACTTTGCAGAACTGTCACTTTCTAATTGATAGTTTCACATAAGCCTCTTTGAGGTAGTCCAACACTTCTATCAATCTTTAGTTTTGTTCTTCAAGTGTCTTTCCAAAGACAATGAATACTTCCAGATAGTTCATACTTGTTACTACTTTCTATTGTAAAGTGACTATTGTCACCAAGATTCCTTGGATCATACACCCAAGCTGATAAAATCTAGTTAGGCAGATGAAAGAAGACTGTCTCTCCCTCTGTAGTAGGAGTCTGACAATATCTACTGCATGAATTATTTTGGATATGTTTATCTTGATATACCTGTATCTATATATGTATGTATTTGTATGTATACATGTATAGATATATGTGTCATATAGATGTGTGTGATTTCATATATATATATATATATATATATATCTAAGTCTATTTGATATCCAGTTTGAGATATCTAATAGGCATTTGGAGGTGCATGAATGTAATAGTTCAGCAGAGAAAGTAGGGTCAGATACCCAGGTTTAGGGATCATCTGCATGGAGATAATCATTGAACTTAAGGAGATTACTAAGTGAGATAGTTTAGAATGAAAAGACAAGAGAGTTCAGAATGCAACCTTGGGATACACCCACAGTTAGTAGACACAAGGTGAATGAGGAAGCAGCATGGCAGATGGAGAAGGAGCAGCTTTAAAGACAGCTTTAAAAAACCTACAAAGGCCAATTCAGGCAAAGAATATGATCAACAGAATTTAAATATGCCAAAGAGAGGCCAAGGAGGATATAGCCATTAGATCTGGAAATTACTAGAGGACAGTTTAAGTTGAATGATGTCTGTGAAAAATATCTCCTTTCTTTCTACTCTAATTTGTTTATTAGAAGACTTTTTCTATCTCAGTCATATATCCATTTGGATCTCATTGTGGCATTTGGTACAAGATGTTTGGTCTAAATCTAATCTCTGCCCAATTGCTTTCCTGTTTTCTCAGAAGTATTTGTCAAATAGTGTATCCTTACATCAGAAGCTAGTTTTAATGACCTCAACAGTTCATCCAATCTTGTAGTTTATTCAACACTATGTTGCTGTTTGATTGCTTCAGCGTACCACGGATCAACTTTTCTATTTTTTTAAACTAGTACCAAGTAGGTTTGTTGATTCTTGCTTTTTAGTATAGTATAACATCTGGTATTTCTAGAGTCATTTTTTGTCCCTTTTTCATTATTTCCTTTGAAATTCTTGACTTTTAGTTCTTTAGGATGAATTCTGCTATCATTTTGTCTTGCTCAAGAAAGTAACTTTAAAATTTAATAATATTTTATTTTTCACAATTACATGGATGAATCATTTTTTTTACTTTTTAAATATTATTTTATTTGGTTATTTAAAAACATTATTCGTTGGAAACAATGATCATTATCTTTTCCTCCCCTCTGCCCCCTCCCACCACTTCTCCCATAGCCAGCTCAATATTCCACTGGGTTTCACATGTGTTCTTGGTTCGAACCCATTTCCATGTTGTTGGTATTTGCATTAGAGTGTTCATTTAGAGTCTCTCCTCCATTATTTCCTCTCAGCCCCTGTAGTCAAGCAGTTGCTTTTCATCGGTGTTTTTACTCCCACAGTTTATCCTCTGCTTGTGGATAGTGTTTTTTAGATCCCTGCAGATTGTTTAGAGACATTGCGTTGTCCCTAGTGGAGAAATCCATTACCTTCGATTGTACCACAGTGTATCAGTCTCTGTGTACAATGTTTTCCTGGTTCTGCTCCTTTCGCTCTGCATCACTTCCTGGAGGTTGTTCCAGTCTCCATGGAATTCCTCCACTTTATTATTCCTTTTAGCACAATAGCATTCCATCACCAACATATACCACAATTTGCTCAGCCATTCCCCAATTGAAGGGCATCCCCTAATTTTCCAATTTTTGGCCACCACAAAGAGCGCAGCTATGAATATTCTTGTACAAGTTTTTTTCCTTATTATCTCTTTGGGGTACAAACCCAGCAGTGCTATGGCTGGATGAAAGGGCAGACAGTCTTTTATCACGCTTTGGGCATAGTTCCAAATTGCCCTCCAGAATGGTTGAGTCAGTTCACAACTCCACCAGCAATGAATTAATGTCCCTACTTTGCCGCATCCCCTCCAGCATTCATTACTTTCCATAGCTGTCATGTTAGCCAATCTGCTAGGTGTGAGGTGATACCTCAGAGTTGTTTTGATTTGCATCTCTCTGATTATAAGAGATGTAGAGCACTTTTTCATGTGCTTATTAATAGTTTTGATTTCTTTGGCTGAGAACTGCCTGTTCATGTCCCTTGCCCATTTATCAATTGGAGAATGGCTTGATTTTTTGTACAATTGATTTAGCTCTTTGTAAATTTGAGTAATTAAACCTTTGTCAGAAGTTTTTATGAAGATTGCTTCCCAATTTGTTGCTTTCCTTCTGATTTTAGTTATATTGGTTTTGTTTGTACAAAAGCTTTTTAATTTGATGTAGTTGAAATTATTTATTTTACATTTTGTGACTCTATCTAAGTCTTGCTTGGCTTTAAAGTCTTTCCCAAAAGCTGGGATCTTTGGGTTTATCATATATTGTCTTGCTGAGATTGCTTGCCCCCAGTCTATTCCACTGATCCTCCTTTCTGTCTCTTAGCCAGTACCAAATTGTTTTGATGACTGCTGCTTTGTAATATAGTTTGAGATCTGGGACTGCAAGGCCCCCTTCCTTTGTATTTTTTTTTTCATTATTTCCCTGGATATCTTTGATCCTTTGTTATTCCAAATGAACTTTGTTATGGTTTTTTCTAAATCAATAAAGAATTTTTTTGGAATTTCTATGGGTATGGAACTAAATAGATAGATAAGTTTGGGTAGGATGGTTATTTTTACTATATTGGCTCGTCCTACCCATGAGCAGTTAATGTTTTTCCAATTGCTCAAGTCTAGTTTTAGTTGTGTGGAGAGTGTTTTGTAGTTGTGTTCATATAGTTCCTATGTTTGTCTCAGGAGATAGATTCCTAGGTATTTTATTTTGTCTAAGGTGATTTTGAATAGGATTTCTCTTTTTAGTTTTTGCTGCTGAACTATGTTGGAGATGTATAGAAATGCTGATGACTTATGCAGGTTTATTTTGTATCCTGCAACTTTGCTAAAGTTGTTGATTATTTCAATTAGCTTTTTGGTTGAATCTCTAGGATTCTTTAAGTAGACCATCATGTCATCCACAAAGAGCCATAGCTTAGTCTCCTCCTTGCCTATTTTGATGCCTTCAATTTCTTTTTCTTCTCTAATTGCTACTGCTAGTGTTTCTAGTACAATGTCAAATAGTAGAGGTGATAATGGGCATCCTTGTTTCACTCCTGATCTTATTGGGAAAACATTTATTTTATCCCCATTGCAGATGATATTGGCTGATGGTTTTAGATATATACTGTTTACTATTTTTAGGAATGGTCCTCCTATTCCTATGCTTTCTAGTGTTTTCAATAGGAATGGATGTTGTATTTTATCAAAGGCTTTTTCTGCGTCTATTGAAAGAATCATGTGATTTTTGTTGGTTTGCTTGTTGATATGGTCGATTATGTGGATGGTTTTCCTTATATTGAACCAGCCCTGCATCCCTGGTATAAATCCTACTTGATCATGGTGGATGACCCTTCTGATCACTTGCTGGAGTCTTTTTGCTGGTATCCTATTTAAGATTTTTGTATCTATATTCTATTAGGGAGATTGGTCTACAATTTTCTTTCTCTGTTTTTGATCTGCCTGGTTTTGGAATCAGTACCATGTTTGTGTCATAAAAAGGAGTTTGGTAGAACTCCCTCTTTGCTTATTATGTCAAATAGTTTGTATAGTATTGGGATTAACTGTTCTCTGAATTTTTGATAGAATTCACTTGTGAATCCTTCGGGCCCTGGGGATTTTTCTTAGGGAGTTCTTTGATGGCCTGTTGGATTTCATTTTCTGATATGGGATTATTTAAGAATTCTATTTCTTCTTCTGTTTGTCTAGGCAGTCTGTATTTTTGTATATATTCATCCATATCGCCTAGATTGCTGTATTTATTGCCATATAATTGGGCAAAGTAATTTTTAATGATTGCCTTGATTTCCTCTTCATTGGAGGTGATGTCCCCCTTTTCATCTTTGATGCTGTTAATTTGCTTTTCTTCTTTCCTTTTTTTAATTAGATTGACCAGTACTTTGTCTATTTTTTTTGTTTTTTCAAAGTACCAACTTCTAGTCTTATTTATTAAATCAATAGTTCTATTACTTTTGATTTTATTAATTTCTCCCTTAATTTTTAGGATTTCTAGTTTGGTTTTCTGCTGGGGGTTTTTAATTTGATCGCTTTCGAGTTTTTTCATTTGCATTTCCAATTGATTGATCTTTGCTCTCCCTAGTTTGTTAATATATGCACTCAGGGATATGAATTTATCTCTGATTACTGCTTTGGCTGCATCCCAAAAGGTTTGAAAGGATGTCTCACGATTGTCATTTTCCTTGATGAAATTATTAATTGTTTCTCTGATTTCTTCTCTAACTAAACGATTTTGAGTATCCTATTGTTTAATTTCCAATTAATTTTTGATTTGGTTTTCCACATACCATTACTGATCATTATTTTTATTGCCTTGTGATCTGAAAAGGCTACATTTATTATTTCTGCTTTTCTGCATTTGTATGCCATGTTTCTGTGACCTAGTATATGGAAAATCTTTGTGAATGTGCCATGTGGTGCTGAGAAGGTGTATTCCTTTTTGTCCCTATTTATTTTTCTCCATATGTCTATTAACTCTATTTTTTCTAAGATTTCATTCACCTCTTTTATCTCTTTCTTATTTATTTTTTTGATTTGATTTATCTAAATTTGATAATGGTTGGTTCAAATCTCCCACTAATATTGTTTTACTGTCTATTTCTTCCTTCAATTCTCCTAGTTTCTGCATTAGAAATTTGGGTGCTATATTATTTGGTGCATACATGTTGATTAGTGATATTTCCTCATTATCTAAAGTCCCTTTTAATAAAATATAATTACCTTCCCTATCTCTTTTAATCAGGTCTATTTTTGCTTTGGCTTTATCAGATATCATGATTGCAACTCCTGCCTTCTTTCTATCAGTTGATGCCCAATAGATTTGGCACTATCCTCTTACTTTTACCCTGTGCGTATCTACTTTCCTCATGTGTGTTTCTTGAAGACAACATATGGTAGGGTTTTGGATTCTAACCAATTCTGCGATTCGTCTACGTTTTATGGGTGAGTTCATCCCATTCACATTCAAAGTTATGATTGTGACTTGTGAATTCTCTGGCATTTTGATATCGTTCCCTAATTCTAACCTTTGTTCTTTAGCTCTAACCTTTTAATCCAGTGATTTACTTTAAATCAGTCCCCCTTGTCCCCTCCCTTGATATGTTTCCCTTTCTAGCCCCTCCCTTTTCATTCCCTCCCCCTCCCCCCTCTCCTTCCCTCCCCTTTTGTGTTCCCTTCCCCCTACCCCCCTTGGTTTTCCCTTCTTCCTACCCTTGTTGGGTAAGATAGAATTCAAGATCCCAATGGATCTGGATGTTTTTCCCTCTCAGAGTTGATTTCCCTGAGAGTAAGGTTTAAGTAAAAACTCTCTTCCTCTCCTTCTTATAGGAGTTTTCTTCCCCTCCCCTTCCTGTGTGAATCTTTGTGTGAGAAAGATTATTCTATTTGATTTTTATTTTCCCTCTATTTACACATTACATTTCCCATATATTAATATATATAGATTGATATAAATGTAGTCCTTATAGAAGAGAGTTTGAATAAATGAAAAGATAACAATTTTCTCCTTTTCCCTTTCCATCATATTTACCTTTTCAGGCATTCCATGCTCTTTGTTTTTTGATATTGAACTTTCCATAGAGCTCTGGTCTTTTCTTTGCAAGAAGTTGGAAATCTTCTATTTTGTTGAATGCCCATACTTTCCCTTGGAAGTATATAGTCAGTTTTGCTGGATAGGTGATTCTTGGTTGAAGACCCAGCTCTCTTGCCTTTCTGAAAATCATGTTCCATGCCTTAGGATCATTCAGAGTAGAACTTGTAAGGTCTTGTGTGACCCTGATTGGCATTCGTTTATATCTAAATTGTCTTTTTTTGGCTTCTTGTAGGATTTTTTCTTTTGCTTGAACACTTTTGAATTTGGCAATTACATTCCTGGGAGTTGTCTTTTGGGGATTTAGTGTAGAGGGTGTTCTGTGAGCTCTGTCAGTGGCTGTATTGCCCCCTTGTTCTAGAATCTCTGGGCAATTTTCTTTGATTATATCTTTTATTACGATGTTGAGTTTGGTGTTTATTTCTGGATTTTCTGGTAGTCCAATTATTCTTAAATTATCTCTTATTCCTCTATTTTCCAAGTCTGTCATCTTTTCAGTGAGATATTTTATGTTCTCTTCTAATTTCTTGATCTTTTGGCTTTGCTTTATTGATTCTTGCTCTTTTACCTGCTCATTGTCTTCCAGTTGCCTAATTCTGACCCTTAAGGCCTGGTTTTCCTTTTCAGTTTGGTCAAACCGGTTTTGTAGTTGCGTGAAATTCTTTTGCATTAATTCCCACTTTTCCTGCCAGAAGGTGTCTATCTTTTTGATCATTTTCGATTCAAATTCTTCAAAAGTTTGTGGAGAGTTTTCATTTCCTTTGGAAGGTTTCAGCACATTTGCTTGTGTTTCCTCTTCTATGTCCTCTGTATTTTGTATTTTTGCTCCATAAAATGTGTCCAAAGTTGCCCCCTTCTTTTTTTTCTTGTTGTTTTGAGTTTTTTTTTTTTTTTTGCTTCTGTGCTGTTTGCCATCTCTATCTGAGTGAGGGGGGCTGGCTCTTCTATTATCAATCTGGTGTTCAGTGGCTTTAGCCCCAGGCAAATTGTCTGTCTTCCCCAGGAAGCCCGGAGTTGCTGGTGTTTTGGTGTTTTGGTGTTACTACCCTCCTCAGTTCCCTCCGGATGCTTCTCTGTTGCCTTACTTCTATGCTCTGTGCCTGGCTTGACACTCTCAGATGTTTTTCAATGCCTTTGCTGGCCAGAGGAGCCTGCACTCTGAGTGGGAGGGGCCGTGGCTTCCTGGAGCTCTGAGGGCTGGTGATAGGATTAACCTCAGACTGAGTATGCCCTGAGGCAGGGACCTTTGGTGAGACTCAGATGGAAGGATCTGGTCAGGGGGCTACAGGCTCCTTCTGTCTCTCTCTGTTTCCCTGCTGTCTGGGTGCCCCTGGGACTGGCTCAGGTTGTTTTCAGGGTGTGGCCTTCAGAATAGCCGGCTCCCGAGGCACTTTTGCCTGCCCTGAGGTTCCTGCTGCTGCCTCGGATTCAGAGCTCTGGGTTGGGGGGGATGGGTCCTGGGACCTTCCTTTTGCCTACCCCTTAGGTCCGAGTGATCTAGGGTTCTGACTTTTGGGGGGCTGTACCTTTAGATCCAGGTCTAGGAGGAATGTTCCCGGGGTCCATTCTGTTGTTTGTTTTGAATTTCAGTGCCCTAGGAGCATTCAGTTTGAGATCGGTAAGGAAGGGTTTCTGGAGCTCTGAACTTTAGCTTTCTCTAAGCTGCCATCTTGACCAGAAGTCCCGGATAAATAATTTTTAACATTTGTTTTCTAACATTTTGAATTCCAAATTTCCTTTCTCTCTCCCACTCCTCCTTTGCTGAAATAAGCAATTTGATATAGGTTATACATGTGCTGTCCTAGAAAACATTTCTATATTCATCATGTTGTAGAAGAAGACATATCACAAAAATATGAAGAAAATATAGTAAAAATGGTATGCTTTGATCAACATTCCGATTTCATCAGTTTTTTTTCCTGTGGTGGATAGCACTTTTTATCGTGAGTCTTTCGGTTATTGCTGATTAATAGGTAAGGAATTCACAGTTGATTATCATCTAATATTGCTATTACTGTGTATAATGTTCTTTTGGTTCTACTCACTTTGCTTTGTATCACTTCATATAAATCTAACTAAAATCATTCTGCTCATCATTTTCTTATAGTATAATAGTTTTCCATTACAATCATATACTACAACTTGCTCAGCCATCCCCCAATTTATGGGCAACTCCTCAGTTTCCAATTCATTGCTACCAGAAGAATAGCTGCTTTAAACATTTTGTACAAATAAGTCTTTTTCCATTTTTTTTTATCTCTATGGAATACAGACCTAGTAGTGATATTGCTGGATCAAAGTGTATTTATAATTTTATAGCCAGAGTGATTGGATCAGTTCACAACTCAACCAGTAGTGCGTAAATGTCCTAATTAATAAAATAATTCTTTGGGTAGTTTGAGTGGTTTGACATCCACTGTATGAATTAATTTAGGAAGTATTGTCAAATATCACCATGGCTAAATTATAAGCAATGAATAGCCTTCTTATTATTTAAATATTTAAATAAATTCTTTTTAAAGTTATATTTATAGAATTCCTGTGTATCTTGGTTTGTGAGTTCCCATCCTTTTTTATGTGTTGTAGTAATTTTGAATATATTTTTCTGTTTTTTTCTTGCTTGGTTTTATTGATAATTCAAAGAAAGACTTGGGATTAATGTGGATAATATTTTATATCTAGCTACATTACTGAAATTATTATTTCTATTTATTTTAGTTGAATTTTAGGAATCTTTAAGCAATACATCATGTCATTTGCAAAAAGCGATAATTTTCTTCTTTTTCTCTTTTCATCTTTTCAAATTTCTTTTTGCTGTTTATCTAGAATCATACTAGTGATAAAAATGAATATATCTGCTTTACTCTTTATCTTATTAGAAAGACCATTAGCATTTCTCCATTACAAATAAATCTTGCTCTTATTTTAGATAAATGTCATTTATCATGTTAAGGAATAGTCCTTTTATTTCTGTTTTTTAGTTTTAGTTTTTCTAGTTTCTAGTTTTTTCTCTTTTTTAAAAAGAGAAATAGAGGTATTATTTCAAAGTCTTTTCTGTTTCCTTTGAAATCATGTGATTTTTATTTTTTCAGATATGATGTGTTATGTCTATAGTTGTCTCAACCAACTCTGAAACTCTTGTGTAACTAAAACTTGGCCATAGTTACTATTTGCTTTGCTTTGCTAATTTCAATATTCAATACTTTTGCTTCTGTATTCACTAGTGATACTGGTTTAGAGTCTTCTTTATTTGATTTATCTCTTCCTGGATTGAGTATTAGGATCAAATTTATCTCATAGAAAAAGTATGGTTGGATTTCCTTCCCTATTTTTGCAAAAAATTATTTAATGTTGGAATTAATTTTTTATGAATGTTTGAGAAAAATAACTTATAAATACAGCTAGTATATATGATTTTCAATCAGAAGTTATTTTTTTAATGTCCTGCCCTCCATCCCCCTAAGTCTGTATTATTTCCATTCTCAATTTCTTTTCTTTATAATTTGGGTATCTTACATTTTGGCAAATATTCATCCATTCAATTTAAATTATTCATTTCATTTACATATGATTGCATAAAATATTTTCTAATTCTTTTATTTCCTTTTTATTGGCAGTGAGTTGCCTTTCTTCTCTTTCTTTCTTTCTTTCTTTCTTTCTTTCTTTCTTTCTTTCTTTCTTTCTTTCTTTCTTTCTGTAATTTCATTTTCCTCTCATATAATTCCCTATGCCAAGGAAATCATGGGTCCAATAAAAAGGATATCTTATACTTATGTAGCACTTTGTGGTGTTTTCCCCCTTTAAATAATTCTGTGTAGTGTTTCTATATCCATCTTCTAGATGAAGAAATTGAAGTTTAGAGAGGATGGAAATTATAACCTACTAAGAAGTAAGTATCTGAATTGAGATTTAGAACCAAGTCCTCTAACTCTGAATCTAGCACTCATTTTGTATCTGTATATATCCATATTATATATATATATATATATAATATGGATATATACATAGACTCACACATGAATTCACAACCAGAAGGATCAGAAATTTATTTTGGTGTGAGTTATTGATGAATTACTATTAATAGTTATAAACTATATACATAGAAAACATTTGCCCTAGATTTTATGGTACAACTCTAATTTCAAAGTTAATGATTGACTGCATTAAGCAGATAGTAAAGGACCCATCTGTTTTTTGTTTGACCTTTGTTCAGAGAATGTTAAGAGCATATAAAATTTCTTAATATATTCAATCACAGAGATAAGTTGGTTCAACAATTTTTAAGTACCAATATTGAGTAAGGCATGAAACAGAGAGCTGTATCCTCACCAAGCATGATTGTCAGTGTGATGGAGAAAGTCTATCATGGTGGTGTTGATAATGGAAAAATACTTTTTCAGATGATGTTTCCCCTAATTTTTTTGTTAGTAAACTGTGGTTGCTTTTGTTGCATCCCTTAGGGCTTATACAGTATAGGCATTGGCATGGTATGTAGGTTAAAAACAAAATTATGTCTTGAGAGGGAATAATTCTTATAAAGACTCATTGAGAATGACTGTAAAAGCTTATACCCCAAACTGAGCATGAGAACACCAAGCTGTTAAATATCAAAATTGCAACAAGTAGAATCCCAAATATCCATTAAATGATAGAGAACCTTGAAAGGGTCATTCATTGTAGTTATATTTGGACCCACTGAGACTGGGATAGGGAATATTTCATTAAAAATAAACAAACAAATAAACATGGTCGTTAGTTCCAATTTCTTGTTATTTGCAGAAAATGTACTGGACCTGTAATGCTAGAAGGAGTTTCCTCACCTGGGAGATCCTTAAGTTGATGAAACCACAGGTCTAGCTTCTCTCCCTCTCTTTATGGTACATTTTCACTTTGCAGGTTAGGAGAGGTCATATTGGTTGCTATGGCAACACAGCTTTCATGAGAGTGCTTACTAACCATGTTCCTTTGTCGATTTATGGAGCAGTTTTTAGATTGTTTTGAAGTGATCTGCAGTCTAGTAGCATCTGACTGTTAAGGTACTGTGCTAGAGAATAAAAAAGGTGAAGCCATCATGGTCCCTCTTGGCCACATTCAAAAAGCTTCTTTTCTTTGGAAAGATCTTTTCTGGTTCCAAGTTTGATGCATGAGATGCATTAGGGGATCTAAAAAAAACTCTGAAAGATCTTTTAAGCCTAGACACATCAATTCTGAATTTCTCATCTCTTCTTTCCACTCAAGTTATGTAGAATGCAGAATGATAAGGTCCACTCCCCTCATCCTTCCCACCCCTCATGAAAGTATATTTTTATTATCTGAAGTAAGAGGACTACAAGAAAACCAAGGCAGCCATTTTCATAACAAATATGCATTTTTTTCTTTCTGTTATTGAGGTGAATATGCATTTAGATGTGATGCACTAGATGGAGGCTAGGTGTGTACTAGGCAGCTATTTCAGGTGCCTCTTGAGGACCCAAATCATATTCTGCTTTATTATGTATGCCTACAGAAAAGTGAGGGAGTTGCTCCCTAATCTCCTTCATAGATGATTCCCTTGTGCTCCTGTGACAGTTTCCTACCCACCAAACCGTGATGCTCCAGACAGCCAGGAAAGGTTGAAACTTGTTGATCTCACTTCAATGTTGATGTAGGGGTTAATATGAAATATAGTTCTGAATGACTGGAGAATTAAAGGATCACTTGTTTCTATCCTCACCCTGAATCTTGGAAGTTTCCTAGATCCATCATACTTTCTAGATTTAGTATTCAGGCAATTGGCTTTTCTACGTGTAATTGTATGTTTTATCAAGCATTGTAAAGTAAAGCATTAAAAATAAACTCTTAAAGCACTTCTCAGTTAGAGACTGCTTAGCTCATTCTTCTCCAAATCATCGCTCTTGTGTATGTGTGTGCATATGTGTGTACACATGTACCCCTAAGTGCATGTATGCACACATCTCTGAAAAGGAATAACAGGAAGGGAAGGTAGAAGATAGAAGCCCTCTGCTTGGGATCTTGGCATTTAAAGAGAAAGACCAGGGCAATGGTGGAAGGGGAGGTCTGTCTAGGCAGCCTTAACTTATCTTTCTCACTCATCATAGTGACAATCTATGGTACTTTATATTCCTTAATCTGTCCCTCTGTTTTTCCTTGGTCAATTTATTTCTGAAAAACTGGTTTGGTGGCAGATTACAATCTCTCTAATTAGACATTTCAGGCTGGGGGGGGGTAGAAGGGTGGGAGGATGAAAATTCAGTGATCTTTCTCCAAACTCTCATCAGTTTGGTCTAGGATTAGATGATAATCTAAAACAGAAAATGACCTTACATGAACTCTTTGCATATACATTTACATACATATATATGTATGTATAAGTGGACCCTCTGTAATATATCTGTATGTGTATATATAGAAAAATATATAATATAAATATATAAACTATAATAAAATATATTCTATATATAAAGTATATATAAACTAAAATACATAAATATAAATATATACACATATATAATATAAAATAAAATATTATTTTGTCATGACCTATGTTAGGTCATTTTCTCTGTTTTGGATTGTGTGTGTATACACACACACACACACACACACACACACACTATATCCATGAAATGTTTAAATGTGTAGACAGGAGTCTCAAGAGGAGGTACTGGTAGGTATCTCTGAAATTTTGCCCATTTGCTCCAGAGAAGACTGTGGATCTTGCATTTAGAGGAGTTAGAGAAGGGCCACGAGACTTACTCTCTTCTCTGACAGAGTGATGTCTGTCTCCCCAAAACTTGCTGGGTTAGGGACATGATAGTTTTTAGGTTCAAAAAGAAAAAAGACTACTATCTCTTCTCTGGTTACTATTTCTTAAATGGGGGAGGTACTTCATGTTTATTCCCATTGGTGTGGTTTCTTCCCACCAAAGTTAGGTATGTAAAAGGTCATCACATATTGTGAATAATGAGAAACCCAAATAGATAATGAACAGAAATTAGAGAAATTATATGGATCAGAATATTTGTGGTTCAGTTCTTTCAGTTATGTCTGATTCTCCTTGGCTCCATTTTTTTGGCAAAGATTCCAGAGTAGTTTACCATTTTCTTCTTCAACTCATTTTACAGATGAAGAAACAGAGGTAAGCAAGGTTAAGTGACTTGCCCAGGGTTACATAACTAGTGCTTGAGGCTGGATTTTAATTCATTAAAATGAGTCTTTTTGACTTCAGGTCTGACATTTTATCCACTGTACCAGTTAGCTGCTCCAGCTTAGAATATACTGGACAATGTATAGGGTGAATAAGCTCTCCTACTAGGAACAAGATGCAGCATCTCAACACAGAGAGAGGTTCCAGTCTCACCCAAAGAGAGGTTTTCCATAGTTTTCAGGGAAGCAAGTTTGAAATCAAACCTATGTTGAGGCATTGACTTTCACTAAATGTTTGCTTCTTTCAAAGTCTTTTTTCCTCCCTCTCTACTCCTTGGAGTTAGTTCCAGAGAGATTCTGGTACTATGTGTTTCTTCTCTTGAAGAAAGAATGAAGAATGTATACTTTTGCCAAAGTTCTCTGACCAACTATTCTGCTTTTGTAGTCACACAGCACCATGGCAGCATTTTCTCCATTAAAGGAGGAGTGATGCTTAAGTAATAGCATACAAAATGACTTAGTTTGAAACAAAAGCTGCATACAATATGTAAATATTACCATGGTGTATAGGTTAAGAAAAATTCTGTGGGGAGAGTGGATGATGGTCATAAAGACTCATTGAATATGATTACATAAAAACCTTTTCTCCCACTCTGCAGGTGCAAGCACTGGGCTGTTAATTATCCAAATGGCAGCAGCCTGGAGCCCAGACTTCTTAATATAGTATAATTATACAGAATATTATAACTGTCCTTGACTGCAGTTGTATTTGGACCCTTTGAGCCCTAGCATAGAGAGGATGGTAATGGGAATTCCTCCCTTAATAAAGTGGGCAGAAACAGGGGTGACCAGTATGATTATAGAGAGGATTAATCATGTGTAGAGGTTGCATCCTCCACCCACCTTTTTCAAAGAGACTTCAAATTCTGCCAGAAGGAGAAGCAAGAAATTGGTACCCCAAACTAGTCACTCTATTCAACTCAGCAAGGTTGGGTACCTGGTTAGATATATATCGATACCGTTAGTCTAGGGGAGTAGAAAGAAACTTTATTGTATAGCATTTCATAAAATCTTAACATTTTTTGTAAAGATGGAAACATAAAGAAAAATTTGAGTAGCTGATGAAGAAAGCACTACTCTATGGGCTTAGAAATATTTTTAATTCTATAATTATACTTTTGCTTGACAGTATTCCATGTACTGGAATTTGATTTGCATAGGAAAAATTCAATATTGTAAATCTTTCTTAGCAAAAGCTCCCATGATCTAAAATAAGATTATATATGAATCATAATTTGCCTTAAAACTTATCCCAACCCCATCTGTTTGAATGGAAAAGGGGACACAATTAATTCATGTAAGTTACAGTTTACTTCTTTGGAGAGACTTGTGATTGAAAGTCAAAGTGGTGATGTGTGTTGTCTTCAGAGATATCTTTAGAGGATGTTTTAGTGTTTCCATGGTAATGAGTACAGGATCATCTTTTTTTTTTTCTTCCATTTTTCCTAAGGAATACAAAAATTTTTGGTTTCTGAGATTTGGGGTAATTGAAAAATTTTACCCTGCTGTATCCTAAGTGCCAAATGTCAGGTTATATCCAGTGTGGAATATAATATGAATTTAAGGCATTGTGCATTCAGTCCTAAAAGTATTTTTTAAAAGAGTGCTAAAAGGATACATTTGATTGCAAATGCTTGTTGGATTAAATTGGATTGATAGATTTAAAACATCTAACTGTGAAGTCAAGCTATACTGCAAGCACTATCTGGTTGCAAAATTAAACCCTGTTTTTGTTACACCTCTTCCTCTTATTTCTTCCTCTTCTCTTTTCTCTCTGGTTTCAGGCCACCCTTCCTTTCCTTTTTTATTTTTCTTTCCACATTCCTCATGCCCTCTGTCTTTTTCTTTTATCTCCTTCCACATTGAAGCTTGTTGGAATGTTTTTCTCTATTTTAGTTTTGTTTTATTTTAGTTAATGCTTGGAGAAATTGAATGAGAAACTTCTTTGGTCTGTTCAAAGGAATGACATATGCCTATGTATCAAAATTGGCCTCCTTTTATCATGCTCTGGGTGGCTAGCACTGGCATGTTACATTTCTATTTAAATGAAATGTGTTTCCAGGTGTTCTTAAAATAGCAGCATTTGGACTTTTTCCAATCACATGGCATTTTTGAATGTCTGTGTTTTTCTTTTATATCACAACAAGTTGTTCTCAGTTATGGATTTGGGGAGACTGAAAAATTGATCTTGAAATATGGCCAAAGCCTTCTTTAGCAGAGGATCGCAGTTATAAATTTGTAAAATGACTTGTTTCATGAGTACTTCAGTAGGTCAAATTGATGGCTTTCTAGGTTGAACCTCTGACAACCCAGGCTGTGTGAAGTTCTGTGGAATTCCAATTTTAGGAGTGTTAAAGCTTTCATGTGATCAAAATTGATTTTGCTACCATGGTTTTGAAAAATAGTTTCCCAGAGTGATTTGTTGTATTGTTCTTTGTTGTTTGCAAGATCAGCCTTCCAGAAGGGTTAATGCAAGATTTTCTTAATTTCCCTCATTGAAACCTATCTATGACAAAAGCAAATTGAGGTAGAGCTTTTGTTTTATGCTTTTTAAAAATTCCATTACAATTATTTCCCGATAGGCCCTTCCACATTCTCTCCCATAGAGCTCTCCCTCATAAAAAAGTAAAACAGTCAATCAAATTCAACTAACATAGCAATGATGTTTGTTAGCATGGTGATATTTGACATATATGGTGCCCCCCACCAGTTCTCTATAAAGAAGAGGGAGTTATCAAACTCTATGAGGCGACCATGCAGAATTCTTTTGTAACTGTTTCTCCCACATGTTTAACAAAATGTTAGTCAGTCACTCCCTAAATTCTGGGGAGAATTAAGATACTGTAGTAAGACTGCATAGCAGGGGTGAATAAACATATTTATAGTGAGACTGAGTAGGATGATTCCCTGAATTTTAGTTGCTGAAAGTTATGTTAAGCCTTTTAAAGACCTCAAAGGAAAGCAAAAGGTTGTGAGATTTTTCTTGGGCATTCAAGAGTCACTGAAGGTTTCATAAGTAGCTTTTGAGGAGGAGAAACATGTTAACGGTGACTTCTTTTGCTGTCTAGATATAAGGAGATATTATGAGTCAATAACTCACTCAAAATGCTCAGCATTTTGTTAAGCATTAGGGGATTGCAAAGACAGGTGAAATGGTCCTACCTTGCATTAAAAAAAATCTCTTACCTTCCATCTTAGAATCAATATTGTGCATTGATTCTAAAGCTGAAGAGTAGGCAATGGGGATGAAATGACTTGCCTAGAGTCATACAGCTAGAACATGTCTGAGGCCAGACTTAAATCTAGGAACTCCCATCTCTGGTTCTGGCTCTCAATCTCCTGATGCACCTAGCTGCCCCTGTCTACCTTGCATTCTAATGGAGGCGAGGCAAAGATAAGGGTGGCATCATCCATGAAATATCAGTTATCTGGTAAAATCACACACTTCTCTGGTGTTTACCAACTGAATATTTTCTTGGTTCTTTTCTTAGTAGAGAGGCCACATTTGGAAAAGAAACTAGTCTTGTTCTATTTGACAATGTATAGTAGAACTGGGGATATAGAGTTCAAAGCTATAATGAGGCAGACTTTGGTACCATTTAAAAAATCCTAATAAAAAGAGCAGTTGGAAAAAATGCCATGAGTTGTTTCCTGAAAAGGGGAGTTCTTAATCACTGAATATCTTTAACACAAGTTAACATTTAGTTAGTGCTTATTATGTGCCAAACACTATGATAAGCACTGAGAATACAAATACAAGCATAAAGAAAAATAATCCCTGCCTTCAAGAGGAAGAAAATATATGAGAGAAAGGTGCCGAATAGGGGCATGGCAGAAAGAAAGAGGTCAAAAGAATAAGGAGAGGAGCCCTGGGAGGAATGGGATGAACGAACCTGACTGGGCACTTTCCTTACAGTAGAGGTTCTGGGAGGAACTGACCATTCAAAGGAAGGGGCCAGAGAAGGAGTGTGGTCTTCCAGGGTGGTAAGGCTGCTGAATCATGATGGGGAAAGAAGACCAGAGAATCAGGAGTGGAATGCATGGAGGAATAAATGTGAGAGGTCACATAATTATTTGTTATACATGTTGGAAAGGGAACTTACATTTCAGGTGGAGTTTGGACTAGATGAGATTCTATGCTGTATGTTATTCTCCTCTCACACAAGTTGTCACACAGAGACTTTTAGCAACCTGTTTTAATACATTGGAGTTGGAGGAAGAGAAGACTGAACTAATGAATTTTGCATTTATTTTTATTTTTTCTTCCCTTTTTAGGACTAGAGCAACCTGAGCTTACTTAGTAGCCAAAGGCAGGTTTTTGATCTCAAGGCAGCATACTGGGGTCTATAAGCTCACAAGCATTAGAATTGGAAACCTGAATGCTGTCTTTGTTTAATGGTCATTATTCTATTGTAGTCTCCTCTTCCTTCTTACCCTCTCATTTTCTTCACCCCTTCATCCTCCTATTAGCTTTTTAGACTCTTCATCTTCTTTGTATAACCTTTCCTTAATTGGTTTCTAATATCAGTAAGTTTCTGCTGTGCTTGCCAGGGTGGAGGTTGGCACTTGCTTCTCAAGAATTTATAATTCTAGAGAAATTCAGTCCACCCCTACTGGGCAATACCAATAGGAAGTAGCCCCAATACCTATGGTCCTAGATCAGAGATTGAAGACTGAAAAGGACATAGCCATTTATTTTTACAGATAAGAAAATTAAGGACCAGAGAAGTTAAATAACTTGTGTTATTTTTTGGATCTGAATCCAAAGCCAGTGATCTCTCCATTATACCATGCTACTCCTTAAAAGGTCAAGTTGCAATTAACTATAGGGGAATTTTCTGTGGGATGAGAATATAACATTTATAATAATATGTTTAAAGAGCAAGAACAGGGAACACAAAATTTTAAGCTATTTGTAACTAATTTAATTCAATAAATTAAAAAAATAAGCAGTGTGGAGGTGGGAGGAATAGATAGGAAGACACGATAGAGGGAAGGGAGAGGTCCGTATCTTCTACCTTTTCATTCCAAGCTTTTATGCCCTAGATTTCTGCTCTAATTCCTTGGGGCAAAATAGAAATGATCAAATATGAAAATGTCACTTATCTTGGAGAGGTTTCCACTGCCACTATTTGGAGGACCAAAAAAGAATGGGAATTTCTGCCAAGGACCAGAACCCTTGGGATTAACCACCTTTCCTATTTCTCTTTTTTATTGAGTATATTCCTTCCTAACAATGACCACTGAAGGAATTTGTTCAAATATACAATTATTCCTATGGTGTAAAGTATTACCTCATTAGAGGTATGCATTTATATACATTGTTATAGATGTTCAGTTTAATTTTAGTCAGCTTTGTACAGTTTTATAGTGTAACAACTCTCTCCTGGATCCCTCCACAAAACTAGAGTATCCAGAGTCCTAGGTAAAGAATTTCACCAAAAAGCCTCCTGAAAATATTGAGGGGACATTAATTTATCACAAAGCCCCAATAATGTAGTGCCCCTCTGTTTATGGTCATACAGCTAGTAAGTGCCAGAATCAGGATCTGAACCTATCTCTCCCCTAGACAAAGTTGCAAACAAAAATCCAATCTCTCTCTTATTATTTTCATTATGATATGAAGTTTTAGATTCAGGTCATGTATTCCTATCAAACTCATGGTATGTAGTGTAAGATATTGGTCTAAATCTAGATTCTGCCAAGCTGTTTTCCAGTTTTCTCAGAAGCTCTTGTAAAAAAAAAAGATTTCTTTTCCCCAGAAATTTATTTTATTGATTTTTATCAAACTTCACTTTCTTACTAATCCACAGTTCCATTTTTTACTATTCTATATTGTTGTTTTTAACCAGTAACAAGTAGTTTTGATGAATTCTGTTTTATAGTATTGTTTGAAGCCTCTTAACGCAATATCTCCTTCCTTTTATTTTCCTTTCATTATTTCCCTTGAGATTTTAGACTCCTTGTTCCTCTAAATTAAATCTGTTATAGTTTTGTCTAGTTCCATAAAGTATTCCCTAGGTAATTTGTCATAGCACCGTCTGCAAATTAATTTAAGTAGTATTGTAATTTTTATTATGTTGGCATGGGGTAGTGAATATCTCACCAATTTTTGTATTCTTTTATTTCTCTATAATGTTATATAATTGTTTTTCATAAAATTTTTGTGTCCTTAGTAGGTTAACTCCTAGATATTTTATACATTATGCATTTGAAGTTATTTTTAGTAGTTGTCTTATCATTTCTACCTGGTTTTTGTTAGTACTATTTATAAATGCTAATGTGTGTGCATTTGGTTGGCATCCTGCTACTTTACTGAAGCTATTAATCAAAACAACTTTTTTCCTCATAGATTCTCTGGAGTTTTCTAATTGCCACTAACCATGCCATATGCAAATAAGGATAATTTTGTTTTCTCTTTGCTGATGTTTGTACCTTTAGTCTTTTATTTTTCTTGTCTTATTGCTGCAGCTAGCATTTGTTTGAATTATGTCAAGTAACAGAAGGATAAGAGACAACCTTGTTTACCCTTATTTGTACTGGGATAGTCTGTAGTGTATTTACATTGCAAATAAAGCTATCACTTGATTTTAAATATATACTATGATCTAAGACAATTTCAAAGGACTCATGATGAAGAATAACAGCCACCTCCAGAGAGAGAACTGATGAACTCAGTGTAAATTGAAATATAATTTAAAGTTTTTCTTTCTTTTTTCTTGCTTTTTTGTAGCATGGATCATGTAGAAACATCTTTTGTATAATTTCACATGTATAATTGAGAGCATATGGTTTATCTTCTCAATGGCTGGAGAAGGGTTTGGAGGGAGAGAAATTGGAACTCAAAATTTAAAAAAAAATATTGTTTAACATAAATAAATAATGACATTTGTTTTTTTTTTAAAGATCAACCTGGATATCAAGGACATGTTAAGGTGTGGGTTCTTCAATACATCTATAATTTCCCAAAGACTTTTCTCTTTTAATAGGTCTTTCTTTAAAAAGAGCCTGGAACCATAAGTCTCTCTTGAAACAAGAATGAAGAATGTCTCTTTTTTTCGAAGCTCTTACATTAACTTTGCCTCTGATGAAGGCATACAGATACATCATCATTCTCTACACCAATCTAGAATCAAGCCTAAATAGTAGCACATAAAATGCCACATTTGGACCAGCTTGATTAGTTGGCATCTAAAAAAGCAGGTTTTAGGAAGAACTCAGGATCATTCCAGAAAAGTGTTGGGGTGGGTTGTAATAGATTTAGGGAAGTGGAGTAATAGAAGCACCAGGTGAGATGGAACTCCAGTCAACCTTGAGGGAAGAGGTAGATAATCCACTGCTTAAGTGTAATGTCCAAAAGATGCTTCAAAAGCTGCAAAGCTGTGATGGATACTGGGCAATGTCCAGCCAGCACAGCTAGAGACTACAGCAAGACTAAGGGAGGGGGAGATTAAGGCTGGAAAAAACCAAGAACTATGAGTGGATGAGCTGGTGTCTAGTTAATTCTTTCATTAACAATTGTCTGCTGGAAGTTTCTTTCAATAATCTTCCTATCTTTGCTGAGTTTGCTGTTTTTGGAGATGCATTGCTTATTTATTTGGAGTGATGGCAGGACAGTTGTTCCTAGGTTACCTTTCACTCTATCATTCCATCATCCCCTTCAAGTCAGCAACCGTTTATTCCTACTGTGTTCATAACATTGAATTATGGCAAAGGTGAACTCTGAGATCTCTTTAAGTTCTGTATTTCTATGGAATTCATTCATCCCTTCAATCATTCTGCACACATTTATTAGGCATCTGTGCTGATTGTGTTCAGAATTCTATGCTTGGTGATGAGGAACATTCCCAAAAGAGCACACACTAAACTCCAAAAGAATGGGAAGAAGAGAAGGGTTTGCACCCTCTCTCCATCTCCTCTGTTCCGTCATGAACAGAATTCTTTACTTTTTGTAGTCTTCAGTAGGTTCTAGAGTGTAGACAATCAGGCCTGGTTTCTTTTCTCATACTGTTTCCTAGGCTGTTGCTGTCCCACCTGGTAAATGTTAGTCCCTTGACCTGGGAAATCCCAGTGAGAAAACTAGAAACTTAAAGCCATGATCCCTCTTCTGCTAATCCTGTTTTTTGTTGCTAAGGGATTAGATTTTCCCTATGGACATTTTCCATAGAAGGGTCCTGGAGCCTGTCCTATCTTGTTCCCCTTTCCTAATGACTTGGGTCCAGAGGAAATTCTTAGGGAGGGACAACAGAGCAAAAGTTCTGTAATTCTCTTTTAAATGAATAAATGTTGTTAAAAATACTCACTTATTCTCTTTTAGTTGTTGTAAAGAGAATCTCAGGTTCCTTCCCCCAAACCCTCTCCAACTAGTCACTGGAGTCTAGTTGTGCTTTAGCACTAGTTGTGATTTAGTTGATAAGTTTTCCATAGAATCTTTCAAAGAAATTATTTAACCTACATTGTTATTTGGGAATAATTTACTCATGCACATTTGCCACTCCCAACAAATGCCTGGAATACATTCCCTTTTTATTTTTATGTTCCAGGACCTTTATGTTTCTTTTAGTTTCAACCTCCTACCTCTAGTTATTGATATTTTCTCCTTCTTAAAATATACTTATATTTCTTTGATCTATCCTTTGCCCAGAACCATATTCTGTTTATCTGGATTCATATTATCTCTCCTTAGTAGAATGTAAGGTCCTTGAGGAATTTACAGATTTGCTGAGATTTGCTTTTCTTGGTGGGTTCAAAGCAACTGCTGACATTCTCTGCCTGCTTCCATTTGACCTTGTGGGAGCTTTGGGGCTACTGTAAAGGATTTGGTATTTTGATATGATGTGATGGGCTGACTGTGTGTGGTCACTTGGTTTTCTGCCTATTCCAGGTGAATAGCTGTGGGGTGGGGCACTACATTTGTAAAAAATGTCAAAAATGGTGATTTTTCAGCTGTGGCTTGCCAGATGGCATCATGGGCCACCAGTGAGGGGAGGAGGATAATAGAGGAAGCATTTGCATAGAATGACTACTCACCAGCATTGGCCCAAACATGGCTATGTTATGAGCAGCAAGTGTCAGGACAGTGCTAAATTGAGATGAAATTTAAAGTGGCTAATAAACAGAATTTCAAAATGTTTTATGTTCTTATAATACTTGAATATTAGCCTCCTCATTGATTATAACTGTAATGTCAAGTTAAATCTGCCAAATCCTATCAATTTTATTAATATGCATATGATTCTTCCATGTTTAGTATTTTCCATATAGAAATAATCTACTTGTCCCATATCTTATTAATATTCCACATTGAATATTCTCTTTTCACTTTGAGGAACATCTAAGTCTATTCTAATTAGCATCATCTCTGGGGTACTAAGGTAGGGCCTCCCTAGCAAGCCAATGAATGTGAAAATAGAGAGCTTGACCCCCCTATTTAGAAGTCAAATTTCCCAGTGCTGAACCCAGAATGAACTTCAGTGGCTGAGTATAGATCAAGGAGTGGCACAGGACTCCAGCCAAGTGGACCCATCAAGCAATAGCTCTACAAAAGATTTCAATGCTTTTATTAGTATGAGATCTCATTCGAGTGGGAACTTCCCCTCTTCCTAAGCATGTTAAAACCTGAGTTCGAACCCAGTCTCAGACTCTTTTACTAGCTGTGTGACTTGGAGCAAGTTACTTAACTACCATTTGCCTCAGTTTCTTCAAGTGTAAAATGAGAACAATACCTCTCAGGGTTGTTTTGATGAGATATTTGTGAAACATTTAGCACAGTTTCTGGCACATAGAAACATGTAAATGTTAGTCATTATACTATTAGTTATTGACTTCTATATATTACTTATGTTTAGTTCCTTAGAGGCAGTGATATTCTCTATTTTACTTTCAGTAGGGTCAGAGTTGCTTTTGGAAGGAGGAACAGTCTTGTCAAAACCCAATATTTTATTTATATTTATTTTGGCACACATGCTGGACACATGAATAAAAGGTCCATCTGTTTGATACCTGATAGTTCTGGCTCTCTGAGTCTCAGGTACCTGGTTCTCACAGTCCCTGTTTGTTTTCAGGACTTAGCAACTTTCGCAACTCAATCCTCTCCATAAATGTGAAAATATTGCTTGTTTTGACTTTCTTGATCACTCACATAATGCTTATTAAAGTTAGGTAAATGAGATGAAAATGTAATTAGCACTAGCCCCAGAGTTCTAAAAACCAATGGGGAGTAATTTCAGCAAGATAATAACTCCAAATCCCCTTTAAAGGCTTCCTGCCACTTTTGAGTTTTCAAAAAATAGTAACTCTCTACACTGTCCTTGGCTTTGGTTGTTTAAGTGGAGACAGTATATGGGGAATGAAACCCTAGTTAGAGACTTCTTTGCACTCAAACCTTAAAGATAAACTAGGCCTTCAGTAGGACTTCCTTTTCACTCTTCTATTTTAGGTCAGTCTTTGTGGTTCATTGCTTTCTTTCTGTGAATGTTTAAAAAATTGGTAAATTTTTTTGACACATCAGTGACTTCTTAACAATATCCTTTCCCCTTATTTTAGAATCTCTCCATAAAATAAATTAAGCATAAATTTTATGAGGTGAAAAGGGAGTTAAGAGATCTTCTATCCCATTTCCCTAATTTTATAATTATGGTTCAGAAAGGTAAAAGGACTTGAATGAGTAGCCAAATCAGGATTTGAGTCCAGGACCTTTTAATCCAAGTGCAGCCCTTCCACACATCACCCAGCCTTCAAGAGGATAGACTTTTAACTGTTATTGTAGCAATTTTTTGGCCCCTGTTTGGATGATGCTTTGATGGATGACGCTAACAGTCAAGTTGAAGGCACATTACAGATGGCCTCCTATGCTTCATTGCACAGCAACACTGTTGATATCGATGATGTGCTACTAATTATGTGGGCACCATAAGTAGGTGGAAACTTTCTAATATGCCACAATAATAACAATGCAAACTTCCATTGCCATACTGCTTTGCCTAGAACTTCTGCCCACGCAGCAGCCTACTTGGTTCACAATTCTGTGTGAACGCTAGACAATTAGCAGCCGATAATGAAGAATGCCATGGGAACCAGCAGGAAAATAATAGCTTACTCCAAATATATAATGAAATGTAATTAGCACAGACAGTAAAACAGACAATTTATGTGAAGGGTTTTTTTTTGTAATTAAAAAGTACCAGTAAACACTCCTATTACAGAAATCTGGAATTCAATTAGAAATTTATTAAAAAAAAATCTCTTCTTGGAGCAAGCTTTTATTTAGAAATTAACCCTCAAGCAGCTCACCATTCAGAAACTCTTTGAGACATGTGGCATACTAAAAGTGCTGATTTCATTCAGGTGAAAGGATAACTTTGTTCAGAGGACCTGAATGATCATAGGCTGTCTGAATTTCAAAAATAAAAAGGACCGTGGTGCTATGGAGTTTATCTCCTTGCCAGGTCTGTATGTACTTGTTCTCAGCCAAAATGTCAACTTACTTTTGAAATTCACAACAACCATACCCAAGGTGCAGTGAATAATTCATTTCTTCATGGGCTACACACCGTAAGACTCTGTGGCTTACAAGACTCATCCACAGGGTCGGCCAGTCCTGTGACATCCTGTTTGGGGTAACGAAAAATGAAGAGTAACAAAAGAAGAGGTGGACACTATATGAAAAGAGAGAAATAGTGCCAATTTTATTTGCTTCACCCAGAACTTTTATAGACAAAACCCACAGGAATTTATGATTCTTCATTCCAGAAACCCTAACCTTGGTCCAGGGATAGGCAGGTGTTCAAAGGTTAACCCACATCCTTCGTTTATTACAAATACAAACAAGGGGAAGAGGGGCAGAGAAGGGGATAAGCGCCCACCTAATCATAAATTGCCTTTCATAAGTGTTATCCTGCTTCCTTCATGTTTACTGTTCCATCCTTGGTCCCAGGATGGGTAAAGATTAATCCTCATCTTTGAAGCAAAGACAAGCAAATCCACAACTTTATCTTAAGCAAATACAAATAAAGAAAAGAGGAGGTAACCCTCGACTACACACACTTTTAGAAACAAAAATTGGTCTTATGTTACACTTATCTTCGTGACAGTGAACTTGGAAATTAGGAAGACCTTGACTTTTAAGGTCTCATTTTCTGGCACCTCAGCCACACTTTGGAAAAATCCTTCAGATGAAAGTTCTTAGGCTAATATCTGAAAAAAAAGTTTAATGAAAGATCTTTAAAAAACTTAAAACTTTCCTCCTCCTTATTTTTAGGTTTTAAAAAAGCATTTCCCTCTTTGTTTCAGAGGAATTATCTAGGTACCACTTTTAAATTAAATGAAATATGATAAATGAAAAAGGAAGGGAGAAGCACTATATAAGCATCTATATAGTGTCTAATAAGCCAGGCACTATGCTAAACTCCACACCCACCAAATATTATCTCATCAGATTCCCACATCATCTCTGCAAAGGTAGGTGCTATTATTATCTGAATTTTACAGTTGAGGAAACCAAGGTGAAAAAAGTTAAGTGACTTGTCCAAGGTCAGATAACAAATAAGTGTCTGGTGCCATATTTGAACTGTTTTCTTAACTCCAGGTCCACTACTCTATCCACTGAGCCAGGAAGCAGCTGTGTCTTTGATAATTTTTGTTGAAGTGTTCAGTCTCGGGGTGTAGGTGTTGTTTATGGAATTATGAGACATAAAAATCTTTGAAGTTAAAGAAAAATCACATTTTAATTTAAAGACAAATTGAATGTTGAGATGCTTAAATAGTTCTCTAAAGTTGGGGAAAGTCTGATTTTCATGTACATCTTGCATATTTTAGCTTTTATCTGCCAGAAGACAAGTGACTTCATCCTCCAAGTCTTTCATCATTTAAAAAGGTTCTCTTTTAACTTGAAATTTCAAATGATAAATTAATTCTGAAATCATTATAAAATTTGAGGTGATGACAGAAATAATTTATTATATCCAATGATGAAATATAACATATTTTTGCTTGTTCATATGTTCCTAATTTCAGTATATGTTCCTATTATAACATAGCAATATTCATATTTAGGCAAATTATGATCCCTCTAATACATTTATACATT
This sequence comes from Monodelphis domestica, assembly GCF_027887165.1. Classification (NCBI taxonomy): domain Eukaryota; kingdom Metazoa; phylum Chordata; class Mammalia; order Didelphimorphia; family Didelphidae; genus Monodelphis; species Monodelphis domestica. Next base: position 271,574,659 of record NC_077227.1, read on the forward strand.
TTTTTCATATACATTCATATACATTTTTTTTCTTTCTGGACTCAAGCCCATAAATTTTACAAATCATCATAATTCAAGTTGAAAGGTATTTTCATATTATTAAAACACAAAACTTAATGTGCTGAATGTGTTAAATTTAGTAACCAACACGATTAATTTATTGCCACTTGACAATCTTGACTTTTTTAGTATTTGAAAAGAGGTAGAGTCATTGAGATGACAGGCAGGAGCTAAAGTGTACAGTCAAGATATGGAATACCTTCATAAGCATGGAAAAAGAAGAAAAATTCCAGGCTTTTGCCATGGGCATATGTTTTCCTATCCTCATTATTTCAGGAATACTTACATACCTACTATGGTAAGCATACCTCATTAGGGACCCTGGTTTCTAGTAGCATCTCTGTGGCTGTGTTAAACATGTTCACTGATAGCCTATAATAATTTTAAAATCTGCAAAGATTTTATGTGCATCCACTCATTTGATCCTCATAACAGTCCTGTGTTATATATAAGATTATCCCCATTTTACACCTGAGAAAACAGCGGTTTAGTGAATTTGAGTTATTTATCCTTGGTCACACTGCTAATGTATGGAGCTGGGTCTGAGCCCAGATCTCTTCCCAATCAAAACTGATGTTTTCCACTATATCACGTTGCATTCCACAAAAATTTACATTTTAATACATCTGAAGAAGATAATTCATCCTACTCATTTTCATAAGCAGTTAATCAGTTTTTAATGTATATTTCTCAAGACATTGAAGAAAGCACCCAAAGGAAGAAACAGAAAAGCCTATTCTTTGAAGAAATGTGAAATGATGGATTACTATCATGTTCATACTTTGCTTATGGACTGTGCTACATTTTACCTAAATTTCAAGTAACTTCTTTGTAATTTTAAATGCTTGGCTTTGTATTACCTCTGAGGCAACAAATGGGCATTTCTAAAGAAAAAAAATGGTTAGTATAATAGTTTGTTTGAATATTTTGCCATTATATCATAGATGGTACTGGTTCTTATGTATCCTTTACTAATTTTTATTTTCCTCAAGTTTTTCAGACGTTAAACCTTTGTGTTTACTTAGTTTGACTTCTGGAGTTTTCCATTCTGTTCCACTAATCCATATTTCTAATTTTTGCTCATCGTCAGATAGTTTTAACAAACATTTTAAAAATATGTTTCAAAATCTAAACAAAAGTGCAATTCTACCTTCATTTTTGTTGTTCAGTTGTGTCTGACGTGTTTTGGGCAGAGAGACTGGAGTGGTTTGCCATTTCCTTTTCCAGATAGGGTCACAAGGCTAGTAAGAGTGAGGTCAGATATGAACTTGTGAAGATGAGTTTTCTGGATTTCAAGCCCAATGCTCTATCTGCTGTGCTACCTACATGCCCCCAAAAGACTGCTAAGGTTTTTGCTTAGCTAAAGGTCTTTCTTTTTTGATGCTTATGAAAACCAAACCAATTTTCAATTCGTCATTGTTTAGTTATGCCTGATTTTTCATGAGGGATCATGAAGATCCCTCAGTACTGAAGATTCCCCCCCCCCCCCCTCTGGATTTTCTCATGTCTCTATTTAGTTAGTTTCATTTTTGTATTGGTATTCTTAACCCCTGTATTACTGCCTGGCATATTCCAGCTGCCACTGTAGGCCTATTGTAGAAATCAGAAAGACCTGAATTCATCTCATAGCCCAGGTACTTAACTAGTTGAATGAGTCTGGGCAAGTCATGTTAAGCAATTTTTTGCCTTAGTTTCCTCATCTGTACAATAAAGGGGTTGTACTTGATGGTCTCTGGGGTCCCTTCTAGCTCTAAATTTATAATCCTATGAGCAGTGGTCTCATAATGCTTGCTGAATAGAATGAAAAAATTAAAATATCTATTCCCTTGATCATGCTTAATAATTTCCCACAATCATATTTCTCAAATGCCTTGGAAGCCCTGTACTGATCTTGTTAGTTTAAAATATTTGTAAATATTAATTTGTAACAAAATACATCATGATTATTGCACCTTATTACCCTAGAATGGTGTGTCTAAAAACAGATATGATGTACAAGTGGTATCAAATTCAAAGAGAAATGGGCCACTAAATGAACATGAAGATCCCTGAAGGTTATATTTTGACTTAGAAAAACACCTATTTACATTCTTCTAGTATACTTTGACATTTTGTTAAATATTAAAATTGAATTACATTACTTAAAATTAAATAAATAAAAAATAAAATTACATTTTATTAAATATTACATATATGTTAAATACTTTGATGTAGTTCTGGTCTTGTGTTTGACACCTCTTATGTGTAGAGGGAGAAAATCCCATTGAATTAAAGTTCAAATTACTTTCTACTTATCATCTATATATCCTGGAACATATCATTTGATTTCTTAGGGTGACAGTTTCCTTTTCTGGGACCTGTGCTGCTTTCCTCAAATGATTTTTTTGAGGAAGACACTTCATACATTATTTTTATTATATGCTAATTCTACTTAATACTTTTGTACTTTGCAAATCTCAAAGTTGTTTATTAATTTCCTTCTTTCTTCTTCTTCTTCTTCTTCTTCTTCTTCTTCTTCTTCTTCTTCTTCTTCTTCTTCTTCTTCTTCTTCTTCTTCTTCTTCTTCTTTCTTCTTCTTCTTTCTTCTTCTTCTTCTTCTTCTTCTTCTTCTTCTTCTTCTTCTTCTTCTTCTTCTTCTTCTTCTTCTTCTTCTTCTTCTTCTTCTTCTTCTTCTTCTTCTTCTTCTTCTTCTTCTTCTTCTTCTTCTTCTTCTTCTTCTTCTTCTTCTTCTTCTTCTTCTTTCTTCTTCTTCTTCTTTCTTCTTCTTCTTCTTCTTCTTCCACCTTCAGTGCATGACCTGGTCCAAGATAATTATGTCTAATATATAGTAAGTCCTTAATAAATGTTAGATGAGGAATTGGGCAGTGTTGATATTTATTTTTCTTTATTTTATTTTTAGTTTGTTTATTTCTGAGAATCTAAGATGTCAGCTTATAAGGAATTCTTTTGACAAATCTCTTTCCACTTTTTAAATTTCCTTTTTATCTTCCTTTCTTACCATAATTCCAGGTCTTGTTATAAAGTCAGATGACTGCTAAGTAGACAGTTAACCTTCTTAACTTCTCCACGACTGTTGATTCTGGTCTATAAACATTTAGTGGTTACATGACACACAGCATACTCCATCCTACTGTAATTTCCCAGTAGTCTCTTCTCTGGGACATTATTTGAAAATTAACAGATGGGGCTATCCAATGGCATGTCAGAGAGCGAAAGTCTCACTTTTATGAAGTTTTGTTACACGAACTGTGTGACTGAACCTCACAGCCGTTAGATTTCTAATTTAGTAATTACTGAAATAATTAGAGGAGTTACTTTGCAGATGGTACTTGGATTTCTTGACATATGTGCCCTTGTCACCAGTAGCAGATGATATACGTAATGCTTTTCCTTCATTGAAGCACTTTTGTTTCGATGCAAAATTATTTTAAGAACTTTTCTGCCACAATCTTTAATTCTATTTGGACCCAGAAAGACACTACATCAAGTGAACTGCCCAAGAAGAATAGCTTGCTTTACTTGTACATATATGTGAGGACTGGCCTGACACAACACACTAGCTGACAGAAGTGACTCCATTTTTGACCACTGATTGACCTGCTTGTACACCAGGAAGTTCCTATGTACGAAAATAATGATTGAACCAGTTACATTTAATCAAGGAATGCAAGGCTCTACAGATCATAATCAGGTCGGCAAACTTCAACTAATCTAACAAACTTACCCAATCATGGATGCTTCTGTGGTCAATAAGGAGAGGTCCCAGTCTACCACTCCCTGGTTGACTACCCTTAAACTCTCCCTTTCAACTGGCTCCTGTGAATCTGGCCAGCAACAACAATCAGATATGAAGGCAGAGACCCAGAGATCTGGGTTCTCAATCAGCATCAGGTTCATATCACTCCTTGTGCTGCCTGTGAAACTTGTAGATCTGGGGAGCTGCTTGTCTGCATTACTGACCTTTGATCACATTAGTAAACTCACTGATGCATGATCTTTTGAGCCTTGTATTCCTTTTCTGTACCTCATCCATGATCTCTCCATACTGTATGCAAATGCTGACTTGGGATGGTCATTGCTAAATGGTTTCTTTTTTAGCCCAAGTAAGTAAAAATCTATATTTAGTCTTTATTAAGTGATGTATTATAACGATGAAAGTGATGTATCACAAAGATTAAAAGCACACCTAAGGGAACAGCTAGGTGGCTTAGTGGACTGAGAGACGGGAGGCCCAGAGATGGGAGGTCCTGTGCTCAAATATTTCCTAGCTATATGATCCTGGGTAAGTCACTTAACCCACATTGCCTAGCCCTTACTGCTCTTCTGCCTTGGAGCCAATATATAACATTGATTCTAAGACAGAAGAAAAACATTTTTTTTCAAAGCACTCTTAAGCTGGTTGGTGAGTGTATTGCAGAGATTATATACAATTTATGGGCAATAATCAATGGGTAGTTAATTGCTACCTCTTTCTGAGCCATTCATATTCTAATGTTTTTGTTTAGAGGTTAGGCATTCAGGACAAAAGTGAAACTCTTCCTTGTCCTTAAGGACTTTACTGAATAGCAACTGACTAAGGTGCTTTAAAGTTTGCCAAACACTTAACATATATCATCTCATTTGATCCTCACAACTTATATGCTTAAAAAAATTGCTTAAAATCTTTCCCTTCCCAAAGGTCTGACATGTATACTATTCTGTGTTCACATATTTACTTTATTGTTTCCTTCTTTAAATCAAGTCATTCACCCGTTCTGAGTTTATTTTGGTGTGGGGTGTGAGGTGTTGATCTAAACCTAATCTCTCCCACACTGTCTTCCAGTTTTCCCAGCAGTTTTTATCAAATACTGGATTTTTGTCCCAAAAGCTGGGGTCTTTTGGTTTGTCATAGACTGTCTTGCTAAGGTCACTTACCCCAAGTCTATTCCACTGATCCTCCTTTCTGTCTCTTAGCCAGTACCAAATTCTTTTGATGACCGCTGCTTTATAAAATAGTTTGAGATCTGGGACTGCAAGGCCACCTTCCTTTGTACTTTTTTTTCATGATTTCCCTGGATATCCTTGATCTTTTGTTCTTCCAAATGAACTTTGTTATGTTTTTTTCTAATTCAGTAAAAAAGCTTTTTGGAAGTTCAATTGGTATGTCACTAAATAGATAGATAAGTTTGTGTAGGATTATCATTTTTATTATGTTAGCTCATCCTACCCATGAGCAGTAAATGTTTATCCAATTGTTTAGACCTAATTTTAATTGTGTGGAGAGTGTTTTGTAGTTGTGTTCTATAGTTCCTGTGTTTGTCTCGGCAGATAGATTCCTAAGTATTTTATATTGTCTAAGGTGATTTTGAATGGAATTTATCTTTCTAATTCCTGCTGCTTAAATGTGTTGGAGATATATAGAAATGCTGATGACTTATGTGGGTTTATTTTGTATTCCACAACTTTGCTAAAATTGTTGATTTTTTCGACTAGCTTTTTAGTTTATTCTCTAGGATTCTTTAAGTAGACCATCATGTCATCCACAAAGAGTGATAGCTTGGTCTCCTCACTGCCAATTTTAATACCCTCAATTGATTTTTCTTCTCTAATTGCTACTGCTAGTGTGTCTAATACAATGTTGAATAATAGAGGTGATAATGGGCATCCTTGTTTCACTCCTGAGCTTATTGGGAATGCATCTAGTTTATTTCCATTGCAGATATGTTAGCTGATGGTTTTAGATAGATACTTTTTATTATTTTTAGGAAAGGCCATTCTATTCCTATACTTTCTAATGTTTTCAATAGGAATGAGTGCTATATTTTGTCAAAAGCTTTTTCTCCATCTATTGAGATAATCATGTGATTTTTGTTGGTTTGCTTGTTGATATGGTCAATTATGTGAATGGTTTTCCTGATATTGAACCATCCTTGCATTCCTGGTATAAATTCCACCTGATCATAGTGTGATGACTTGTTGAGTCCTTTTGCTAGTATCCTGTTTAAGAGTTTTGCATGTTCATTAAGGACATCAGTCTATAGTTTTCTTTCTCCTTTTTTGGCCTGCCTGGCTTTGGGATCAGTATCATATTTGTGTCATAAAAGGAATTTGGGAGAACTCCCTCTTTCCTTATTCTGTCAAATAATTTGTATAGTATTGGGATTAGCTGTTCTTTGAATGTTTGATAGAATTCACTTGTGAATCCATCAGGTTCTGGGGATTTTTTTCTTGGGGAGTTCTTTGATGGCCTGTTCAATTTCATTTTCTGATATGGAATTATTTAAGAATTCTATTTCTTCTTCTGTTAATGTAGGCAATTTATATTTTTGTAAATATTCATCCATATCACCTAGATTGGCATTTTATTGCCATATAATTGGGCAAAATAGTTTTTAATAATTGCCTTAATTTCCTCTTCATTGGAGGTGAGTTCTCCCTTTCCATCCATGATACTATTAATTTGGTTTTCTTCTTTCCTCTTTTTTATTAGATTGACCAATACTTTGTCTATTTTGTTTGTTTTTTCAAAATACCAGCTTCTAGTCTTATTTATTAGTTTAGAAGCTCTATCACTTTTGATTTTATTATTTTCTCCATTGATTTTTAGGATATCTAATTTGGTTTTCTTCTGGGGGTTTTTAATTTGTTCGCTTTCAAGTTTTTTGATTTGCATGTCCAATTCATTGACCTCTGCCCTCCCTAATGTGTTAATATATGAACTCAAGGATATAAATTTTCCCCTGAGTACTGCTTTGGCTGCATCCCATAGAGTTTGAAAGGATGTCTCATCATTGCCATTTTCTTCAATGAAATTATTAATTTTTTCTATGATGTGTTCTCTAACTAGCTGATTTTGGAAAATCATATCATTTAAAATCCAATTAATTTTTGATTTGGCTCTCTATATACCCTTACTGATCATTATTTTTATTACCTTATGATCTGAAAAGGTTGCATTTATTATTTCTGCTTATCTGCATTTGTATGCCATGTTTTTATGACCTAGTATATGGTCAATCTTTGTGAATGTGCCATGTACAGCTGAAAAGGTTTATTCTTTTTTTTAAACCCTATATATTTTTTCCGTATATCTATTAATTCTAATTTTTCTAAGATTTCATTCACCTCTTTTACCTCTTTCTTATTTATTTTTTATTTGATTTATCTAATTTTGATAGTGGTAGGTTCAGATCTCCCACTAGTATAGTTTTACTATCTATTTTCTCTTTCAATTCTACTAGTTTATTTATTAGAAATTTGGGTGCTATACCATTTGGTGCATACATGTTGATTAGTGATATTTCCTCATTATCTATACTCCCTTTTATCAGGATGTATTTACCTTCCCTATCCCTTTTAATCAGGTCTATTTTTACTTTGACTTTGTCAAATATCATGATTGCAACTCCTGACTTCTTTCTGTCAGTTGAGGCCCAATAGGTCTTACTCCACCCTTTAATTCTGACCTTGTGAGTATCTACTCACCTCATGTGTGTTTCTTGTAGACAACATATGGTAGGATTCTGGATTGTAATCCACTCTCCTATTCACCCACATTTTATGGGTGAGTTCATCCCATTCACTTTCAAAGTTATGATTGCCACTTTTGAATTCCCTAGCATTTTGATATCCTCTCCTAACTCTGTCCTTTCTTCTTTTGCTATATCCTTTTAACCCAGTGCTTTACTTTTAATCAATCCCCCTATTCCCCTCCCTTGATCTGTTTCCCTTTCTGGCCCCTTCCTTTTTGTTCCCTTCTTGTTTTTTTAGGGTCTGTTAAGTTACTTCCCCCCCCCTCTCCTTCCCTCCCTTTTTTTGAACTCCCTCCCCTCTCCCACCCATAGTTTTTCCTTCTTCCTTACCCTATAGAATAAGATAGATTTCAAGATCCCAATGGATTTAGATGCTCTTCCCTCTCCGAATTGATTTCACTGAGAGTAATGTTCAATTATTACCTATTATCACTCTCTTCCTCTCCCTCTTATAAGAGTATTCTTTCCCTCCCCTTCCCATGTGTATCTTTGTGTGAAAAAGATTATTCTATTTATTTTATTTCTTCAAGTATCTCTTGGTACCATCATCGATTCCCCCCTCCCCCCACTTTTTTGCATATCATTTTATAGACTTTAATGTCCTAACCTTTTCCTATGAATGATTCTTCTATTTACTATCATAATGAAAATATTTTTTGAGTGTTACAAATAACATTTTCCTCACATATATATATATATATATATATATAATTTGATTTGATTGTAGCCCTTAAAGAAGAGATTTTGAATAAAAACATTTTTCTCCTTTTCCCTTTCTTTCATATTTACCTTTTCATGTTTCTCTTCAACTTTGTGTTTGGATATCAAACTTTCCACTTAGTTCTGGTCTTTTCCTTACAAATGCTTGGAAATCTTCTTTTTTGTTGAATGCCCATACTTTCCTCTGGAAGTATATAGTCCGTTATGATAGATAGGTGACTCTTGATTGAAAACCCAGTTCTCTTGCCTTTCTGAATATAGTTTTCCAGGTCCTGTGGTCCTTTAGAGTGGAAGCTGCCAGGTCTTGTGTGATCCTGATTGGTGCTTCTTGGTATCTGAATATCCACTTTTTGGCTTCTTGGGGAATTTTCTCCTTAGCTTGAAAGGTCTATAGTTTGGCAATTATATTTCTGGGAGGTGTTTTTTTTTTTTTGGGTTTAGTATAGAGGGTGTTCTATGAACTCTTTCAATGTCTATTTTTCCTCCTTGTTTAAGAACTTCAGGGCAGTTTTCTTGGATGATCTCTTATATTATGGTTTCAAGATTTCTGTTTATTTTTGACTTTTCAGGTAGAGCAATGATTCTCAGATTGTCTCTCCTTCCTCTGTTTTCCTGATCTGTCACCTTGACAGTGAGATATTTTATGTTTTCTTCTATTTTGTCAGCCTTTTGACTTTGCTTTATTAATTCTTGATGTTTTGCAAAATCATTGGTTTCCATTTGCTCAATCCTGGTCCTTAAGGCCTGGTTTTCTGTTATAATCTTTTGGTTTTCTGCGTCAACCTTTTGGTATTCAGCTATGATTTCTTAATTTTTTTTTGGAACCATTTCCTACTTCTATAACCAGAAGGCTTCCATCTTTTTGATAATCTTCAATTAAAATTCTTCCAGGGCTTGTGGACCATTTCTGTTTTTCTTAGGTTTTGCCTTTGTTTGAATTTCATCCACTATTTCTTCTGTAGCCTGGGTTTTTCCTCTGTAAAATTTTTCTAGAGTTACTGTCTTTTGGGGGGGGGGAGGATTTTGAAGCTCCTATGCACAATTAGCCATTTTCATGGATGTTTCTCCTTCTCTCTTTAGTCAGAAATATGTGTGAGCTGGGCAGGTTCTCTGTGTATGGAGTTAAGGAGCAGGGATTTTGCCTGAGTCAAGCTCTCAAATCTCCTCAGTCCTTCGCAGCTCTTCTTTGTGCTACCTTCCCAGGGTCTCTCAAGGTCTGCACTCTCCTGCCTGCCTGGGTTTCCAGTCTAGCCACTTTCAAGGGTAGGTCTCTGGCTTTCCTAGTCAGCTCCCAAGGACCTAGAAGTGCCCCTTGATTGCTCTAGAGGTGCTCCTTGCTCACTCCCTGGTTCTGGCGGGCATGCTGGCTCGAAGCACCTAAGGTCTGCCCTCCCTCATGCTGGGGTTTCCTGCCTAGCTGCTTTCAGGGGTAGGTCCCTGGCCGTCGTAGTCAGCTCCAAAGGACCTAGAGGTGCCCCTTGCTCACTCTAGAGGTGCTCCTTCACTCACTAGTTTTGGCATGCTCTATCTCTGTCTCTGTCTTTGTATATGGGGGTGAGGGAGGGTGGATTGGCTCATGTTTGGGTGGAAGCTTTTCATCCTCTTATAGATGGGAAAAGCCCCAATCCCATGTACCTTTAATGCTGCATCCTACTCTACAGTTCCTCCCTTCTTCTGAAAATGGTTTTTAAGATTTTTTGGGGTAGTCTTTGTTGATGTGTGCTGGGAGAGCAAGTGACCCATGTTTAGACTGCCATGATGCTTACCCGGAAGATCTACTTTTGGAATTTTTTATTAAACACTTTGAGTTTCAGTGATTTTTGAAGAGATCATTCTAAATTCAGTTTATTTCACCACTTGTTTTTAATAACTGTTATAGTTGAATTGGAAGGATTTATAGTTTATAACTGATAATACTCATAGAATATAATTTTTAAAGACAATAGGGTGATTGTCAGGTGGAAAGATAATGTTTTATTCCTTGCCTCATTACACTCAGAGGTTCTCTTCCTCAATTTTGAAAAGAATTTGTAAATGAATAAAGGTCCTTAGCTTTTGATTGAGTTATTTCTGTACAAAAGGCTTTTCTATATTCTCCCATTCCACCTCAAACATGAGCCCTCTCCTCTTCCCCATTACTTTGTATGTATTTTGTACTTATTTGGTGTTTACTTATTTGTGTACATGTTTTTCCCCTCCAGAGGATGTGAATTCCTTGAGGGCAGGCACTGCTTTGCTTTTGTCTTTGTATTTGCAATGACTATCACAATATTTATTGAGCTCTCAATGAATATAAATAATTAGTTTTTATCTAGTTTGTAAAGGACAATCCTGGGTAAGAGCATAGATGTAGGGTCAAATAAGCAAAAAAAAAAATACACCTTACTTTGGATACTGATTTATAGTTTCCATTTCCCAAATTTTATACCTTTTAGGTCACCAACTGTTAATGACTATTCCACTACCAGTAGTATCAATGTACATAAAAAAAACACATTATTTACAAAAGTGTTCAATGAAGAAATTTTGGAGACCACTGTTTCTATATATCCAATGATCACTCATTGGAGAAAAAGTTGCATTTCTATTGTATATCTCAGTGACATATTCTTTCTTTCTGCTCTATTGCTAGTTACTTCAGAAGCCATTGGTTTCTTGTCTGCTGTTGGTGTCTTTATTGTTCTGCTGGCAATTCTCTTCCTCTTCATCAACAAGAAACTGTGTTTTGAAAAGATAGGGGGTCTCCCATGTCTGGAACACCGAGGAAAGAGAAAACATTCCCGGGGCAAGTCTGGAGTTCATGAGGGCCTGGGTAAGCATTTCAGTTTAGCAATTTTTTTTGTTTCCTATGGTTGAAAATATGGAGAAAATTAACTCATGTTTCTATGTTATGTACAATTAAGGAATTGTATATAGGATTTTAATATGTGACATGCTATTCAACAGCTTTCAACAGCTTCCATTTCTAGCTTCCAGCCAAAGAAAGCTTTTCTTTCTTACAGTCATCATTAAAGATTATAATTTTATAATCAAGGATGATGAATTTTAAAAAAAATCTGAATATCTTTTGATTTTTATGTTATCCTCATTTCCAAATATAGAATCATAATTTCAAATTAGAAAGGACTTCTAAGGTCATTGTATCTAACCCCCTCCTTTTATAAACAATGAAACTATTGCTTGGATAAGTTAAATAACTTGCCCATGGTTATCCAGTCATAAGTATAAGAGGTAGGTTTCAAGTCCAGGTTTTTCAGATTCCAAAATTTCAAATTCCAAATTCATATTGCAAATCCTGGTGCTCTATCTATAACCCAGTGTTGCCACTTTCCCCTTCTTTGCTCAGGGATCCATGTTATGTAACAACTATTTGCGAAAGAAAAAGAAAAAAATTAACAAAACATAACATATACATTAATCATTCATTCGTGACCATATCTAAAATGTTCCACACTTCTCGTCACCTACTTCTGCGCCTCAGAAGAAGGAAGTGTGCTTTTTTGATTCTTCTTTGGGAACTAGTTATTATAATTATACAGAATTTGATGTTTGTTTTTCTTTGTGTTCCATTGTTGTATTTTAGTGTGAATATAAACATTTAATTTAATATACATACACATCTATTTCCTATTGCTAGGATGCTGTTCTCTTTAGACATTAAGAACAGATAGAAAGCAAGTCCACTTCCCATTTTGACTTTAGAGGAATATACATAACAATGTCTATTTTGCAGTTGCTATTGCAAACTGAACTGGTACTCTGGCTATCCTTGAGTGACCAACATTTTATAGGTTTTTGAATGAAAAAAATCTCTTCTAATTCCTTTGGGGACACATTCATGATCTCAACCTGTCTTAGAAGATGCTTCTACTTTTTCAAAAAGAATTTGTTATTGTGTATCACCACATGTATCAACAACCCAGTCACTATCCTTTTTCTTTTTCCTTTTTGAAAAATTTATCTAGTTAATTTAGAATATTTTTCCATGGTTACAAGATTCATGTTCTTTCCTTGCCTTCCCCCCAACCTCCTCCCAGAGCTGACTCACAATTCCTCTGGGTTTTTCATGTGTCATTGATCAAGACCCATTTCTATACCATTATTATTTGAACTAGCATGATCATTTAGAGTGTACATCCCCAAATCATATCCCCACCGACTTGTGATCGAGCAGTTGTTTTTCTTCTGTGTTTACTACCTTTTTTCAATTTCAGTGGTGAATTAGGACAGGTATTTGGTTAACAATATGGGCTGCTAGGTGTGTCAGTGGATAGAGCATCAGATCTGGAGTAAGAAAGACTCTTCTGTGAGTTTAAATCTGGCTTCAAACACGTATTAGCTGTGTGACCCTGCACAAGTCACAACTCTCTTCAACTCAGTTTCTTCATCTGTGAAATGAGCTTCAGAAAGAAATAGCAAGCTACTCTTAATAACTTTTCCAATAAAACTCCAAATGTGGTCATGATTAATCAGATATGACTAAAAGCAATAACATACCTTGGGAATTACAGTGGCAATTCAAGTACTTTATATCATCATTCTATTATCTAATTCAAGAGCTTTGTCATACATGAATAATTGACTGTCTTTTCAGTATACATTGTATATGCCATGTACAGCAACAGCCGTGAGATTGCTAAACAACTTCTCTAATTAATATTATCATTAAAAAACCTTTTTATGAATTGGTTCCAAGGAAGAAGAATGGCAATGAGGGTTCAGTGACTTGTCCTGGGTCACACAGCTAAGTATCTGAGGCCAGATTTGAACCCAGGACATCTCATCTGTAGGCTTGGCTCTCAATCCACTGAGCCATCTAGCTGATCTCCTTATTATTATTTTTCAAATCAGCCTGATTTGAGAGAAAGAAGGGACATTGGGGTTGGGTGAGGTCTGTCTAGCTCTGCTCAGTTTGAAGAGGAAATCTCCTTTCCTGCATGTCCTACATTCACTTGGTCACAGCTGAAAACTGGGTTAATAAAGTAGCTGGCATTGTCATCCAATAAAGCAGCCTTTCTATATTTTTTTTCAAAAATTACAAAAGGGAATTAGAGACAGGATGATACAGTGGTAAGAGTGTTGATCCTGGGAATAGAGGACTTGGGTTCAACTCCTCTTTTCTGATGTTTTCTGGGTAGATGTCCCTTGAGTTAGTCATTTAGCCTCTGTAGGGACCTGGATTAGATGACCTCTAAATTCTCTTCTAGATATCTGATAGATCCAATACCAGGGCTGGTGGGGGCAACTATGTGGTGTAGTGGTTAGAGTACCAGGCTTGGATTAAAAAAAGATCTGAGTTTGAATCTGGCCTCAGATCCTTACTAGCTATGAGATCCTGGGGAAGTCATTTGATCCTTGTTTATCTCAGTTCCTTATCTGTAAAGTGGGGACCTACTGGAGAAGGAAACGGCAAACCACTTTAGTATCTTTGCAAAGAAAACCCCACGGACAAAATCCTTGGGTTGTGTAGAGTCAGACATGACTGAACAACGACAGCTAATTATAGGACTGGCTGCTTAAGCAGACAAGTCAGTTGTGTGCAGCTACTGGCTTATTACATCTGTCAGCAGAGTGGCCTTTGTTGTACCCTATCATGAAACTGTGTGGGTGGTGGTTCTTCTCCCCCATTTTCCCTCAGTCCCTAAGACCCGTATGTGAATATGCTCTGGACTGCCTGGTTCTTCCTGGCACACAAGCCAGAGGGACCAGAGGACTCACTATGTTTTAGACAGTTATAGAGTTAAAAATAAAAGGAACAAACAAAAGTCACCTTACTCGTTTTCTGTGGATACTTTAATATGTCAGTCAGTTTTTTGTTTGTTTGTTTTTTGTATAAACCTCTCATTTCACTGGTTTAGGGAATTCCCCATAAGGAAATTCCTTCTACCAATATAGGCTAGTTCCGACACTAAAATGTTTGGTTTTTATTTGCTTGCAGTCCAGAGGAGTTAGGGGACTGGTCCAGGGCCACACAATTAGTGTGTGCCAGAGACAGAACTTGAAGCAAAGTTATTTCTCCCTCAGTCTCTCTACTTACTATATCATGCTGTTTCTCAATCAGCCAGTATGTGGCAGCTAGGTGGTGCTATGGTTAGAGCACAGAGCTTTAGCAGCAGGAAGACCTGAATTCAAATTTGACCTCAGGCACTTACTGGTGTAACTCTGGGCAAATCCCTTCACCTTGTTTGCCTCAATTTTCTCATCTGTAAAATAAACTGGAGAAGGGAGTGGCAAACCACTTAAGTATATTTGCCAAGAAAACCCCCAATGGGGTCATGTAGAATCGAACATTACTAAAATTACTGAACAACAACAAAAATCTCCAAGGAAAAGAGGAGAGCTGAAGGTTGAGGTAACAGGGCAAGAAGAAAGCTTCAAAATGGAAGTGTTTCCAGATTAGACTGAGGAAAGAAAATGCTTTAGAAATTCCCTTAAGCATCCGACCATTTTCATAGAACTCAGAGCTCTAAGGGATCTTAGAGATCATCTTCTCCAGGCCCCTCATTTTACATTAGAAGAAGAAGGAAGCCCAGAGAGAGGCTAAATGACTTGCCCAATGTCATATGAGTTAGAATTGGAAATCAGACCCCGGTCTCCTGGCTCCAAATTTAGCGCTTTTCCCCACGACTCCACTGTCATTATTAGCATGCTGAGACACTGACTGACACAAGCAAGAAGTTTTAACTGCATCCTGGATAGAATCATAGAATTTGAGTGCTGAGAAGCCTTAGAGATTATGCAAATTTGTAAAATTACTCATTTTACAGAGGAGAACAATGGGACCCAGAGTGGAGGTGTCTTGTTAAAGTCACAAAGCAGAAGCAAGAATAGAACCTAGGTCTCCTGATCCCCAGATTACTGGATATTTTTTTCTTTCCTTCATTACCTATTGCTACCATCCCCTGCAGTTGGGTCAGATTTTACTATGAAATGTTTGTGTTCTTTGACCCAGCCACTGTACATTACACACAATGGATGAATCGGGAGTTGTCGAGCCTGCGTTACAAGGCTTTGTGTCAAAACCTTAACATCATTTCAGAATATTTCCCCATGTTTATTTCCTTAACATTATATGCTTCTTTTCGTACAATAGTTCCCCAGTGGTGTGTGGGTGTTCATTCCCAATCTTCAGAGCTGTCACTCTCTATCAATGCAAATATGCATTTAGGACATATTTAAAATGGGGAATTATCAAGTGGTGCTTTTTATTGGGGGAGAGAGAAAATTTTCCTCTAAATGGAGGCATTGTGGTAGCAGTATTCATTTCAAAACACATTTTGTACAACTGAGTAATAAGCCCTTGAAATAGGTGTTTATGCTAGAAATACTGATACAACTTTAACTACAGCTGTGGAACATTAGCAAAATACCATTCACAGTAATGAGCTGCTAAGAACAACAGCCTAGATGAATACATTGTCTTTATTACTGAAATTTGGAGATTAAAGTTGTAATGTTTTCTCTTTTTCAAATTTAAATGGGCATCAAAAACTAAGGTGAGTGCTATTTCAAATATTTTCCTTTTAGGCTCTTGGTTTTGACATTTTCTGAATATTTTGAAGACAATTATAAATTATATATACAAATGACTTATAGTAGGCACCAAAAAAAATAACTAATTGGATCAGAAATACCTGACTGGTTGACCTCTCTTGAACACCTATGAGATTGTGTAGGTTGAACTAAATAGATGAACTTTCTCTCTCTCTCTTTGTCTCTCTGTCTCTCTGTCTCTCTCTCTGTGTCTCTCTCTGTCTCTGTCTCTCTGTCTTTGTCTCTCTATCTCTCTGTCTCACTCTGTCTCTCTCTGTCTCTGTCTTTCTCTGTCTCTCTTTGTCTCTGTCTTTCTCTCTGTCTTTGTCTTTGTCTTTGTCTCTGTCTCTGTCTCTCTGTCTCTGTTTCTCTGTCTCTCTCTGTCTCTGTTTCTCTGTTTCTCTGTCTCTGTCTCTCTGCCTCTCTCTGCCTCTCTCTGTCTCTCTGTCTCTGTTTCTCTGTCTCTCTGTCTCTATTTCTCTGTCTCTCTCTGTCTCTGTTTCTCTGTCTGTCTGTCTCTGTCCCTCTGCCTCTCTCTGTCTCTCTCTGTCTCTGTTTCTCTGTCTGTCTATCTCTGTCTCTCTGCCTCTCTCTGTCTCTGTTTCTCTGTCTCTCTGTCTCTGTTTCTCTGTTTCTCTCTGTCTCTCTGTCTCTGTCTCTCTGTCTCACTCTGCCTCTCTCTGTCTCTGTCTCTCTGTCTCTCTCTGTCTCTGTCTCTCTGTCTCTGTCTCTCTGTCTCACTCTGTCTCTGTCTCTGTCTCTCTCTGTCTTTTTCTCTCTGTCTCTGTTTCTCTGTCTTTCTGTCTCTGTCTCTTTCTGTCTCTCTGTCTCTGTCTCTCTGTCTTTCTTTCTCTGTCTCTGCCTCTGTCTCTATCTTTCTCTGTCTCTCTGTCTCTGTCTCTCTCTATCTCTGTCTCTCTCTGTCTCTGTCTCTCTCTGTCTCTGTCTCTCTCTGTCTCTGTCTCTCTCTGTCTCTGTCTCTCTCTGTATCTGTTTCTCTCTCTCTCTCTCTCTCTCTCTCTCTCTCTCTCTCTCTCTCTCTCTCTCTCTCTCTCTCTCTCTCTCTCTCTCTCTCTCTCTCTCTCTCTCTCTCTCTCCCTCATTATTCCAGTCTCTAAACCTTGTAGTTCTTCAGTGGTCTGCATTCCTACAGGGTATATAGGAAGTAGGGAGAAGAGAAGGTGATCCAAGCAAGATTGTTTGTGTTATAAGATAAGAGTGGAGAACGGATGAGCTATAAACTCCTCTCCCCCATGTTACCGGATAGTTACCCCCACATCCATCCTCAGTTCTAGGATTCCTAATTATATCTCTACTTCCAGTGCTAAGGTTCTATGACTCTTGTGGTTCTGAGGTCACCTTCAAATTCTTGGGTAGAGTGAGCTTGATAAGCCTGATTTTCACAATTCTGATCTGGAAGGAAGCCTTTGCTATATTCATCTAAATACGTGAAGTCTCTACTTTTTTGTGTCTAAAAAGCAAAGGTCTTCATGGATATTTCTGCTTTTAAGAGCTTATATTTGTGTAGCTTTGGGAAATTTTTTTCTGCCTTAAAGATATGATATAACCTTTGATTCTGATTTGTCAGAATAATATGACAACTTCAGAACCCATTTTATGATATTTGGTGTTATGTTTACTATTTCCTTTCCTAGTCTTTCTCCTCATTCTCAGATATAAAGTCCAAATAAAACCAGTTTGAAAAATCAACATGACTCTACCACTACTTCTGAAGAGCAAGGTGTTTTTGTTAGTTTCTGTTGCAGAACCAAAAAATACAAACATGGTTGTTTGATGAATATTCTGTAGTACCTGAAGGCCCAGGATAAAGGGGGAAAGAATCAGAGGTCTTTTTCACAACCCTGGCAGTAATGCTACCCCACCCCAAACCCTTTCCTTGCATTCTTCCATTGATCAGGTTGAAGGCGAGAGCGAAGAAGTCTTTCTTTTGTATTCCTAGTACTTAGCACAGTGCCTGGTACAAAGCAGTAAGTGTTTAATGAATGTTTATTAACTAAATGACTGACTAGGGAGACATAGGAGAGGGTGAGAGAGATGAAAAGGCTTTCCCATTCACTGAAATATAAGGAACTGCCAAAAGAATTGAAGTAGTACTTTCAGGGGTGTTCTGGAGCCAGCTCTAGCTTGGGAGACCCATTGTTAAATTTTCATTAGGAGCATTAGAGCTCAGAAATGGGAAATCATTGCAAATCAAGGTTTTCTTGATTGTTTTGTTGATTGTCTAGATTTAAGAAAGTTTAGGAATACATTGCTTCCTCTCCCTCAAACCTGTCTCTTAAACATTTACTAGTATACCACTTACTCAATTCATACCTCGATAACAATTGGGTATTGCCCCAATTTTCCTTATGAATTTAGGGGTTTCTAACACCTAACACCATTTAGGGGTTTCTTGGCAATGATTCTGGAATGGTTTGCCATTTCCTTCTCCAGCTCATTTTATAGAGATGAGGAAACTGAGGCAAACACAGTTAAATGACTTGGCCAGGGTCACACATTTAATACGTGTCTGAGGCCAGATTTGAACTTTGGAAGACGAGTCTTCCTGACTCTAGGGATAGAATTCTATTCTCTGTGCCACCTAGCTGCCCTCTGATTATGAGAGGAAGCCTTAATTAGAATACAAAGTTGCTGGAAGTAGGGTAAAGCTTCACAGAACACATCTGGGGGAAATGGTACTAAACTATCCTTAAAATCAACCTTTGAAGTCAAATTCAATTGAGAGGAGACATGGAAAAACAGTGGGAAACAAGTCTTTCTGAGTATCACTCCTGGGAGGCTCTTGGGATGTGGAAGGGGTTGGATGGGGAATAGAGCAAGGCTAGGCTAGAAAGGATGGGCAGCTAAGTGGCTCAATGGATAGAGTTCTGGGCCTGAAGTCAGGAAGACTCATTTTCCTGAGTTTCAATCTGGCCTCAGACACTAGCTGTGTGACCTTAGGCAAGTCATTTAACCCTGCTTTCTCATTTCCTCATCTGTAAAATGAGCTGGAGAAGGAAATGACAAACCCCTCCTGTATCTTTGCCAAGAAAACCTCAAATAGGGTCATGGAGAGTCAAAAATGACCAAAATGAATGAAAAATGGGCTGGAAAGGAGCTCACCTGGGATGCAGCTGAATGGCTGGAGGAGGGGGAAGTATGCCATATGGTAGCCTAGAATTCCAACTAATTATTCTTGTTAACTAGGTGCTAAGCTGGTGAAGAAGTGTAAGTGCTATCACACCTTCTACATTTCAGTTCCCTGGCCTAGTTATAGTGCTGGCAGAATATTCCTTTATTCTCACAAGAGGAAAATAGTGGGCAGACAATCTCATTTCCATTTCACAGATTGGGACACTGAGGTACAGAATTAAACTGACTCAGAAATTTAGAGCTCTGGTGGAAGCAGAGCTTGACTAGTTCTTAGGCCAATTATTTTTTCCTGTTCTTTTCCAATGCTTTTAATAACTTTATTAATAATATGTTTGTCTTTTTCCTTGCATAATAAAGCAGATATTCAGGGGAAAGTTTTCACTCAAGATTGTAAAAAAACTAGCCAAACCATTACAGATGTTATTTGGAGGCTTCTGGGAACATGAATATTGTTTTCAATGACTTTGGTTAGATTAGATGCTTTTAAAATTAATTTCTGACTACATTTTTGTAACTCCATGGAAATATACAAATTTTATATCTTGTGGCTACTTTTGACCATGTTCGGTTTTTAATTTTTGTATGCCTGATGCCTCTTCTATGTCTTTCTGGCTTGCAAAGTTTTGCAAAACAGTAACTTGTCAGAATTTTTCAATATAGTAAATTGATTGTGAAACAATTTGAAAAATAATAGCCTGCCCATGTTTTCTCTCACTCTTATGATTCCTTAACATCCTTTAAGATGAGAAAAGACAATTTTGACCAGTAGTACATGTCATCTTACAAGCAATATAGAGAGACACCTGATAAACATTTCAACAATTTAATTTAATTATTAATAAATAAAAAAAGCCCATATCTTCTGTCTTGGAATCTATACTGATTATTGGTTCCAAGGCAAGGTAAGGGCTTGGCAATGGGGATTAAGTGACTTGCCCAGGGTCACATATCTAGGAAGTGTCTGAGGCCAGATTTGAACCTAGGACCATCAATCTCTAGGTCTGCCTGGCTTTCAATCCATTGGGCCACCCAGTTGCCCCCTTAATTGAGTTCAACTGAATGAAAGTATACTGGGAGTTGCTAGCCACCTGGCAACTACCAATCAACTGATGCTAATAACTCTTTTTAACTTTGTAAAAAACATTTCTTTGACATTTCTTCTATGTGCAAGACACTGTGGAAGGGTGTACAAAAATGAAAACTGACATAATCTATGCCTTCTAGGAAATGGGAAATGTGATGTATGCTCAGATAAACATAATTAAAAAGTCAGGTGTGATAGCAGCAAAGGAGAGAACTAGAAGTCTCTAGGAAAATTTAAAGAGGTAATCTTGTATAGTGGATAAGGTGCTAGATTTGGTGACATAAAGACTTGGGTTCAAATCCAACTTCATATACTATAGCTCTGTGTCTAGACAAGTCATTTAACCTTGCTGTGCCTCATCTTCCTCACCTATAGTATGAAGGGGTTAGACTTTATGCCTCATCTTCCCCACCTATAGAATGAAGGGGTTAGACTTCATGGCTTTAAAGATCTCGAAATGTATGATCCTATTATTTTTGAGCTAGAGAAATCAGAGAAGACTTCATGGGAGAGGCTTCTCATGAGCTGAGTCGCCATCAGTCTTTTAAAAAAAAAATCTAGTTAATAAAGACTTTCTACCTGAGAAATCAGATTTATAAATATCTTCTTCAAAGACTCTCTAAAACAGTGATGGTGAACCTTTTAGAGATGGAGTGCAATGTCCTGCTCCCAACCCACCCTCCAGATCGCATGCTGTGTTCCTCTCCCCTACCAAATGCTGGATGTGCCCTGGCCCCCCCACCTCACATGGGGAAGGGAGAAAGATCTCCTGTTGGGCTGCTGGGGGGAGGGGTGGTCAAAGTGAGGAATGTCCTCAGTGAGTGTAGAGAGGGGGAGGGGAGTGGCCTGAGCATTCTGCTCCCCTCCAGCTCTGCCACCTGTGAACCTCCCAGCTTATCCCCTCTGCACTCCCATTGACTGCTGTGCAAAGGGGTGGGTCATGTGAAAAGATGTCCTCATGCTTGGTGGAGAGGAAGAGGGGAGCAGCTCCACTTGAGTCCCTCTGCCTTTCTAGTAACCAACTGGGGTGAGGGAAGGGAAGCCATGTACCCACAGAGAGATCTCTGTATGCCATCTTTGGTACCTGTGCCATAGGTTTGGCATCACTGCTCTAAAACATTGAGTTGGCTCTATGAAAGAACCCAGAATACAGTTAACCAGGGAGAAGAACATTTTTTGTATCTTTATCCCACATGTTTTTTTATTCTGAAAAAAAAAATAGGAGATTTGAATAAGATTTGGGTTTGAAAACTAGGAAGCCATGAATCTTGAGCTGTTTGCCAATTTTGGGCAAGTAACCATTGCTTGACTATAATCTAACCTTCGGTGATTCTAATTCTGATGTATATGGAATATTCACCATGAGCTAGGGTAAAGTTGCCCATGGAAATCCTAGGCCCCAAAATAAAGAAACTGAGTCCAATGAAAAGGTTAAGTCTAAAAGTATTAGTTTTCTGTAAAGCTCTAAAAAGCTTGGTGCCTTTGGGGTGGAAAGTTTCTCCTTAGATAGGTGAGAGACTTTATAGCCTAGCTAAGACTCTGAAGGGGAAAAGAAAAGAGAATTCAAAGGAAAATGTTTTTGTTGGTCCCAAGCAAAGGTTTATTTTTTTCCCCCAATTACAAGTAGAAACAATTTTTAACACCTATTTTTTCATATTTTTAGTACCAAATTTTCTCCCTTATTTCCTGCTCCCTCCATAAAAAGGTAAACAATTTGATACAGATTGTACATGTGATATCCTGTAATACATATTTCCATATTTGTCATATTGTGGAAGAAGATACATATCTATGATTTTAAAAAATTATGAAAATAAACAAATAAACAAATAACAAAATAGCTCTAGCAGGAAAAATTCTGCATTTAGCTTTAAGCTAAATGAATGTGTCAGTGCCCATTCTTCCTAAAATAGGAGAAAGCCAAGGATTTCATAACTGAGACATACACTAGAAGCAGTTAAGCTGCTTCCAGCAGAGCAGAATAATTTGAACAATGAACAGCTGAGCAGCATCTGGTGGAGACCACATGTCTGGCCAGGTAGCATGCAGTGGAATAGTGCCAAGCAGAGAAAACAAGATCACTGGGGAGCAGGAGAGCTGCCCTGCCTAAAGGAGTAGTGTTATCATTAGAAGACATCAGCAGCCCTGTAACATTAGAGGCATGATTTGTCTCTACAGGTGTGTGTCCTTGCCACGTGTTTTCTTATGCATGTATTCCTCCAGATGTTTTTCCTTCCTGTGTCCACTCTTCCCACTTATGAGAGAGAATCCTAGGTTTATTTAGGGAAATATTTTGTTGCTAGTTTTTATTAATAGGGCAGTTAGGTGGCAAAGTGAATAGAGTACTGGACCTAGAGTCAGAAAGACCTGAGTTCACATCCAGTCTCAAACACTTACTAGCTTTGTGAGTCTGGGCAAGTCACTTAACCCCTTTTGCCTTATCTTCCTCATATGTAAAATGAGCAGGAGAAGGAAATGGCCAACTACCCCAGTGTCTTTGTCAAGGAAAGCCCAAATGGGGTCATGAAGAATTGAACACAACTGAAAAATGCATGAATACCAAATTTTTACTATTTACCTTGATTTTGAATTATTTATTTACTTTAGCTGACTATTAAATATAAACATAGCAGCGGGGATTCTTGAGCCACTGTAGGATTTAAGGGTCCTACATTGTACTGGAGTTGACATTCTTTGGAGGAATCTGGAAAGTTGTAGGGAGTGGTTTCACTAGATGCTATACTTCGTGTTTAATTTTTATATGCTTTATATTTGTACATTCATGTGCCTGCATCCCTCCAATATAATTTGATTATATTATCATTTGTTAGAGTCTATAAGAACCATTTTACTTATTCCTTGCATGAAGATGTTGTTGAGTTATTTCACTTGTATCTGTCTCTTCATGACCCCATGTAGGGTTTTCTTGGAAAATATTCTGGAGTGGTTTGTCATTTCCTTCTCTAGTTCATTTTACAGATGAAGACCTGAGGAAAACAGGGTTAATCTGACTTTCTCAGGCTCACCCAGATAAGGCCAGATTTGATCTCTTGAAGATTAGTCGTCCTGATTCCAAGCCCAATGCTTCCTTTATTGAATCATTTAGCTGCCTTCATTGAATGTAGTGTAGTCGATTTCTTAAAGTTTGCTGAATTAGAAAGGAGGATTTTGATAGATGAAGAGAAGAGAAAATACTTTAATTATCGAAGAAGGCAAAAGAAAATAAGATCATAAATTAATATTCTGAGAGGTGGAAGAGAAAACTGGGGCTTAGAGTATCTAAGTTACTTTCTGATGGTCCCAAAGATGGTTGATTAGTACAACTGGAATTTTAACTCAGATCATTTCACTCCAAATATTGTACTTAAAAAAAATCTGGGGTCAGACTAAGATATTTATAACAATTCTGATTTAGTGTATGCAGAAGATGTTTTTAAAGAAAAACATGAGCAACTCTCTCCACAGACCCTTTTATTTCTTTCTCTCTTCTAATTTTCCTTTTTCTTATCCTTTTTTCCCCCTTCCCTGTCCTTTCTTTTGCATTCATTTTTCTCTTCCTTATGTCCTTAATGCTAGAAGTGGCAGACTTATGGTAGAGGACATTATGGTCAAGGTTTGGGGAAAAGGAGCAATTCCACTTAAACTGTTCTCTTCTCCTCCAATGGCCTAATTGGAATCGATGTGTGTGAATTGCTTTGGCCTCAATATAACATTTTAGGGGCTATAAAATTCAAGGTCATTTGACTAGTTAACAGAAATGGAGATAGAACCTAACATTCTTTTTTGAGCAAGAGCTTTTGGTGGGTCTTACTCAGCAATACTTTTTCTGTTTACCCAGATCTAGAATCATAACGCTATGGCTTTGGAGACAGAGGGAGTCCTAGAAGTATGACCCAAGCCCCTCATTTCAATAGATAAGGAAACTGGTACTAAAGATGGATTAGCCACCATAGCCTTCCCACCCTGCTAAACAAAGACTTTCAAAAACCCCTGAGTCATCATGCCAGTGAGTCCATCAGTAGTAATAGCCCTTTCCCCACCAGGAGGGTAGTTTGAATATCAACTTGCTACCAATTTTCCAGTACACGTTCCTATTCCCCCTAGTCTAAACCTGTAGCAATGTCTCTAGGTCTAGACTCCTCACTAGCTTCCTTCCCCCCACTGTGTGATCCTGCTAAAAACAGAAAAAGACCCTAAACACCCATCAGACTTTACTAATTTGGGGAGAGGGTTCCCAAGTGGGGTGACTAACTTTGAATACAGGCTTCTGGAAAACTCCTCCCTAACTGCCTATTTCTTGAGTATCTTGCCTTGATAAAATTGGCTTGTGCTATTGTTTTATTGTGAGTTCCTTGTTTTTTGTTCTGGGACTTGGGCATTCTGAAACTTACAAGTTTGTGTTAAGATATGAGAGGCTAAATGATTGTCCCAGAGTCCCGCAGGACCTAAGGCACTCTATCCTAAAGCCAGAGCTAAGATTTGAACACAGGTCTCCTGTTTTTAATTACAGTTCTCCTTTCTTTGTACTATGCTGTTGGAATAAAAATTCTCTCTTGGGCATGGCATACTCAGATAGCTAGGTTATGAGCTGAATGTTTCTAGTAGACTGTAAATTTCTTGATGGCATGTATCTTAGTGTGCCAAGTGCTTAGGACAATACCTGACACATTGTAGGCATATAATAAATGTTTACTGGTTTATTGAATGATTGTTTCAATGAGATTAATTTGGAATAGTTCTACTACATGATATTTCAAAGGTATTGATTGCCACTTTGACCTTTTAAAATCAAAGATGTTATTTTATTTATTTGCTCAGGGAGGGAGCAGGAAATGAGGGAGAGAATTTGGAACTTAAAATATGAAAAAATGGATTTTAAAAATTGTTTTTACTTGTGGAAAAATAAGCCTTTGCCTGGGACCACAAAAAGTCTTCCTTTGGATTCTTGGGAAGCTTAAATTAAAAAAAGTAAAATATAAGCTGAAAATTTTAGGTTTTTATTGTTTTTTTTACCTTAAATTTTTATTTTTTATATTTTAGGTCTAGAATTTGCCTTCATTGATGGAGCTTCTCCTTTTTATCTTTTTTTCCTTCATCCTTTTTCTTTTCTCATTGTGGCATAAACTAAATTCAGTGGGGATGTACACGTCTTATAAGTTGATGGGCATGTACCTATGCTAGTTAAGAAGTACCTGCTAGTTAACCAGGTTAGAAAATATTTTTCACTTCTGTTTTTATGGCTTCTTCTGTGACTGTGTGTAAGGTTCAGAACTGAAATGAGGAAAACAGTCTATTGTACAAACCTTTGTGTACTTACTTTATCTAACCACACATTACAGCAACATGATTCATGAGCAAGTAAGGCCTTATTTTATGGTGATTCTATACCAGAACTTGGAACCAATGAAAACTCTCCTAGGTTTTCTGAGATCAATGGCCCAATAGCTAAAGCAACCAAATTCTAAGGAGAAATTCAAGAAAGGTTCAGTTTTCAAATGTCACAAATTTGGGTAAGTTGAGCAGAATGCTTATGTATTTGACTCTTAAATACAACTTTCCACCATCTTACTTGATTTTTAGGATATTAACTAGTTATGAGACAATGTAGGGGAAAGGATATAGAACTAGCCTTAAAGCCAGGAAGACCTGAGTTCAAGCTTGGCTGCCTGTAGCATATTGATAGGTGACTGGTCAAATCACTTAACCTCTCAGTGCTTTAGGCAATTCTCTAAGACTCTACGTTGTAAAGTGTAAGATAAAAATTAATATCCCCAAACTCCAAGTATTATATTTTATAAGGTTTATTAATAATCATTTGAAGTAGAAGAAATAAAAAGAACAAAAGTAAAAGCCTGAGTAAAGAGAAGTTTTCCTGACTGCCTTAGCAGGAGAAGAGAGAGAGAGAGAGAGAGAGAGAGAGAGAGAGAGAGAGAGAGAGAGAGAGAGAGAGAGAGAGAGAGAGAGAGAGAGAGAGGTGGGATTACATAAACTTTCTATCCCAAACATAATGTGAAGATGAAAGTGGAATTCTGGGAAATGGAGTCCTGGGGTACAAAACTCTAATTACACAAACGGAAATGTGGAACAGCAGTGGTAAGTGAAAGTGTCCTATACCATGTGTATCATAGGAATTGGTCCCCATCTCTATCCTTAAGCTTAGATATTTTATAATTCACTGTTGATGGCATAGTGTATGGGGACAGGCAAAGGAGGAGATCAGTGGTGAGAGAAGTGATTAATATCTTGCCTTTAGCCAATTTCTTATATCCTTACTTTTCTTGATAGGAATAGAATTAATTTATCCCTTTTAAAATTTCCTCTCCCCCCTTTAAAATTTTTGCTCAAGCATAATTTGGAAATTGGGTTATGGTCACTCTTCAAGAATGTTAGCTAGCACTGACAATATATTACAAGTTGATCAAAGACAAAAACTCCATGTAAAGGAAGGTTCTTACTGAAGCCAATAAAAATAAGTCCCAGTCAGTGGCAGCTGCCACACCTCAAGAGTAATGATCTTTGCTCATTTATAGTTTGAATATGAGCAACTTATCATCTGTGTTCTTTACATAAGATTGCATGGTGAGTTACCCTAGAAACAGAGCCATCATATAATTTTTTGAGTTTCTTCTGTGAGACTGAGATATTAATAAAGATGTATCCAAAGTGCTGTGCAAATATGAATTGCTATAGAAATGTTAACTCTTAAATCTATGAGCCCACTGAACATGGATGAAAATGGAAGTGGAATTGCATACTTTTCAATTAAGGTAGATAATATTTCTCTTGAGAGTTCACATTGTACTTGTCAGTCAGTCAATAGGCACTTATTAAGTTCTTACTATGTACCAGGCACTGTGCTAGGCACTGGGAACACTGTGCAAGCTAAAGAAAGATGAGATCTCTGCTCTCAAGAAATTTACATTCTAATTGAGGGGAGAGGAAGAAAACTAATAAAAGGCAGCTGAAAAGTGAGGGGGTACTTCCTGAAATGGAGGTTCTGGAAGGAACCATCTAATTAGAGGGAGAAGTATAGGGGTAGAGGGTACCTCTGAGGCATAAATTCTAGGACTGTAGTGATCTTCCAGGAAGAAGAGGTTTCTGGGGCATGATAGGGAAGTCTAGCATGCAGCCAGGTAAGAAATGAAGCTCTGTGACTGAATAGCATACAAGAATATTGGTAAACACCTGATTTTTTGGAAAATAACCTGGAATTAATCCTAAATATTAACCATTAACTAATGGAATTGTAAAGATGTGTATTGGAATCCTGTTCATTGGGATTTAGATTCTGAAGACCCTTGGCATGACATCAGACTGTGAATTCTCTTAGGATGAGCATTATTTTTGCCTATCGTTGAATATCCAGTGCTTAGCACAAAGTCTAGCACATAGAGGGGCTTAATGAATGTCCATTGACTTGGCTTGACACAATTGACACTTGCTAGTTGACTGATGGAGTCTGATGACTAGTCTTACCTATAACATGGTCCCACCATGAAGATGTTAGATTTGGGGTGGCTCCAAATTCTCATCTTTTTGAGGTGTCTACATTTCACAAAACTCATGTAGGCACTTGAGAAAGCCTATGTAGGTATGTAGCTTATTGATATTTGGAGAAATAGCCTCTGACTTTCTGGCCTATAATCTCATCTGCCTAGGTTGAAATGTTAATTGAAACATTAACGATCGTTGTTGTTCCATCCTCCAGAGAAATCTCTATTCAGAGAAGGTCCTCTCTGGAACATGTCTTAAGTGGGAGTAAAATCCAACAGTTGTCAGAGGGTATTGCATATTTGCTATTTTCTTTTTTAAGGGTCATACAAAATTGTATTATTTGTTACAGTATAAAGAGATACTTGACAAGTCAAAAAAATGTGCCAGCTGTCAACTTGAAACTGTTTGAAGACTGGAAAGGAAGAATGATTTTAGTCCCAGTGGAATTGTTAGAATCGTAAAGGACAAAGCTTTGCTTTTTCATTGAGCTGGGTGTCTATGAGTATATATACTTAACTAGCTATTGGAGTAAGGTTTTAAGCTAGTCATTTGAGTAATAGATTGAAAATTTTCATTGTTATCTTAACCCAACAGGTTATAAAATACAAAGGGGGCACATCTATGCTCATATAGCTTTCTGTTAAGATATACCTATATTCTTCTAAAACTCACATAGGAAGCCAATATTGTATTCAGAATAGCTCTTATGATAATTGTAACTTGACATTATTCCGAGCTTTTTGACTGACATTTAATGACAAGGTTGCAGGTATTATTTTAAATGTATGAGTTTAAGGAATTCCAAAAGCATTTAATCCTTTTTACTTTTTTTTTTTTACCATTTTTATGCTTTTGATTTTTGAAACAGTTCCTAATAGCTAGGAACAATTAATGTCAGGTTTATACAGTGTAAATTGCTATCTGCTTCTCCCTCTCTCTCTCTTTTTCAGACAGTGATGACTATCATGTGTTAATTTATACTTGTCATTCTACTACAAAAATGCACACCTACATGATTCAAACCTACCACTGGAGAGTTGTCTTCCTTTTAGGATGTTTCTTTTTGGATTATCTAGAAACAAATTAAAATACAAATCTTGGCATTGCTCTAAATGTTAGGCAGAGGTCTGCGAAGCTCTCATTTGTGCTTAACCTTTGAAGTTGTCTTCTGAATGTTTCATTTTCTAGAAGGAAAAAGCTCTGCCTTAAAAAGTACTGCTTTTCATACTTATAACTCTTTAATCTTCCCAAACATCTACTTATGTCCTCCCCTTCCCCCTCATGCCACCAAATAAATAATGTTTTTCATGTTGCACTTGGTGGTTCATCTTTCCAACATTGGAAAGATATGATATTTCCATTTTTTTTTCTCTCTAAAGGCTTGACCTTGTAGTCGAAGATGCAGCTGGTATTAGCTTTGAGTACACTTTTGGGTAAGAGCTCCTTTGAGCATTTCAGACAGTCTAAAACTAACAGAAAAGTGCCTTGTGGGTAGTATTGCATCTATAAGTGGGGAGTTAACAAGAAACCTCAATTGAAATGCCTCTAAATTGACAGCAGATTTCTCCCTCCATTAGTTACTTTATTTTGATTTACTTAGATTTTATATTTTTATCGATGAATTTGTTTTTACACACTTTTCATTTCTGAATATCGCCTTCTTCTGCTATACTGTGAACCTTCTCATGTAATAAAGAGTAAAAAAGGAAAATAAACACATCTGTTACTTTGAAGTTGATAGCATATGCAACATTTCATACCCACAATTTCCCACCTCTCCAAGGAGGGGGAAAAGACACATTTTCTTGTCTTTTATTATTTTTTTTGTTCAAGTACCATCTATATAAATATGTGAAATTCAGTTTCTTTTTATTGCTTTATTTATATAGCTGTAGCCATTCTTTATATTTTTTCCACATTCTTATCTTACTTTATGTCAGTGCATATGCTTTCCCATGTTTCTCTGATTTTTTGGTATTTGTTATATTATGGTAATTACATTAATGCATCACAATTTGTTTAGCTATTCTCCAATCTATGGACACCTACTTTGTTTTATTAGCCACTTTAATTATACAAATGCTGCCATTATTACTATAATATTATTAGCAGAGGATTTTAGAATTTTGATGTTAGAGAATAGTTTTTAATTTACTACATTATGATGTTAGGATTAATTTAACTGGGTTGTGCTAACAAAACATTGCAGTAGTATTTGTTATTCCCCAATAAAGCTTTTATTTTTTAGTTTTTAGATGAAGAAGTAAATCAAGGAGAATTGAAAGGAAAAAGGGAGCAAAAGCAAGTGAAAGAGGGAATTACTAGATTAATTTGCATTTTATATATTGGCCTAGGGGACTAAATACAATATGATGAATTTTACATTTTGAGAGAAATTTTACTTTTTTTGTAGGATTAGTTAAGGAACCATTTTGATCAATTCTTCATAGAATGAGAACCAAACAAAGCTATTTATTCTTAATATTTAAAGATGGAATTGGAATGATACCAACCACAAATGAAAAATTAAAAAAAAAGATCCATGCCAATTTTTCAAACAAACTTTTCCCCATTAATGGAAGTAGAGCCTAAATTTTTGACTTTATCATGGTAATGGCACATGAAGTAGTAATGACAATAAGGAAAACAGAGACAGGAAGAACAGTTGGATCAGACCAAGAATAAATGAAAGAGATGACAGCATTTTGAAGATGCTGAAGGATAAAATTTAAAGATAACTGAAAGAGGGAAAGATACTGAATACTCTAAAAAATTTACACAGTGAGTTACTATTGGAAAAAAGTGATTGAAAGGATGCACTGATGTTTAGTGGTACTTTTTCCCATCTATGAAAGGAAAGTGGCAACATGTCATAATGAATATAGTGATAAGACTATAGGAATGGATTATGATAGAGAATAACTCAGGAAAATCCCATCTAAGGCTTTTGCTACCTCTCACTTAGGATATATAATCTCTCTGAGCTGTAATTTCCTCATCTGTAAAATGGGAATAATAATAATAATAATAGTACTTACCTCTCACAAGGTTTTTGTTAGGATAAAAGGAGATAATATATGAAAAAATACTTTGTGAACTTTAAAGTATTACAAAGTGGACCTTTATTATTATTATTGTAACATTTTTATAGGAATGGTCTACAGATATATTGAGGGTATCCTTGATGTAAGTATTAGAAGAAAAAGAACTTGGTTTGCACAAATGCTATTCTCCAACACATAAATTTGTATAGTTAGAGAATTGACTGAAAGGTATAGAAAATATAAGGTCACTTCATGCTTATTATTTGTCATCTAGATATAAAGGAATTTGCTTTAGTTGATTAAAAAAACCTCCTCAATACTTTCCTTCAACAATTAGGTTAAGCTCACACAAATCTTGATAAGCAGAACAGAGATGAGGTAACTTTATCATCTTATATTATCATCTTACATTAAGGTAACATTATCATCTTACATCTTACATTATCATACATCTACTATCCAGAAAGGTTTGCTATTGCCATAATGCAAGGGTTGACTCATGGACATATTCAGTGAGTTTCCTTTCTTTGGTATAAAGTTATATTTAAATTTTTTAATGTTATATTTAAAAATGTAAAAATCATTCTTAGCTTGTGGTGGGCTGGATTTGGCCTGTGGGTTGGTTGTGTTTTGACAAAACCTGAATAGAAACTGTCCAACATAGTATCTAAACTGAAGAAAGATTCTCTATAGAATAGGGATTCTTAACCTGAGGTCCAGGAAAGGATCTCAAGGGGGAAGATCTATAAACTTTGCTGGTAAAAATATATATTTAAACATTTTTTCACAAACTTCTAGTTGAAAATGAGCATTTGCTAGTATTCTGAATTAAAAACAGCAACAACAACACCATGTTATTTTGAGAAGGGAAAATGTACCCTTTCAGCTCTGTATTTTAATTCCTAAGGATTTTTTCTTCACAAAACTCCCTTAGACTGGCTCAATAGATATTTTTATATAATGTAATAAAAATGTATGTTTCCTTTGAAAATATTGCTATTCACCTCTTCAAATTCATGAAGTTTTTGATAGAAATCTAGCAATTAACCAAAATATAATATGTCCAAATGTTTAATTGGCTTTACTAGACAGCCAAAGGAAAACATGAAACACAAAGTTTAAACACTCCTGTTTTTGGAGGTGATGTCTTTAAGTATTTCTCATTGAGGATGGCATTTTACCAATTGTACCAAAGCCCAGACCATGTAGAATCACTTAGTGAGATTATGACCAATCAGGATATGGCCTAGCAATATATAAAAGGAAAAAAAAAGCACATACACAAATGGATCAGGAATGTATATTGTTCATTTATAGGCAGTACAGAACTGATCTATCAATATGTATATCTTAAACATATATTACAGACAATGAGCTGAACCCAGAATTAAATAGGTGGAAGGGAGAGCCTTATGTTTAGAAAATTATGCAGTGACTTTATTCACCTCAAGCTTTTTCCTGAAGCAAAATCTCACCTTTTTTTTTTATTGTTGTTGTTGTTGTTAACAGCAATGTTCTTCTAGTGATGGTATTTCAATCCAAATCAAGGAATACCACAGTATCTAAAAAGTCAAAGGTGCAGATTATCAAAAGGGCAATGGGAGTATGTCTGGTGGGTATAAATAGACTGTGGCATCATACTGACATCAAATTTCTTGCAGTAAATTGAGTGAGGTATAATCAAAGATACGTATAATTAGAAAAGATGAGTTTTTCATGTAGTGAGAGTGAGGAATCACATATCTGCAGTCACATTAAAGGAAGATGCCCCAGTATTTTAGATGGGCATTTAGTTTGCTGGATACTCTAGGCTCATTTTTCCATTTAAAGCCTTTTCAATTACGTTTGTAAAATTCCATTAAAATACTTTTATTGGCCTTTGTTGAGGGGACTCCATCTCTGGTCAATAACCTATCATTCTTTTATTTTCTTTATTTTTAAAACCTTTACTTTGTTCTGTCTTACAATAGATGCTGTGTTAGCTCCAAGGCAAAAGAGTTGTAAGGGCTAAGCAAAATTGGGATTTGCTCTGGGTCACACAGCAAGGAAGTGTCTGAAGCCACATTTGAACCCAGGACATCTTGTATCCAGGCCTGGATCTCTATCCACTAACCAACCTAGCTGCCCTCTATAATTAGTTTATCTTAACATGTGGCTTAGATATAGAAATCCTGCCTCCATATGCCATCTTTTGAACCAGTCATGCCATTTCTAAATCTGCCTTCATTTTCTCCACCCATTTCCTTTGATAGATTGTAGTCATAAAATCATTGCCTGTGCCCTTAAGGACTTCAGCTTCTTACCTAAGACTTTGTAATC